>NW_028257191.1:69290-795956 GCF_035046125.1 Drosophila serrata | reverse complement strand
TACCGTACCAAGTTTCAATTTTTTCAAACCGTCAGTTTTTGAGCAAATTGCATTACAGTGGTCCAACCTCGGGGTCGGCTTCATACAAAATAGGGCATCAAAAATAGTAAGGCATATAACTTCGATTTACGAACGCGTGCGCATATGCACGGTATATAGGCTTACTAGGGGAAGATTAAGGAATATTTGGTGAAAATTTTAATTGTTTTTAACCGTCAGATTTCGAGAAAATCGAATAACAGTGGGTGGTGAATTTGGGCTGATATCCAAGGCGCGAACTATGAAAATGAAACCAGATGGGAACCAGCAAACAACCACTCGCTGAACCAGACCATGGAACCATGTTATGAAAGATACAAAATTAAATGAAAATAGGAATTTGTTGAATAAAATATTAAGAAAAGTGACTGACAATAAATAGAAGAGCCATTCAAAACAATTTAGTGTGATTTTCATCTAAATTAAGGAAAATTTATCTATTTTGTTACTTTTAGATTATTTTAGCATATACCATGGCGGTACGTTATGCCGCTCCCCGACAACCAAAATCGACGCAAACTTTTACAAAAATCTTACTCTCTTAAATGAACGCCTGCGAACTTGCACGGTATCTCAAAAGAAAGGGAAACATATTCTCTAATTTCGAATTAAATCTTATTTAGATCTAACCGTCAGATTTTGAGAAATCAGCGATTTCTTTTTCCAACTCAGCCATATCGATAGGGCCGCTTCCCACGCCCTATCGATGAATAAGTCGGGATCTAAATTCCGGTAAATCCAATTTTCCAGAATCGAAGCACGCGTTCTAACGTAAGCGCGCAATATACTTATTTTATAAAATGTAGTTTAATTATTTTAATTTATTTTCTTTTTCAGAAAATGAATTTCTATTTTTATGGAGGAAATGCGACTAGCGGTGGTGGCGACAGCGGTCTCCCAGGACAAGGTGGAGGCGGTGGCGGTCAAGGAGGTGGAGGCGGCGTCGGTCGACGTGGTGGAGGCGGCGGCGGTCGACCTGGTGGCGGCGGCAGCGCTCGACGAGGTGGAGGCGGCAACGCTCGACGAGGTGGAGGCGGCAACGGTCGACGAGGTGGCGGCGGCAATGGTCGACAAGGTGGAGGCGGCGAAGGTCGACAAGGTGGAGGCGGCGACGGTCAACGAGGTGGAGGCGGCGGAGTGCCTGTACGCGGTGGCCTAAACAGGCAACAACGCCAGGCCTATGCATTTCGAATAGCCCAAAGCTATTCAAGGGAAGACCAACGCCGGGTTCGACTCGGCATAATGGAGGTGCTGCGCCCTTTGCCGGTTCGAGCTGCAGCAGCAACAACAGCAGCCGGTGGAGGAGGAGGAGGAGCTTAAATAAAATAAATATTTATAACATAAGTAATATAAAAATTTAATAAATATAATGTCTCATTAAGTACATTTTTTGAAGTAATTCTTTGCAAAACGGAAAATCCCTCACAATTTTGGGTTTAAACGCTTGCCTCTTCTTAGTGGCCTTTACTTTTATATTCTAGAAAAATTTCGTTGGAAAAATTCTAGTTTTGACCGCCGCCGCCTCCACCACCTTGACCGCCACCGCCTCCACCTTGTCCTGGGAGACCGCCGTCGCCACCACCGCTAGTCGCATTTCCTCCATAAAAATAGAAATTCATTTTCTGAAACAATCAGAAACCTCTCTGGAAAACAAAATCCGCCTCTACAAAGCCATACTAAAGCCTGTTTGGACCTACGCTTTACAGCTCTGGGGAACTGCTAGCAACTCAAATATTGAAATTCTTCAGCGTTACCAATCCAAAACTGAGACAAATTGTCAATGCTCCCTTCTACGTAACTAATGCAAACATCCACAAAAACCTCAACATCCCAACCATAAAAGAAGAAATAAATAAAATCAGTAAAAAATACATCGACAGACTCCATAACCATGAAAACAATTTAGCCTTAAATCTAGTGGACAATAGTTTAACAGTAAGAAGACTGAAAAGATACCACATTCTCGATCTCCCCGACAGATAAATTAAACTACTGTAAATATGTAAAATATATAATAGCAGAGCTCACTGGAGAACTGCTATTTCTGTTAGCTTAACACTCCTCATAAAATTTACCTATTGTTAATTAGACAGATTGTAAATAAATAATAAAAAAAAAAAAAAAAAAAAAAATTCTGAAAAAGAAAATAAATTAAAACAAGAAAGAAAGCTAACTTCGGCACGCCGAAGTTTATATACCCTTGCAGATAGAACTTCTATGAATAGGAATCCATACAATATAAATTATATATATTTGTGTTAAAAAACAATGAATAATAATACCTGCTTTCATTTCATTCACCTATACATATTATATTTGCAGTTTTACACACAGATTTCACATCGTTTGTATGGCACCTATAAGATATAGTCGTTCGATTTTCATAAAATTTGACAAAAAATTTAAGACTAATATAAAATAGCTATACCTTAAATTTGATGAAAATCAGCTGAAAACTAAAAAAGTTATAAATTTAATTGTATTAATTTCTCGATCGTTCCTATGGGAGCTATATGATATATTGGTCCGATTTTCATAAAATTTTACACAAAATTGTAGAGTATAGTAAAATGGCTATATCTTAAATTTGATCCAATTCTATTGAAAACTGAACAAGTTAAAAATTTTTTTGTAAAAATTTTACGATCATTCCTATGGCAGCTATATGATATAGTCGTCCGATCCGGCCCGTTCCGACATATATACGAGTGAGAGTATATAGAAGGCTAACTACAAAGTTTCATTCAGATAGCTTCAAAACTGAGAGACTAGTTTGCGTAGAAACGGACAGACGGACAGACGGACAGAAGGACAGACGGACAGACGGACAGACGGACATGGCTAGATCGACTCGGCTGTTGATCCTGATCAAGAATATATATACTTTATATAGTCGGAGGTGCCTCCTTCACTGCGTTGCAAACTTCTGACTGAAATTATAATACCCTGCAAGGGTATAATAAACTACATTTTATAAAATAAGTATATTGCGCGCTTACGTTAGAACGCGTGCTTCGATTCTGGAAAATTGGATTTACCGGAATTTAGATCCCGACTTATTCATCGATAGGGCGTGGAAAGCGGCCCTATCGATATGACTGAGTTGGAAAAAGAAATCGCTGATTTCTCAAAATCTGACGGTTAGATCTAAATAAGATTTAATTCGAAAGTAGAGAATATGTTTCCCTTTCTTTTGAGATACCGTGCAAGTTCGCAGGCGTTCATTTAAGAGAGTAAGATTTTTGTAAAAGTTTGCGTCGATTTTGCTTGTCGGGGAGCGGCATAACATGCCGCCGTGGTATATACAAAGATAATCTAAAAATAACAAAATAGATCATTTTCCCTGATTTAGATGAAAATCACACTAAATTGTTTTGAATGGCTGTTCTATTTATTGGGCAGTCACTTTTCTTAATATTTTTGAAAGTTTTAGCAATCGTCCATACAGCCGATTCCTGTATTCATGTTTGCAAATCAAATAATTTAAAAATCCTTGGTTTTTTTGTAACCTTTTTTATTTTATTATTATAGCCCAACATTTTAAGTTCAATTAAAATAATTTGTTTTATATATTATTAAAAGAATCCTTGTCACAATAAATTTATAATATTACATATTTATCGGAATAATTTGTTTGTGCGTGAAGAAAAAAGAAGGTTAAATATAAATATTAGGTTGTCAAAAAAGTTTTGCTGTATTTTCTCTCGGCAAGTGCAATGAGGGAATGGATAAGTAACGGCTGGAGCCCCGGAACAGATGGAAGGAACCGTGGCTATAAAGGGAGGTGCTAGAGGAAAAAGCGCAGAGTGAAAAAATTGGAGGCAAAACGTGCACGACTAGATTCTGTTAAGCTACGAGATTAAAAATGTGACTCGATCGCTGCCATACAGTAGTGCCACCGCCTCAGCGCCGCCTGAGCCGTACCACGGAGCCGCTGTAGCGCCGTCTTAGCGTAGCTCAGTGCCGCATGAGCCATCACCAGAGCCGCCCGGAGCCGTAGCAGAGAGCCGCCGTAGCCCAGGAGTCGCCGCAGAAGCCCAGAGCGCCGCCAGGGGCTAATCCGGTGAGTCCGTTCCGGATAATGGGCCATCAGAAGGGGTGTTGGCCATATATGTTGTTTTTATTGCCTCGGCCCTACGCGCCGCTTTCCAGACCCCATTGATGCTGAAGCAAAGACAAAAATTGAATTAGTTTAGTATAAATTATTTATTGTTATGTGAGCGTCGTTATCTTTGTCCTCCGCTTTGCCGTATCCTGGGTCCGGTATTAGTGCAACACGAGCGCTGTGATCAAAGGGGAACGGAGTAGAAGCCCAGTCGTTTTCTTTCCTTTTTTTTCTTGCAAACACCCGTACCCCTATATTTCTCTTGGAGCTCCAGCCGGGATTAGGGACCAAAGAGGGAATCGTATTTTGGTGGCCGAATCATTCAGGCGCTGCTCCTCCGGGAATTTTGAGTCCCCAAAAGAGGCAGCCTTGGCGCGAGCGCATCCCTGGCTGAGGCCACGCTCTTTCCGGGAGTGAGGTGATGCTGTTATAAAAAGAGTTATAATTTTGTGAATAGAAATTAAATAAAAAAAAATAATAATGAACATGGAGTAGAACCGTTTACCTGGGGGCAGTACTGCCAACTTTTGATAAAAAAAAAGCTGTTTTTAACTAGAGAGAAAGAAAAAAAAGCTAAAAATATTAAGAAAAAAGCGCAACAAATTTTTGTTTGTTTTTAATCTTCTTTAATTGTGTAATTTATAAAATATTTAACAAGTCGTCCAATTCATTGCGACTATCATTAGTTTCGCTATCATAAGATAAGTTTGTTCCCGATCATGCGAAGATAATTTAATGGAACTTCGTAGTCATAGCAGCATTTTCCCAGTCTTCGTAAACCATATCTGTATATTAATATAAAAGATATAAAAATTGGATTCATCTTTTTACTTACAATAAAATATAACCTTATGCTAAGAATGCTGTTAGTCGTGCTTAGATTTTACCAGGCTAAGCTGGCTGAATACGCGCTCAATCTCAGCGTTGGACCATGGCAACGATAGCATTTGCATAGCGACAGATGAGAGTTCAAAGAATCTGCGGTTGCCACCAGAGTCCTTGTAGGTGGAAACTTCAATCCAAAACTTTGTGGTATCTTTAAATTCGTCGCTTTTTAGCCAAACATCACGGCACTTTTGCTTATACTCTTTTGGCATTGTGTAAATGTGTGTAAATCACCACTTACGCGCACTTTTTACTTTGTGATGGTAGTTTAACGTACAATAGCGATGGTAGTATTGGCAAATATAGAACATATGATATGTTGCCACTTACATATATACACCACTGGTAGGTGTTACCGCGCTGTTGGTATTTTTTGTATTTATTTTTTCCTATGTCCGTCAAATTAGCGTCGAAATGGAACACGGAGGGGACCTTTAATTTTTAATTTATTTCGTAATTTGGACACTAATTTGAATAAAATAAAGTTTCAAAATGCTAAAAAATGAATTTACTATTGTTTTATACTGGGTTTGAAAGTATTTGACAGTTGGATATATTAAAAAAAAGCATGTGAAAAATCGTGTTTTCACGGATTTCTTAATATCTCGGCTAATCGAACGCGTGCAGCAATAACCGATACGCCAAAATAAATGATATTTATTGTAGTTTTACCGTACCAAGTTTCAATTTTTTCAAACCGTCAGTTTTTGAGCAAATTGCATTACAGTGGTCCAACCTCGGGGTCGGCTTCATACAAAATAGGGCATCAAAAATAGTAAGGCATATAACTTCGATTTACGAACGCGTGCGCATATGCACGGTATATAGGCTTACTAGGGGAAGATTAAGGAATATTTGGTGAAAATTTTAATTGTTTTTAACCGTCAGATTTCGAGAAAATCGAATAACAGTGGGTGGTGAATTTGGGCTGATATCCAAGGCGCGAACTATGAAAATGAAACCAGATGGGAACCAGCAAACAACCACTCGCTGAACCAGACCATGGAACCATGTTATGAAAGATACAAAATTAAATGAAAATAGGAATTTGTTGAATAAAATATTAAGAAAAGTGACTGACAATAAATAGAAGAGCCATTCAAAACAATTTAGTGTGATTTTCATCTAAATTAAGGAAAATTTATCTATTTTGTTATTTTTAGATTATTTTAGTATATACCATGGCGGTATGTTATGCCGATCCCCGACAACCAAAATCGACGCAAACTTTTACAAAAATCTTACTCTCTTAAATGAATGCGTGCAAACTTGCACGGTATCTCAAAAGATAGAGAAAAATAATCTCTAATTTCGAATTAAATCTTATTTAGATCTAACCGTCAGATTTTGAGAAATCAGCGATTTCTTTTTCCAACTCAGTCATATCGATAGGGCCGCTTCCCACGCCCTATCGATGAATAAGTCGGGATCTAAATTCCGGTAAATCCAATTTTCCAGAATCGAAGCACGCGTTCTAACGTAAGCGCGCAATATACTTATTTTATAAAATGTAGTTTAATTATTTTAATTTATTTTCTTTTTCAGAAAATGAATTTCTATTTTTATGGAGGAAATGCGACTAGCGGTGGTGGCGACAGCGGTCTCCCAGGACAAGGTGGAGGCGGTGGCGGTCAAGGAGGTGGAGGCGGCGTCGGTCGACGTGGTGGAGGCGGCGGCGGTCGACCTGGTGGCGGCGGCAGCGCTCGACGAGGTGGAGGCGGCAACGCTCGACGAGGTGGAGGCGGCAACGGTCGACGAGGTGGCGGCGGCAATGGTCGACAAGGTGGAGGCGGCGAAGGTCGACAAGGTGGAGGCGGCGACGGTCAACGAGGTGGAGGCGGCGGAGTGCCTGTACGCGGTGGCCTAAACAGGCAACAACGCCAGGCCTATGCATTTCGAATAGCCCAAAGCTATTCAAGGGAAGACCAACGCCGGGTTCGACTCGGCATAATGGAGGTGCTGCGCCCTTTGCCGGTTCGAGCTGCAGCAGCAACAACAGCAGCCGGTGGAGGAGGAGGAGGAGCTTAAATAAAATAAATATTTATAACATAAGTAATATAAAAATTTAATAAATATAATGTCTCATTAAGTACATTTTTTGAAGTAATTCTTTGCAAAACGGAAAATCCCTCACAATTTTGGGTTTAAACGCTTGCCTCTTCTTAGTGGCCTTTACTTTTATATTCTAGAAAAATTTCGTTGGAAAAATTCTAGTTTTGACCGCCACCGCCTCCACCTTGTCCTGGGAGACCGCCGTCGCCACCACCGCTAGTCGCATTTCCTCCATAAAAATAGAAATTCATTTTCTGAAACAATCAGAAACCTCTCTGGAAAACAAAATCCGCCTCTACAAAGCCATACTAAAGCCTGTTTGGACCTACGCTTTACAGCTCTGGGGAACTGCTAGCAACTCAAATATTGAAATTCTTCAGCGTTACCAATCCAAAACTGAGACAAATTGTCAATGCTCCCTTCTACGTAACTAATGCAAACATCCACAAAAACCTCAACATCCCAACCATAAAAGAAGAAATAAATAAAATCAGTAAAAAATACATCGACAGACTCCATAACCATGAAAACAATTTAGCCTTAAATCTAGTGGACAATAGTTTAACAGTAAGAAGACTGAAAAGATACCACATTCTCGATCTCCCCGACAGATAAATTAAACTACTGTAAATATGTAAAATATATAATAGCAGAGCTCACTGGAGAACTGCTATTTCTGTTAGCTTAACACTCCTCATAAAATTTACCTATTGTTAATTAGACAGATTGTAAATAAATAATAAAAAAAAAAAAAAAAAAAAAAAATTCTGAAAAAGAAAATAAATTAAAACAAGAAAGAAAGCTAACTTCGGCACGCCGAAGTTTATATACCCTTGCAGATAGAACTTCTATGAATAGGAATCCATACAATATAAATTATATATATTTGTGTTAAAAAACAATGAATAATAATACCTGCTTTCATTTCATTCACCTATACATATTATATTTGCAGTTTTACACACAGATTTCACATCGTTTGTATGGCACCTATAAGATATAGTCGTTCGATTTTCATAAAATTTGACAAAAAATTTAAGACTAATATAAAATAGCTATACCTTAAATTTGATGAAAATCAGCTGAAAACTAAAAAAGTTATAAATTTAATTGTATTAATTTCTCGATCGTTCCTATGGGAGCTATATGATATATTGGTCCGATTTTCATAAAATTTTACACAAAATTGTAGAGTATAGTAAAATGGCTATATCTTAAATTTGATCCAATTCTATTGAAAACTGAAAAAGTTAAAAATTTTTTTGTAAAAATTTTACGATCATTCCTATGGCAGCTATATGATATAGTCGTCCGATCCGGCCCGTTCCGACATATATACGAGTGAGAGTATATAGAAGGCTAACTACAAAGTTTCATTCAGATAGCTTCAAAACTGAGAGACTAGTTTGCGTAGAAACGGACAGACGGACAGACGGACAGAAGGACAGACGGACAGACGGACAGACGGACATGGCTAGATCGACTCGGCTGTTGATCCTGATCAAGAATATATATACTTTATATAGTCGGAGGTGCCTCCTTCACTGCGTTGCAAACTTCTGACTGAAATTATAATACCCTGCAAGGGTATAATAAACTACATTTTATAAAATAAGTATATTGCGCGCTTACGTTAGAACGCGTGCTTCGATTCTGGAAAATTGGATTTACCGGAATTTAGATCCCGACTTATTCATCGATAGGGCGTGGGAAGCGGCCCTATCGATATGACTGAGTTGGAAAAAGAAATCGCTGATTTCTCAAAATCTGACGGTTAGATCTAAATAAGATTTAATTCGAAATTAGAGATTATTTTTCTCTATCTTTTGAGATACCGTGCAAGTTTGCACGCATTCATTTAAGAGAGTAAGATTTTTGTAAAAGTTTGCGTCGATTTTGGTTGTCGGGGATCGGCATAACATACCGCCATGGTATATACTAAAATAATCTAAAAATAACAAAATAGATAAATTTTCCTTAATTTAGATGAAAATCACACTAAATTGTTTTGAATGGCTCTTCTATTTATTGTCAGTCACTTTTCTTAATATTTTATTCAACAAATTCCTATTTTCATTTAATTTTGTATCTTTCATAACATGGTTCCATGGTCTGGTTCAGCGAGTGGTTGTTTGCTGGTTCCCATCTGGTTTCATTTTCATAGTTCGCGCCTTGGATATCAGCCCAAATTCACCACCCACTGTTATTCGATTTTCTCGAAATCTGACGGTTAAAAACAATTAAAATTTTCACCAAATATTCCTTAATCTTCCCCTAGTAAGCCTATATACCGTGCATATGCGCACGCGTTCGTAAATCGAAGTTATATGCCTTACTATTTTTGATGCCCTATTTTGTATGAAGCCGACCCCGAGGTTGGACCACTGTAATGCAATTTGCTCAAAAACTGACGGTTTGAAAAAATTGAAACTTGGTACGGTAAAACTACAATAAATATCATTTATTTTGGCGTATCGGGTATTGCTGCACGCGTTCGATTAGCCGAGATATTAAGAAATCCGTGAAAACACGATTTTTCACATGCTTTTTTTTTAATATATCCAACTGTCAAATATTTTCAAACCCAGTATAAAACAATAGTAAATTCATTTATTAGCATTTTGAAACTTTATTTTATTCAAATTAGTGCCCAAATTACAAAATAAATTAAAAATTAAAGGTCCCCACCGTGTACCATTTTCCCACCGTTCAATTTCGACGCTAACTCATCGACGCTAATTTGACGGACATTTTTTCTTGAATTTAGAAAAAGCGGAAAAAAGCCAACTGCGTTTTAAAAAAATCCAGAATTCCCGCTTCCCGCAATTGCCAAATTTTTCCCGCATGTAGACTTTGAAAAAAGCCAGATTTGACGTGAAAAAGCTGAGTTGGCAGCACTGCCAGGGGGAGATGAGTTGGTCGCCAGACCGCCTGGAATAGGCTCCGGCCCGCCGGAGATGGGTGATGCCCCTAGATAACCAGAAGGCATCACAGGATGGGTGGGTGCGTCGTGGCGGAAACACCGATGCCACAATTTTGTCCCAGCAGTGTCGTCCGTCTAAATTTGTTTGTTTATTTATTTATTTTTTTTTTATTTGTAATTAGTGATGGTGGTTGTTGTTAGTGAAGAGTGTTGTCAGAGACGTCCGACTGGTCCTATATTCGATTGTGCGGACTGCGGGCATTGGGTCAGCCCGGCGTTGCCCAAGAAAAAAATGATGCAGTTCCGTAATATCACTAAGCAAGAAACACATAGAGGTGTCAAACAGTACCAAAAAGTACTATCACAAAAACGGCTGAGCCTGGAACCCCAGAGCACCCGAACGATATGTCTAGAACCACTAAGCAAGAAACACATAGAGGTGTCAAACAGTACCAAAAAGTACTATCACAAAAACGGCTGAGCCTGGAACCCCAGAGCACCCGAACGATATGTCTAGAACCCCAGAGTGCCTTCGGCTTTTTCGAGTTCGAAGCAGTCGTTCGAAACCGAGCACAACAAGAATTCACTTTTCAGTGGCAGATCGACCGTGGAAGGATGAGCAGGGGTGCGTTTCTTTGCGCTGTGCTCTCGTTTCTTTGTATATGTGTATATGTGTACAAGCGCTCACACGTTTGTATGCGTGTGCAAATTTCTGTTCGCAGAGTCTTTTTCATAGGTTTCGGACGGCCACAGCCAGTGGGCCGAAGCGGCGGCTCACTTGCTTATGACGTCACAGCAATACTTAGCCAGCGCTTGCATTGGGGGACAAATTATTTGAATTATCTAACTATAATTACCACTTATTTTAATTTAATTTGTGTTTTTCCTGACAATATATTTCCCAAAAGTCATTTTGTTGATGAATCATCGATGAATTGTTCATGAATTTGTTGATGAATTGTTGATGAATCATCGATGAATTGTTAATGCATTTTTATTTAAGTATTTATTTATTTAATTTAATTTTTTTCATTTGCTAAGCAACAACAAAAAAGTACGCTAAAACAAAAGCGCGCCCAAATATGCATACATATGTACATACATACATAGATATTGACATATGTATGTAAGCATAATTAAAACAAATCAAAGAATCTTAGAAAATCAAAACAAAACAAAAAGTGATACGCGCAAATCACTTGCATAGACAACAACAACATACCCTGCAGTACCTGTCATCAGTAATTCATCAACAGTCAAGGGGGTGCTGTTGATGATTCATCGATGACAGGCTATACAAACTGTTGATGAATTTAACATGGGCATGTCATAGGCTGTCATCAATGAAAATTTATTACCAATTCATCGATGATTCATCAACAATTCATCAACAAATTCATGAACAATTCATCGATGATTCATCAACAAAATGACTTTTGGGAAATATATTGTCAGGAAAAACATAAATTAAATTAAAATAAGTGGTAATTATAGTTAGATAACTCAAATAATTTGTCCCCCAATGCAAGCGCTAGCCGCTAAGTATTGCTGTGACGTCATAAGCAAGTGAGCCGTCGCTTCGGCCCACTGGCTGTGGCCGTCCGAAACCTATGAAAAAGACTGCGAACAGAAATTTGCACACGCATACAAACGTGTGAGCGCTTGTACACATATACACATATACAAAGAAACGAGAGCACAGCGCAAAGAAACGCACCCCTGCTCATCGTTCCACGGTCGATCTGCCACTGAAGAGTGTATTCTTGTTGTGCTCGGTTTCGAACGACTGCTTCGAACTCGAAAAAGCCGAAGGCACTCTGGGGTTCTAGACATATCGTTCGGGTGCTCTGGGGTTCCAGGCTCAGCCGTTTTTGTGATAGTACTTTTTGGTACTGTTTGACACCTCTATGTGTTTCTTGCTTAGTGGTAATATGTTAATTCTTTTAAGTAATTCGTGAGTTATAGCTTCGCAAACATGGAGCAAAATAAAGAGAAAATTCGGCATATTTTACAGTACTACTACGATAAAGGCAAAAATGCATCTCAAGCCGCTTATACAATTTGTGCAGTTTATGGACCTGACACTGATTCCATTTCCACCGCACAACGATGGTTTCAACGTTTTCGTTCTGGTGTGGAGGTGGTCGAAGATGCACCACTCTCTGGAAGGGCTGTCGTGGAAAATTGCGATAAAATCGCTGATGGTCGAAAGAGATCAGCACAGTAGCAGCCGTAGCATTGGTCAAGAGATATGCATGAGTCATCAAACCGTAATAAACCATTTAAACAAGCTTGGAGTCACTAAAAAGCTCGATGTATGGGTGCCACACGAATTGACGCAAAAAACATCTTTAACCGTATTGATGCATGCAAATCGCCTCTAATTCGCAACAAAATCGACCTATTTTTGAAGCGTATGGTGACTGGTGATGAAAAGTGTATCACTTACTACGAAAACGTAAGGCGCAAAGGGTTGTGGTCAAAAATCGGTGAAGCGGCCCAGACAGTGGCCAAGCCTGGATTGACGGCCAGGAAGGCTCTTCTGTGTGTTTGGTGGGATTGGCAGGGAATCATCCACTATGGACTGCTCCCCTATGGCCAAACGCTCAATTCGGAGCTGTACTACCAACAACTGGACCGCTTGAAGACAGTACTTATGCAGAAGAGGCCATCCTTGATCAACAGAGGCCGAGTTGTCTTCCATCAGGACAACGCCAGGCCACATACATCTTTGATGGCGAACGCGCTTAGTAGCGTAAAGTTGGCCACAAGAGAGTCCTGCGAAAATTGGCTCTCCGAGTTTTTTGCCCACAGGGAATCGATTTTTTATGAGAGGGGCATTTGAATTTGGTATCCCGTTCGGAACGAATAATCCTACAACCGACGCATATTTGACATAAATCGCAGTATTTTTACCAATTTTATAAACAATTTAAAATTCAATAAAAATACCGCAATACTTTTTTAACAACCATATATATAAAACCAATTATTTGTAATGTCAAAATTATGATCCTATTTTGCATTTGTGCTTCCACTGGGCTAAACCAAAGAGTATACAGTAAACTGTATAGTCTTTGGTTAAGCCCATGGTATATCCCCACCATTTTATTGTTGTCTTCTTTATTTTACACCATTTTGGGCGAATAAGAGTTCTCATTGGCTAATGGTTTATTAAGATGGCAGACTGCTAGCGCCATTTTACCTTTGTTGGCCATTCCTCCACTAGGAAGGCTATTTAAACTACAGCATCTTTATTATACCTCTGCGGGCTGTCAACATTGTCGTTAGAAGTTTCCAACGCAGAGATCTTGATTAGCATCAACATCCGAGTCGACCTAGCCAGGCCGCTCTGATTGTCCATTTGTCCGTTTTAACGCAAACGATTCACTCTTTGATAGTCTTCTGAATATTCTCATTAGTAAATAAGTCGGAAAAAGTTCGATCGGATTTCTAAAGCATATAGCCATATAAACGATCCGGAATTTAAATAAAATTCATTTTCGCCAATCTTTTACCTAATTTAATTAATTATTTTAAATTTAATTTAATTAATTACTTTATGAAAATCGGATATTATTATAATATAACTGGCATAGTAGTACCGTGAATATAAGAATATTGTACAAGTTTGCATACTCTTCACCATTCCTCGCAACTGATAATTGTTCTCCTTCCCAGTTAGCGGCACGCGTTTCTCAGAAAGCCACTCAAAAAGCCCCTCCATCGTCAGGTTGAGTATATCAGCGTACTTCATCATAAATAATGCTTTGGGCAAACCCCACACCTAATTTGTAAACCTTGTAGGCCTTTGTTTAATAAAAACAGCGCGGGCTGGTTTAAATTAGCAGTTTTCTTATTTTCTTCTTATTGTCCGATGGCGGCCTTTTTCTAAAGTGACCGTCTACTCTTCCTCTTCAAATCTTGCTTTTTTCGGGCGCTTATTGATATGTTTTACGATATTTTATAATAATGAGGTTACACTAAGGCGCGAAAAAATATGATGTTTAAAATATATATTTTTTTTATTATTAAAAACACAAAGTTGCCCTGCTATGTTGATATCAAGTAAGCAGGACAACACTTGAATTTCTTTACATTCCCAAAATCTTTTTACGCCAAAACTAACCGTTAATTATTCGTGAAAGAATTAAATTTGTGTCTCCATTTTATATAAATATATATATTTTATTTTTTTTTAACTAAAAGGTGCCCTGCTAAGTTGAAGAAGTCCTTCACACATCCAAGATATTTTTACTACAGGATTTGCCGTATATTATTCGCTGATTATTCGCAAAAAAAAGTAATTTTTTCGCTCGTCTGTTGTTTTTATTTTAAATAAATGTTTTTCCTCTGTGTTGGTATTAAAGGTGGCAACGCCAAAGTAGTTCGACAGTAACTAAGTTTGCGTGAGTGTGTGTGCATGCATGTATTGTTGTAAGAGGGTGTCGCCATCCAGGGCTGCATTTTAGTTGTCGGCCAAACTTTTTAGTATAAAAATTAATTAATTTTGACATTCTATTTTGTCCGCATGAAGTGAAAAGTGAATCCGACACAAGGTTAAAGTGCGCAGATAAAAAAAAAATCATTGACAACATTCCTGCAGGTAGACCACCTTCAATTGCTAAAGGCTTAATTGTTGACGCCGTTCTGAAATATAAATGCGATTTAATAGACTTAAATGTAAACAGTGTTCCACCCAGTCATATATCAGCATGGAGCTTGAAAACAAAATTTAATCGGCCACTATATGTACATATATACATACATACATACATATATTCATCGTGGTCAACAATCGTTTTTACCTCAAAATGTGCATAACGGGAAAAGTGTCGACTCCAAATAAAATGGTTAAAACGAATTGCAAGTTCTCGGAAAACGAATCTGATGATTCTTACTTTGAAACTGGAATCTTCAGATTTTTAATAACTTTTACCAAGTCAGAGTTCGATCAGCTTATAATGGAAACTTCTAAAAAGTACAAGAACAATAAAGGTGTATATGTATGTTTAAACCTTAAAGCTTACAAAAAATGAACCTCTCTTGCAAATCTTTTTTTTTTTTTTTTTTTTTTTAATTTTAAATATACAGTGGTAAGTGGCACCCTTTCGGTTCTGTCATACAAACGTATGTGTAAATGTATTGAGTAAGTTAATGAGGTCAGTCAGTAGTATGTTTATACATATGTCGGAGAACATAATTTTTGAACTCATTTCGTGCTTCATACTCACTCAATATTTCCAATCTGCACAAGAATGTTGCCAAAAATGTTAACAGTAATTTTTTGTAAGCTAGTGTAGACTATTTTTGTCAGGAATTAAACATGTCATACAATACATACGTAACTAAGACAGCTCACTGCTAATGTGGAAGTTAAAAGCTGAATTATTGCCCCACCTCGACAATGTCGACATTATCAAGGTAGTATGCAACACCAATAATGGTAACTGATCTTGCGGGAAACGACATCTCAGAGGTGAAACACGAGATATGATTGTGTCTAATTTGGAAAAGGAATCGACGCATTTGTATAGAGCCGAAACAGCATCGAAACTAATGGAATGTGATGATGATGATGTGGAACCACCCCACTTATATGTAGCGTCGGTGTGTAGAAACGCTAAATACGAAGCGGCAAAGAAGCAATATTGGAAAGCCGATGCATTAGATGCGATTTCAGACAAAAAAGGAAGCTAAAAAGGAAAAGAAATAGTGCGAGACGTTGGTAAGGATCCAGTCCAGGTGTATATTTGGTCTCCACATCAAATTCGAATTTAAAACCAGCTACGAAAGCAAAGCTGTTTATGCATAGATGCATCGAGAGACAGGTTCCTCGAGTACGTCCACGTAGATAAGAAGAAATCCCATTATATTTTTCTCCATGTTGCCGTTCTCCAATCAACAGTTGGTCAGTTTGTTGTGTTCTCGATTCTTACCGAGAAACAGGACATGGTGTCAATAACGGCTTTTTTGCTGCGTTGGATCCAAACGGGTGATAAGTATCCATAGAAAGTGGTAATATTATTAAATTATAAATTTTAGTTATATATAAATTTATTATATATAATGAGTTAAAACTTATTGCAGGTGTGTGATTCGTCAAGAGCTCTGCTATCAGCTTGTTGCCTGGCTTTTGCAACATTCGACACTGTGGAGGCATATGCTGATGCGTGTATGTCGGATTACTTGCCCAGAGCATATGTATAAAAAATTATATAAAAAATTGGTCTGATTTTTTAAAAAATGAGAAGAAGGTCGTTAAGAGGTTTTATTTATTTGGAATCGGACAACTAATTCTGGCCCCCAATCCAAACGATGCCCGAAATATAACTACAAGCCCTGTTAATTATTTCGAGGTGCAAGAAAAGTGGAGAAGAGGCTACTCTGCTGAAAAGTTCATTGAAATTTATTGGAAATTATGGAACGCAGCAATTGCAGGAGGAAATTTTGCCTATTTTTCATTCCTTTTTCCCATGGTATATCCCCACCATTTTATTGTTGTCTTCTTCATTTTACACCATTTTGGGGGAATAAGAGTTCTCATTGGCTATGGGTTTATCAAGATGGCAAGCTGCTGGCGCCATTTTACCTTTGTTGGACATTCACTAGGAAGGCTATTTAAACTACAGCATCTTCATTATACCTCTGCGGGCTGTCAACATTTTAGTAAGAAGTTTCCAACGCAGAGATCTTGATTAGCATCAACATCCGAGTCGACCTAGCCAGGCCGCTCTGATTGTCCATTTGTACGTTTCGACGCAAACGATTCATTCTTTGATAGTCTTCTGTCATGAGAATAATTCTCATAATATATTTAACAATTTTATGCAAATTTATTCAATTCAAAGAATAATTAAGAATCTCAATACTCGAGGTCAAGTCGACTTCGGCTATTTAATTAAAATTAAATTAAAATTTGTAATTAAATTAAAATATATGTACTCAATTTTAAACAATTTTGTTGGACTACAATTTAAATATTGTCGAAAATGTAACCATATTTTCATTTATAAGCTTTACAGAGTAAATATTCAGATGTATTAAATTAATAATTACTGCATGTGCATCAAGTTAGCAGGGCAACTTTGGAAAATTAAATTTTTGCTTCTACCATAATTTGGCGTTAATTATTCGTGAAAGAAAAAAATTTGTCGCTCCACTTAATATATATAATTTTTTTTAAACTAAAAGTTGCCCTGCTAAGTTGAAGAAATCCTTCACATTTCCACGATATTTTTACTCCAGAATTGTTTGTTTATTATTTGCTGATTATTCGTAAAAAAATTAAATTTTTCGCTCGTTTGTTAATTTTTTTTTTTAATAAATGTTTTTCCTCAGTTTTGGTAAAAAAGGTGTCAACGCCAAAGTAGTTCGACAGTAACTAAGTTTGCGTGAGTGTGTGTGCATGCATGTATTGTTGTAAGAGGGTGTCGACATCCAGGGCTGCAGTGTAGTTGGCGGCCAAACTTTTTAGTATAAATATTAAGATTAAAAAATCTTGCTGACATAAATGGGAAAGATACGTTTAAAAAAGGAATGAATAGATAGTAATTTAATTTAATTTTATTAATTTTTTTTTTATTGGCGTCGGTGTCAGTGGTAATAGGTGCAACGTTGTCGATGTCGTTGTCGGCGTGTTACCAGCTTGCGCTTGGTCAAGAATCGTTTGCTTGTAAAAATATAATATTAGTATTCTTCCACAAACATATTTTCATCTAATTTGAAATTTCGGTTTTAATTTTTAGAAAACTATATCATAGAAAAGAAAATGTAACTTTTTCAGTATTCAAAATATTTTAATCTGTTAAGATACAGATATTTTTTTTATTACGAATTGGGGATTTAATTTTTTGAAAATCATAAGATTACATAAGAATTACGTTGTTGTCTTTTTACACCAATAAAAATAAAAATAGGTAAACAACTTTTTAAGCTAAACGGTTTTATGTTAAACATACATTGCTATGTTTAAGATAAATGTAGTAAAAACCAAAAAATAATAAAATAGATACAGTCGTGGTAATTATAAACATATGCATAGACTAGACTAAAATAAAACCCTGGGACACGTCATTTTATTTTATTACTAGCTGTACCCTGCCACGCTTCGCTGTGGCATATTGTTTTTGCACGCATAATAAATAAGTCAAACAAAGAAGAATAATTTTCAAATTCATTTAATTCTGTAATACTTGTGGATATACAATATTCTTCGTTTCTCCATTCTCCGCGTAAATATAAAGACTATCTGGTTTTCCGACACGGGAACACGCAACATATAATTGTCCGTGTGAGAAACACTTTTTAGTGGCATTCCACGTGTAATAAGTGGGCACTTCTGAATACATCAAGGTTCTGGCAAAAGCATCTTCCTGGCATAAGGTGAAGAAGGCAGTCAGAGTTGTCGCAGGCGGATTTAGGACTCTTTCTTGCCCATTTCGTTCTGTGAAATAGACACGTTGACCATTCTCCAAATGGACTGCCAAGTGATAGCGTTCATAAATGGGGAACGATGGGGAATTCGCCATGCAGCCACGTTGCTGCTTATGTATCTTCCAGCCTGGTATTAAGAGATTTCATCGACAACTCGTACTGCATTGTTGTCACCATTTTCTGCCTGAACACCAATAACTGCCATATCACTGCCTTTATTCACGTAGTTCCAGATATATTTAATCGATTTCACGGAATTGCAATATTCTACGTTGATGTGCGCTTTGTATGATTTTGACAATAGGGGTGAGTATGGAACCACCCAACGATTGTCTACCTCAATATCACCAATTCTCATGTTTAAAGTTGCCGAAGTCCCTCCATCTTCAGTTGACCGTCTCCTATACAGAGGATATCCATCGTCCCCTGTTACGGTGTTCGCTGCAAATGCTCGAGGATATCGCTTGGAACACTTCCTGTCTACCATGCATGGTGAACTTGAGTTGAGGGTACCACATGGGTCATGGATCATGTTCTTCATGACAACTGCATGCAAATCCGTATGAACCTCGGCCAGTGGAATCTCAGCGCATATCACATTGTCGATTTCATCTGGCTTAATTTTATAATACAGCCAAATCAGTACGTGCGCATGCGGCAATCCTCTCTTCTGCCATTCTACTGAATACATCCAGCACCGCACAGATCCAAAAACTCCATGTATCACAAGGAAATCCATCAGAGACTTGAGCTTTTTTCTGAAAACATGGGCTGTGATGTCATCCCCATGATACAATTATACAAGGTAGTCTCGTCGGCTGCCAAACCGTTCGGCTTTTTGTCGGTGCGTTCGCGTTTGTCAAACGGAAAGGTTGTGTGCGGACGTTTTTTTTTTCCTATTAACCCTTGTGTGCGATGTCGTTCTGCAATTTCTGTCGGAAGCACGTGCATGAAGTGAAATTTATAAAAGCACCAAAATGCTTAACAAAAAGGACATTGTGGGAGAAAAGCGTTGGCTGCAAACTTGGCGAAAAGTCCAAGCTTTGCGAAACGCATTTTAAATCTTCGAACTGGAAGTCGGCACCTATAAAAGGAGATGTTTACAAGAGAAGGCGACTGTTAAATTATGCTGTTCCTCAAAACGAGAATGAGCCCGAGCCAAAAATTTTAAAATTAGGCTTCTCAGAGTCATCCACGCAAACAGAGTACGCTAAATATGTTAAAATAAATAAGTATATGCTAAACAAAAATTTAAAATTCAGGGACAAAGTTATAGATCGAGCACTAGTTTTGGCGAACGAGAAACAGCGGAAAAAGATTCGTTTAATGGAAAAGGAAATTAATCATTTACGACAGGAACTTGAGAAATACAAGGAACTAGAAAAATCTCTTGGTAACATTTTTACGGAGACTCAAATTCAAATATTGAAGAATGGAAGAAAGAGGACCTTGTTTAATCCAACAGACATGTCTGCTGCTATCTGTCTTCATGCCGCAGGACCCCGTGCGTACAACCATCTGTATAGGAAAGGATTCCCCTTGCCAAGTCGGGCAACATTATATAGATGATTGGCAGACGTTAAAAGTAACACAGGTACTCTTGATATAGTAATTGACCTCATGGAAAATGAAGAGATGACAGAAATCATACTCTAAATTCTATTATCACCAAACTACATAAAAAAGGATATCCCGTAGTAGCTATTGTTTGTGATTTGGGCCCTGGAAACCAAAGATTATGGGCAGATCTTGGCTTATCGGAGAGTAACTTTCATATAAAAAATAATACAGAAGAGAAATTCAAATTCAATATTTTCTTTAGCAAAGACGTGGTTGGATGGCTAATCCAGCGGATGAACATTTAAAAATATTCGAGTTCTCGGATACGCCACATCTGGTAAAGTTGGTTCGCAACCACTATGTTGGCTCCGGGTTACTGATCAATGGAAAAACTTTAACCAAGGCAACAGTCCAGCAAACAATAAGTTACTGTTCGAAGTCAGATGTTTCGATGGTGTTCAAGATTACCGATAACCATATTAACGTTGGATTGCTCGCCAAACAAAAAGTCAAATTGGCAACACAACTCTTCTCCAATTTAACCGCCAGCGCAATAACAAGATGCTATGCACTAGGTTACGACGTTGATAACGCATGCGAAACCGCAGATCTTTTTAAGCTTATCAATGACTGGTTCGATGTATTCAACTCGAAAATGTCCACGTCAAATTGTATTGAAGCGAGTAAGCCATATGGTGAAGAAATTGAGATCCAACGAGACATTTTGGCTAAAATGTCTGAGCTAATGCGCACAAACATAGTTGGTAAAACTCATAGGCTGCTCTTTCAAAAAGGAATTTTATCCAATAATGCATCTCTTGACGGCTTATATGAATATTTATCGGAGAAATACAAACTGAAATATATCTTAACCAGTCGTCTTAACCAAGACATTGTCGAGAATTTCTTTGGTACGATGCGTTCAAGAGGTGGGCAATATGACCATCCGACTCCACTACCGTTTAAGTATAGGTTAAGAAAATATATAACAGGTATGACAAAATAAAATAATAATAACAAATTATTTTAATAATACTAATTGTCAAATGTTTAGCTCTATGTTTCAGCAAAGATTGCATCGTGATTGTTTATAGTTTTTGTTTTATAATGTGTTGTGTTTCGTGATTTATGTTCCCTTTTCTTCTTGTCCCTTTTTTATTTGATAATCCTTATTTTTATTTAGCCAAGAATACGGAAATGTCAAATAATCAGAATGTTGATGAAGACAGCAGCGACACTTGGTTGAACCTTGACCTAAGATCAAAATCAAACCAAAGTTCACAAAGTGATGTGAACGATATTAAAGATTTTGAAGCTGATATAAATAAAAACATTCCTTCAAATATCAAACTTGATGAGTTGACGGAGGATGCGATTGAATACATAGCAGGCTATGTTATTAAAAAAAATGAAACTTTCCAATGAGAGTGCCGAAAACTCATCTTTTACCTTCGTAGACGAGATTTCGCACGGAGGCCTTGTAAAACCGTCCATTAATTTCATGTAGAAAATTAAGGAGCTGGAAATTGTTTTTTTAGGTATAGTTTCTGATTTTTTTAGTATAACAAAAAACGTTAAGGAGAAACTATTAATAGCTGCTAAGAACATAAACATTAATTTAGATATAAACAAATTTTACTTTAAGATTCGAATATATTTTAAAATTAGGAATTTAAACAAAAAAAGCTTTACAAAGAGAAAAACAACGATTAATTTCAAATTCAAAACTATTAAAAATTAAATTATAAAACACTTCAACTCTTTTTACTGTATATGAACAATTTAACCCCCATGGACCATCTAAGGGTTAAACTAAAAGCTCTTTTTGCCGTTTCACTCGCACTTATTACGCAGACTCCTCTCACTCGCACTTGTTGTGAGTAATGAATAGGGGATTGCTTTTGACGACGAGACTACCTTGTATAATTCTACCATGGACATGCCTATCCCTAGACGATTTTCCAGGAAATAACAGCTGCACTATCTCGTCCCAAGCTGGATTGCATGTGAAGGTGATAAATAAGTCAGGACGGCCGTACCAACGAACAGATGCCATGGCATCTTGAGCATATTCCTGCATGTGGCGTGGACTACCTATGTATGAGGATAGCAAAATCGTGAGCTTTCCAACGTTGGTTGTATTACGATCACAGCATCCCGCAAATTAATATATTCCTCGGACCGAAGTTTCGTCTGATTCAATCGGAGGAACAGCAAACGTTCTGTTTAAATTTTTGGATACATATCGACAATGTGCTGATGAAACAACTGACGACATTTGACTATATGATTGTCATCGGTCCTCCGAACCATTAATCGGTATGAGTAAAAGTTCATCGCGCAGCACTTTTTATACCCTTGCAGGGTATTATAATTTCAGTCAGAAGTTTGCAACGCAGTGAAGGAGGCACCTCCGACCATATAAAGTATATATATTCTTGATCAGGATCAACAGCCGAGTTGATCTAGCCATGTCCGTCTGTCCGTCTGTCCGTCTGTCCGTCTGTCCGTTTCTACGCAAACTAGTCTCTCAGTTTTGAAGCTATCTGAATGAAGCCTTCTATATACTCTCACTCGTATATATGTCGGAACGGGCCGGATCGGACGACTATATCATATAGCTGCCATAGGAATGATCGGAAAATTGTTACAAAAAAAATTTTAACATTTTCAGTTTTCAATAGAATTTGATCAAATTTGAGATATAGCCATTTTACTATACTCTACAATTTTGTATAAAATTTTATGAAAATCGGACTACTATATCATATAGCTCCCATAGGAACGATCGAGAAATTAATACAATTAAAAATTATAACTTTTTCAGTTTTCAACAGATTTTCATCAAATTTGAGGTGTAGCCATTTTATATTAGTCTTAAATTTTGTGTCAAATTTCATGAAAATCGGACGACTATATCATATAGGTGCCATACAAACTATTATTTGATGTAGAAGAAAAATGGAAATCTGTGAACGAAAAGCTGCAAATATAATATGTATAGGTGAATGAAATGAAAGCAGGTATTACTTCATTGTTTTTTAACACAAATATATATAATTTATATGGTATGGATTCCTAGTCATAGAATTTCTATCTGCAAGGGTATGTAAACTTCGGCGTGCTGAAGTTAGCTTCCTTTCTTGTTATTCGTTTATACACCATTGACTGGTATGTTCTCCTGATATGTTCTCCAGCAGGCGTTTTTATGAATGAAAATTTTTTGGGTATCCAAAGGCATCATATCGATTGCTGTTTTGAACAAACGCACCAAATTGTTCCGTTCGTGAAAAAGCTTCTGTAGCTGCGAAATAATGGGCCTCTTCAGCAGGTATTGATTCCATAACGTGCATCGACTTCAGCTCCATCATCACCAATGAAGTACATTTGAAGAAATTTGTGTTCGCTGTCTGAGAACGGAAGCAGGGAAACGGCTTTGTGATAGATTTGTCCTTTGATTTTAAAAGTTGGCATGAATTGCGCAGTTATAATTTCAGCACCAAATGACGTCATTTGGAAGCAAGAGTTGTATTTCCTAATGTTCGACTGGAAATGCTTCGATTCAGCAGTTGATCAAGCGAATAAAGAGTGCAGAGGCTCTGGTGGTGCTTCAAGTTGAGGCAATTTCACTTTCCCGGAAGCGCAACACAATCCTTTTGGTTCGTTTTTGAATTTGAGAGCCTGACAGTGTGTGCAGACCTGATGCATCCGGCCAATAACGACATTGGGATTCGAGCTATAATCAACAGTTGCATTATATCGGAATGCAATACGATTGTTTTGCAGGTTTTGTTCTGCTGCAAGCTGTAAACGCACTTCAGCAACCCTTGCCCTGACGCGTTCATTATTTTGTGAGTGAATCAAATCGATTGCTGCAGAACGCGACTGCCTAGCTCTTAATCGTGTTCGCTCAAGCCTAGCTGCTCGTCTTTCTGCTGATTCCGCGTTGTGCATCTGCATTGCTCTCAGCCGCTCAGTGTCTCGGATGGAGGCCCGCTCTTAGTCAGTCATATTCGAAATCTTACGTCTTTTTGCTTCTGTATTGCGAGTACGACGATCCAAACTCGACTTCTTGGGTGGCATGACATCGTTTCCTACTGAAACTGAACAAAAAAATAAAATTTTAATCTCCAATTTCTTCTTTCAATACGTTGGGGATTATTTCTCATGGTTTCCAATATACATCTGTGGAAACCATGGGAGATAGCTCAAAAGTGTTAAAATAATTTTTTCTCGTCTTTTGAAGACGAAATTTTTTATAGCAACACCGTTCGTGCGATCTGTCATAGTTTTCAACCTACAACTATGAGAACCATGGAAGATAGCTAAAAAGTGTTGAAATAATTTTTTCTCGTCTTTTGAAGACGAAATTTTTTATAGTAACACCTTTCGTGATATCTGTCATAGTTTTCAACCTACAACTATGAGAACCATGCGAGATATAGCTAGATACCTAAAATCTGAAAATGTAAAAATCTTCAAAATGTAGAAAATGTAAAAACTTGAAAAAATTAAAAAATGTAAATTCAGAAAATTTTGCAAGGATAAATATTTTTGTAAATTTTGAAACTGTCAAAGCTTGAAAATTTAAAAATGTAAAAATATTTAAAAATTTAGCAAATGTAAATGTAAAAACAAAATCTTCTACCGAAAACACTTTTAGTTAGATCTGTCATGGTCTCTAACCTAACATTATGAAAACCATGAGAGATAGAATAAATTGTACTTACATTTTATAAACAGCACACCGCAATTCCAATTTAGCCAGGAGTGACTGCTTGAGAAACGTTTCACTAAAAACTGATATATTCGCAAACGCAGATAAGCTATCAACATCAAAAGTAGACAATACCCGAGCTGGAACCTCAACGCATGTTGTGTCAACATTTGGGCTTAAACGGTTCAGAACTTTACAAGTCTATAAAGGAAGTAGATATGAACAGAGCATTTTTATATATGTATATAGATTAAAGCCCAACATTTTAAGTTCAATTAACATAATTTGTTTTAAATATTAGTAAGAGAATCATTATCATAATAAATTAATAATATTACATACTTATCGGAATAATTTTTTTGTGCGTAAAGAAAACAGAAAGTTAAATATAAATATATAAAACCAATTATTTGTAATGTCAAAACTATGATCCTATTTTGCATTTGTGCTTCCACTGGGCTAAACCAAAGAGTATACAGTAAACTGTATAGTCTTTGGTTAAGCCCATGGTATATCCCCACCATTTTATTGTTGTCTTCTTCATTTTACACCATTTTGGCGAATAAGAGTTCTCATTGGCTAATGGTTTATTAAGATGGCAAGCTGCTAGCGCCATTTTACCTTTGTTGGCCATTCCTCCACTAGGAAGGCTATTTAAACTACAGCATCTTTATTATACCTCTGCGGGCTATCAATATTTTAGTTAGAAGTTTGCAACGCACAGATCTTGATCAGCATCAACACCCGAGACGATCTAGCCAGGCCCCTCTGATTGTCCATCTGTCCGTTTTTACGCAAACGACTCACTCGTTGATAGTCTTCTGACTATTCTCATTAGTAAGGGATAGACAAGAGCAAATTACCTGTTTACTGGAAAGCAAACTCCAAAGCTTGGGTAACTGCAGAATTATTTAAAGACTGGTTCTTGAATTGTTTTGTACCTGAGGTTGAAAAATATTAAAAAAAAAAAGAATTTACATTTTAAAGCACTATTATTATTGGACAATGCCCCAGAACATCCAAAAGATTTAACCCATCCGAATGTCAAAATAAAAATTCTTCCACCTAATACAACATCACTTCTGCAGCCAATGGATCAGGGTATAATTTACACTTTCAAGACATACTACATCAGGCGCTCTATACGCTGGATTTTGGATACAACTGAAACTGACTCCATCGATGTAACCAGTGCTTGGAAGAAATTTTCTATTAAAGATAGCCTTGAGTTGGTAAACTTATCTTTAAAAGAGATAAAGGTGTCAACATTAAATAGATGCTGGAGGAAATTATGGCCAGAGGTTGTTAGAAGCAATGAAATAGAAGTGCCAAAACGTGGATTCCAGGATATATTGGACCTTGCTCACTTGATTGAAGGTGAAGGTTTCGACGACATGGCAAATTATGATTTGCAAGAGTTGTTTGTAGATAATGAAATCGATGACGAATCATTGCTTGAGATTGCTGTGAATGAAGCAAACAATTCGAAATCAGATTACAGCAGCTCTGAAGAAACTGTTCCTAGTTTAACAATAGAAAAGCTCCAAGAAGGATTAACTTTTAATTTGTAAAATAAAACTTTAATAAAAACCGACCAAATTTGAACAATCAAAAATTTTAAATGCTGCCAGTTTTGAATTTTGAGAACGTAACCCCTTATTTTGTACTGAATCCATGTTTCGCTTAACACGACATTTTCTAGGAACGTAACCCCCGTGTTAAGCGAGGGCCAAGTGTATTGTTGTAAGAGGGTGTCGACATCCAGGGCTGCATTTTAGTTGTCGGCCAAACTTTTTAGTATAAAAATTAATTAATTTGGACATTCTATTTTGTCCGCATGAAGTGAAAAGTGAATCCGACACAAGGTTAAAGTGCGCAGATAAAAAAAAAATCATTGACAACATTCCTGCAGGTAGACCACCTTCAATTGCTAAAGGCTTAATTGTTGACGCCGTTCTGAAATATAAATGCGATTTAATAGACTTAAATGTAAACAGTGTTCCACCCAGTCATATATCAGCATGAAGCTTGAAAACAAAATTTAATCGCCCACTATATGTACATACAGTTTGTCAAGTAATTCTTTGCAAAACGAAAAATCCCTCACAATGTTGGGTTTAAACTGAAAATTTATTAACAAATACAAGAATTTTTAAAAATTTTCTTTTATAATATTATTAGGATAACTTTAATCTATAAATATAAAAAACAAAACTTAAATATTTTAAATTAAAACATAGTAAAAAATAGCAAAAACAAAAACATTGCAATTTGTATGCTGTCAATTAATTCTTTGCAAAATGCAAACAGGAGTTGAAGAGGTTCCTAGAATTAAGCAACGCAAAGCAAATTCTGAGGAAAATTAACGCTTGCCACTTCTTAGTGGTCTTTACTTTTATATTCTTGAAAAATTTCGTTGGAAAAAGTTCGTGTTTGATCGAGTCCAGAATTTAAATCATGCCCGGCAAACGTATTGACGATAATAACATAGAATTGGTTTACTTTAACCATTATAAAGGGTAATCGGCGTCGGAACCTTCCGAAATTTTTGATATTAAGTTAGGAACAATGTAAAAAATAATTAAACGGTCTAAAAAGAAAAATAGACTTGACCTGTACAATTCTACAGGCAGATTACCAAAAGCTCTCCAAACGCGACCATTATAAAATTTCGAAACAAATTGATAAAAACACGCCAACAACCCTCAGAAATTTGGCTTTGGACTTAAAAAATGATTGCAGAAAAACAGGTTGCCATGAGACTGTGAGGAAAGTCCTGAATCTCCACAAATACTCCTCACACATTGCCAGGAAGAAACCAATGCTTTCAGCTATAAATATTGAATGGCGGTTTAATTTCTCTATCGGCCACGTTAACCAGCCTCCTGAGTATGGGGATGAAGTTTTTTTTTGTGACGAGACTAAAATAATGCTATACACTCATGGATGACCCAATAAAGTTTGGAGGAAACCAAACACAGGTGTCCAGCCGAAGAATATCATACCAACATTCAAACTTGGCAAGTTTTCTGTGATGATAAGGGGGTGCATATCATCCAAAGGAGTTGGTGAGCTGCGGATTTTTAATGATATAATGACGAAGGAGTTTTATTTGGACATCCTTAAAAAGGAATTGACCAGAAGCGCGGAGAAATTTGGTCTGCATGACGTAACTTGTCCAAAAAGAAATAAATATTAACTGCACCAGGAAAACAAACTCCAGTTCAAATCGCAGCTGTGCAGGACCTGGCTCCTGTTAATTGCAAAAAAGTCATTGACACTCCTGCGGAAAGCCCAGATATAAATATAAATAGAAAATTTTTGGGATTTTTTGGAAAAGAAAGTGACTAAACGGACTCCAACAAATAAAAAGGGTTTAATTAAAGTAATAGAGGAGAAATGGGAGAAAATTCCAGAATATTACGACTTGAAAGGGCTAATAATGCCAATGTCGCGACGCCTGCATGCTGTAATAGATGCAAATGGACTCTACATAAAATATTAACGCCGCAGCTATTATAGTTTTTAAGTTATCCTTGGTAAACTATAACGTCTTTGCAAATTGCAAAGAATTAATTGACAGCATACGAATTGCAATGTTTTTGTTTTTGTTATTTCTTACTATGTTTTAAGTTAAAATATTTAAGTTTTGTTTTTTATATTTATAGATTAAAGTTATCCTAATAATATTATAAAAGAAAATTTTAAAAATTCTTGTATTTGTCAATAAATTTTCAGCTTAAACCCAAAATTGTGAGGGATTTTTCGTTTTGCAAAGAATTACTTGACAAACTGTACATACATATATTCATCGTGGTCAACAATCGTTTTTACCTCAAAATGTGCATAACGGGAAAAGTGTCGACTCCAAATAAAATGGTTAAAACGAATTGCAAGTTCTCGGAAAACGAATCTGATTCTTACTTTGAAACTGGAATCTTCCGATTTTTAATAACTTATACCAAGTCAGAGTTCGATCAGCTTATAATGGAAACTTCTAAAAAGTACAAGAACAATAAAGGTGTATATGTATGTTTAAATCTCTCTTGCAAATCGTTTTGAATTTTTTTTTTTTTTTTTAATTTTAAATATACAGTGGTAAGTGGCACCCTTTCGGTTCTGTCATACAAACGTATGTGTAAATGTATTGAGTAAGTTAATGAGGTCAGTCAGTAGTATGTTTATACATATGTCGGAGAACATAATTTTTGAACTCATTTCGTGCTTCATACTCACTCAATATTTCCAATCTGCACAAGAATGTTGCCAAAAATGTTAACAGTAATTTTTTGTAAGCTAGTGTAGACTATTTTTGTCAGGAATTAAACATGTCATACAATACATACGTAACTAAGACAGCTCACTGTTAATGTGGAAGTTAAAAGCTGAATTATTGCCCCACCACGACAAAGTCGACATTATCAAGGTAGTATGCAACACCAATAATGGTAACTGATCTTGCGGGAAACGACATCTCAGAGGTGAAACACGAGATATGATTGTGTCTAATTTGGAAAAGGAATCGACGCATTTTTATAGAGCCGAAACAGCATCGAAACTAATGGAATGTGATGATGATGATGTGGAACCACCCCACTTGTATGTAGCGTCGGTGTGTAGAAACGCTAAATACGAAGCGGCAAAGAAGCAATATTGGAAAGCCGATGCATTAGATGCGATTTCAGACAAAAAAGGAAGCTAAAAAGGAAAAGAAATAGTGCGAGACGTTGGTAAGGATCCAGTCCAGGTGTATATTTGGTCTCCACATCAAATTCGAATTTAAAACCAGCTACGAAAGCAAAGCCGTTTATGCATAGATGCATCGAGAGACAGGTTCCTCGAGTACGTCCACGTAGATAAGAAGAAATCCCATTATATTTTTCTCCATGTTGCCGTTCTCCAATCAACAGTTGGTCAGTTTGTTGTGTTCTCGATTCTTACCGAGAAACAGGACATGGTGTCAATAACGGCTTTTTTGCTGCGTTGGATCCAAACGGGTGATAAGTATCCATAGAAAGTGGTAATATTATTAAATTATAAATTTTAGTTATATATAAATTTATTATATATAATGAGTTAAAACTTATTGCAGGTGTGTGATTCGTCAAGAGCTCTGCTATCAGCTTGTTGCCTGGCTTTTGCAACATTCGACACTGTGGAGGCATATGCTGATGCGTGTATGTCGGATTACTTGCCCAGAGCATATGTATAAAAAATTATATAAAAAATTGGTCTGATTTTTTAAAAAATGAGAAGAAGGTCGTTAAGAGGTTTTATTTATTTGGAATCGGACAACTAATTCTGGCCCCCAATCCAAACGATGCCCGAAATATAACTACAAGCCCTGTTAATTATTTCGAGGTGCAAGAAAGGTGGAGAAGAGGCTACTTTGCTGAAAAGTTCATTGAAATTTATTGGAAATTATGGAACGCAGCAATTGCAGGAGGAAATTTTGCCTATTTTTCATTCCTTTTTTCCCATGGTATATCCCCACCATTTTATTGTTGTCTTCTTCATTTTACACCATTTTGGGCGAATAAGAGTTCTCATTGGCTATGGGTTTATCAAGATGGCAAGCTGCTGGCGCCATTTTACCTTTGTTGGCCATTCCTCCACTAGGAAGGCTATTTAAACTACAGCATCTTTATTATACCTCTGCGGGCTATCAATATTTTAGTTAGAAGTTTGCAACGCACAGATCTTGATCAGCATCAACACCCGAGACGATCTAGCCAGGCCCCTCTGATTGTCCATCTGTCCGTTTTTACGCAAACGATTCACTCTTTGATAGTCTTCTGTCATGAGAATAATTGTCATAATATATTGAACCATTTTATGCAAATTTATTCAATTTAAAGAATAATTAAGAATCTCAATACTCGAGGTCAAGTCGACTTCGGCTATTTAATTAAAATTAAATTAAAATTTGTAATTAAATTAAAATATATGTACTCAATTTTAAACAATTTTGATGGATTACAATTTAAATATTGTCGAAAATGTAACCATATTTTCATTTATAAGCTTTACAGAGTTAATATTCAGATGTATTAAATTAATAATTACTGCATGTGCATCAAGTTAGCAGGGCAACTTTGGAAAATTAAATTTTTGCTTCTACCATAATTTGGCGTTAATTATTCGTGAAAGAAAAAAATTTGTCGCTCCACTTAATATATATAATTTTTTTTAAACTAAAAGTTGCCCTGCTAAGTTGAAGAAATCCTTCACATTTCCACGATATTTTTACTCCAGAATTGTTTGTTTATTATTTGCTGATTATTCGTAAAAAATTAAATTTTTCGCTCGTTTGTTAATTTTTTTTTTTTTAATAAATGTTTTTCCTCAGTTTTGGTAAAAAAGGTGTCAACGCCAAAGTAGTTCGACAGTAACTAAGTTTGCGTGAGTGTGTGTGCATGCATGTATTGTTGTAAGAGGGTGTCGACATCCAGGGCTGCAGTGTAGTTGGCGGCCAAACTTTTTAGTATAAATATTAAGATTAAAAAATCTTGCTGACATAAATGGGAAAGATACGTTTAAAAAAGGAATGAATAGATAGTAATTTAATTTAATTTTATTAATTTTTTTTTTTATTGGCGTCGGTGTCAGTGGTAATAGGTGCAACGTTGTCGATGTCATTGTCGGCGTGTTACCAGCTTGCGCTTGGTCAAGAATCGTTTGCTTGTAGAAATATAATATTAGTATTCTTCCACAAACATATTTTCATCTAATTTGAAATTTCGGTTTTAATTTTTAGAAAACTATATCATAGAAAAGAAAATGTAACTTTTTCAGTATTCAAAATATTTTAATCTGTTAAGATACAGATATTTTTTTTATTACGAATTGGGGATTTAATTTTTTGAAAATCATAAGATTACATAAGAATTACGTTGTTGTCTTTTTACACCAATAAAAATAAAAATAGGTAAACAACTTTTTAAGCTAAACGGTTTTATGTTAAACATACATTGCTATGTTTAAGATAAATGTAGTAAAAACCAAAAAATAATAAAATAGATACAGTCGTGGTAATTATAAACATATGCATAGACTAGACTAAAATAAAACCCTGGGACACGTCATTTTATTTTATTACTAGCTGTACCCTGCCACGCTTCGCTGTGGCATATTGTTTTTGCACGCATAATAAATAAGTCAAACAAAGAAGAATAATTTTCAAATTCATTTAATTCTGTAATACTTGTGGATATACAATATTCTTCGTTTCTCCATTCTCCGCGTAAATATAAACACTATCTGGTTTTCCGACACGGGAACACGCAACATATAATTGTCCGTGTGAAAAACACTTTTTAGTGGCATTCCACGTGTAATAAAAGGGCACTTCTGAATACATCAAGGTTCTGGCAAAAGCATCTTCCTGGCATAAGGTGAAGAAGGCAGTCAGAGTTGTCGCAGGCGGATTTAGGACTCTTTCTTGCCCATTTCGTTCTGTGAAATAGACACGTTGACCATTCTCCAAATGGACTGCCAAGTGATAGCGTTCATAAATGGGGAACGATGGGGAATTCGCCATGCAGCCTCGTTGCTGCTTATGTATCTTCCAGCCTGGTATTAAGAGATTTCATCGACAACTCGTACTGCATTGTTGTCACCATTTTCTGCCTGAACACCAATAACTGCCATATCACTGCCTTTATTCACGTAGTTCCAGATATATTTAATCGATTTCACGGAATTGCAATATTCTACGTTGATGTGCGCTTTGTATGATTTTGACAATACTGGTGAGTATGGAACCACCCAACGATTGTCTACCTCAATATCACCAATTCTCATGTTTAAAGTTGCCGAATTTCCGCCATCTTCAGTTGACCGTCTCCTATACAGAGGATATCCATCGTCCCCTGTTACGGTGTTCGCTGCAAATGCTCGAGGATATCGCTTGGAACACTTCCTGTCTACCATGCATGGTGAACTTGAGTTGAGGGTACCACATGGGTCATGGATCATGTTCTTCATGACAACTGCATGCAAATCCGTATGAACCTCGGCCAGTGGAATCTCAGCGCATATCACATTGTCGATTTCATCTGGCTTAATTTTATAATACAGCCAAATCAGTACGTGCGCATGCGGCAATCCTCTCTTCTGCCATTCTACTGAATACATCCAGCACCGCACAGATCCAAAAACTCCATGTATCACAAGGAAATCCATCAGAGACTTGAGCTTTTTTCTGAAAACATGGGCTGTGATGTCATCCCCATGATACAATTATACAAGGTAGTCTCGTCGGCTGCCAAACCGTTCGGCTTTTTGTCGGTGCGTTCGCGTTTGTCAAACGGAAAGGTTGTGTGCGGACGTTTTTTTTTTCCTATTAACCCTTGTGTGCGATGTCGTTCTGCAATTTCTGTCGGAAGCACGTGCATGAAGTGAAATTTATAAAAGCACCAAAATGCTTAACAAAAAGGACATTGTGGGAGAAAAGCGTTGGCTGCAAACTTGGCGAAAAGTCCAAGCTTTGCGAAACGCATTTTAAATCTTCGAACTGGAAGTCGGCACCTATAAAAGGAGATGTTTACAAGAGAAGGCGACTGTTAAATTATGCTGTTCCTCAAAACGAGAATGAGCCCGAGCCAAAAATTTTAAAATTAGGCTTCTTAGAGTCATCCACGCAAACAGAGTACGCTAAATATGTTAAAATAAATAAGTATATGTTAAACGAAAATTTAAAATTCAGGGACAAAGTTATAGATCGAGCACTAGTTTTGGCGAACGAGAAACAGCGGAAAAAGATTCGTTTAATGGAAAAGGAAATTAATCATTTACGACAGGAACTTGAGAAATACAAGGAACTAGAAAAATCTCTTGGTAACATTTTTACGGAGACTCAAATTCAAATATTGAAGAATGGAAGAAAGAGGACCTTGTTTAATCCAACAGACATGTCTGCTGCTATCTGTCTTCATGCCGCAGGACCCCGTGCGTACAACCATCTGTATAGGAAAGGATTCCCCTTGCCAAGTCGGGCAACATTATATAGATGATTGGCAGACGTTAAAAGTAACACAGGTACTCTTGATATAGTAATTGACCTCATGGAAAATGAAGAGATGACAGAAATCATACTCTAAATTCTATTATCACCAAACTACATAAAAAAGGATATCCCGTAGTAGCTATTGTTTGTGATTTGGGCCCTGGAAACCAAAGATTATGGGCAGATCTTGGCTTATCGGAGAGTAACTTTCATATAAAAAATAATACAGAAGAGAAATTCAAATTCAATATTTTCTTTAGCAAAGACGTGGTTAGATGGCTAATCCAGCGGATGAACATTTAAAAATATTCGAGTTCTCGGATACGCCACATCTGGTAAAGTTGGTTCGCAACCACTATGTTGGCTCCGGGTTACTGATCAATGGAAAAACTTTAACCAAGGCAACAGTCCAGCAAACAATAAGTTACTGTTCGAAGTCAGATGTTTCGATGGTGTTCAAGATTACCGATAACCATATTAACGTTGGATTGCTCGCCAAACAAAAAGTCAAATTGGCAACACAACTCTTCTCCAATTTAACCGCCAGCGCAATAACAAGATGCTATGCACTAGGTTACGACGTTGATAACGCATGCGAAACCGCAGATCTTTTTAAGCTTATCAATGACTGGTTCGATGTATTCAACTCGAAAATGTCCACGTCAAATTGTATTGAAGCGAGTAAGCCATATGGTGAAGAAATTGAGATCCAACGAGGCATTTTGGCTAAAATGTCTGAGCTAATGCGCACAAACATAGTTGGTAAAACTCATAGGCTGCTCTTTCAAAAAGGAATTTTATCCAATAATGCATCTCTTGACGGCTTATATGAATATTTATCGGAGAAATACAAACTGAAATATATCTTAACCAGTCGTCTTAACCAAGACATTGTCGAGAATTTCTTTGGTACGATGCGTTCAAGAGGTGGGCAATATGACCATCCGACTCCACTACCGTTTAAGTATAGGTTAAGAAAATATATAACAGGTATGACAAAATAAAATAATAATAACAAATTATTTTAATAATACTAATTGTCAAATGTTTAGCTCTATGTTTCAGCAAAGATTGGATCGTGATTGTTTATAGTTTTTGTTTTATAATGTGTTGTGTTTCGTGATTTATGTTCCCTTTTCTTCTTGTCCCTTTTTTATTTGATAATCCTTATTTTTATTTAGCCAAGAATACGGAAATGTCAAATAATCAGAATGTTGATGAAGACAGCAGCGACACTTGGTTGAACCTTGACCTAAGATCAAAATCAAACCAAAGTTCACAAAGTGATGTGAACGATATTAAAGATTTTGAAGCTGATATAAATAAAAACATTCCTTCAAATATCAAACTTGATGAGTTGACGGAGGATGCGATTGAATACATAGCAGGCTATGTTATTAAAAAAAATGAAACTTTCCAATGAGAGTGCCGAAAACTCATCTTTTACCTTCGTAGACGAGATTTCGCACGGAGGCCTTGTAAAACCGTCCATTAATTTCATGGAGAAAATTAAGGAGCTGGAAATTGTTTTTTTAGGTATAGTTTCTGATTTTTTTTAGTATAACAAAAAACGTTAAGGAGAAACTATTAATAGCTGCTAAGAACATAAACATTAATTTAGATATAAAAAAATTTTACTTTAAGATTCGAATATATTTTAAAATTAGGAATTTAAACAAAAAAAGCTTTACAAAGAGAAAAACAACGATTAATTTCAAATTCAAAACTATTAAAAATAAAATTATAAAACACTTCAACTCTTTTTACTGTATATGAACAATTTAACCCCCATGGACCATCTAAGGGTTAAACTAAAAGCTCTTTTTGCCGTTTCACTCGCACTTATTACGCAGACTCCTCTCACTCGCACTTGTTGTGAGTAATGAATAGGGGATTGCTTTTGACGACGAGACTACCTTGTATAATTCTACCATGGACATGCCTATCCCTAGACGATTTTCCAGGAAATAACAGCTGCACTATCTCGTCCCAAGCTGGATTGCATGTGAAGGTGATAAATAAGTCTGGACGGCCGTACCAACGAACAGATGCCATGGCATCTTGAGCATATTCCTGCATGTGGCGTGGACTACCTATGTATGAGGATAGCAAAATCGTGAGCTTTCCAACGTTGGTTGTATTACGATCACAGCATCCCGCAAATTAATATATTCCTCGGACCGAAGTTTCGTCTGATTCAATCGGAGGAACAGCAAACGTTCTGTTTAAATTTTTGGATACATATCGACAATGTGCTGATGAAACAACTGACGACATTTCACTATATGATTGTCATCGGTCCTCCGAACCATTAATCGGTATGAGTAAAAGTTCATCGCGCAGCACTTTTTATTCGTTTATACACCATTGACTGGTATGTTCTCCTGATATGTTCTTCAGCAGGCGTTTTTATGAATGAAAATTTTTTGGGTATCCAAAGGCATCATATCGATTGCTGTTTTGAACAAACGCACCAAATTGTTCCGTTCGTGAAAAAGCTTCTGTAGCTGCGAAATAATGGGCCTCTTCAGCAGGTATTGATTCCATAACGTGCATCGACTTCAGCTCCATCATCACCAATGAAGTACATTTGAAGAAATTTGTGTTCGCTGTCTGAGAACGGAAGCAGGGAAACGGCTTTGTGATAGATTTGTCCTTTGATTTTAAAAGTTGGCATGAATTGCGCAGTTATAATTTCAGCACCAAATGACGTCATTTGGAAGCAAGAGTTGTATTTCCTAATGTTCGACTGGAAATGCTTCGATTCAGCAGTTGATCAAGCGAATAAAGAGTGCAGAGGCTCTGGTGGTGCTTCAAGTTGAGGCAATTTCACTTTCCCGGAAGCGCAACACAATCCTTTTGGTTCGTTTTTGAATTTGAGAGCCTGACAGTGTGTGCAGACCTGATGCATCCGGCCAATAACGACATTGGGATTCGAGCTATAATCAACAGTTGCATTATATCGGAATGCAATACGATTGTTTTGCAGGTTTTGTTCTGCTGCAAGCTGTAAACGCACTTCAGCAACCCTTGCCCTGACGCGTTCATTATTTTGTGAGTGAATCAAATCGATTGCTGCAGAACGCGACTGCCTAGCTCTTAATCGTGTTCGCTCAAGCCTAGCTGCTCGTCTTTGCTCGTTGTGCATCTGCATTGCTCTCAGCCGCTCAGTGTCTCGGATGGAGGCCCGCTCTTAGTCAGTCATATTCGAAATCTTACGTCTTTTTACTTCTGTATTGCGAGTACGACGATCCAAACTCGACTTCTTGGGTGGCATGACATCGTTTCCTACTGAAACTGAACAAAAAAATAAAATTTTAATCTCCAATTTCTTCTTTCAATACGTTGGGGATTATTTCTCATGGTTTCCAATATACATCTGTGGAAACCATGGGAGATAGCTCAAAAGTGTTAAAATAATTTTTTCTCGTCTTTTGAAGACGAAATTTTTTATAGCAACACCGTTCGTGCGATCTGTCATAGTTTTCAACCTACAACTATGAGAACCATGGAAGATAGCTAAAAAGTGTTGAAATAATTTTTTCTCGTGTTTTGAAGACGAAATTTTTTATAGTAACACCTTTCGTGATATCTGTCATAGTTTTCAACCTACAACTATGAGAACCATGCGAGATATAGCTAGATACCTAAAATCTGAAAATGTAAAAATCCTCAAAATGTAGAAAATGTAAAAACTTGAAAAAATTAAAAAATGTAAATTCAGAAAATTTTGCAAGGATAAATATTTTTGTAAATTTTGAAACTGTCAAAGCTTGAAAATTTAAAAATGTAAAAATATTTAAAAATTTAGCAAATGTAAATGTAAAAACAAAATCTTCTACCGAAAACACTTTTAGTTAGATCTGTCATGGTCTCTAACCTAACATTATGAAAACCATGAGAGATAGAATAAATTGTACTTACATTTTATAAACAGCACACCGCAATTCCAATTTAGCCAGGAGTGACTGCTTGAGAAACGTTTCACTAAAAACTGATATATTCGCAAACGCAGATAAGCTATCAACATCAAAAGTAGACAATACCCGAGCTGGAACCTCAACGCATGTTGTGTCAACATTTGGGCTTAAACGGTTCAGAACTTTTCAAGTCTATAAAGGAAGTAGATATGAACAGAGCATTTTTATATATGTATATAGATTAAAGCCCAACATTTTAAGTTCAATTAACATAATTTGTTTTAAATATTAGTAAGAGAATCATTATCATAATAAATTAATAATATTACATACTTATCGGAATAATTTTTTTGTGCGTAAAGAAAACAGAAAGTTAAATATAAATATATAAAACCAATTATTTGTAATGTCAAAACTATGATCCTATTTTGCATTTGTGCTTCCACTGGGCTAAACCAAAGAGTATACAGTAAACTGTATAGTCTTTGGTTAAGCCCATGGTATATCCCCACCATTTTATTGTTGTCTTCTTCATTTTACACCATTTTGGCGAATAAGAGTTCTCATTGGCTAATGGTTTATTAAGATGGCAGACTGCTAGCGCCATTTTAACTTTTTTGGCCATTTCTTCACTAGGAAGGCTATTTAAACTACAGCATCTTTATTATACCTCTGCGGGCTATCAATATTTTAGTTAGAAGTTTGCAACGCACAGATCTTGATCAGCATCAACACCCGAGACGATCTAGCCAGGCCCCTCTGATTGTCCATCTGTCCGTTTTTACGCAAACGACTCACTCGTTGATAGTCTTCTGACTATTCTCATTAGTAAGGGATAGACAAGAGCAAATTACCTGTTTACTGGAAAGCAAACTCCAAAGCTTGGGTAACTGCAGAATTATTTAAAGACTGGTCCTTGAATTATTTCCAGGATATATTGGACCTTGCTGTGGAAATATACCATCTTCATATGGTATTTTTCTAGATGCAAAAGATTGTTGAATGCTGGTCACACTTCATCTCACTCACTCTCTTTGTGCTATTAGAACGGACAAGTTGTGGAAACAGATATTACAGTGAAAGATTAAAAGGATAAACTTTGAATTAAAACTAAACTAAAACATACGTGTATTTAATCAGTGAGGGAACACGGGAGAAGGCCTTTTTACAACAGGTTATGGGCCCAGTGTTTCGCTAACCTCGAGTTAAAGTCACAATAAGAAAAAATTGCAAAATTTCTGGAAATTGTGAAACTGACGAAGGCGTATGTAAGTATGTGTGTGTGAGCACATTGAAATCAAAAAGGTATGAAAACCACAAAATACAAACGGTGAAGAAAATTATTATAAAATAGAAGCTTGTGTGAAACATTTTATTTCTAATTTTAATTGAAACATTTTATTTTCTAAATTTATGTACATTTTAACAAGTACATACATACATGCTGCAAATTGCAAGTATGAGTGAATCTCTATATGCGTATGTGAGGCCCGTTTTCTATTTCACCATATTGGTTAAGTGAATCTCATGTTTGATTACATATGTATGTGAGGCCGCGTGTTTTTGGGACCTCGCATATACTCATATACATGTATATGTGTATACATGTAGGCACTTGGTACAGTATTTGCTTAACATTAATCCGTTTTCTTCTCTCTTTCCTTCTTCTCGAATATACGATATTCTTTTTTAATGAAATCAAAAGCAAGAGAATAAACATGAATAAGGAAAACAAATTCAAGAATATTTCACCTTTTCGTGGTGAAAAATATTCCGTATGGAAATTTCGTGTGAAATCCCTTTTAGCTGAAAATGATGTTTTATTTGTAATCGAAACAGAAACACCACTAGAAATTGATGAGAAATGGACAAAGGCAGAGAGATCAGCAAAAAGCATTATAATAGAATTTCTAAGCGACTCTTTTATTTCTTTTGCTGATAACAATTCGACTGCTAAGGAGATTTTTGATAAATTAGATTCTATCTATGAGCGTAAAAGTTTAGCAACGCAACTTTCGGTGCGTAAGCAATTATTGACATTTAAATTAAATGGTGATACTCCTCTCATTATTCATTTCAATAAATTTGATGAATTAATCTGTGAACTGATGGCGTCGGGAGCAAAAATTGAGGAGGTGGACAAAGTAGCTCATCTTCTTCTTACTCTACCTTCTATTTATGACGGGGTTGTGACCGCCATAGAAACTTTGTCTGCCGAACATGTTACCCTTTCTTTTGTTAAAAACCGTTTACTTGACCACGAAATCAAATTAAAGAATTTAAGTAAGGACACAAGCAATAAAATTCTCCAAGCTGTATCTCTAAATAACAACAAACAAAAGGCATTGCATGTGAAATCTAAGTTCAAGGCAAAACCCTCGAAGAACTTTAAATCCAATTTGAAATGTCATCATTGCGGGAAGAAAGGTCACTTTAAGAAAGATTGTTTTATTTTCAAAAGGGGCCTAGAAAACAACGATAAAGAAAGACGTGCCCAGGTTGCGAATGTAGAAACGGGTAGACCATTTGCATTTATGTTAAGGCAGGGTAGGAACTATACAGGTGACGCTGATATATCCTTCATATTGGACTCCGGAGCTTCGGACCACATGATAAACAACATAAATTTGTTTTCAACCTATTCTACACTGGATACGCCAATTGAGATTGCAATTGCAAAGCAAGGTGCATACATATATGCTTCTGCAAGGGGAACAGTTCAACTCCGAAGCAATCTTAATACGAACATTACTCTGGAAAATGTTCTGTTTTGCAAAGACGTTCCACAGAATTTACTGTCCGTCTCGAAAATGCAAGCTGCAGGTTTGACAATTGAATTCAATTCAAAGGGAGTACAAATTTCCATGAATGGACAAGGTATTTTCGAAGGTACGTGTAAAAGCAATGTATCTATTGTGAATTTTAAAATTAACCATAAAGCTTATACAACTTACCGAAATAAATATCAAAACTATAGTTTGTGGCATGAAAGATTAGGACACATTAGCAAGGGAAAATTTTTAGAAATTATGCGGAATAAAATGTTTGAAGATGTAGAACTTATAAAAGATATTACATTTAATAATGAATTATGCGAAGCTTGTATAAATGGTAAGCAAGCTAGACTTCCTCTAGAGAAAACTAAGAATAAAGAATATATTAGGAGGCCTTTATTTATAATTCATTCAGATGTTTGTGGTCCGATAACCCCTTCTAGTATTGATGGAAGAAACTATTATGTAATTTTCGTTGATCAATATACACATTACTGTGTAACTTATTTGATGACCTATAAATCTGAGGTATTTAATTTCTTCAAAGATTTCATCGCTAAGAGTGAAGCTCATTTCAATTTAAAAGTTGTAAACCTATACATAGACAATGGCAGAGAATATTTGTCAAATGAGATGAAGGATTATTGTAGTGAAAGAGGCATAAGTTACCATTTGACGGTTCCACATACACCGCAATTAAATGGAGTATCAGAACGTATGATCAGATCCATAACTGAAAAGGCTAGAGCAATGATTAGTGGCTCTAAATTAAATAAACGTTTTTGGGGCGAAGCTGTTTTAACGGCAACTTATTTAATTAATAGAACTCCAAGTAGATCATCTCAGAATAAGAAAACTCCATTTGAAATGTGGCACAACAGAAAGCCAAAATTGAAATATTTAAAGATATTTGGCTCAACCGTATATGTGCATGATAAAATGCGGAAACGAAAATTTGACGACAAGTCATTCAAATGTATACTGGTTGGTTATGAACATAATGGCTATAAGTTGTGGGATATACATTCAAATAAGTTTTTGGTAGCTAGAGATGTAATTGTTGATGAAATAAATATGGAAAACTTTAGGACTGTGGTGAATGACTCAAAGTTCCAGAATGAAAGTATGGAACTGGTAGAAAGTATTCAGAATGATAGTATGAATAATCTACAACTGTCGACTGAAATGAATTCAGGAGCAGAGGAGTCGATTATCCCGAATGAGAGTACGGATGGAAAATCGGATCATTTTGAATCAGATAAACAGCCTAATGAATCAACAACTTGTGAAAATGCCGATCCAATTGTAATCATTGGTGAAGAATTGCCTAGTAAGCAATTAGAAATAGATGAAAGTGAAGTCAGAAGAAGTGAAAGATTAAAGGATAGGCCAAAAAGGTCATATCGGTTCTTAGACAATTGCTTAATGAATGCTCACGCTTTTTGTGATGATATCCCAAGTAACTACAATGATATTAAAAATAGAACAGATAGAACTAGATGGGAAGAAGCAGTAAAAGAAGAATTAGATTCGCATTCTTATAATAAAACTTGGACTTTAGTTGATCACCCTCTAGATAAAAATATTGTTGATTGCAAATGGGTGTTTTCTATAAAAACTAATGAGCATGGCAAACAAATCAAATACAAGGCCAGATTAATAGCTCGTGGATTCACTCAAGAGTATCTTTTAGATTATGATGAGACTTTCGCTCCAGTTGCAAGAATATCCAGTTTTCGTTTCATTTTATCCATAGCAAACCAATTCAATTTAAAAGTTCACCATATGGATGTTAAAACGGCATTCCTAAATGGTATTTTAAAAGAGGAAATCTTTATGAAGATTCCAGAGGGCTTGCCAAATGAGGAAGGTAAAGTCTGTAAATTGAATAAATCTATTTATGGGTTGAAACAAGCGGCACGATGTTGGTTTGAGACATTTGAAAATGTATTAAAGAGCATGGGTTTTATTAATTCGGCAGTGGATAGATGTATCTATTTACTAGACCATGGGGATATCTTAAAAAATATCTATGTGCTTTTATATGTTGATGATCTTGTAATTGCAACAAAGAGCATTGAGTATAAAATTTGAATTAAACAAACCAATCAAAATATTAGAAGATAACCAAGGTTGCATAAGTATAGCTAATAATCCGACATGCCACAAACGATCCAAACACATTGATATAAAATACCATTTCTCAAGAGAGCAAATTGAAAATAAATTAATTATCTTAGAATATATTCCCACAGAACACCAGGTTGCTGATGTCCTCACGAAGCCGTTACCTGCCGCAAGATTCTTGACACTGAGACATGAGATGGGTCTCAGAAACTGAAACTATTGGAAACTAATATTTGATTTAGAACTTAGCTTAAAGAAACAGATGAACTGATAATTTAATTTAACCAAAGATTATGAACTTTGTGCATTTATTAACTAATAGTTAAGAAACATTTAATTTGTCAAAATGAAATATTTTTCTTTAACCTATGATTCGGTTAAGGTTTTACTGGGTTTCCCTTAACCCTAGAACTAGTTTGATTTGATTTTAACAAAACTATTTCTAGATGAATATGGATCATTATTATTGTTCCCAGAATACACAACTGTCCAAATAAGAATATTATTGTAAAACTAATTTAATTTTTTTTCAACATATCTTTTGAGGAGGTGTGTGGAAATATACCATCTTCATATGGTATTTTTCTAGATGCAAAAGATTGTTGAATGCTGGTCACACTTCATCTCACTCACTCTCTTTGTGCTATTAGAACGGACAAGTTGTGGAAACAGATATTACAGTGAAAGATTAAAAGGATAAACTTTGAATTAAAACTAAACTAAAACATACGTGTATTTAATCAGTGAGGGAACACGGGAGAAGGCCTTTTTACAACACTTGCTCACTTGATTGAAGGTGAAGGTTTCGACGACATGGCAAATGATGATTTGCAAGAGTTGTTTGTAGATAATGAAATCGATGGCGAATCATTGCTTGAGATTGCTGTGAATGAAGCAAACAATTCGAAATCAGATGACAGCAGCTATGAAAAAACCGTTCCTAGTTTAACAATAGAAAAGCTCCAAGAAGGATTCGCATATGCTAGCAACTTAGAATCGTGCTTTATAAATGCAGATCCGGTCATCGAACAACGACTTAAGTTTTAGAACGATTTGGAAAAAATACTTATGCCTTATAAGGAGTGCTATAAAGAAGCATTAAAGGTTACAAAACAGTCGAAAATGACTGATTTTTTTTATAAAGAGCCAATAAAAAAGAAAACATGCTAAAATAAACTGGCTTAAACAATGAATGATATTAATAGAATGAAATGATCTCCTTTGTTTTTACCATTTTTAAGTTTAATTATTATTATTAATTAATTATTAATTACATGAAGCCACTTTTTTAGTTAAATATTAACTTTTAATTTGTAAAATAAAACTTTAATAAAAACCGACCAAATTTGAACAATTGAATTTTGAGAACGTAACCCCTTATTTTGTACTGAATCCATGTTTCGCTTAACACGACATTTTCTAGGAACGTAACCCCCGTGTTAAGCGAGGGCCAAGTGTATTGTTGTAAGAGGGTGTCGACATCCAGGGCTGCATTTTAGTTGTCGGCCAAACTTTTTAGTATAAAAATTAATTAATTTGGACATTCTATTTTGTCCGCATGAAGTGAAAAGTGAATCCGACACAAGGTTAAAGTGCGCAGATAAAAAAAAAATCATTGACAACATTCCTGCAGGTAGACCACCTTCAATTGCTAAAGGCTTAATTGTTGACGCCGTTCTGAAATATAAATGCGATTTAATAGACTTAAATGTAAACAGTGTTCCACCCAGTCATATATCAGCATGGAGCTTGAAAACAAAATTTAATCGGCCACTATATGTACATATATATATTCATCGTGGTCAACAATCGTTTTTACCTCAAAATGTGCATAACGAGTTCGATCAGCTTATAATGGAAACTTCTAAAAAGTACAAGAACAATAATGGTGTATATGTATGTTAAAACCTTAAAGCTTACAAAAAATGAACCTCTCTTGCAAATCATTTTGAAATTTTTTTTTTTTTTAATTTTAAATATACAGTGGTAAGTGGCACCCTTTCGGTTCTGTCATACAAACGTATGTGTAAATGTATTGAGTAAGTTAATGAGGTCAGTCAGTAGTATGTTTATACATATGTCGGAGAACATAATTTTTGAACTCATTTCGTGCTTCATACTCACTCAAAATTTATAATCTGCACAAGAATGTTGCCAAAAATGTTAACAGTAATTTTTTGTAAGCTAGTGTAGACTATTTTTGTCAGGAATTAAACATGTCATACAATACATACGTAACTAAGACAGCTCACTGTTAATGTGGAAGTTAAAAGCTGAATTATTGCCCCACCACGACAATGTCGACATTATCAAGGTAGTATGCAACACCAATAATGGTAACTGATCTTGCGGAAAACGACATCTCAGAGGTGAAACACGAGATATGATTGTGTCTAATTTGGAAAAGGAATCGACGCATTTTTATAGAGCCGAAACAGCATCGAAACTAATGGAATGTGATGATGATGATGTGGAACCACCCCACTTATATGTAGCGTCGGTGTGTAGAAACGCTAAATACGAAGCGGCAAAGAAGCAATATTGGAAAGCCGATGCATTAGATGCGATTTCAGACAAAAAAGGAAGCTAAAAAGGAAAAGAAATAGTGCGAGACGTTGGTAAGGATCCAGTCCAGGTGTATATTTGGTCTCCACCTCAAATTCGAATTTAAAACCAGCTACGAAAGCAAAGCCGTTTATGCATAGATGCATCGAGAGACAGGTTCCTCGAGTACGTCCACGTAGATAAGAAGAAATCCCATCATATTTTTCTCCATGTTGCCGTTCTCCAATCAACAGTTGGTCAGTTTGTTGTGTTCTCGATTCTTACCGAGAAACAGGACATGGTGTCAATAACGGCTTTTTTGCTGCGTTGGATCCAAACGGGTGATAAGTATCCATAGAAAGTGGTAATATTATTAAAATATAAATCTTAGTTATATATAAATTTATTATTTATAATGAGTTAAAACTTATTGCAGGTGTGTGATTCGTCAAGAGCTCTGCTATCAGCTTGTTGCCTGGCTTTTGCAACATTCGACACTGATGCGCGTATGTCGGATTACTTGCCCAGAGCATATGTATAAAAAATTATTTAAAAAATTGGGCTGATTTTTTAAAAAATGAGAAGAAGGTCGTTCAGAGGTTTTATTTATTTGGAATCGGACAACTAATTCTGGCCCCCAATCCAAACGATGCCCGAAATATAACTACAAGCCCTGTTAATTATTTCGAGGTGCAAGAAAGGTGGAGAAGAGGCTACTTTGCTGAAAAGTTCATTGAAATTTATTGGAAATTATGGAACGCAGCAATTGCAGGAGGAAATTTTGCCTATTTTTCATTCCTTTTTTCCCATGGTATATCCCCACCATTTTATTGTTGTCTTCTTCATTTTACACCATTTTGGGCGAATAAGAGTTCTCATTGGCTATGGGTTTATCAAGATGGCAAGCTGCTGGCGCCATTTTACCTTTGTTGGCCATTCCTCCACTAGGAAGGCTATTTAAACTACAGCATCTTTATTATACCTCTGCGGGCTATCAATATTTTAGTTATAAGTTTGCAACGCACAGATCTTGATCAGCATCAACACCCGAGACGATCTAGCCAGGCCCCTCTGATTGTCCATCTGTCCGTTTTTACGCAAACGATTCACTCTTTGATAGTCTTCTGTCATGAGAATAATTGTCATAATATATTGAACCATTTTATGCAAATTTATTCAATTTAAAGAATAATTAAGAATCTCAATACTCGAGGTCAAGTCGACTTCGGCTATTTAATTAAAATTAAATTAAAATTTGTAATTAAATTAAAATATATGTACTCAATTTTAAACAATTTTGATGGATTACAATTTAAATATTGTCGAAAATGTAACCATATTTTCATTTATAAGCTTTACAGAGTTAATATTCAGATGTATTAAATTAATAATTACTGCATGTGCATCAAGTTAGCAGGGCAACTTTGGAAAATTAAATTTTTGCTTCTACCATAATTTGGCGTTAATTATTCGTGAAAGAAAAAAATTTGTCGCTCCACTTAATATATATAATTTTTTTTTAACTAAAAGTTGCCCTGCTAAGTTGAAGAAATCCTTCACATTTCCACGATATTTTTACTCCAGAATTGTTTGTTTATTATTTGCTGATTATTCGTAAAAAAATTAAATTTTTCGCTCGTTTGTTAATTTTTTTTTTTTAATAAATGTTTTTCCTCAGTTTTGGTAAAAAAGGTGTCAACGCCAAAGTAGTTCGACAGTAACTAAGTTTGCGTGAGTGTGTGTGCATGCATGTATTGTTGTAAGAGGGTGTCGACATCCAGGGCTGCAGTGTAGTTGGCGGCCAAACTTTTTAGTATAAATATTAAGATTAAAAAATCTTGCTGACATACATGGGAAAGATACGTTTAAAAAAGGAATGAATAGATAGTAATTTAATTTAATTTTATTAATTTTTTTTTTATTGGCGTCGGTGTCAGTGGTAATAGGTGCAACGTTGTCGATGTCATTGTCGGCGTGTTACCAGCTTGCGCTTGGTCAAGAATCGTTTGCTTGTAGAAATATAATATCCCTGCAGTACCGCGTGTCATCAATAGCCACTGTCATCAACCCGTCATCAACGCGCCGACTGCGACTTCTATAGAGTCGACGCTCTGCCGACTGCGACTTCTACCGAGTCGACGCTCTGCCGGCTGCGACTTCTATAAAGTCGACGCTCTGCCGACTGCGACTTGTACGGAGCCTACGCTCTAATGCTGCCATGGTGATTGCCTATCTCACTGCCTCACTCACTCTTCAAACGAGTGAGATGAGCCAAAAGCAAATAAGTTAACAATTAAAATCGAACCAACTGTTTCGCACCCTAGAAATTTAGCATTTGTATGTGTATAATATATTATCATTAACAATTATAATGATGGTATTAGAAATAAATATTCTTTAAATATAAAGCGCGAATGAAATAATAATTGCATATCGAATAAATAGTTTGAGTTGCAATAACATTTTAAGTAACTTTTTGCCTAGTCGGATATATCCTTCATACCCTGTTTCCAATGGAAGCAGAACTCTCGGACACAAGTTTGCCAAACGGGACTTTGTGAAACGAAACGAACAATAAGAGAAAAAAAACGGACTTGAGGATCCGATTTTCCGGATCGTGGTTCGTTTTGTTGTTGGAGGCACAGTCCTTTTTTTTTCTATTGCTTATTCGTGTTTTCACTTGCAGTTAAACAGTGAACTAAGTGAGAAGTGTGCGCACTGCGCAGGCCAAATTAAAAAAAAAAAATGTTACATACATATGTATATAAATATTCTGTTTAGTTTTCAATAATTGAAATTATATATCAGGTGAGTTTTTATGTAAAGATTTAAAAAAAGTTTACTTTCGTATCAATTCTGTCTTCTATTTTGAGTACATCTTCCCGTCCTCCCACTTCGTGTCTGCATGCAGCTATTGTGATACATCGATGGTGCGAAGTGTAAGAAAAGGCTTCGAGACCATAAGAAGTTCTACTCTGCACTCTTAGGTAATTATGTATTTTTTTTTTTAGATTTTGATATTAATTTATTTTCCAAATTTTCCTTTTCAGATGCAATAAGTCAAGTTGATGCAACGGAGCCACTTGCCAACCGTTTAACTAAAAGCCTTCCTTGCGCAAAAAATTTGGAGGCGCAACATAAAAAAAGGAAAAGGGATGAAGACGTGTTAGAATGTGGTCCGAGCGTTTTTCAATACATTAATATTTAATTTTTAATGTTAATTATTATAATTATTATTATTTTTTAAAATGTATTTTGTATTATTATAAGAAATATTTTTAATTTGATTATTTGTATTATTTTATGTATAATTTTAATTTTATTATGTTAGTTTTTAAGAGGATATAATAAAAATGAATGAATTGAAATATGAAATCCCTTATTTATGTTTTTTAATTAATTTATTATTGATGACACATCGATGAATTGTTGATGAAACATCGATGAATTGTTGATGAAACATCGATGAATTGTTGATGACACATCGATGTTTCATCCATGTTTCATCGATGTATCATCGATGTTTCATCGATGTTTCATCGATGTATCATCGATGTTTCATCGATGTATCATTGATGTTTCATCGATGTTTCATCAACAATTCATCGATGTTTCATCGATGTGTCATCAACAATACATCGATGAATTGATGATGAATTGTTGATGAAACATCGATGAATTGATGATGAATCATCGATTTATTGTTGATGAATTTCTATTGATGACAGCCTAGGACATGCCCATGTTAAATTCATCAACAGTTTGTATGGGCTGTCATCGATGAATCATCAACAGCACCCCCTTCGCTGTTGATGAATTACTGATGACAGGTACTGCAGGGATTAGTATTCTTCCACAAACATATTTTCATCTAATTTGAAATTTCGGTTTTAATTTTTAGAAAACCATATCATAGAAAAGAAAATGTAACTTTTTCAGTATTCAAAATATTTTAATCTGTTAAGATACAGATATTTTTTTTATTACGAATTTCGGATTTAATTTTTTGAAAATTATAAGATTACATAAGAATTACGTTGTTGTCTTTTTACATCAATTAAAAAAAAAAAAGGGGAAACAATTTTTTAAGCTAAACGGTTTTATGTTAAACATACATTGCTATGTTTAAGATAAATGTAATAAAAACCAAAAAATAATAAAATAGATACAGTCGTGGTAATTATAAACATATGCATAGACTAGACTAAAATAAAACCCTGGGACACGTCATTTTATTTTATTACTAGCTGTACCCTGCCACGCTTCGCTGTGGCATATTGTTTTTGCACGCATAATAAATAAGTCAAACAAAGAAGAATAATTTTCAAATTCATTTAATTCTGTAATACTTGTGGATATACAATATTCTTCGTTTCTCCATTCTCCGCGAAAATATAAAGACTATCTGGTTTTCCGACACGGGAACACGCAACATATAATTGTCCGTGTGAAAAACACTTTTTAGTGGCATTCCACGTGTAATAAGTGGGCACTTCTGAATACATCAAGGTTCTGGCAAAAGCATCTTCCTGGCATAAGGTGAAGAAGGCAGTCAGAGTTGTCGCAGGCGGATTTAGGACTCTTTCTTGCCCATTTCGTTCTGTGAAATAGACACGTTGACCATTCTCCAAATGGACTGCCAAGTGATAGCGTTCATAAATGGGGAACGATGGGGAATTCGCCATGCAGCCTCGTTGCTGCTTATGTATCTTCCAGCCTGGTATTAAGAGATTTCATCGACAACTCGTACTGCATTGTTGTTACCATTTTCTGCCTGAACACCAATAACTGCCATATCACTGCCTTTATTCACGTAGTTCCAGATATATTTAATCGATTTCACGGAATTGCAATATTCTACGTTGATGTGCGCTTTGTATGATTTTGACAATAGGGGTGAGTATGGAACCACCCAACGATTGTCTACCTCAATATCACCAATTCTCATGTTTAAAGTTGCCGAATTTCCGCCATCTTCAGTTGACCGTCTCCTATACAGAGGATATCCATCGTCCCCTGTTACGGTGTTCGCTGCAAATGCTCGAGGATATCGCTTGGAACACTTCCTGTCTACCATGCATGGTGAACTTGAGTTGAGGGTACCACATGGGTCATGGATCATGTTCTTCATGACAACTGCATGCAAATCCGTATGAACCTCGGCCAGTGGAATCTCAGCGCATATCACATTGTCGATTTCATCTGGCTTAATTTTATAATACAGCCAAATCAGTACGTGCGCATGCGGCAATCCTCTCTTCTGCCATTCTACTGAATACATCCAGCACCGCACAGATCCAAAAACTCCATGTTTCACAATGAAATCCATCATCCATGAATTGAGCTTTTGTCTGAAACATGGGCTGTGATGTCATCCCCATGATACAATTATACAAGGTAGTCTCGTCGGCTGCCAAACCGTTCGGCTTTTTGTCGGTGCGTTCGCGTTTGTCCAACGGAAAGGTTGTGTGCGGACGTTTTTTTTTTCCTATTAACCCTTGTGTGCGATGTCGTTCTGCAATTTCTGTCGGAAGCACGTGCATGAAGTGAAATTTATAAAAGCACCAAAATGCTTAACAAAAAGGACATTGTGGGAGAAAAGCGTTGGCTGCAAACTTGGCGGAAAGTCCAAGCTTTGCGAAACGCATTTTTTAAATCTTCTAACTGGAAGTCGGCACCTATAAAAGGAGATGTTTACAAGAGAAGGCGACTGTTAAATGATGCTGTTCCTCAAAACGAGAATGAGCCCGAGCCAAAAATTTTAAAATTAGGCTTTTCAGAGTCAACCACGCAAACAGAGTACACTAAATATGTTAAAATAAATAAGTATATGCTAAACAAAAATTTAAAATTCAGGGACAAAGTTATAGACGAGCACTATTTTTGGCAAACGAGAAACAGCGGAAAAAGATTCGTTTAATGGAAAAGGAAATTAATCATTTACGACAGGAACTTGAGAAATACAAGGAACTAGAAAAATCTCTTGGTAACATTTTTACGGAGACTCATATTCAAATATTGAAGAATGGAGGAAAGAGGACCTTGTTTAATCCAACAGACATGTCTGCTGCTATCTGTCTTCATGCCGCAGGACCCCGTGCGTACAACCATCTGTATAGGAAAGGATTCCCCTTGCCAAGTCGGGCAACATTATATAGATGATTGGCAGACGTTAAAAGTAACACAGGTACTCTTGATATAGTAATTGACCTCATGGAAAATGAAGAGATGACAGAAATACTCTAAATTCTATTATCACCAAACTACATAAAAAAGGATATCCCGTAGTAGCTATTGTTTGTGATTTGGGCCCTGGAAACCAAAGATTATGGGCAGATCTTGGCTTATCGGAGAGTAACTTTCATATAAAAAATAATACAGAAGAGAAATTCAAATTCAATATTTTCTTTAGCAAAGACGTGGTTGGATGGCTAATCCAGCGGATGAACATTTAAAAATATTCGAGTTCTCGGATACGCCACATCTGGTAAAGTTGGTTCGCAACCACTATGTTGGCTCCGGGTTACTGATCAATGGAAAAACTTTAACCAAGGCACTATGGTCCAGAAGTTGATTTTTTTGGCATAAATTCGAAATTTTCATGTTTATATTTTGTATTTTTGATTTAAAATGATTAAAGTTAAAATATCAAACATAAACAAAACTAAGAAAATATGCTTTACAAGCTTCTCTGAAGTTTTTGATGAGCTTTCGAAACCACACAATTGAATAGCTGTTTGGTAATAAGAAATTGGCGGCAAATTGCTGTGTTTACTTTTTTACGTGAAAATAAATATTTTTTGTACGAACAAACTATTGATAGTAATGGAAATTGTAAATCAAGGTATGTATTTTTTACTGAATATAGTCTGTTTTTGTGTAGTCTTAGTGTTTGTGTTTTGTTTAATGTTCAATTTATGTGTATTTTCTATAGAAAATTAACATGCGTCCCTTGTGTTTCGTGGAAAAAATCTAACGACCTGACGGCTGCTGACAAAAACTAATTACTTCAGTTTATACTAAAATATGTCGTTCTTTATCGGTAATTAACAACTTTTCCCTATTCGTCCCCCTTTTCACGCAATTCCGCAATATTTAGCGACGTTCGAATTTCACCATAGCGATCTCTTCGATATTTGGCTCAGCAATAATCGCAAAATATCATCTGTGTTAGATTGCATTTATGAAAAAATGAGCCATTACCACGTCGAAGATAATAAAAAATTAGAAATCAATAAAAAAACAAGTAATTTTGAATCAATTATTAAAAAAATGACTACCAAAATGCAACTATATGGTCGAACGTTTACAAAAAATGTGGAATGATATGATATGGGTCTACGAGTAAGCGTGCCAAAGCAAAATGGTAGCGGGAACAGCAATGACGGTAATACAACAAGAAGAGCTTTTGCAAATATTGAACAAATATCACCCATAACCGGCTTTGACAAAACCCTTTTAAATAATTTTCACGTTATATTAATAGCAGTTTCATGTAACTTTTATATAAACTCTAGCAAATATCAAACTTTTTGTGAGAAAACGTTTTGCCTATATATGTATGCATAAATACCCGTGGTACCCCATGTCACCAACGATTCACAAAATACTAGTCCACGGTTTTCAAATAAATAATTCAACGTTAGTTCCACTGGGATGCTTAGGCGAAAATGCTTCAGAAGCCCGCAATAAAATCTATAAAAAAGACCAACTCTCACACGCAAGGAAAAATAGCCGAATCAATACTATGACTGACATTTTCCACAGGGCGATCGATTCCTCGGATCCGTTACTATCTAGTGTCTGTTTAAGGGAAAGAGAACGAAAAAACACAAAAAAAAGCAATTCCCAAAGAAGTATTAAGCCTTCTGGAGCTGCCGTCAACCGAGAACAACATCCCATTTGAAAAGGAATTGCAATCTGATTGTGATTCGGATGACGACTTAAACGAAGGCAGCTCAATAATACTAGAAGAAGAAGAAGAAGAATATAATGTTTAAGGCAAAACCCATACATAACATATACATATGTATACATATAAATGAGTGTATATTGTCTGAATTCAGCTTCATACTCAATTTCTAATTATAATACTACGAATCGGTTCGTATGGGAGGCAATAGAGAGCGTGGTCTCACAGACTCAAAAGTTTTTTTTACATTATTGTCTTTCTGAAAAATCATAATGTGCAAAGTTTTAGGTCTGTAACTCTATTTTTTGAATTTATGCCAAAAAAAATTGACTTCTGGACCATAGTGCAAGGCAACAGTCCAGCAAACAATAAGTTACTGTTCGAAGTCAGATGTTTCGATGGTGTTCAAGATTACCGATAACCATATTAACGTTGGATCGCTCGCCAAACAAAAAGTCAAATTGGCAACACAACTCTTCTCCAATTCAACCGCCAGCGCAATAACAAGATGCTATGCACTAGGTTACGACGTTGATAACGCATGCGAAACCGCAGATCTTTTTAAGCTTATCAATGACTGGTTCGATGTATTCAACTCGAAAATGTCCACGTCAAATTGTATTGAAGCGAGTAAGCCATATGGTGAAGAAATTGAGATCCAACGAGGCATTTTGGCTAAAATGTCTGAGCTAATGCGCACAAACATAGTTGGTAAAACTCATAGGCTGCTCTTTCAAAAAGGAATTTTATCCAATAATGCATCTCTTGACGGCTTATATGAATATTTATCGGAGAAATACAAACTGAAATATATCTTAACCAGTCGTCTTAACCAAGACATTGTCGAGAATTTCTTTGGTGCGATGCGTTCAAGAGGTGGGCAATATGACCATCCGACTCCACTACCGTTTAAGTATAGGTTAAGAAAATATATAACAGGTATGACAAAATAAAATAATAATAACAAATTATTTTAATAATACTAATTGTCAAATGTTTAGCTCTATGTTTCAGCAAAGATTGGATCGTGATTGTTTATAGTTTTTGTTTTATAATGTGTTGTGTTTCGTGATTTATGTTCCCTTTTCTTCTTGTCCCTTTTTTATTTGATAATCCTTATTTTTATTTAGCCAAGAATACGGAAATGTCAAATAATCAGAATGTTGATGAAGACAGCAGCGACACTTGGTTGAACCTTGACCTAAGATCAAAATCAAACCAAAGTTCACAAAGTGATGTGAACGATATTAAAGATTTTGAAGCTGATATAAATAAAAACATTCCTTCAAATATCAAACTTGATGAGTTGACGGAGGATGCGATTGAATACATAGCAGGCTATGTTATTAAAAAAAAATGAAACTTTCCAATAAGAGTGCCGAAAACTCATCTTTTACCTTCGTAGACGAGATTTCGCACGGAGGCCTTGTAAAACCGTCCATTAATTTCATGGAGAAAATTAAGGAGCTGGAAATAGTTTTTTTAGGTATAGTTTCTGACTTTTTTAGTATAACAAAAAAAGTTAAGGAGAAACTATTAACTGCTGCTAAGAACATAAACATTAATTTAGATATAAAAAAATTGTACTTTAAGATTCGGATATATTTTAAAATTAGGAATTTAAACAAAAAAAGCTTTACAAAGAGAAAAACAACGATTAATTTTAAATTCAAAACTATTAAAAATTAAATTATAAAACACTTCAACTCTTTTTACTGTATATGAACAATTTAACCCCCATGGACCATCTAAGGGTTAAACTAAAAGCTCTTTTTGCCGTTTCACTCACACTTATTACGCAGACTCCTCTCACTCGCACTTGTTGTGAGTAATGAATAGGGGATTGCTTTTGACGACGAGACTACCTTGTATAATTCTACCATGGACATGCCTATCCCTAGACGATTTTCCAGGAAATAACAGCTGCACTATCTCGTCCCAAGCTGGATTGCATGTGAAGGTGATAAATAAGTCTGGACGGCCGTACCAACGAACAGATGCCATGGCATCTTGAGCATATTCCTGCATGTGGCGTGGACTACCTATGTATGAGGATAGCAAAATCGTGAGCTTTCCAACGTTGGTTGTATTACGATCACAGCATCCCGCAAATTAATATATTCCTCGGACCGAAGTTTCGTCTGATTCAATCGGAGGAACAGCAAACGTTCTGTTTAAATTTTTGGATACATATCGACAATGTACTGATGAAACAACTGACGACATTTCAATATATGATTGTCATCGGTCCTCCGAACCATTAATCGGTATGAGTAAAAGTTCATCGCGCAGCACTTTTTATTCGTTTATACACCATTGACTGGTATGTTCTCCTGATATGTTCTCCAGCAGGCGTTTTTATGAATGAAAATTTTTTGGGTATCCAAAGGCATCATATCGATTGCTGTTTTGAACAAACGCACCAAATTGTTCCGTTCGTGAAAAAGCTTCTGTAGCTGCGAAATAATGGGCCTCTTCAGCAGGTATTGATTCCATAACGTGCATCGACTTCAGCTCCATCATCACCAATGAAGTACATTTGAAGAAATTTGTGTTCGCTGTCTGAGAACGGAAGCAGGGAAACGGCTTTGTGATAGATTTGTCCTTTGATTTTAAAAGTTGGCATGAATTGCGCAGTTATAATTTCCGCACCAAATGACGTCATTTGGAAGCAAGAGTTGTATTTCCTAATGTTCGACTGGAAATGCTTCGATTCAGCAGTTGATCAAGCGAATAAAGAGTGCAGAGGCTCTGGTGGTGCTTCAAGTTGAGGCAATTTCACTTTCCCGGAAGCGCAACACAATCCTTTTGGTTCGTTTTTGAATTTGAGAGCCTGACAGTGTGTGCAGACCTGATGCATCCGGCCAATAACGACATTGGGATTCGAGCTATAATCAACAGTTGCATTATATCGGAATGCAATACGATTGTTTTGCAGGTTTTGTTCTGCTGCAAGCTGTAAACGCACTTCAGCAACCCTTGCCCTGACGCGTTCATTATTTTGTGAGTGAATCAAATCGATTGCTGCAGAACGCGACTGCCTAGCTCTTAATCGTGTTCGCTCAAGCCTAGCTGCTCGTCTTTCTGCTGATTCCGCGTTGTGCATCTGCATTGCTCTCAGCCGCTCAGTGTCTCGGATGGAGGCCCGCTCTTCGTCAGTCATATTCGAAATCTTACGTCTTTTTGCTTCTGTATTGCGAGTACGACGATCCAAACTCGACTTCTTGGGTGGCATGACATCGTTTCCTACTGAAACTGAACAAAAAAATAAAATTTTAATCTCCAATTTCTTCTTTCAATACGTTGGGGATTATTTCTCATGGTTTCCAATATACATCTGTGGAAACCATGGGAGATAGCTCAAAAGTGTTAAAATAATTTTTTCTCGTCTTTTGAAGACGAAATTTTTTATAGCAACACCGTTCGTGCTATCTGTCATAGTTTTCAACCTACAACTATGAGAACCATGCGAGATATAGCTAGATACCTAAAATCTGAAAATGTAAAAATCTTCAAAATGTAGAAAATGTAAAAACTTGAAAAAATTAAAAAATGTAAATTCAGAAAATTTTGCAAGGATAAATATTTTTGTAAATTTTGAAACTGTCAAAGCTTGAAAATTTAAAAATGTAAAAATATTTAAAAATTTAGCAAATGTAAATGTAAAAACAAAATCTTCTACCGAAAACACTTTTAGTTAGATCTGTCATGGTCTCTAACCTAACATTATGAAAACCATGAGAGATAGAATAAATTGTACTTACATTTTATAAACAGCACACCGCAATTCCAATTTAACCAGGAGTGACTGCTTGAGAAACGTTTCACTAAAAACTGATATATTCGCAAACGCAGATAAGCTATCAACATCAAAAGTAGACAATACCCGAGCTGGAACCTCAACGCATGTTGTGTCAACATTTGGGCTTAAACGGTTCAGAACTTTTCAAGTCTATAAAGGAAGTAGATATGAACAGAGCATTTTTATATATGTACTAGCTGTACCCTGCCACGTTTCTCTGTGGCATATTGTGGTTAAGAGGGCACTTCTGAATACATCAATGTTCCGGCAAAATCATCTTCCTGGCATAAGGTGAAGAAGGCAGTCAGAGTTGTCGCTGGCGGATTCAGGACTCTTTCTTGCACATTTCTTTCTGTAAAAATAGACACGTTGACCATTCTCCAAATGGACTGCCAAGTGAACTAAAGCTGGATAGCGTTCATGAATGGGGAACGAACAAATTCTCCATGCAACCTCGTTGCTGCTTTTGTATCTTCCAGCCTGGTATTGAGATATTTCATCGACAACTCGTACTGCATTGCTGTCCCCATTTTCTGCCTGAACACCAAAAACTGCCATATCGCTGCCTTTATTCACGTACTTGCAGATATATTTAATCGATTTCACGGAATTGCAATATTCTACGTTGATGTGCGCTTTGTATGATTTTGACAATAGTGATGAGTATGGAACCACCCAACGATTGTCTACCTCAATATCACCAATTCTCATGTTTAAAGTTGCCGAAGTCCCTCCATCTTCAGTTGACCGTCTCCTATACAGAGGATATCCATCGTCCCCTGTTACGGTGTTGGCTGTAAATGCTCGAGGATATCGCTTGGAACACTTCCCGTCTACCATGCATGTTCTTGATGACAACTGCATGCAAATCTGTATCAACCTCTGCCCGTGGAATCTCAGCGCATATCACATTGTCAATTTCGTCTGGAGTAATTTTATCATACAGCCAAATCAGTATGTGCGCATGCGGCAATCCTCTCTTCTGCCATTCTACTGAATACATCCAGCACCGCTCAGATCCCAAAACTCCATGTTTCACAATGAAATCCATCAGTGACTTGAGCTTTTGTCTAAAAACACGGGCTGTGATGTCATGCCTATCCCTATATGATTGTCCAGGAAATAACAGCTGAACTATCTCGTCCCAAGCTGGATTGCATGTGAAGGTGATAAATAAGTCTGGACGGCCGTAGCAACGAACATATGCCTGGGCATCTTGAGCATATTCATGCATGTGGCTCGGACTACCTATGTATGAGGATGGCAAAATCGTGAGCTTTCCAACGTTGGTTGTATTACGGTCATTCATCACAGCATCCCGCAAATGTATATATTCCTCGGACCGAAGTTTCTTCTGATTCAATCGGAGGAACAGCTAACGTTGTTTCAATTTTTGCATACATATCGACAATGTACTGATGAAACAACTGACGACATTTCAATATATGATTGCAATCGGTCCTCCGAACCATTAACCTGTATGAGTAAAAGTTCATCGCGCAGCCGCGTCTCTCGGATGGAGGCCCGTTCTTCGTCAGTCATATTCGTAATCTTACGTCTTTTTGCTTCTGTATTGCGAATACGACGACCCAATCTCGACTTCTTTGGTGGCATGACTTCGTTTCTTACTGAACCTGAACAAAAAATAAAATTTGTATCTCCAATTTCTTCTTTCAATATGTTTTTAATGTTTGACAGGAAATGCTTTGATTTGCTTGTAGAGGGCGCAGTAGTATGGGCACGGGGAAACGCTAAAAAATAGATATATTCGCAACCGCAGATAAGCTATCAACATCAAAAGTAGTCAATAACCGAGCTGGAACCTCAACGCATCTTCTCTAAAAATTTGGGCATAGACGGTTCAGAACTTTTCAAGTTTCTTTTTTCAATATGTTTTGAATGTTTGACAGGAAATGCTTTGATTCAGCTGGCTGCCTGTAGATGGCGCAGCAGTAGGGGCACTTGGAAACGCTAAAAAAATAGATATATTCGCCACCGCAGATAAGCTATCAACATCAAAAGTAGTCAATAACCGAGCTGGAACCTCAACGCATGTTGTGTAAAAATTTGGGCTTAAACGGTTCAGAACTTTTCGAGTCTATGAAGGATGTAGACACGAACAGAGCATTTTTATATATATAGATATAGATTAAAGCCCAACATTTTAAGTTCAATTAACATAATTTGTTTTAAATATTAGTAAGAGAATCATTATCATAATAAATTAATAATATTACATACTTATCGGAATAATTTTTTTGTGCGTAAAGAAAACAGAAAGTTAAATATAAATATATAAAACCAATTATTTGTAATGTCAAAACTATGATCCTATTTTGCATTTGTGCTTCCACTGGGCTAAACCAAAGAGTATACAGTAAACTGTATAGTCTTTGGTTAAGTCCATGGTATATCCCCCCCATTTTATTGTTGTCTTCTTCATTTTACACCATTTTGGCGAATAAGAGTTCTCATTGGCTAATGGTTTATTAAGATGGCAGACTGCTAGCGCCATTTTAACTTTTTTGGCCATTTCTTCACTAGGAAGGCTATTTAAACTACAGCTTCTTTATTATACCTCTGCGGGCTATTAATATTTTAGTTAGAAGTTTGCAACGCACAGATCTTGATCAGCATCAACACCCGAGATGATCTAGCCAGGCCCCTCTGATTGTCCATTTGTCCGTTTTAACGCAAACGATTCACTCTTTGATATCGACGCATTTTTATAGAGCCGAAACAGCATCGAAACTAATGGAATGTGATGATGATGATGTGGAACCACCCCACTTATATGTAGCGTCGGTGTGTAGAAACGCTAAATACGAAGCGGCAAAGAAGCAATATTGGAAAGCCGATGCATTAGATGCGATTTCAGACAAAAAAGGAAGCTAAAAAGGAAAAGAAATAGTGCGAGACGTTGGTAAGGATCCAGTCCAGGTGTATATTTGGTCTCCACCTCAAATTCGAATTTAAAACCAGCTACGAAAGCAAAGCCGTTTATGCATAGATGCATCGAGAGACAGGTTCCTCGAGTACGTCCACGTAGATAAGAAGAAATCCCATCATATTTTTCTCCATGTTGCCGTTCTCCAATCAACAGTTGGTCAGTTTGTTGTAACGGCTTTTTTGCTGCGTTGGATCCAAACGGGTGATAAGTATCCATAGAAAGTGGTAATATTATTAAAATATAAATTTTAGTTATATATAAATTTATTATATATAATGAGTTAAAACTTATTGCAGGTGTGTGATTCGTCAAGAGCTCTGCTATCAGCTTGTTCCCTGGCTTTTGCAACATTCGACACTGATGCGCGTATGTCGGATTACTTGCCCAGAGCATATGTATAAAAAATTATTTAAAAAATTGGGCTGATTTTTTAAAAAATGAGAAGAAGGTCGTTCAGAGGTTTTATTTATTTGGAATCGGACAACTAATTCTGGCCCCCAATCCAAACGATGCCCGAAATATAACAAGCCCTGTTAATTATTTCGAGGTGCAAGAAAGGTGGAGAAGAGGCTACTTTGCTGAAAAGTTCATTGAAATTTATTGAAAATTATGGAACGCAGCAATTGCAGGAAGAAATTTTCATTCATTTTCATTCCTTTTTTCCCATGGTATATCCCCACCATTTTATTGTTGTCTTCTTCATTTTACACCATTTTGGGCGAATAAGAGTTCTCATTGGCTATGGGTTTATTAAGATGGCAGACTGCTAGCGCCATTTTAACTTTGTTGGCCATTCACTAGGAAGGCTATTTAAACTACAGCATCTTTATTATACCTCTGCGGGCTGTCAACATTGTCGTTAGAAGTTTCCGACGCAGAGATCTTGATTAGCATCAACATCCGAGTCGACCTAGCCAGGCCCCTCTGATTGTCCATCTGTCCGTTTTTAGAAGTTTGCAACGCACAGATCTTGATCAGCATCAACACCCGAGATGATCTAGCCAGGCCCCTCTGATTGTCCATTTGTCCGTTTTAACGCAAACGATTCACTCTTTGATAGTCTTCTGAATATTCTCATTAGTAAATAAGTCGGAAAAAGTTCGATCGGATTTCTAAAGCATATAGCCATATAAACGATCCGGAATTTAAATAAAATTCATTTTCGCCAATCTTTTACCTAATTAAATTAATTATTTTAAATTTAATTTAATTAATTACTTTATGAAAATCTGATATTTTTATAATATAACTGGCATAGTAGTACCGTGAATATAAGAATATTGTACAAGTTTGCATAATCTTCACCATTCCTCGCAACTGATAATTGTTCTCCTTCCCAGTTAGCGGCACGCGTTTCTCAGAAAGCCACTCAAAAAGCCCCTCCATCGTCAGGTTGAGTATATCAGCGTACTTCATCATAAATAATGCTTTGGGCAAACCCCACACCTAATTTGTAAACCTTGTAGGCCTTTGTTTAATAAAAACAGTGCGGACTGGTTTAAATTAGCAGTTTTCTTATTTTCTTCTTATTGTCCGATGGCGGCCTTTTTCTAAAGTGACCGTCTACTCTTCCTCTTAAAATCTTGCTTTTTTCGGGCGCTTATTGATATGTTTTACGATATTTTATAATAATGAGGTTACACTAAGGCGCGAAAAAATATGATGTTTAAAATATATATTTTTTTTATTATTAAAAACACAAAGTTGCCCTGCTATGTTGATATCAAGTAAGCAGGACAACACTTGAATTTCTTTACATTCCCAAAATCTTTTTACGCCAAAACTTACCGTTAATTATTCGTGAAAGAATTAAATTTGTGTCTCCATTTTATATAAATATATATATTTTATTTTTTTTTAACTAAAAGGTGCCCTGCTAAGTTGAAGAAGTCCTTCACACATCCAAGATATTTTTACTACAGGATTTGCCGTATATTATTCGCTGATTATTCGCAAAAAAAAGTAATTTTTTCGCTCGTCTGTTGTTTTTATTTTAAATAAATGTTTTTCCTCTGTGTTGGTATTAAAGGTGGCAACGCCAAAGTAGTTCGACAGTAACTAAGTTTGCGTGAGTGTGTGTGCATGCATGTATTGTTGTAAGAGGGTGTCGCCATCCAGGGCTGCATTTTAGTTGTCGGCCAAACTTTTTAGTATAAAAATTAATTAATTTTGACATTCTATTTTGTCCGCATGAAGTGAAAAGTGAATCCGACACAAGGTTAAAGTGCGCAGATAAAAAAAAAATCATTGACAACATTCCTGCAGGTAGACCACCTTCAATTGCTAAAGGCTTAATTGTTGACGCCGTTCTGAAATATAAATGCGATTTAATAGACTTAAATGTAAACAGTGTTCCACACAGTCATATATCAGCATGGAGCTTGAAAACAACATTTAATCGGCCACTATATGTACATATATACATACATACATACATATATTCATCGTGGTCAACAATCGTTTTTACCTCAAAATGTGCATAACGGGAAAAGTGTCGACTCCAAAAAAAATGATTAAAACGAATTGCAAGTTCTTGGAAAACGAATCTGATTCTTACTTTGAAACTGGAATCTTCCGATTTTTCATTACTTTTACCAAGTCAGAGTTCGATCAGCTTATAATGGAAACTTCTAAAAAGTACAAGAACAATAAAGGTGTATATGTATGTTTAAACCTCTCTTGCAAATCGTTTTGAATTTTTTTTTTTTTTTTTTTTAATTTTAAATATACAGTGGTAAGTGGCACCCTTTCGGTTCTGTCATTCAAACGTATGTGTAAATGTATTGAGTAAGTTAATGAGGTCAGTCAGTAGTATGTTTATACATATGTCGGAGAACATAATTTTTGAACTCATTTCGTGCTTCATACTCACTCAATATTTCCAATCTGCACAAGAATGTTGCCAAAAATGTTAACAGTAATTTTTTGTAAGCTAGTGTAGACTATTTTTGTCAGGAATTAAACATGTCATACAATACATACGTAACTAAGACAGCTCACTGCTAATGTGGAAGTTAAAAGCTGAATTATTGCCCCACCTCGACAATGTCGACATTATCAAGGTAGTATGCAACACCAATAATGGTAACTGATCTTGCGGAAAACGACATCTCAGAGGTGAAACACGAGATATGATTGTGTCTAATTTGGAAAAGGAATCGACGCATTTTTATAGAGCCGAAACAGCATCGAAACTAATGGAATGTGATGATGATGATGTGGAACCACCCCACTTATATGTAGCGTCGGTGTGTAGAAACGCTAAATACGAAGCGGCAAAGAAGCAATATTGGAAAGCCGATGCATTAGATGCGATTTCAGACAAAAAAGGAAGCTAAAAAGGAAAAGAAATAGTGCGAGACGTTGGTAAGGATCCAGTCCAGGTGTATATTTGGTCTCCACCTCAAATTCGAATTTAAAACCAGCTACGAAAGCAAAGCCGTTTATGCATAGATGCATCGAGAGACAGGTTCCTCGAGTACGTCCACGTAGATAAGAAGAAATCCCATCATATTTTTCTCCATGTTGCCGTTCTCCAATCAACAGTTGGTCAGTTTGTTGTAACGGCTTTTTTGCTGCGTTGGATCCAAACGGGTGATAAGTATCCATAGAAAGTGGTAATATTATTAAAATATAAATTTTAGTTATATATAAATTTATTATATATAATGAGTTAAAACTTATTGCAGGTGTGTGATTCGTCAAGAGCTCTGCTATCAGCTTGTTCCCTGGCTTTTGCAACATTCGACACTGATGCGCGTATGTCGGATTACTTGCCCAGAGCATATGTATAAAAAATTATTTAAAAAATTGGGCTGATTTTTTAAAAAATGAGAAGAAGGTCGTTCAGAGGTTTTATTTATTTGGAATCGGACAACTAATTCTGGCCCCCAATCCAAACGATGCCCGAAATATAACAAGCCCTGTTAATTATTTCGAGGTGCAAGAAAGGTGGAGAAGAGGCTACTTTGCTGAAAAGTTCATTGAAATTTATTGGAAATTATGGAACGCAGCAATTGCAGGAGGAAATTTTGCCTATTTTTCATTCCTTTTTTCCCATGGTATATCCCCACCATTTTATTGTTGTCTTCTTCATTTTACACCATTTTGGGCGAATAAGAGTTCTCATTGGCTATGGGTTTATTAAGATGGCAGACTGCTAGCGCCATTTTAACTTTGTTGGCCATTCACTAGGAAGGCTATTTAAACTACAGCATCTTTATTATACCTCTGCGGGCTGTCAACATTGTCGTTAGAAGTTTCCGACGCAGAGATCTTGATTAGCATCAACATCCGAGTCGACCTAGCCAGGCCCCTCTGATTGTCCATCTGTCCGTTTTTACGCAAACGACTCACTCGTTGATAGTCTTCTGTCATGAGAATAATTGTCATAATATATTGAACCATTTTATGCAAATTTATTCAATTTAAAGAATAATTAAGAATCTCAATACTCGAGGTCAAGTCGACTTCGGCTATTTAATTAAAATTAAATTAAAATTTGTAATTAAATTAAAATATATGTACTCAATTTTAAACAATTTTGTTGGATTACAATTTAAATATTGTCGAAAATGTAACCATATTTTCATTTATAAGCTTTACAGAGTTAATATTCAGATGTATTAAATTAATAATTACTGCATGTGCATCAAGTTAGCAGGGCAACTTTGGAACATTAAATTTTTGCTTCTACCATAATTTGGCGTTAATTATTCGTGAAAGAAAAATTTTGTCGCTCCACTTAATATATATAATTTTTTTTAAACTAAAAGTTGCCCTGCTAAGTTGAAGAAATCCTTCACATTTCCACGATATTTTTACTCCAGAATTGTTTGTTTATTATTTGCTGATTATTCGTAAAAAAATTAAATTTTTCGCTCGTTTGTTAATTTTTTTTTTTTAATAAATGTTTTTCCTCAGTTTTGGTAAAAAAGGTGTCAACGCCAAAGTAGTTCGACAGTAACTAAGTTTGCGTGAGTGTGTGTGCATGCATGTATTGTTGTAAGAGGGTGTCGACATCCAGGGCTGCAGTGTAGTTGGCGGCCAAACTTTTTAGTATAAATATTAAGATTAAAAAATCTTGCTGACATAAATGGGAAAGATACGTTTAAAAAAGGAATGAATAGATAGTAATTTAATTTAATTTTATTAATTTTTTTTTTTATTGGCGTCGGTGTCAGTGGTAATAGGTGCAACGTTGTCGATGTCATTGTCGGCGTGTTACCAGCTTGCGCTTGGTCAAGAATCGTTTGCTTGTAGAAATATAATATTAGTATTCTTCCACAAACATATTTTCATCTAATTTGAAATTTCGGTTTTAATTTTTAGAAAACTATATCATAGAAAAGAAAATGTAACTTTTTCAGTATTCAAAATATTTTAATCTGTTAAGATACAGATATTTTTTTTATTACGAATTTCGGATTTAATTTTTTGAAAATCATAAGATTACATAAGAATTACGTTGTTGTTTTTTTACACCAATAAAAATAAAAATAGGTAAACAACTTTTTAAGCTAAACGGTTTTATGTTAAACATACATTGCTATGTTTAAGATAAATGTAGTAAAAACCAAAAAATAATAAAATAGATACAGTCGTGGTAATTATAAACATATGCATAGACTAGACTAAAATAAAACCCTGGGACACGTCATTTTATTTTATTACTAGCTGTACCCTGCCACGCTTCGCTGTGGCATATTGTTTTTGCACGCATAATAAATAAGTCAAACAAAGAAGAATAATTTTCAAATTCATTTAATTCTGTAATACTTGTGGATATACAATATTCTTCGTTTCTCCATTCTCCGCGTAAATATAAACACTATCTGGTTTTCCGACACGGGAACACGCAACATATAATTGTCCGTGTGAAAAACACTTTTTAGTGGCATTCCACGTGTAATAAAAGGGCACTTCTGAATACATCAAGGTTCTGGCAAAAGCATCTTCCTGGCATAAGGTGAAGAAGGCAGTCAGAGTTGTCGCAGGCGGATTTAGGACTCTTTCTTGCCCATTTCGTTCTGTGAAATAGACACGTTGACCATTCTCCAAATGGACTGCCAAGTGATAGCGTTCATAAATGGGGAACGATGGGGAATTCGCCATGCAGCCTCGTTGCTGCTTATGTATCTTCCAGCCTGGTATTAAGAGATTTCATCGACAACTCGTACTGCATTGTTGTCACCATTTTCTGCCTGAACACCAATAACTGCCATATCACTGCCTTTATTCACGTAGTTCCAGATATATTTAATCGATTTCACGGAATTGCAATATTCTACGTTGATGTGCGCTTTGTATGATTTTGACAATACTGGTGAGTATGGAACCACCCAACGATTGTCTACCTCAATATCACCAATTCTCATGTTTAAAGTTGCCGAATTTCCGCCATCTTCAGTTGACCGTCTCCTATACAGAGGATATCCATCGTCCCCTGTTACGGTGTTCGCTGCAAATGCTCGAGGATATCGCTTGGAACACTTCCTGTCTACCATGCATGGTGAACTTGAGTTGAGGGTACCACATGGGTCATGGATCATGTTCTTCATGACAACTGCATGCAAATCCGTATGAACCTCGGCCAGTGGAATCTCAGCGCATATCACATTGTCGATTTCATCTGGCTTAATTTTATAATACAGCCAAATCAGTACGTGCGCATGCGGCAATCCTCTCTTCTGCCATTCTACTGAATACATCCAGCACCGCACAGATCCAAAAACTCCATGTATCACAAGGAAATCCATCAGAGACTTGAGCTTTTTTCTGAAAACATGGGCTGTGATGTCATCCCCATGATACAATTATACAAGGTAGTCTCGTCGGCTGCCAAACCGTTCGGCTTTTTGTCGGTGCGTTCGCGTTTGTCAAACGGAAAGGTTGTGTGCGGACGTTTTTTTTTTCCTATTAACCCTTGTGTGCGATGTCGTTCTGCAATTTCTGTCGGAAACACGTGCATGAAGTGAAATTTATAAAAGCACCAAAATGCTTAACAAAAAGGACATTGTGGGAGAAAAGCGTTGGCTGCAAACTTGGCGAAAAGTCCAAGCTTTGCGAAACGCATTTTAAATCTTCGAACTGGAAGTCGGCACCTATAAAAGGAGATGTTTACAAGAGAAGGCGACTGTTAAATTATGCTGTTCCTCAAAACGAGAATGAGCCCGAGCCAAAAATTTTAAAATTAGGCTTCTCAGAGTCATCCACGCAAACAGAGTACGCTAAATATGTTAAAATAAATAAGTATATGCTAAACAAAAATTTAAAATTCAGGGACAAAGTTATAGATCGAGCACTAGTTTTGGCGAACGAGAAACAGCGGAAAAAGATTCGTTTAATGGAAAAGGAAATTAATCATTTACGACAGGAACTTGAGAAATACAAGGAACTAGAAAAATCTCTTGGTAACATTTTTACGGAGACTCAAATTCAAATATTGAAGAATGGAAGAAAGAGGACCTTGTTTAATCCAACAGACATGTCTGCTGCTATCTGTCTTCATGCCGCAGGACCCCGTGCGTACAACCATCTGTATAGGAAAGGATTCCCCTTGCCAAGTCGGGAAACATTATATAGATGATTGGCAGACGTTAAAAGTAACACAGGTACTCTTGATATAGTAATTGACCTCATGGAAAATGAAGAGATGACAGAAATCATACTCTAAATTCTATTATCACCAAACTACATAAAAAAGGATATCCCGTAGTAGCTATTGTTTGTGATTTGGGCCCTGGAAACCAAAGATTATGGGCAGATCTTGGCTTATCGGAGAGTAACTTTCATATAAAAAATAATACAGAAGAGAAATTCAAATTCAATATTTTCTTTAGCAAAGACGTGGTTGGATGGCTAATCCAGCGGATGAACATTTAAAAATATTCGAGTTCTCGGATACGCCACATCTGGTAAAGTTGGTTCGCAACCACTATGTTGGCTCCGGGTTACTGATCAATGGAAAAACTTTAACCAAGGCAACAGTCCAGCAAACAATAAGTTACTGTTCGAAGTCAGATGTTTCGATGGTGTTCAAGATTACCGATAACCATATTAACGTTGGATTGCTCGCCAAACAAAAAGTCAAATTGGCAACACAACTCTTCTCCAATTTAACCGCCAGCGCAATAACAAGATGCTATGCACTAGGTTACGACGTTGATAACGCATGCGAAACCGCAGATCTTTTTAAGCTTATCAATGACTGGTTCGATGTATTCAACTCGAAAATGTCCACGTCAAATTGTATTGAAGCGAGTAAGCCATATGGTGAAGAAATTGAGATCCAACGAGGCATTTTGGCTAAAATGTCTGAGCTAATGCGCACAAACATAGTTGGTAAAACTCATAGGCTGCTCTTTCAAAAAGGAATTTTATCCAATAATGCATCTCTTGACGGCTTATATGAATATTTATCGGAGAAATACAAACTGAAATATATCTTAACCAGTCGTCTTAACCAAGACATTGTCGAGAATTTCTTTGGTACGATGCGTTCAAGAGGTGGGCAATATGACCATCCGACTCCACTACCGTTTAAGTATAGGTTAAGAAAATATATAACAGGTATGACAAAATAAAATAATAATAACAAATTATTTTAATAATACTAATTGTCAAATGTTTAGCTCTATGTTTCAGCAAAGATTGGATCGTGATTGTTTATAGTTTTTGTTTTATAATGTGTTGTGTTTCGTGATTTATGTTCCCTTTTCTTCTTGTCCCTTTTTTATTTGATAATCCTTATTTTTATTTAGCCAAGAATACGGAAATGTCAAATAATCAGAATGTTGATGAAGACAGCAGCGACACTTGGTTGAACCTTGACCTAAGATCAAAATCAAACCAAAGTTCACAAAGTGATGTGAACGATATTAAAGATTTTGAAGCTGATATAAATAAAAACATTCCTTCAAATATTAAACTTGATGAGTTGACGGAGGATGCGATTGAATACATAGCAGGCTATGTTATTAAAAAAAATGAAACTTTCCAATGAGAGTGCCGAAAACTCATCTTTTACCTTCGTAGACGAGATTTCGCACGGAGGCCTTGTAAAACCGTCCATTAATTTCATGGAGAAAATTAAGGAGCTGGAAATTGTTTTTTTAGGTATAGTTTCTGATTTTTTTAGTATAACAAAAAACGTTAAGGAGAAACTATTAATAGCTGCTAAGAACATAAATATTAATTTAGATATAAAAAAATTTTACTTTAAGATTCGAATATATTTTAAAATTAGGAATTTAAACAAAAAAAGCTTTACAAAGAGAAAAACAACGATTAATTTCAAATTCAAAACTATTAAAAATTAAATTATAAAACACTTCAACTCTTTTTACTGTATATGAACAATTTAACCCCCATGGACCATCTAAGGGTTAAACTAAAAGCTCTTTTTGCCGTTTCACTCGCACTTATTACGCAGACTCCTCTCACTCGCACTTGTTGTGAGTAATGAATAGGGGATTGCTTTTGACGACGAGACTACCTTGTATAATTCTACCATGGACATGCCTATCCCTAGACGATTTTCCAGGAAATAACAGCTGCACTATCTCGTCCCAAGCTGGATTGCATGTGAAGGTGATAAATAAGTCTGGACGGCCGTACCAACGAACAGATGCCATGGCATCTTGAGCATATTCCTGCATGTGGCGTGGACTACCTATGTATGAGGATAGCAAAATCGTGAGCTTTCCAACGTTGGTTGTATTACGATCACAGCATCCCGCAAATTAGTATATTCCTCGGACCGAAGTTTCGTCTGATTCAATCGGAGGAACAGCAAACGTTCTGTTTAAATTTTTGGATACATATCGACAATGTGCTGATGACACAACTGACGACATTTCACTATATGATTGTCATCGGTCCTCCGAACCATTAATCGGTATGAGTAAAAGTTCATCGCGCAGCACTTTTTATTCGTTTATACACCATTGACTGGTATGATCTCCTGATATGTTCTCCAGCAGGCGTTTTTATGAATGAAAATTTTTTGGGTATCCAAAGGCATCATATCGATTGCTGTTTTGAACAAACGCACCAAATTGTTCCGTTCGTGAAAAAGCTTCTGTAGCTGCGAAATAATGGGCCTCTTCAGCAGGTATTGATTCCATAACGTGCATCGACTTCAGCTCCATCATCACCAATGAAGTACATTTGAAGAAATTTGTGTTCGCTGTCTGAGAACGGAAGCAGGGAAACGGCTTTGTGATAGATTTGTCCTTTGATTTTAAAAGTTGGCATGAATTGCGCAGTTATAATTTCAGCACCAAATGACGTCATTTGGAAGCAAGAGTTGTATTTCCTAATGTTCGACTGGAAATGCTTCGATTCAGCAGTTGATCAAGCGGATAAAGAGTGCAGAGGCTCTGGTGGTGCTTCAAGTTGAGGCAATTTCACTTTCCCGGAAGCGCAACACAATCCTTTTGGTTCGTTTTTGAATTTGAGAGCCTGACAGTGTGTGCAGACCTGATGCATCCGGCCAATAACGACATTGGGATTCGAGCTATAATCAACAGTTGCATTATATCGGAATGCAATACGATTGTTTTGCAGGTTTTGTTCTGCTGCAAGCTGTAAACGCACTTCAGCAACCCTTGCCCTGACGCGTTCATTATTTTGTGAGTGAATCAAATCGATTGCTGCAGAACGCGACTGCCTAGCTCTTAATCGTGTTCGCTCAAGCCTAGCTGCTCGTCTTTCTGCTGATTCCGCGTTGTGCATCTGCATTGCTCTCAGCCGCTCAGTGTCTCGGATGGAGGCCCGCTCTTAGTCAGTCATATTCGAAATCTTACGTCTTTTTGCTTCTGTATTGCGAGTACGACGATCCAAACTCGACTTCTTGGGTGGCATGACATCGTTTCCTACTGAAACTGAACAAAAAAATAAAATTTTAATCTCCAATTTCTTCTTTCAATACGTTGGGGATTATTTCTCATGGTTTCCAATATACATCTGTGGAAACCATGGGAGATAGCTCAAAAGTGTTAAAATAATTTTTTCTCGTCTTTTGAAGACGAAATTTTTTATAGCAACACCGTTCGTGCGATCTGTCATAGTTTTCAACCTACAACTATGAGAACCATGGAAGATAGCTAAAAAGTGTTGAAATAATTTTTTCTCGTCTTTTGAAGACGAAATTTTTTATAGTAACACCTTTCGTGATATCTGTCATAGTTTTCAACCTACAACTATGAGAACCATGCGAGATATAGCTAGATACCTAAAATCTGAAAATGTAAAAATCTTCAAAATGTAGAAAATGTAAAAACTTGAAAAAATTAAAAAATGTAAATTCAGAAAATTTTGCAAGGATAAATATTTTTGTAAATTTTGAAACTGTCAAAGCTTGAAAATTTAAAAATGTAAAAATATTTAAAAATTTAGCAAATGTAAATGTAAAAACAAAATCTTCTACCGAAAACACTTTTAGTTAGATCTGTCATGGTCTCTAACCTAACATTATGAAAACCATGAGAGATAGAATAAATTGTACTTACATTTTATAAACAGCACACCGCAATTCCAATTTAGCCAGGAGTGACTGCTTGAGAAACGTTTCACTAAAAACTGATATATTCGCAAACGCAGATAAGCTATCAACATCAAAAGTAGACAATACCCGAGCTGGAACCTCAACGCATGTTGTGTCAACATTTGGGCTTAAACGGTTCAGAACTTTTCAAGTCTATAAAGGAAGTAGATATGAACAGAGCATTTTTATATATGTATATAGATTAAAGCCCAACATTTTAAGTTCAATTAACATAATTTGTTTTAAATATTAGTAAGAGAATCATTATCATAATAAATTAATAATATTACATACTTATCGGAATAATTTTTTTGTGCGTAAAGAAAACAGAAAGTTAAATATAAATATATAAAACCAATTATTTGTAATGTCAAAACTATGATCCTATTTTGCATTTGTGCTTCCACTGGGCTAAACCAAAGAGTATACAGTAAACTGTATAGTCTTTGGTTAAGCCCATGGTATATCCCCACCATTTTATTGTTCTCTTCTTCATTTTACACCATTTTGGCGAATAAGAGTTCTCATTGGCTAATGGTTTATTAAGATGGCAGACTGCTAGCGCCATTTTAACTTTTTTGGCCATTTCTTCACTAGGAAGGCTATTTAAACTACAGCATCTTTATTATACCTCTGCGGGCTATCAATATTTTAGTTAGAAGTTTGCAACGCACAGATCTTGATCAGCATCAACACCCGAGACGATCTAGCCAGGCCCCTCTGATTGTCCATCTGTCCGTTTTTACGCAAACGATTCACTCTTTGATAGTCTTCTGTCATGAGAATAATTGTCATAATATATTGAACCATTTTATGCAAATTTATTCAATTTAAAGAATAATTAAGAATCTCAATACTCGAGGTCAAGTCGACTTCGGCTATTTAATTAAAATTAAATTAAAATTTGTAATTAAATTAAAATATATGTACTCAATTTTAAACAATTTTGATGGATTACAATTTAAATATTGTCGAAAATGTAACCATATTTTCATTTATAAGCTTTACAGAGTTAATATTCAGATGTATTAAATTAATAATTACTGCATGTGCATCAAGTTAGCAGGGCAACTTTGGAAAATTAAATTTTTGCTTCTACCATAATTTGGCGTTAATTATTCGTGAAAGAAAAAAATTTGTCGCTCCACTTAATATATATAATTTTTTTTAAACTAAAAGTTGCCCTGCTAAGTTGAAGAAATCCTTCACATTTCCACGATATTTTTACTCCAGAATTGTTCGTTTATTATTTGCTGATTATTCGTAAAAAAATTAATTTTTTCGCTCGTTTGGTAATTTTTTTTTTTTAATAAATGTTTTTCCTCAGTTTTGGTAAAAAAGGTGTCAACGCCAAAGTAGTTCGACAGTAACTAAGTTTGCGTGAGTGTGTGTGCATGCATGTATTGTTGTAAGAGGGTGTCGACATCCAGGGCTGCAGTGTAGTTGGCGGCCAAACTTTTTAGTATAAATATTAAGATTAAAAAATCTTGCTGACATAAAACCAATTATTTGTAATGTCAAAATTATGATCCTATTTTGCATTTGTGCTTCCACTGGGCTAAACCAAAGAGTATACAGTAAACTGTATAGTCTTTGGTTAAGCCCATGGTATATCCCCACCATTTTATTGTTCTCTTCTTCATTTTACACCATTTTGGCGAATAAGAGTTCTCATTGGCTATGGGTTTATCAAGATGGCAAGCTGCTAGCGCCATTTTAACTTTGTTGGCCATTCACTAGGAAGGCTATTTAAACTACAGCATCTTTATTATACCTCTGCGGGCTGTCAACATTGTCGTTAGAAGTTTCCGACGCAGAGATCTTGATTAGCATCAACATCCGAGTCGACCTAGCCAGGCCCCTCTGATTGTCCATCTGTCCGTTTTTACGCAAACGACTCACTCGTTGATAGTCTTCTGTCATGAGAATAATTGTCATAATATATTGAACCATTTTATGCAAATTTATTCAATTTAAAGAATAATTAAGAATCTCAATACTCGAGGTCAAGTCGACTTCGGCTATTTAATTAAAATTAAATTAAAATTTGTAATTAAATTAAAATATATGTATCAATTTTAAATAATTTTATTGGACTACAATTTAAATATTGTCGAAAATTAACCATATTTTCATTTATAAGATTTACAGAGTTAATATTCAGATGTATTAAATTAATAATTACTGCATGTGCATCAAGTTAGCAGGGCAACTTTGGAAAATTAAATTTTTGCTTCTACCATAATTTGGCGTTAATTATTCGTGAAAGAAAAATTTTGTCGCTCCACTTAATATATATAATTTTTTTTAAACTAAAAGTTGCCCTGCTAAGTTGAAGAAATCCTTCACATTTCCACGATATTTTTACTCCAGAATTGTTTGTTTATTATTTGCTGATTATTCGTAAAAAAATTAAATTTTTCGCTCGTTTGTTAATTTTTTTTTTTTTAATAAATGTTTTTCCTCAGTTTTGGTAAAAAAGGTGTCAACGCCAAAGTAGTTCGACAGTAACTAAGTTTGCGTGAGTGTGTGTGCATGCATGTATTGTTGTAAGAGGGTGTCGACATCCAGGGCTGCAGTGTAGTTGGCGGCCAAACTTTTTAGTATAAATATTAAGATTAAAAAATCTTGCTGACATACATGGGAAAGATACGTTTAAAAAAGGAATGAATAGATAGTAATTTAATTTAATTTTATTAATTTTTTTTTTTATTGGCGTCGGTGTCAGTGGTAATAGGTGCAACGTTGTCGATGTCATTGTCGGCGTGTTACCAGCTTGCGCTTGGTCAAGAATCGTTTGCTTGTAGAAATATAATATTAGTATTCTTCCACAAACATATTTTCATCTAATTTGAAATTTCGGTTTTAATTTTTAGAAAACTATATCATAGAAAAGAAAATGTAACTTTTTCAGTATTCAAAATATTTTAATCTGTTAAGATACAGATATTTTTTTTATTACGAATTTCGGATTTAATTTTTTGAAAATCATAAGATTACATAAGAATTACGTTGTTGTTTTTTTACACCAATAAAAATAAAAATAGGTAAACAACTTTTTAAGCTAAACGGTTTTATGTTAAACATACATTGCTATGTTTAAGATAAATGTAGTAAAAACCAAAAAATAATAAAATAGATACAGTCGTGGTAATTATAAACATATGCATAGACTAGACTAAAATAAAACCCTGGGACACGTCATTTTATTTTATTACTAGCTGTACCCTGCCACGCTTCGCTGTGGCATATTGTTTTTGCACGCATAATAAATAAGTCAAACAAAGAAGAATAATTTTCAAATTCATTTAATTCTGTAATACTTGTGGATATACAATATTCTTCGTTTCTCCATTCTCCGCGTAAATATAAACACTATCTGGTTTTCCGACACGGGAACACGCAACATATAATTGTCCGTGTGAAAAACACTTTTTAGTGGCATTCCACGTGTAATAAAAGGGCACTTCTGAATACATCAAGGTTCTGGCAAAAGCATCTTCCTGGCATAAGGTGAAGAAGGCAGTCAGAGTTGTCGCAGGCGGATTTAGGACTCTTTCTTGCCCATTTCGTTCTGTGAAATAGACACGTTGACCATTCTCCAAATGGACTGCCAAGTGATAGCGTTCATAAATGGGGAACGATGGGGAATTCGCCATGCAGCCTCGTTGCTGCTTATGTATCTTCCAGCCTGGTATTAAGAGATTTCATCGACAACTCGTACTGCATTGTTGTCACCATTTTCTGCCTGAACACCAATAACTGCCATATCACTGCCTTTATTCACGTAGTTCCAGATATATTTAATCGATTTCACGGAATTGCAATATTCTACGTTGATGTGCGCTTTGTATGATTTTGACAATAGGGGTGAGTATGGAACCACCCAACGATTGTCTACCTCAATATCACCAATTCTCATGTTTAAAGTTGCCGAATTTCCGCCATCTTCAGTTGACCGTCTCCTATACAGAGGATATCCATCGTCCCCTGTTACGGTGTTCGCTGCAAATGCTCGAGGATATCGCTTGGAACACTTCCTGTCTACCATGCATGGTGAACTTGAGTTGAGGGTACCACATGGGTCATGGATCATGTTCTTCATGACAACTGCATGCAAATCCGTATGAACCTCGGCCAGTGGAATCTCAGCGCATATCACATTGTCGATTTCATCTGGCTTAATTTTATAATACAGCCAAATCAGTACGTGCGCATGCGGCAATCCTCTCTTCTGCCATTCTACTGAATACATCCAGCACCGCACAGATCCAAAAACTCCATGTATCACAAGGAAATCCATCAGAGACTTGAGCTTTTTTCTGAAAACATGGGCTGTGATGTCATCCCCATGATACAATTATACAAGGTAGTCTCGTCGGCTGCCAAACCGTTCGGCTTTTTGTCGGTGCGTTCGCGTTTGTCAAACGGAAAGGTTGTGTGCGGACGTTTTTTTTTTTCCTATTAACCCTTGTGTGCGATGTCGTTCTGCAATTTCTGTCGGAAACACGTGCATGAAGTGAAATTTATAAAAGCACCAAAATGCTTAACAAAAAGGACATTGTGGGAGAAAAGCGTTGGCTGCAAACTTGGCGAAAAGTCCAAGCTTTGCGAAACGCATTTTAAATCTTCGAACTGGAAGTCGGCACCTATAAAAGGAGATGTTTACAAGAGAAGGCGACTGTTAAATTATGCTGTTCCTCAAAACGAGAATGAGCCCGAGCCAAAAATTTTAAAATTAGGCTTCTCAGAGTCATCCACGCAAACAGAGTACGCTAAATATGTTAAAATAAATAAGTATATGCTAAACAAAAATTTAAAATTCAGGGACAAAGTTATAGATCGAGCACTAGTTTTGGCGAACGAGAAACAGCGGAAAAAGATTCGTTTAATGGAAAAGGAAATTAATCATTTACGACAGGAACTTGAGAAATACAAGGAACTAGAAAAATCTCTTGGTAACATTTTTACGGAGACTCAAATTCAAATATTGAAGAATGGAAGAAAGAGGACCTTGTTTAATCCAACAGACATGTCTGCTGCTATCTGTCTTCATGCCGCAGGACCCCGTGCGTACAACCATCTGTATAGGAAAGGATTCCCCTTGCCAAGTCGGGAAACATTATATAGATGATTGGCAGACGTTAAAAGTAACACAGGTACTCTTGATATAGTAATTGACCTCATGGAAAATGAAGAGATGACAGAAATCATACTCTAAATTCTATTATCACCAAACTACATAAAAAAGGATATCCCGTAGTAGCTATTGTTTGTGATTTGGGCCCTGGAAACCAAAGATTATGGGCAGATCTTGGCTTATCGGAGAGTAACTTTCATATAAAAAATAATACAGAAGAGAAATTCAAATTCAATATTTTCTTTAGCAAAGACGTGGTTGGATGGCTAATCCAGCGGATGAACATTTAAAAATATTCGAGTTCTCGGATACGCCACATCTGGTAAAGTTGGTTCGCAACCACTATGTTGGCTCCGGGTTACTGATCAATGGAAAAACTTTAACCAAGGCAACAGTCCAGCAAACAATAAGTTACTGTTCGAAGTCAGATGTTTCGATGGTGTTCAAGATTACCGATAACCATATTAACGTTGGATTGCTCGCCAAACAAAAAGTCAAATTGGCAACACAACTCTTCTCCAATTTAACCGCCAGCGCAATAACAAGATGCTATGCACTAGGTTACGACGTTGATAACGCATGCGAAACCGCAGATCTTTTTAAGCTTATCAATGACTGGTTCGATGTATTCAACTCGAATTTATGTTCCCTTTTCTTCTTGTCCCTTTTTTATTTGATAATCCTTATTTTTATTTAGCCAAGAATACGGAAATGTCAAATAATCAGAATGTTGATGAAGACAGCAGCGACACTTGGTTGAACCTTGACCTAAGATCAAAATCAAACCAAAGTTCACAAAGTGATGTGAACGATATTAAAGATTTTGAAGCTGATATAAATAAAAACATTCCTTCAAATATTAAACTTGATGAGTTGACGGAGGATGCGATTGAATACATAGCAGGCTATGTTATTAAAAAAAATGAAACTTTCCAATGAGAGTGCCGAAAACTCATCTTTTACCTTCGTAGACGAGATTTCGCACGGAGGCCTTGTAAAACCGTCCATTAATTTCATGGAGAAAATTAAGGAGCTGGAAATTGTTTTTTTAGGTATAGTTTCTGATTTTTTTAGTATAACAAAAAACGTTAAGGAGAAACTATTAATAGCTGCTAAGAACATAAATATTAATTTAGATATAAAAAAACTTTACTTTAAGATTCGAATATATTTTAAAATTAGGAATTTAAACAAAAAAAGCTTTACAAAGAGAAAAACAACGATTAATTTCAAATTCAAAACTATTAAAAATTAAATTATAAAACACTTCAACTCTTTTTACTGTATATGAACAATTTAACCCCCATGGACCATCTAAGGGTTAAACTAAAAGCTCTTTTTGCCGTTTCACTCGCACTTATTACGCAGACTCCTCTCACTCGCACTTGTTGTGAGTAATGAATAGGGGATTGCTTTTGACGACGAGACTACCTTGTATAATTCTACCATGGACATGCCTATCCCTAGACGATTTTCCAGGAAATAACAGCTGCACTATCTCGTCCCAAGCTGGATTGCATGTGAAGGTGATAAATAAGTCTGGACGGCCGTACCAACGAACAGATGCCATGGCATCTTGAGCATATTCCTGCATGTGGCGTGGACTACCTTTGTATGAGGATAGCAAAATCGTGAGCTTTCCAACGTTGGTTGTATTACGATCACAGCATCCCGCAAATTAATATATTCCTCGGACCGAAGTTTCGTCTGATTCAATCGGAGGAACAGCAAACGTTCTGTTTAAATTTTTGGATACATATCGACAATGTGCTGATGAAACAACTGACGACATTTCACTATATGATTGTCATCGGTCCTCCGAACCATTAATCGGTATGAGTAAAAGTTCATCGCGCAGCACTTTTTATTCGTTTATACACCATTGACTGGTATGATCTCCTGATATGTTCTCCAGCAGGCGTTTTTATGAATGAAAATTTTTTGGGTATCCAAAGGCATCATATCGATTGCTGTTTTGAACAAACGCACCAAATTGTTCCGTTCGTGAAAAAGCTTCTGTAGCTGCGAAATAATGGGCCTCTTCAGCAGGTATTGATTCCATAACGTGCATCGACTTCAGCTCCATCATCACCAATGAAGTACATTTGAAGAAATTTGTGTTCGCTGTCTGAGAACGGAAGCAGGGAAACGGCTTTGTGATAGATTTGTCCTTTGATTTTAAAAGTTGGCATGAATTGCGCAGTTATAATTTCAGCACCAAATGACGTCATTTGGAAGCAAGAGTTGTATTTCCTAATGTTCGACTGGAAATGCTTCGATTCAGCAGTTGATCAAGCGGATAAAGAGTGCAGAGGCTCTGGTGGTGCTTCAAGTTGAGGCAATTTCACTTTCCCGGAAGCGCAACACAATCCTTTTGGTTCGTTTTTGAATTTGAGAGCCTGACAGTGTGTGCAGACCTGATGCATCCGGCCAATAACGACATTGGGATTCGAGCTATAATCAACAGTTGCATTATATCGGAATGCAATACGATTGTTTTGCAGGTTTTGTTCTGCTGCAAGCTGTAAACGCACTTCAGCAACCCTTGCCCTGACGCGTTCATTATTTTGTGAGTGAATCAAATCGATTGCTGCAGAACGCGACTGCCTAGCTCTTAATCATGTTCGCTCAAGCCTAGCTGCTCGTCTTTCTGCTGATTCCGCGTTGTGCATCTGCATTGCTCTCAGCCGCTCAGTGTCTCGGATGGAGGCCCGCTCTTAGTCAGTCATATTCGAAATCTTACGTCTTTTTGCTTCTGTATTGCGAGTACGACGATCCAAACTCGACTTCTTGGGTGGCATGACATCGTTTCCTACTGAAACTGAACAAAAAAATAAAATTTTAATCTCCAATTTCTTCTTTCAATACGTTGGGGATTATTTCTCATGGTTTCCAATATACATCTGTGGAAACCATGGGAGATAGCTCAAAAGTGTTAAAATAATTTTTTCTCGTCTTTTGAAGACGAAATTTTTTATAGCAACACCGTTCGTGCGATCTGTCATAGTTTTCAACCTACAACTATGAGAACCATGGAAGATAGCTAAAAAGTGTTGAAATAATTTTTTCTCGTCTTTTGAAGACGAAATTTTTTATAGTAACACCTTTCGTGATATCTGTCATAGTTTTCAACCTACAACTATGAGAACCATGCGAGATATAGCTAGATACCTAAAATCTGAAAATGTAAAAATCTTCAAAATGTAGAAAATGTAAAAACTTGAAAAAATTAAAAAATGTAAATTCAGAAAATTTTGCAAGGATAAATATTTTTGTAAATTTTGAAACTGTCAAAGCTTGAAAATTTAAAAATGTAAAAATATTTAAAAATTTAGCAAATGTAAATGTAAAAACAAAATCTTCTACCGAAAACACTTTTAGTTAGATCTGTCATGGTCTCTAACCTAACATTATGAAAACCATGAGAGATAGAATAAATTGTACTTACATTTTATAAACAGCACACCGCAATTCCAATTTAGCCAGGAGTGACTGCTTGAGAAACGTTTCACTAAAAACTGATATATTCGCAAACGCAGATAAGCTATCAACATCAAAAGTAGACAATACCCGAGCTGGAACCTCAACGCATGTTGTGTCAACATTTGGGCTTAAACGGTTCAGAACTTTTCAAGTCTATAAAGGAAGTAGATATGAACAGAGCATTTTTATATATGTATATAGATTAAAGCCCAACATTTTAAGTTCAATTAACATAATTTGTTTTAAATATTAGTAAGAGAATCATTATCATAATAAATTAATAATATTACATACTTATCGGAATAATTTTTTTGTGCGTAAAGAAAACAGAAAGTTAAATATAAATATATAAAACCAATTATTTGTAATGTCAAAACTATGATCCTATTTTGCATTTGTGCTTCCACTGGGCTAAACCAAAGAGTATACAGTAAACTGTATAGTCTTTGGTTAAGCCCATGGTATATCCCCACCATTTTATTGTTCTCTTCTTCATTTTACACCATTTTGGCGAATAAGAGTTCTCATTGGCTAATGGTTTATTAAGATGGCAGACTGCTAGCGCCATTTTAACTTTTTTGGCCATTTCTTCACTAGGAAGGCTATTTAAACTACAGCATCTTTATTATACCTCTGCGGGCTATCAACATTTTAGTAAGAAGTTTCCAACGCAGAGATCTTGATTAGCATCAACACCCGAGTCGATCTAGCCAGGCCGCTCTGATTGTCCATCTGTCCGTTTCACCGCAAACGATTCACTCGTTGATAGTCTTCTGTCATGAGAATAATTGTCATAATATATTGAACAACTTTATGCAAATTAATGCAATTTAAAGAATAATTAAGAATCTCAATACTTGAGGTCAAGTCGACTTCGGCTAGTTAATTAAAATTATGAATCTGGATTCAGGTAAATTAATTCATATAATTGTTAGGCAAAGATATATATATATATATATATCTTACATTTTTAAGAAACAAACATTGGGAATTTTTTTAATTTTTTGTAACTTATTTAAATACAATCCTCTTCATAGGTTCCACGGAAAATACCTTTGACGACGATTCCCCCCAGATACCCCATCAAGTTATCTGTTTCGTTGGGCTGCATCAATTAAGCTCGAAGTTGACGAGATAGTAAGTAAAGAAGAAGCCGACGACATAAATCCTCGCAAATGCGAGCACTTCGCGATAAGGCTCCTTAAACAAGTAAGGACAATTCCATTTTGGTCATCCATTGCTTAGCCCGAGTTCGGCTATGGAAGGATTCCAGCCATCAGCGCACCGGTGGAAGTCGAATTTAAGCCAATAAAAATAGAGGTACTGAAAACCAGATGCCGTTTTGTCCTGGCTACCGAAAATTTAATTTCTTATTACGATGGAAGTACAAAAATAATTGATTGTTCCCTAAAAAAAAATTTCACTAAAAATGAAGATAAACCCCTTAAACATCACTTGGAAACAACTCAACCTAGTTTGATACGAGGCCCCCTTTCCATCAATCTTTCATCTTTCCAAGTGAACAGAAATGTTTTATTTCTTGTGCTCTCGATTTGTGTTAAAGTTTGAAAATAACCACCGGCGTTAACTTAAATCTTCTATTTTTTGTCAACAATTTCCCGTTCACTTCGCGTGTGCATGCAGCTATTCTGATTTGTGTATATAATTGGTTTTATTTCCCAATTTGGTTGTGCTGCCAGTGCTAGCTTTTGCATATTTTGTATTCCTTTTTTTCCTATGGTATATCCCCACCATTTTATTGTTGTCTTCTTCATTTTACACCATTTTGGGCGAATAAGAGTTCTCATTGGCTATCGGTTTATTAAGATGGCAAACTGCAGGCGCCATTTTAACTTTGTTGGCCATTCCTTCACTAGGAAGGCTATTTAAACTACAGCATCTTTATTTCTCTGCGGGCTATCAACATTTTCGTTAGAAGTTTGCAACGCACAGATCTTGATCAGCATCAACACCCGAGTCGATCTAGCCAGGCCCCTCTGATTGTCCATCTGTCCGTTTCGACGCAAACGACTCACTCGTTGATAGTCTTCTGGCTATTCTCATTAGTAAATAAGTCGGAAAAAGTTCGATCGGATTTCTAAAGCATATAACCATATAAACGATCCGGAATTTAAATAATTAATTAATTATTTTAAATTTAATTTAATTAATTACTTGATGAAAATCTGATATTATTATCATATAACTGGCATAGTAGTATAGTGAATATAAGAATATTGTACAAGTTTGCATACTCTTCACCATTCCTCGCAACTGATAATTGTTCTCCTTCCCAGTTAGCGGCACGCGTTTCTCAGAAAGCCACTCAAAAAGCCCCTCCATCGTCAGGTTGAGTATATCAGCGTACTTCATCATAAATAATGCTTTGGGCAAACCCCACACCTGATTTGTAAACCTTGTAGGCCTTTGTTTAATAAAAACAGCGCGGGCTGGTTTAAATTAGCAGTTTTCTTATTTTCTTCTTATTGTCCGATGGCGGCCCTTTTCTAAAGTGACCGTCTACTCTTCCTCTTAAAATCTAGCTTTTTTTTCGGGCGCTTATTGATATGTTTTACGATATTTTATAATAATGAGGTTACACTAAGGCGCGAAAAAATATGATGTTTAAAAAATATATATATTTTTTTATTATTAAAAACACAAAGTTGCCCTGCTATGTTGATATCAAGTAAGCAGGACAACACTTGAATTTCTTTACATTCCCAAAATCTTTTTACGCCAGAACTTACCGTTAATTATTCGTGAAAGATTTAAATTTGTGTCTCCATTTTATATAAATATATATATATTATTATTTTTTAATTAAAAGTTGCCCTGCGAAGCTTAAGAAGTCCTTCACACATACAAGATATTTTTACTCCAGGATTTGACGTTTATTATTGGCTGATTATTCGTAAAAAATTAAATTTTTTTTTAAATAAATGTTTTTCCTCCGTTTTGGTAAAAAAGGTGGCAACGCCAAAGTAGTTCGACAGTAACTAAGTTTGCGTGAGTGTGTGTGCATGCATGTATTGTTGTAAGAGGGTGTCGACATCCAGGGCTGCATTTTAGTTGTCGGCCAAACTTTTTAGTATAAAAATTAATTAATTTGGACATTCTATTTTGTCCGCATGTAGTGAAAAGTGAATGTGACACAAGGTTAAAGTGCGCAGTTTAAAAAAAATCATTGACAACATTCCTGCAGGTAGACCACCTTCAATTGCTAAAGACTTAATTGTTGACGCCGTTCTGAAATATAAATGCGATTTAATAGACTTAAATGTAAACATTGTCATATATCAGCATGGAGCTTGAAAACAAAATTTAATAGGCCACTATATGTACATACATACATATATTCATCATGGTCAACAATCGTTTTTACCTCAAAATGTGCATAACGGGAAAAGTGTCGACTCCAAATAAAATGGTTAAAACGAATTGCAAGTTCTCGGAAAACGAATCTGATGATTCTTACTTTGAAACTGGAATCTTCAGATTTTTAATAACTTTTACCAAGTCAGAGTTCGATCAGCTTATAATGGAAACTTCTAAAAAGTACAAGAACAATAAAGGTGCTGTTCCTCAAAGGGTTTTGAATATCCTGCATCCTCAAAAATGGACTGAGCTTTTCTAATCGAGTTGATGAAAAATTTTGACTGTCCCATGGATATCATTTTTAAAATTATTTTATCAACTCTGACAAGGCGACAGAAAAATTTGAAGGTAAACTGCGTTTCACTTGAATAGTACACAACATTTTTTATAATTACTTGTTCATTTCTCAGCAATTGCTTGATCTAATGCAATGATTGTTGCTGTTTTTTTCGTCTGTACAGTTTAAATTCCCAATTTAGTTGTGCTGCAAGTGCTAGCTTGTGCATATTTTGCATTCCTTTTTGTGCCTTCTTCGTCTTTCTTTTGTTTGCACCGTCGCAACAGCGAAACGTTTTAGTTTTTCATCTCCCGCTCTCTCGCTTTCGCTGTGCCGCTGCACTTCAGTGTTGCCAATTTGTCCTTTTTTAGAACAGATCTATCCTTTTTATAACCTTGCAGGGTATTATAATTTCAGTCAGAAGTTTGCAACGCAGTGAAGGAGGAACCTCCGACTATATAAAGTATATATATTCTTGATCAGGATCAATAGCCCAGTCGATCTAGCCATTTCCGTCTGTCCTTCTGTCCGTTTCTACGCAAACTAGTCTCTCAGTTTTAAAGCTATCTGAATGAAACTTTGTAGTTAGCCTTCTAATATACTCTCACTCGTATATATGTCGGAACGGGGCAGATCGGACGACTATATCATATAGCTGCCATAGAAAGGATCGGATAATTTAAAAAAAAAAAATTATAACATTTTCAGTTTTCAACAAAATTTGATCAAATTTGAGATATAGCCATTTTAATATCTTCTACAATTTTATGTACAATTTTATGAAAATCGGACTACTATATTATATAGCTCCCATAGAAACGATCGAGAAATTAATACAATTAAATTTATAACTTTTTCAGTTTTCAGCTGATTTTAATCAAATTTGAGGTATAGCCATTTTATATCAGTCTTAAATTTCATGAAAATCGGACGACTATATCATATAGGTGCCATACAAACGATCGTTTGATGTAGAGGAAAAATGCAAATCTGTGAATGTAAAACTGCAAATATAATATGTATAGGTGAATGAAATGAAAGCAGGTATTACTTCATTGTTTTTTAACACAAATATATATAATTTACATTGTATGGATTCCTAGTCATAGAAGTTCTATCTGCAAGGGTATATAAACTTCGGCGTGCCGAAGTTAACTTCCTTTCTTGTTTAAACTGCTTTCTTCGAAAAAAATTTTGAAACATCATCTGTCCTAAAATCTATCCTTTTTATTTTATTTTGTCTTTGTCATTAGATTATAATTAAATTGCATTTCAATAAGGCAGCATTAGATGAAAAGTGGCACAATGCAGCAATTTTAGCTCAATTACACAGTGAGGTTAATCATCTCTGTTTGATTTTTTTTTAAACCTATTTTAGAAGTCATGCAAAGCATTAGTAAAAACTTCCAATCAAATAATTCCAACCCGACGAAACTTTTGAAAGATTTAATGTACGGCATAAATTATTTAGGCACGAAAGTAATACCACTTGATGAGGAAAATAAAATTAAAAGAGATCTTTACTTAGGCTTTAAAAAAAATATATATAAGTTTAAGGAAATATGTTTATCCTATTTTTTGCTTTTTTTTATAAGAAATCATCAGTTTTTTCTCCTTTGTTTTACGGATCTGTATTTTTTTTTTGTTGAAGCGCTGCCAACACTGCTGCACTTCCTATCTTATCTTATCTCCCACGCTCTCCCGCTCTCTCGCTCTCGCTGTGACTCTGAACTTCTTATCTTAATAGCTCTTTTTTTTCTTCTCAAGTAAAAGTACAGTGGTAAGCCTTTAATATGTCCGAAAATATTGCCTCTTTCGCCAAAACCTGCAAAAAGGCTATTTCTGCAGGTGACCTTACAATCTGCTGCTGGCGAAAACGTCATGCATGCCAAGTGTATAGGTGTTGCAGTTCGGACGGTGGACGAGGCTGCGAGGCCTTTCGCGATGTGGAAAGGGAGATAGGGAGATGATGTCTTTTATGCGGCAAATCAAAAACGGATTTAAGGACATTTTAAAGAGTTTTTGTACAACTTTTGATATGTTCTTGGCGCTGGACACCCAATTTAATAGCCTTAAGCTATTAAACGAGTCTCAAAAAAAAAAAAACTGCTATTGGTGGGCTGCATGTAGACGGACCCCAACTACCTGCAACGGGCTCTCAGTAGCAGCCTCCCTCGGCACAGCCCTCGACCTCAGCATTAATTCCAAGAGGGCTTAGATCGATCGCTTGGAAAGATTCGGTGCACGGCAGATAACCAATCTGTCCTGCCAAAAGCCCTTCTAGCAGTTCCACAGATGAGACATATATTTGTTTGTTCTCGTCTTTATACAAGGCAAAACCAGAGCCGATAAAATAAAGATTAAGGTGGAAAAGCTTAAGTCTTTTTACGCTAGGGATTTTTCATCTAACGAATTCTTTAACACAATTTGCTCCACCAACTTCTGGCCAGAGTAAATCGTTGTTGTTAAGGAATTCGAAGCGAAGAAAAATAAGTCTGTACGAATAACTCTTCCCAGGCCTGATCAAACCTCTGCGCCTTTTACGTCTTCCAATCCCGACCCAAAAAACTAACCCACTCTTTAAGTAGTTCCTATCAGAATGCAAGAGGCTTACGTTGTAAGCTTCCTAACTTGTATCCTGATAACCTTTCGTTTGCATCTCAGGTTATTGTGCTCATAGAAACCTGGTTAAGGCCGGAGATTCTGAGCTCCGAAGTTTTTCCAGCTGTGTTTACAGTATATCGGCTATATCGCCCTATCAGGCGCGGGTGTGCAGTTCTTATAGCGGTGGTCTCCTCACTCACGTCCAAATTATTAACCTTTGAGGAATTTAACGATTTTGAATTCCTTTGTTTGAAGCTATTGTAGCCGCCTTTTAGTTCTAAACACTTCTAATTCGTTTCTTCTCTTACTAATGTTTCTTTATTATTTAATCTAAAACTTTTATACTTGGTCTTATCTTTTCTTCACTCTTGTCTTTACACTTTTTGTCTTTACACGTCTACTCTCGTTCCGATCTTCTCACCAAGTGATCTGCCGCTCTCAGCAACCACTCAATCAACCCCCATTTTCAGCCAGTCGCTCTCTCATGCTCTCTCTTGAGAGAGCGTAACATCTCAATTAGAGTGGCCAGAGCATACTTATCTTAACTGGCCTGCTACAACTCGGCCGTCCTGACTTTGAGATAGCCCTCTATCTCTGCTTAGAATTATAACTTAACTATTATTTACAATTTGATTTTCATTTACAATTCAATTCTTTGTTTACTATTTTAATTACAGTTTTAACCAATGTCTTATATTATTTGCACTCCAAACACCTTGATATGGATTGCGCGACAACTGAAACCCATCAATATCTTTAAGCAAATATCTGTCATTTTTTAAAACTTTTTCAATTACATAAGGACCTTTATTTTTTGGAATGAGTTTTCTCGAAGCTCCTACAGTGCTATCAAAATTCTTTACCATAACATAATCTCCTTCTTTATATTCTGTAGCAGTTTTCTTTTTTGCATTATAATATTTTTCATTCTTTATTTGAGATTTTCTTTGTTCCTCTTCTGCTTCTTTTCTAACATCTTCTAAAGTTTTTCTAATATTACCTACCTCATTTTCGTTTTCTAATCTTTCTTTTAGATTATCCAAAACTTCTCCTCTTTGTGTTATCCCAAATAATGTTTCACTAGGACACTGCTTGGTACTATTATGAATCGTATTATTCATTGCATATTCTACTTTTTCCATAACTCTATCCCAATGTAATGCCTTTTCCGGTTCTGTCAATTTTGCTATCATTGGTCCTAGACTTCTGTTGATTCGTTCAACTTGGCCATTAGCCTGCGGCGAGCCCGTCGCTATTCTTATGTGCTTCACGTTACTTTTTTCCATAAACTCTGCAAAATCAGACGATGTAAAACAACTGCCTCGATCTGATACTATGCATCTAGGTATACTATAAGCTCGAAAATAATCTGTTAATGCATTTATCACCTCTTTTGTATTTGTCGTTTTTGTTGTGTACAACCTAACAAACTTTGTAAATGCATCTACGACCACAAATATATGCTTTTTTGATCTGCTACTATCTACCGGCCCATAATGATCTATATGAATGATCTCAAAAGGTTTGTTGCCTTTTGGTATGCTATGTAAATGTCCATCTCCTCTACCTACCTTCGGAGCATACGCTTTACACTTTAAGCAATTTTGAATGTGTTCCACGACTTTATCTTTCATGCGTGGAAACCAATAGCTCTTCCCAATAACTTCTAACATTTTATCTCTCCCAATATGACCCATTTCATCATGATACTTGTATAGCACATGTTCCTCCATTCGATTCGGTACGTAAAACAATAATCTGTTGTCGTTGCTTTTCCTATAGATCACACCATTTCTCATTTCATATAACTTATGCTCGCTACTTTCTAACATTTTCCTAATTTCCTGAACCTTTACATCTTTTGATTGACAAATTACTAAATTTGTTTCGAATGTATTTGCCTCCACTATCATAATATTGTTGCATCTACTCAATGCATCTACATGTTGCATTTGTCTGCCTGCTCTGTGCTTTAATTCATAATCGAATTCCTGCAGCTCTAGAGCCCACCTTGCTATTCTTGGGTTCAACTCAATCTTATTGAGGGTTAAAGTTAGAGAGTTACAGTCTGTTACAATTTTAAATCGTTTGCCTAGCAAATATATTCTAAATCTTCTTAACGCGTATATTATAGCTAAAGTCTCCAATTCAAAACTGTGATACTTCGCTTCCGTTGCAGTTGATCTTTTCGAAAAATAGAAAATAGGATGTAACTTGCTGTCATCTTTTTTCTGAAGAAGCACAGCCCCAAATCCTAAGGCACTTGCATCACAATGAAGTTCGACATCATCTCTGTAATCATATAAAGCTAACACTGGCGCTTCCATTAACTTTGCCTTTAAAAGCGAAAAACAATTCAACTCTTCTTCTTCAAACCTAAAAAGCCTATCCTTTCTTAATAAATCATATAATGGTTTCGCTAATATAGAAAAATCCTTAATGAATCGTCGAAAATACGAACAAAGACCCAAAAAGCTTTGAACTGCTTGCACCTTGCCTGGGATCGGAAAATTTTGTATAGCTTCCAACCCCTTGCTATCAGCCTTAATCCCATCTTTTGAAATTAGAAAACCTAAATATTTGACCTTGTCTTGTAAAAATTTGCATTTATCCATTCTCAATTCTAACTTGTTTTCTACTAACCTTCTAAATACTTCTTTTACAACATCTAAATGTTCTTCTAAACTTTTGCTTGCAACCAAAATATCATCCATGTATATGATTACCTTCTTTTCTCTTATCATGTCGGAAAATATGTCATTGACGAATCTCTGGAATACCTGTGGGGCTGTTTTAAGACCCATGGGCATCCGTAGAAACTCAAACTGTCCCAACGGGGTGGTAAACGACGTATATTTCACTGACTCTTCGTTGACAAATACATGAAAGTAACCATTCTTAAGATCCAACTTTGTAAATACTGATTTTCCCACTAAACTATCCAAAAGGTCATCAATTAATGGTATCGGATAATTGTCCTTAGCCATGATTTTGTTCAATTTTCTAAAATCTATACAAAGTCTAAGTTCACCCGACTTCTTCTTCACTAATACGATAGGAGAAGCATACTCCGATTTACTAGGTTGAATAATCCCATCTCTAATGTATTCGTCTAACATTTTTGACAATGCTTCCTTCTCACTATATGACAGTCTTCTTGGTGCGCAGCTAAATGGTTTTGAGTTTTCTAACACTATTTTCATTTCACATTTTATTTTCGGAACTTCCGGTCGCTTGACTTGAACATAATGCGTCTCTAACATCTTGATAAACGTTTCACAATCCTTATAGTTTATTTGCTCACCAATATTATAAAGTTTTTCTTCCTCACAGTTTTCCAAAATGTTTATATCCATCATTTCCCTATCAAAATTTTCGTCCAACACACCTCGATGTTCCTCACCTAACCCTTTTGTACCTAAAGTTTGTTCCCGTATAACATCTGTACCTAAATTATTATCTTCTAAACATTCACCTAAGCTTGTATCTAAACCATTTTCTCCTAAATTTGTACCTAAAATGTTTTCATATAAACTTGTACCTAAACCATTTTTTCCTAAATTTGTACCTAAAATGTTCTCATATAAACTTGTACCTAAACCATTTTCTCCTAAATTTGTACCTAAAATGTTCTCACCTAAACTTAAAGATTATCTCCTAAATTTGTACCTAAAAGATTCTCTCCTAAACTTGTACCTAAAAGATTCTCTCCTAAATTTGTACCTAAAAGATTCTCTCCTAAATTTGAACCTAAAAGATTTTCTCCTAAACTTGTACCTAAATCTTTTTGATCTAAATCTGTACTGAAACTACCTTTATCTAAATTTTTTTCCCCTGAAATTTCACTTCCTAAATTTTCGCAATCTAATACTCTATCCAAATCATAAGGGTCCTTAGTATTGTCATTCACTAAGCTAATGTTTGTATTACGACCGACTTGGGGTTTACATTCCTCGATTGTAATCATTTTTAAGGTCTCTAAATTAATTTCTAATTTACAAGCTTTCATAAAATCTTTCCCCAGCACAATATTACAGAGCATAGATTCGCTAGCCACAACAATTAATTTAAACCAAATCTTTATTTCATTTTTTAATACAAAGCATGATATTTTTCCATAGCTTTTCAATAAGCTTTTGTTTAGTCCAAAATAACTTTTTCTTAGAGGTTCCAACTTAATGTTTCTCGGTATACAAGAACGTTTTATGAATGAAACTGGGCTTCCCGAATCTATTTGGCACTCTGTAATAATCGGCTGGTTAGTATTTTCCCCACAAAAAATTTTAAATTCTCTTACATAATTGTTTTCCACCTTCTTCTTATTCTGGGGACATACAGCAATTCGGTGATCCTTTGCGCCACAGCCATAACACGAACCAGGCTCTCGCTTTGGCTTGGTGCACTCCCACTTTCAGTGCCCCTTGCCATTGCAATTGAAGCATCGAGCTTCGTTGTTCGTCGAAACCGCCTTTGCCGCCGACGCCTTTGCCTTAATTGATGCCCTTGCTGGCAGCTTGATGTCCGCAAACGCTCGCAACATTTTCCTTGGGGCATCGAAACATTGCATTTTAGCCTGCATCCGAAGACTTGGTAATGGAATGCCCTCTACGAGCCCATCCACCAGCTCATCCTCTTCCATCGCTACATCCCGAGCCAATCTGCACTTCTCCTCGAAGTACATCGCAAATTGTTCATCTGGCGACCAGACGCGTGCCTCAAACTTGCGCCTTAATGCCGCTTTTGACTCAATGCTCCCAAAAGCTAGCTTTAATTCCTCAATGAGCTCGTTCATCGGCTTCGCCAACCGTCCGGCCTCAGCATGCAGCCATTGCAGGGAATCTCCCTTGAGCTTGCTGATCAACAAAATTCGCCGCTGCATGTCTGTTAGCCTATGAAGGGCCGAAATACTGTCCCACTGGTCAATCCACGATCGCACACACACCTTGCTGCCGAAGTCCATTAGCATTTCTCTGGCCATGTTAAAACCCGGTGTTGCGAAACTGTCTGTTGCTATTTCGCCATCTCGCTGTACGTCGCCTCTGCCGTCGCCTCTGCCGTCTCCTCTGCCGCCGCCTCGTTGCATGTTCTGAAAACTTCTGGTAGGTAGCTGTTCAAAGTTCTCGGAATTGTTGTTGTTGGCGTCGTTGTTTCGACGCTCGCCACTGTCGCCAACTTCAACGCCTAGCTGTCCTGCTTTCTCGGAACCATGCCGAATTCGAGCATTTTCGTCTCTTCCATTCCCGCCGTCTTCGTTGCTCTGACTGCCGACATTGGCGCCGATCTGACGATTCAAATTTGCCAGAATTTTTCTCGCTTTGGCAATTTCCTCGCGCAAGTCTCCCAGAGTTTCTTTGGCGATTTCCAGCTCTCCGTCGCTTTCCACGTCCGTGTTACCTAGCGGTTCCATTTCCACAAACTCTTCCGGAATTTCTCTCCTCGAATTTCAATCGGGACCTTGGCTAGCCTTGCGAACAGCTCCACTTTTGTGCCCTTCGTGGGCAAGTTTAAAAGCTCCAACCACCGCTTCAGTTGCACAACCGTTATATCCGCTATGTTTAAGTCCATATTTTATTTTAGTTTGATGAGAAAAATTTCGCGTTGGTATCCCACTTCTGAAGTTTGTAGCCGCCTTTTAGTTCTAAACACTTCTAATTCGTTTCTTCTCTTACTAATGTTTCTTTATTATTTAATCTAAAACTTTTATACTTGGTCTTATCTTTTCTTCACTCTTGTCTTTACACTTTTTGTCTTTACACGTCTACTCTCGTTCCGATCTTCTCACCAAGTGATCTGCCGCTCTCAGCAACCACTCAATCAACCCCCATTTTCAGCCAGTCGCTCTCTCATGCTCTCTCTCGAGAGAGCGTAACATCTCAATTAGAGTGGCCAGAGCATACTTATCTTAACTGGCCTGCTACACTATCTATCAATGGTAGCTCCATTTTTATGAGCTGTTCCTATATACCTCCATAGTCGGTACTTAATATTTATTGGAACCACTTTTCCGCTATTCATGTGGTTTCCAGTAGACTTTTGAATAGAGACCAGTAGGTCCCCGGTGCTATTGGGTGCTCAAATAATTCCACCAATATTCTCCTAACTTCAACACAACATGACTGTATCGCTGGCTTGTTCGACGTTTCGCTGGCTCAAGTCAACCATGTGCAAAATTTCTTACAGCGCTTGCTCGATCTTTGTTTTGATCCTGCGAGAGTTAGCAGTCCGAAGATCCTATCATCCCACTTTCGACGTGGCCCTTGTATCGGGTGTGACGTACAGAATATTTCTGACCGTCCAGCCAATGAAGTCCTATGTTTTCGCAAAACGGACTTTGAACGGCTGAATAATTTTATAAACGAGTTCAATTGGTCCGATCTATACATGTGCACTGACATGGCAGTTGCCGTGGATATTTTCTACAGTGCCATGAATTCATTTTTTACTGAATGTGTTCCGTTATATTATCCGCCAAGCTCGAATAAACCGCCGTGGTTTACTAACGAGTTGAGCCGACTTAAAAATAAAAAATCTAGACTGTATGCTAAATTTAAATACACCGGTTCTCAATCTGCCCTTTCATCTTATTTATCAGCTCGGTCAAACTTTACCGTGCTGAACGCGCAGTGTTATAAAAACTATTTAACTCGTTGAAGGGCCCAGTTCTCGCAGGACCCAAAACAGTTTTATAATTTCGTTAACACTAAGCGTAAGCCTAAAACAAATCCTTCCTCGCTTTCATTTGAAAATACAGTCGAGTCCCGATAATTCGTAATGGCAAGGGGATCACTTTTTTTACGAATTAGACGTGAATTCGATTTATCGAGATTTTTATTTAACGGGGCTCAAAAATGAAAGAGTCGAATAAACGGGGTTTTTAAATTTCACATTATGTTTACATAGGTTTTTAACTTTATTAATATTAAATAAACATTATAAGTATTCATTTATACGTTATTTTTAATTAAAGGAAAATTAAACAATAACATAAAATTATAATAACAATATAAATATGTACATTCATTTGTACGTTATTTTAAATTAAAGGAAAATTAAACAATAACATAAAATTATAATAATAATATAAATATGTACATTAATTTTTACATTTTTTAATTTAAAGAAAAATTAAACATTAACAAAATATTAAACAGTTCAGGAGAAACATTAAATTATAAAAAACAAAAATTCAAGCTTTAAAATAATTTGTTATTTTTGATTGCTTGGTGTTTCTTTCTTTTATTTTTTCCATTTCATTTTCTAAATTTATCAAGTTGTCAAAGACAGTATTTGGCACATCATGGGTCGAAAAATAATTTTTTAATTTAGGAATTAATGCTCTAGCTTGCAAATTCGTTAAAATTTCTTCTCTTTCGGAATCATCATCCTCGTCACTTTCGAAATTCTTGGGCAAAACTTCTTCCAAAATGTCGTCATCTGTCAGCATTCCGGATACAGCAACGTCATTGTCAACATTAATGTAATCCTCGAAAGATCCCGTATTTTCAGAGCTATTACAAATAGTAGCCCAAAGATAATGAATGTTTATTTGACTGTCTTTTATTAAATTATAGTTATTTATTTTACTGAAACCACAAGCACGGAAGCAGTTTTGAATGCACGTTATGCTAATATTCTTCCAAGCTTTATAAGCAATCTGTACAGCCGTTAAAATTGTGCAATTAAACTTGGTTTTTTCGTCAATACTATTCACCAGATTAATTACCATTTCTCAAAAATTCAATTTTTATGTGGCTAAGGTGAGGGTAGCCATTATGCGCCGTACAATTGTCTATGAATAACAATATCTTCCGATTGTTAACTGCCATGGTGTCATTTAATATTTGAAGCCATTCATTAAATATGGTTGTAGTCATCCAAGCCTTTTTGTTGTATCGATAATGCACTGGAATGCTGCAAATGTTCTTAAAGCACCTTGGTTTTGCTGACTTGCCGATAAGTAGGGGCTTAAGTTTTTCGGTGCCATCCATGTTAACTACAAATAATAGGGTCACTCTTTCTTTACTGTGCTTACCCCCATGACATTTTTCATTTTTAAAACAATAGGTTCGATCTGGTAAGCATTTGTAGAATAACCCAGTTTCATCTGCATTAAAAATGTCCTTATCTTCGTAATCTTTTATCAGATCACTTAACTTTTCTTTCCATTCAGAACATACGTCATCATCAACAGAAGAACTTTCGCCGCACATTTTTTTAAATGCGATATTGTGTCGGTGTTTAAAACGATCCAGCCAACCACTGCTTGCCTTAAAATCCATTATGTTCATAGCTTTGGCAAAAAACAAGGCTTTTTCTTTCAATAACTCGCCACCAATGGGAACATTACTTTGACGGCATTGTGTAAGCCACAAAAGTAGAGACTTTTCTACATTCGGGTAATCAGCATGTTTCTGTCGTTTTAGTTTACTTCTAGAGGATGCTTGCATTATAAATTTTTTTTTAAGAATTGATGTTAATGTTGATGGAGCGACATAAAATTGTTTTGCCACCTCCATTTTTTTTGTTCCATTATCAATCGCTGAAATAATGTTTTGTTTTTCCGCGATTGATAACGTCTTATGCGTACGTTTTAGAGACATTTTCACAGACCGATGCTACTCTCCGAAAAAAATCAGCAAACTGAACGAAAACAGCGAGAGAAACACAAAATTCATAATGCATAGCGACATAAAGGCGCCGTAGCTGTCTGCAAAATCTAACGGTGCTTTAACTACAAAAAATTTCGCATCGCATTACGATTTATAAGAGGTTCAGTATTCTTTGCGTTGCGCCAAATACTACGAATTAACGAGGGGACCAAAATGTATGGAATTTTTACGAATTAACGAGTTTTTTTCAAGGGGACAGAATTTTTTACGAATTATCGCGATTTTCGATTTAGCGGGGTACGAATTATCGGGATTCGACTGTACTACCGCAAATAATGATCAGGCAAATTTCGCAGTTTTTTCAAACAACCTATTCAAGCTCTTCGTATTTACACCAGGCTTATTCCTACGACATACCCAAATCAAATTTAATTTTCTCTCCTAGCCTAAACGAAAGCTCTCTTCTTTTAGATCTTCATCGTGTCAAGTCAGTTTATTCGCCAGGTCCCGACGGAATTTTTGGCTGTGTGCATTGGTATTGTGTCGACGCCCTGTGCTATCCCCTTCCGAAATTTTTTACCTTATCCTTGTCCCACTTTTCCTTTATTTGGAAGAACCGTTTATTATTCCTCTCCGCAAAAAAGGTAGCAAAGTGGATGCCAGCAATTATAGAGGAATCTCTAAGTTTTCGAAAACATAATTACTCCTCACTTGTGCTCAGGTATTGTGCCGATCCTTCTGATATTTTTACCTTATCCTTATTAACCTCCCACCTTCCCATTATTTGGAAGGAATCGTTTATTATTCCTCTCCACAAAAAAGGTAGCAAATTGGATGCCAGCAATTATAGAGGAATCTCTAAGTGGTCGGCCATCCCTAAACTTTTTGAAAACATTATCACCCCTCACTTACAGCACCTTTGTAGATCAGTTATTTCTCCATGTCAACATGGTTTTATTAAGCGAAGATCAACAACAACAAATCTTTAGGCGCCCTCTTCATATATAATAACGGGCTTCCATAGTAATTTTCAGACAGATGTAATCTATACTGATTTAAGTAAAGCATTTAACTCTGTTAACCATTCTCTCCTCGTAAGAAAACTCGATTTAATAGGTTTTCCAAGTGATCTTCTTAATTGGATCTCAAGTTATCTGAATGACCTGTAAAAGGTCCTCTTATAGAATAATTTATTCAATGTTCGAAGGTACCATCTGTACAGTAGTTGCACCCCTAGGACAAAATTAAAAAAATGATAACATCAGAAATTTGCGAAAAGTACCCAAATTCGTTTTTTTTTTTAAATAAAATTAACTGTGATCCCCTAAGATGCCCGATTCATTTTTTATTCAGTGTATTTGTCAATATCTTAAAGTACATAAAAATTTAAAGCTAGCTGCAGATGTGTACATAATCAACCAGATATCTGGCGTCCCGCAGGAAAGCTATTTGGGGCCCTTATTGTTTATATTATTTATAAATGACCTGCCCAAAGTCTTGACAAACTCCACAGTGCTTATGTATGCGGATGACGTCAAGCTTTGCGTGCAATACAACGACGTTGCCTGCCAGTCGGATTTACAAACAGATCTTAATAATTTTCAAACTTGGTTCCGTGTAAACTTATTAAACTTAAATGGCTCGAAATGCAAGCTAATGAAATTCTCTCGTGTCGTTCCTAAGCTTGCTACTTACACTGCTGCTCTTTGGAAAGTATTAATTCTGTGGATTATTTTGGCGTCCGCTTGGACCCAAAACTTGACTTTATTGATCATATTTCTTCTATGGTGAATAGAGCTAGGGGTGTGCTTGGATTAAACGATGGTCGATGGAATTCAATGACCCCTATGTTACTAAATCCTTATATACTTCCTTAGTTCGTCCTATCCTAGAATATGGATGCTGCGGTTGGAGCCCACAGTACGGCGTCCATAGTAAACGCATCGAGTCGGTTCAAGAGAACTTTTTATTTTTCGCTCTACGCGGTTTAAATTGGGATGCAAACCAAAGATTACTTTCCTACTCTAGTAGACTCCTGACTGACTTGTTGAGTCAGCTTAATTTCCACGTACCATGTAGAACTACTAGATCCTATATCCCATTAGCGTTGCGTCACTGTAGAACCTCCTTTGAACTGCATGAACCTTTTAGAGTGTTATGTGCAAATTATAATGATTTGTACACACTAATCTCTGACGTAAGATACCCTTCCCAAATTAAAATCCTTAATACTAACACACTAAGTAAACATGCAAGCAAGCAACCTGGCAGCACGCCTTTAGTCCATTTCCTCGTATTCTGTCCTATATTTTCCATCGCGCCTACTAACACCTAACCCAAACAGTCACGTGCCTGGTGTCATACGGGCCACTTGAATTAAAAGAAAACGTAATTATTACCAATTACACCGAATGACAAACACATTTGATTAGGATAAGAGATGGTGCATCCTTCTTTAATTGTGTGTAAACGCTGGTCTTTCTCCTAAACATCACACTTGCGTTATCTGTTCCTATGCCGATTAAATTCTTAATATAAAGTTTTGAACGCATTAACGCCTGCCTGAGACCGTTTGCGATGGACCCATCCTGTGATGCCTCCTGGTCATTTAGGGGCATCACCCATCTCTGGTGGGCCGGAGCCTATGCCAGGCGGTCTGGCGACCGGCTCATATCCCCCAGGTAAAGCACTCTATTCCAGGCTCATTTCTTTATTTAATCGCTATTCAAGAAAATTGTAGCTCTTATATCTAACACGGCAGGTGAGTGATATGTATCAGGCGTCACCTCACTCCCGGCGAGAGCGTGACCTCAGCCAGGGATGCGCTCGCGCCAAGGCTGCCTCTTTTGGGGACTCAAAAGCGCCTCAAAAATTTGGCCACAATCGGGCCACCAATCCCTGCTGGAGCTCGAAGAGAAATTAGAAGGGTTCGGGTGTTTGCAAAAAAAGGTAAGGACAACGACCGGGCTTCTGCTCCGTTCTCCTTCGATCACTGCGCTTGTGTTGCACAAATTCCGGACCTAGGATACGGCCAAGCGGAGGACAAGGAAATCGACACTAAGACTAAATAAAATACACTTAACTTATTCAATTTTTCTACAAAGCATCAATGGGGTAGGCGGCCTGGAAAGCAGCGGCGTATTGCCGAAGCAAAACAAAAAAATATATATATGGCCAACACCCCTGTGTTCGCCATTTAGCCAGAACGGACTAGCCACTGGCTACTTCGGGCGTCGGAGCTGGCGGCGCTCTGCTCTGAATACGGCTTTGGGCTACGGTTAGACGGCGGCTCTGGCGGCGGCAAGGCTGCGCTCTGTGGCTCTGGGCGGCGGCTCCGGCTCAGGCGGCTCTGGGCTACGGCTCTGGCGGCGCTACGTGGCTCTGGGCGGCGGCTCCAGCTACGGCGCAACGGTAAGGCGGCTATGGGGAAACGTCTTCCACACAGCTTCACCGCAGTCAAGTTTTCCATCCCGTATTTAAAAAAAAGTTCCCACCACGCACACCCCCCCCCCCCCCTGGGCCTACCTATCCCTATCGATACATCGATAGTCCTCTAGCCCATCCTAACTTAACATGCAACATATTTATAAAAATAAATAGCAATGACTGCGATTCTTAAATTATACCCTTACCTCTGCACAACAAAAGGGAGTGTTTTTTAACGATGTGCTCCGACTCACATCAGGTGGGCAGAGACAAGGATAGGTGATTAAACAAATTTTGTACGTTAAACTCGATGGACAATTTAACATGTAACAGAAATAGAACACGGAAAGGATCATGCTCGTCAACGTTCGTCTTACACACGTTAAGGGCTATTGGACGAAAATAACGAGAAGGCCTTACAGGGACAGCGAGTCGTAATTTGCTTACTAGGTAAGCAGCAAATTTGACCGTTAATAAACTTAAAAATAAAAATAACGCCGTGGCAGGTTCGATGATCCTTTAGGATGACGATGTGGGTCCCAGCATAATCCACGTAGAGCAAACAAACAGAATTGTTTCTGAAAAGATTCAATAAGGTCTTGATTATTAAGAAGCTTTGATGTATAAGGATCATCAAACTCCTTTGACTATCGCTTAACAAAGGCAAAAACCCCCCGAGCAATGGCAAATATAGTTTGACGTCATCTGCGTACATCATCACATTTGAGTGTAGAACCACTTCAGGCAAGTCGTTGATAAAGAGGCCGAACAGAAGGAGGCTCCCTTGAGAAACGCCAGAAGTAACAAAAACCCGGATTGAGAGGGAGCGCTTAAAGCAACATGTTGAGAAAGGTTGGATAAATATGTTGCAATCGAGTTAGTCAATAAAACAGGGAAACCCGTAAGTTTTTTTTTCGTAGTAGTAGGTGATTTACCGAGTCAAAAGTTTTGCTGAAATCGGTGAAGATAACGTCAGTTTGGAAATTTAATTTGAAAGCGTTTCTAACGACAGCACAAAACTCAAGAAGGTTTGTAGACGTTGATCTGTTTTTCATAATAGATCTGGGAACATAATAGACCGGCATTGGTGCTGCAGCTGCGCAGTAATCAGAAGTTCGAATAATTTGGGAATAGCACTAAGATTTGCAATTTCTCTGTAGTTTTCAATATCAGAATTACTGTCCTTTTTATGGAAAGGAATGATGAAAGATTCCTTCCGACTTTCTGGGAAAAATGAAAGCCGAAGAGACATCTGAAAAAAAATTGAAAGAGGTCGGCATATAGGACCAACACAGTGTCTCAAAACACAGCTAGGAACGCGATCAGGACCAGAAGAAAAGGAAGGCTTTAGTGGCTTCAGGTTCTGAAAAAAAATTTCGCATTTAGCATTCAGAATTGTGGGCTAAGAATTTTGTGCGAGCTGTCAAATATCTAGAAAGGTCCACCTGTGACCCAGTCCTGGTGAATTTCTTGTAAAGTCTAGACTTCTAGTTTTTAAGGTAAGAAAGTCGACGAGAAAACCATGGGGGTTTGTGAGACGCATCAGGTGAAGGAAAGGATGGGATATAAATGTCAAAGGAAGAGTATAAAATATCCTTAAAGCGCCTAACCATGTTATTGGGGTCGTCTAGAGAATCCAATCAAATCAGCTAGGGATAAATAGGAGTTAATGCTATTGAAATTAGCTTAGCGGAAGCAGCGAAAAGTTGTCGGTTCAACTTCTAGACTAGGAAGTAAAGGAAACGACGCTTCAAGAATTATCTCCAGTGTGGGGTGATAAGCATCTTCAGGACAGGAGATAAAGTCAATTCTTGAGATCAGGGCGTTGGCGAACTCGGACGCAAAGATAAGGTCCAAGATTTTATCACCACATTTCTTGACGTAGTTCAATTGGCCCAAAGAAAGGTCAATAAGACCATGGACTAAGTCATGAGGTGCAGTAGGAACCAGAAAATTTGTGTCAGGTGATGGCATCCAAGATATGGAAGGAATGTTAAAATCGCCCATAGCTATCAAATGGTCATTACCATCCAGAGTTGAGTGAATTCCCTGGATTAAGGACAGGTGCTGAGAATAAATAGTAGCGTCAGACCGGGGTGGGATGTAAGAGCATGATACATAGAGAAAATAGTCGTGAACTTCAACACGAACCCCAACAAACTCCAAAGTATTATCTGAGAAGATTATGGGAACCAGTTCAGAAATTATGTCAGATTTCACAGCAATAAGAACGCCGCTACCAGTACGCATTTGACGGTCACGCTTATAGACAATATAGTTGCAGAGAAAAATACGCAATCAGAAACAGAGGAGTTAAGCCACGTTTGAGTGAAAGAAATAACGTTGTCGTAAAAGGAGGCACTATTAGCGTGCAGCTTGCTAAGTTTCCCCAACAGACGACGAACATTCTGATAGTGCAAAGAAAACGAGTTGATTAGTTTTTTGGAGTCCTGGTTCAGGGAGTCAGAGCCACTCCAGCCCGAGGGTTGCTCTTGTAAATAAATTCATGAACAATAGCATGTACGGGCCATATGAAAGCATCAAGAACCTTACTATATAACGCGTCAGAAAATGCAATTTTAAATGAAGAAATATCTCGTTTCTGCTTAAAATTGAATTTTGAGACAGAAAATTCTGTCAAAGAAATATTCTTTTTGTTGCTCAAGTGAATAGCGACGTCTTTCACGGATGCATCAGGATTAAGGCGAGAGACAAAAACTAGCCTTTTTGAGGCAACGCCAGCAAGAGGCGCTGGACTGCTTGGGGCAACACCAGATATAGGTGAAAGGTCGGGGACTAGAAGTCGGAGGAGAAGCGATGGTGACCGCCGTGCCGATCGCAGAGTGAGCATCCTTCAGTTGGTTTGAGCCCAGCAAGGTTCTGCTTGCGGCAGCAGCGTGCGACGTAGATGCCTGATCCAAGTTGACTGGCTGAAAGGTCGGAGATGCGACGATATCGGCTAGTCCAGGGCAAGGGGAAGCATTTAATAACTGACCAGACGCAGCGACATCGGCAGTTCAGTCATCGGCAACACCCGTTGTGTTACCATTGGGCGGGTTGCGTGGGCTAAACAGCAAAAGGGGGCTCGCAGGGTCTGCAACAGGCAATTATTAGAAATAGTTCCCGTATTGCTGTTTGGTGTGACGCTTATCAGGTTCATCGTTTTGAAGAAAGATTTCGTTTTCTGGAAACGGCTTGCTAAATCCTTAAAACCAGCCGCCAAAGATTGAAACTCCAAATGGGTTTGTCTCATGAAAATCCGCATTTCAGATTTAATATGTAGGCAGCTCGGGCACGTCCAATCTAAGCCAGCGTGATCCCATATGTTGTCAGCGATGCGCGGGCCAACATACCCAAGATCGGCACAGCCAGCATTAGTGCACAGCCAACAATAAACAGTGGCTTGCCGCGAAGTAATTTGGCGGCCATGTGGACAATCCGTGACACGCAAGAAGCACTCGCAAGTAATAGAAAGGCAATAAACTTGAGTGGCGGAGGAACCGATCAAAACAGAAATAGAGCGAGAGAAATATATGAGCTTTTATCTCAGCTCAAGAAAATATGAGTTTGTGTGATTGTTCGCGGTATGCAGCAACAACAACACTGAAACAGATGCAGCAGTAAGCGGTAAAAGAACAGCACAAGAAAACAAGAGCGAAATAATATTTTTCGACAATTTTGTTTTCGGAAATTAAAGTCACTGTCTTTATATGAGATAATTCAGATGTTTTGGGTAAATAAAGATCGCCAAAACACCGATCACTTGCTAAAAATTTGGACTTTGTAGAATAAATATTCACGGTGAAATCTTAAAGCGAAGTCTTTAGAGACCCTCTTAATAGAATTACTTGGCGGACTTTTTATCAATATTTATTTTAAATAGGTAGTTGGTATTGAAATTTGATAAACATGATTTTTTTTAAATTATGAAATGTTTAATACATAGAAAATTTAATTGAAAAAATTCTTCAGCGAAAGTTGATATTAAAAATTAAAAAAAAACTCAAAATGTTAAGAAAGTAAGTGATTTGTTTTTAACAAAATGACTTAAAATTATTATTTTAATATGGTATAGTATCTCCGTTCACAGGATGCCCCAAAAGTTCTCAATTGGGTTCAAGTCCGGACTTATTGCTGGCCACTGTAGTAGGGGTATTTCTTTTGAATCAAGGAACGACTTCGTATACCTCACAACGTGTATAGGAGCATTAACCTGTTGAAATATCCAGTCCTCGCCATGTAACTCTTCTGCAAATGGTATAAGGACACTTTCTAGGAGATCCGTATACACTTGCGCATTTATCCGCCCTGGTACAAAGCATATAGGGGACTTTCCTTTAGCACTAAAAGCGGCCCAAACCATAAGAGAGCCACCACCATGGCTTCGTTTATGGCAAGTCTATCTTGGATGCCTAGGATCCCGCCAATACTTTTGGTTACCGTCTGGGCCGTCCAAATTAAACTTTTTCTCATCGCTAAAAATCACTTTGTCAAATTCATTTTCCCAAAACTTGTACTTTTCATAAAAGGCAAGCCTGGCCTTCTTATGTCTTGGTAAGAGCTTTGGTTTGTGCACCTTTGCATCATACTGCAGGTTAAAATTTTTTTTTGCAAATCTGTTGCACCCTTTGTCTGCCTATTCTGCAATTCCGATTTTATTTGTGAACAACTCATTGTCTTAGCTGTTGCCAATTTTCGAAACGGCTCCCTTGCGGTTCGTTTGCGCATATTTCTCAGGGCTTTTTAAATAATTTCCAATTGTATTGCGATGCCTATTAATTCTTTTGGCAATTTCGCCCACTTTAACGCCACACTCCGCCATTGTTTTAATTTGAGTCTTCTCCTTTTCACTTAACTCGAGTGCACGCGGCATAAAATAAATCACTTTTTGCTGAACGTGTCGAGCTTAAAATCTAAATGCATAACTTTGCACAAATATCAACTTTATATTAAACGGATGACTATGTCTTCTTTAAAATCCTAACGGGACCATAGATCAAGAGCAGATAAGAAATAAATGCATAGAAACACGTGTCAAAGCATACGAGAAAAAAATCTGTATACTCGAAACATTAATACAGTTATCCGAATAACCGTTATATCAAAAGCAAGTTTTGCACAAATATCAATTTTTAAACATAAATGAATGCGTGCAACAACAAGCTTATACCAGGACAAAAATGCAGACAACACACAAATAAAGTTGAGGACAAATTTATCTCTCTTTGGCTTACTGGCCCCTGCTCAGCACTCCTGGTGTTCTGGAGGCTCTAGTTTGCCCATCCTTCCTATGGTCGCTATGAGCGGCCCTTCTACAAGTGCTACCCTATATTACATAGCATGCCAGCTGCGGCCAATTTTATAATAATTTTATTTTAAAATTAGAAAATTCCCTTTTTCCGCAATTATCGTAGCGTAACCGCATAAATTTAAAAGAACATTTTTATCCAGCTCTGCTGAGCGGGACGACGAGGATGTCCGCGGGATTTGGCTCCAGGCGCTTGAATGATCCAAGAAGCTTGCTGCGCCGGCGTCGTTTCTCAGCCTGCTCCTCTTCTCTCTTGGGGCCGTCGAGTGGTACAAACTGCAGCCTATAAAATTATCCAATAAATTTACGCTGCCTATGCTTTCCCCTCTTCTTCTTCTCTCCTCACCTTCTGTTCACGACTCGGTGGCCAATAACCAAAATCGTGTTCTCTTTAAACACTCGCGAATAATTTGCATCGAAAATCTGCCCGCCAGTAGAAAAAGATAGGTGACACTACACTTCAGCAGCCAAAAAAGGAATGCTGGAAGATGATGCCGGAAAAGTGGCGGTAACCCAATATGAAAGTAGGGGAAAAGGGGAGACCGTTGACAAATGCCTCTGTTGCTCTCTCACCCGATCTTTCGTGCCCTAGCCGACCTTCGCTTGCTACAGTGGTCACGCCGCCTTTCGACATTTGATCGACCAACAGATGGCGCTAATAAAAGTATCTTCTGCCGAGCAAACGCTACAGTTGTGAGTTTGCTATGATGCTGTCCACAGGACCGGCGGTATTGTTGTTGGCAGGGATTGTACGCCACCAGGCTGTTAAAATAAAGGATTTTTATTGGATTTTTGTAATAACTTAAAGATATGCCCCATGTACACAGGACTCTTCTATTAGACTTACAGTCCTTTATTTAACGAAGAATCTCATGCTGCGGCGTTATCATCTCATCCTCGATCAGTTTGGTCAGTGCTATTCGCTTCGAGGCGAAGCTCTGCTGGAACGCTGGACGCGGTATTCTGCAACACAATTTATTATTAATACATTTGAGTTATTCTCTGTCAAACCAAGGTGCTAACAATATTCAAAATGTTCTGTTTATTTTCTGTAAAAGGTGTGATATTACGAAAACAGAACTGAAATGTGTAGATTGATTTCGTCTCAACAAGTCTAAACATATCATCTTAAACAGTTTTGTATATTTGTTAGATCTGTAAATAGGTTTCTTAATTGTTGAACCCTTGCATGGTATTGTAAATTCAATATGCAAATTTATTACCCTAATTAAAAATAACAGAACAGCTTGTAACGGAACTGCCTTTCCTTGGGCAACGCCGGGCTAGCGAATTAATCGGACTTAAATACAAGTGTCATTACTAAACAACACAAAAGGTAAACAAACAACAAAAATACGCTGCTGGGTCGAATTTGTGGCTTGGTTGGTTCCGCCACGACGCGCCCACCCATCCAGGGATGCCTCCTCCACATTTCGGGGCATCACCCATCTCCGGCGGGCCGGAGCTTACTCCAGGCGGTCTGGCGACCGGCTCATCTCCCCCAGGTAAAAACTTACTCCATTTTCATTACAAGCTTTAATGACTATTGATTATTTTTTTGCATCTTGAATTTAACAAGCCAACAAATATAGTTATCAGGCGCCAACTCGTCCACGACGAGAACGTGGCCTCAGCCAGGGATGCGCTTGCGCCAAGGCTTCCTTTTATCGGGGACCGACAACGTTTGCGGAGGAGAAGCTATTCGGCCGCAAATTGGCCACGATCGGCGATCGGTCACGTCAACCACCTCGATTCATCGTGATCACGTTTCGTTCTTTTTCGCATTAACCGCACAAAAAATTCCTCGCACACGTTTTGTATCCAGATTTTTTCTCCTCGTTTTTTTCCACTCGCACCTCCCTTTATAGCCCGGTTCCTTTCCTCCGTTCCAGGCTACAGCCGTTACTTTTACATTGCCCTTGCCGAGAGAAAGGGCAAGAGCCCTTTCTCTTAGGCCGCATTCGAACTTCCCGGTTCGCTCATTTTCCTCGCCCCCTCCTGGTCCTACCAATTCTACCTATCCCTATCGATACATCGATAGTTCTTCAGCCCGTTCCCACCCGAAATGCAACAAGCTTTCCGAATTAAAATTAAACATTTTATGTGTAAGTTACGAGTTTTAAAAGTTAGATTTTGGTCAGCAGGGAGGTGCCATTGCGATCGAAGACACACTCATGTAGCTCAATGACTCCGGGATGTAATTGTTCCGGAACAGGGCCCTGGTTTGGTGGAGGAATATATTAAATTAGTTACTTGAAATATCTGGAGAACGATAATTGAAACTAATAGGTTTCAAGAAGACAGGAACAGTCGAAAAACCCTTTAAGAAACATCGGCAATTATTATATAATTAATTAAATATAAGGTGTTCACTCCTTTCCGCACCACCATCGAGCTAGAGTGAATGGCCCTCTTTTTTTTTTAAGTGATATCCCCTTTAGCCCTATTTCATTACTTAATTTTTATACCCTTGCAGGGTATTATAATTTCAGTCAGAAGTTTGCAACGCAGTGATGGAGGAACCTCCGACCATATAAAGTATATATATTCTTGATCAGGATCAACAGCCGAGTCGATCTAGCCATGTCCGTCTGTCCGTCTGTCCTTCTGTCCGTCTGTCCGTCTGTCCGTTTCTACGCAAACTAGTCTCTCAGTTTTGAAGCTATCTAAATGAAACTTTGCAGGTAGTCTTCTATATACTCTTACTCGTATATATGTCGGAACGGGCCGGATCGGACGACTATATCATTTAGCTGCCATAGGAATGATCGGATAATTTTTACAAAAAAAAATTATAACAATTTCAGTTTTGAACAGAATTTGATCAAATTTAAGATATAGCCATTTTACTATACTCTACAATTTTGTATAAAATTTAATGAAAATCGGACAACTATATCATATAGCTCCCATAGGAACAATCGAGAAATTAATACAATTAAATTTATAACATTTTCAGTTTTCAACAGATTTTCATCAAATTTGAAGTATAACCATTTTATATCAATCTTAAATTTTGTGTAAAATTTTATGAAAATCGGACTACTATATTATATAGGTGCCATACAAACGATCCTTACATGTGGAGAAAAATGCACATCTGTGACTGTAAAACTGCAAATATAATATGTAAAGGTGAATGAAATGAAAGCAGGTATTACTTCATTGTTTTTTAACACAAATAAATATAATTTATATTATTGGGATTCCAAGTCATAGAAGTTCTATCTGCAAGGGTATATAAACTTCGGCGTGCCGAAGTTAGCTTCCTTTCTTGTTTGTATTTGTTTACATATTTTGTTAGTTTATATATTTTTTAATTTTATATAATATATATATATATATATATATATATAAAGGAACACGCCTTTTTATTCTATATATATTTTTGTGTACAAAGGTATTGTAATTTAGTATTTAGTTCCTAAATAAAAATCGGTGTAAGTCGATTCACTTTGATTTTTATTATTTCATTTATATGCGCGCACAACCAGCCTTGTCAGTAGAAAGGAAACAGTGAGGATAGAACTTAATATCGATAACAATTTATAAAGTAGAGATCAGGCAGTGTGACCGCATTTGTAATGTTGGTTTTGATAACATATTCCAACACGCCCTCCTCAAAATTAACATTACAAGTTTTTTATAAGTACTGGTGCGCATTCTGGGAGTTACAATAAAATGATTCAGCATTTGCTGCATGGATTGGGGAAAACCCAGAAAAACCCAATCAAATCATTGTATAAGATATGGTAAATTATAAAATTCTTACTTCAGTAAACAATAAACTACATTTTGGTACTATTTCATTTGGTTAAGTTAGATTAAATCATATATGTAGGATTTCCTAAAAATTAGTTTTCTTGAATTTAAATTAGTCCCATTTTGCTTCTTAGGGTGTTGAATCTTCCGATAGCCAGCGGCTTTGTAAGGATGTCAGCGAGTTGATTTTCTGTGGATATATACTCAATAAAAACAATATTATTCTCGACCTGTTCTCGGGGAAAATGATCTTTTATGGCATGATGGATTATTAACAATACTTATGCAACCTTGATTATCCTCAAAAATGGTTATAGGTCTTTCTAATTTTATGTAAACGCTTTCTAGAAGACTCTTCAACCATAAGGCTTCTCTTACAGCTTCAAACAAAGCCATATATTCAGCTTCAGTTGACGAAGCAGCTACTGAACTCTGCCTTTTTGTATTCCAACAGATTAAGTTGGAATCAAACATTTTAAAAATGTAACCTGTTGTACTCTTTCTATCGATTTCATTACCGCCCCAATCAGAATCAACATAACCTGTAAATATGTTTTCGAATGCTATATTTTTCTTGAATACTAATTTCATATCATATCATATCATATCATTTAAGATATCTTAAAATTCTCTTTAGGGATTGCCATAACTCAGAATTATTTTTATTTGTGTAACGACTTAAAATATTTACTGCAGTAGCAATGTCTGGTCGTGTACATAACATAACATACATTAGGCAACCAATTAAATTGCGACAAGGTGCATCATAATTCTCCTCAGAATTCAATAATTCATAATTAAGTTTAATTGGGAGCGGTGTACTGACTGCTTTACAATCTTCCATTTTAAATTTATTTAAAATCTTTTTAATATATGCTGATTGACTGAAATATATTTCTTTTTCACAGAATTCTATCCTCATTCCAATAAAATACTTTATTTGTCCCATATCAGTCATTCGGAATTTGTTCATTAAATATGCTTTAAAACTATTCATCCTCTCTATATCTAATGTGGCTATCACCAAGTCATCTACATATAGTAGTACATAGATGTTATTATTGATATCTTTCTTATCAAAAATATATATACAGCGCTCAACAGGTGAATTTACAAATCGACATTCTTTTAGAGATTTCTCAAATACTTCAAACCAGCATCTCGCTGCTTGCTTAAGTCCATATATTGCTTTATTTAATTTACATACTTTATCTATGCCACATGCTACTCCTTCAGGAATTTTCATGTAAATTTCTTCTTTCAGTGTTCCATTTAAGAAAGCAGTTTTTACATCCATGTGATGTACGTTCAAGCCATGTTGAGTTGATATTGACATTATGAAACGAAAACTTGAAATTCGGGCAACTGGTGCAAATGTTTCTTCATAATCTATTTGATATTTTTGCATAAACCCACGTGCAACTAATCTTGCCTTATACTTTACAGGGGTTCCAAATTCATCGCATTTTAAAGTAAATACCCATTTACTGTCAACAATATTTTTGTTTTCAGGTCTTTTAACAATGCACCATGTATTATTCAATTCATGGGCATTTAGTTCTACATTAATAGCTTCTTCCCAGGCACGCTTATCACTTCTACTTCGAATTTCATCGAATGTGCTTGGAATATCACTAAAAATGCTGTGAGCATTTAATATACATTTATTAAGATCTGTTTCATCTTCATTATAGGATATTTTTGGCAAGTTCTTTAATCTATTACTTCGTCTAGTGGAAACTTCAACAAGTTGTTCTACGACATCAGTATCAATATGATTTTCTTGTTTTGATTTTGATTCCGTACTTTCATTCCGGATAAAATCGCTGTATTTCTCCTTACTCTCATTCAGGACATTTGGATGGTCATTTTCCTTACTATCATTCAGGAATTTCAATTTATTTGAGTTTTCCTTACTCTCATTCAGGACCTCCGTATAGTCGTCTTCCTTACTATCATTCGGGAAGTTTAATTTGTTTGATTTCTCCCTACTATCATTCAGGACATCTGTATGGTTATCTTCCTTACTATCATTCGGGAAGTTTGATTGACTTGATTTATCCTTACTCTCATTCAGGACATCTGTATCATCATCTTCCTTACTATCATTCGGGCAGTTAAATTGACCATATTGCTTACTCTCATTCAGCAATTCAATATCGTTCAGAACAGCTCTAGAATTTATCATGTTTGTTTCGTCAATTATTACATCTCTTGCAATAATAAACTTTTCATTATTTAAATCCCATAATTTAAAACCATTTGGTTCATAACCAACTAGTATTGCTTTAAATGATTTTTCATCAAATTTTCTCTTTCTGTTTTTATTATGAACATAAACTGTTGACCCAAAAATCCTAAGATTTTTTAAACTTGGCTTTCTATCATGCCACATCTCATATGGAGTTTTTTTCAAAATTACCAAGTGCTCTAGTTGGAATTCTGTTCGTTAGATATGTGGCTGTTAGCACAGCTTCACCCCAGAAGGTTTTATCTAATTTTGCACCATTTACCATAGCACGCGCTTTTTCTGTGAGAGTCCTTATCATCCTCTCCGAAACTCCATTTAACTGCGGTGTATATGGTACAGTTAGATGGTAACTAATACCTCTCTGGACACAAAATTCCCGCATATCTGTTGACAAATATTCCCTTCCATTGTCTATGTATAAATTTACAACCTTTAGATTAAAATGCGCCTCACTTTTTGCAACGAAATCTTTAAACATGTTAAATACATCAGATTTATGCTTAATTAAATAAGTTACACAATAATGTGTAAATTGATCTACAAAAATTACAAAATAATTCTTGTCATCAATTGAAGTAGGTGTGATGGGGCCACACACATCTGAATGTATTACGAAAAGTGCTCTTTTAATATAATTTTTATTTTTTTGTTTTGCAAAAGGTAATCTAGCTTGCTTTCCATTAAGACAAGCTTCGCATATCTCTGTAATAGGTAGAACCTTGTCTAAAAGTTTATTATCATTAAAGAAATTCTTTCTTTTTATATCTAACAATTTCCCTTCACTTATATGTCCTAGCCTTTCATGCCATAATTGATCTGTATTTTTGTCTTCCATATTTAATGTAAATGCTGCAAACTTAATAATAGGTATATTGTACATACCGGTATTCTCAGCAACTAACAACCCATTTTTGGATATTTTCATTCCTTTTTTGTTAAATTCCACTGTCATCCCAGCCTCTTGGAGGCGCTTCACCGAAATTAAGTTGTCAGGAACTTCTGGGCAATAGAGGACATCTTCCAGTGTTATTTGTCGTCCATTATACAGACGCACTATTCCACGCCTTGTTGCATAAACAAATTCTCCTTGCTTTGCCACCGCAATCTTAATGGGAGGCTCCAATTGGATTGAATCCATGAAAAGGTTTTTGTCATTTACAATATGATCACTGGCACCAGAATCCAATATGAAGCTGACATTCTTATCTGAATTTGTCAGATTCTGATTTGCACGTTTAAGCATAAATGCAAAACCAGGCTGAGTTGTCGCGACATTTGCTTGTTTTTCATTTTCTTTATTTTTATTTGAATTTATTCGTTTATAACTGTAGCAGTCCTTCTTAACGTGTCCCTCTTTTCCACAGTAGTGGCACTTAATATTTGTTTTCTTAAATTGTTTACGTCCAGTATTATTTATCCCTTTCTTGTAATTATTTTTAAACGGTCCACTTCTAACATTCTTTCCGTTAAAGGAACTAACTGTATTCATTATCTTTCTACTAGTATCATTAGAATCATTCTTAATTTTAATTTCATGATCTAACAATCTGTGTTTCACAAATGCTAATGTCAAATTTTCTACAGCCAATGTTTCAATGGCAGTGATTACTCCGTTATATGATGATGGCAAAGTCAGCAATAAATGCGATACTTTACCCATTTCATCAATTCGAGATCCTGCGGCCATTAATTCATTGACAATTTCATCGAATATTATAAAGTGATTTGAAAGTGTCATCTCACTTTTAAGTTTAAGAGATAATAATTTTTTTTGAAGCGACAATTGCGATGCAAGACTTTTTCTCTCATAGGTATCATCCAAATTCTTAAATATTTCTCGCGCAGTTTTGTCGCTTGTCGCAAAATTCAAAAAAGAGTCACTTAAATGTTGAATTATTGTGCTTTTTGCACGTCTTTCTGCCTTTAACCAATCATCATCAATTTCATGCGGTAATTCCCCATCTATAACTTTTAAGACCTCTAGCTCTTCCAGGAGTGCTCTTACTCGAAATTTCCATATCCCATACTTTTGCCCATCAAACGGTTTTATATTCTTCTTTGTCTTATCCATATTTTCTTTTTAAATTTGTATGTATGACTTGTAAATGTGAACTACGAAAATGAAGTATGTATTTGTGTATTTGTGAATTTCATAAGAACCACTCTATTTCATCAGATTTCAAAGAACTTTAAAATGAAGTATATATACATATGTGTATGTGTGAATTTCACAAGACCAATTCTATTGCATCCGATTTAGAAGAACTGAAAAAAAAATTAAGTATGTATATGTATGTGTATGTGTGAATTTCACAAGAACTATTATATTCTTCAGATTATTTATATCTAATAATATTATTTTATTTCACAAAACTTTTATATTTCACCAAGAATACTATATTTCACAAGACCTATAGAACCGTCTCTGTGTATGTGTGAGTTTCACAAGAATCAAATTAATATATTAAGTTTTCTTCACTTTCTCTTCAATAATATGTTTTAGTGAGGGCTGGGCCCATAACCTATTGTAATTTAGTATTTAGTTCCTAAATAAAAATCGGTGTAAGTCGATTCACTTTGATTTTTATTATTTTATTTATATGCGCGCACAACCAGCCTTGTCAGTAGAAAGGAAACAGTGAGGATAGAACTTAATATCGATAACAATTTATTAAGTAGAGATCAGGCAGTGTGACCGCATTTGTAATGTTGGTTTTGATAACATATTCCAACAAAAGGAACACTCCTTTTTATTTTATATATATTTTTGTATATAAAGGAATACTCATTTTTATTTTATATATATTTTTGTATACAAAGGAACACTCCTTTTCATTTGATATATATTTTTGTATACAAAGGAACACTCCTTTTCATATTATATATATTTTTGTATACAAAGGAACATTCATTTTCATTATTTATTAAATAGAAACTCTACAGGACTATTACTGGGTCTTTTATTGCTATAATCAATAAAAATTCCCATTACATTGGTCCAAAATGGTGCATGAACAATATATTTTCCTAAAATAATTTCTGACTTTTTAGGATGATAGAATGGGTTTTCTTCGTCCATTTTGGATTCCTCTAAACTTATCTCTAATACTTGAGATTTCATTATTTCGAGTCGTTTATAAAATTCACTTTTACCAGCAATGGTTTTAAGTGTGTAGTCAATATTCTTTTGAATTGGCTTGGCATTTGTCACATGCTCTCTAAAATCAAAAGCCATCGAGGTACTACCTAAGAAGTATGAATTAGCCTCACGTACCTTGTTGTTTATTTAGATACCAGTTCAGTTAGGAGCTCAAGTTTTTCAAATCAATCTATCTAATCCAGAAAGTCCAAATCTAAGTCTACCAATAAATTTACGAACAACAGTGCCTAAAACTACATTCTTTATTTTCTTCGAAAACACCCGGATGTATGAGACACCCAGTGTTTGTTCGGTGGACTTATTTTTGAGGTGGCTTGCTGCAGTTCTCTGGTAATGACCCTTATTAATTACCCATCCTCTTTTGACAGTGTTTGTGTAGCTGGGGCCGGCTGCTCAAGATCCGGAGTAGAAAATTGAAGTAAATTGCTTGCACAACAGGCCCTTGAAAGGAATTGAATTTCGTTGGAGGTGGTGGTGAGACGCACGTCTGTTTTATTCGACTTCATATAAGTAACTCTTAAACCTAGCTTACAGAAATAACTCCGCGCTCATGCTTACAGAGCTTTAGGAAAAAAACGAGAGCGGGAGTGCAACGGCGATCGGCATATCGCGGTCCCGAACCTAGCTTAACAGAGCAGAGATCGGATTGCTAAGAGCGGTGCTCTTCGACCCGCTCTGCCCGGCGGCCGTACAGTGGCTCCTGACCTGAACAGACAGTTTGATAAGTAACCCCGTTTAGTTATGCTTGGTTAAAACGTCTTAAAATTTGATAGCTAAACCATTAAACATATTTTTATTACTCTTTTTGGCGACATCAAAGGTCCCGAAAATTGGCTTTACATACTACTGGGTTTGTACCTAAGATTTCCATACTGTTTTGTTTCTTATTGTCATAATTTTTTACCCTTGCAGGGTGTTATAATTTAAGTCAATAGTTTGCAACGCGAGGAAGTAGTCATCTCCGACCGACAGTATATATATTCTTGATCAGCATCAACAGCCGTGTCGATCTAGCCATGTGGGTCTGTCCATTTGTCCATCTGACCGTCTGTCCGTTTTTATGCAAACAAGTCCCTCAGTTTTAAAGCTATCGGAATGAAACTTTGTCTTAGTTAGTTAGAGTTAGTCTTTTATATACTCTCACTCTTATATATAGCTGATATAGGAACAAACGCAAAATTTTTAGGAAAAAAATTTTAACTTTTTCAGTTTTCAACAGATTTGTAACAAATTTAATATACAGCCATTATATACTAATCTAGAATTTTGTGTTAAATTTTATGAAAATAGTTTTACTACATGTGGTCTCCACTACATGAGGCGAATAGGAATGGATTTTTCGAGTTTAAATCTAAACCGCTTTATTTAGTGATGTATGTATGGCAAGCAAGTGTTGGGGAATCCACTTCCCGATGACGGAGCTAGCTGAAGCCCAGTCGCCACGCAGATCTATTAAGAGGAAATTTAAAATGTATGATGAATTTGGTGGATTCGGAAAATGCGAAAAATGAAATATCCCCACCAATTTAATGCTATATTCTTAATTTGAGCGAATATGAGTTTTCATTGGCTAAAGATTTACCTAGATGGCGGACTGCTAACGCCATTTTAACTATGTCGGCCATTTCTTATTTTGCAGCACTTTTAAACTAGGCTGCATGGTTGCGTTTCAGAAAAGAATCTTTATTTTACCACTGCAGGTTATTATAATTTCAGTTAGAATAGGAGGAGTAGTTTCCGCCCCCATAAAGCATATATATATTTTTGACAAGCATCGTCAGCAGAATCAAACTTTGTTTCTATTCTTATTATCATTATTAGTGTATAAGTCACGCAATGCTCAGAACATTTATTATTATTATTTTATGTAAGTGTATTAATAATTTTAACCGGGAAGTCATTATTTTGCAATATGGTTCTTATTTAGTTATACCTCGTCAATATTTCCAAGTAGCAAATTAAAAATGCTTGAAAATTTACAAATTATAAAATATAATAGACTATTTTCAAAGTCGGTTACTTCTAATTAAAGCACGGAAATCATTAGAACTGGATACGTTAAAAATAAAACTATACTACATACAGTTTCTTGATGGAGCTCCCTCGCTTGAAAAACTGCAGCGTGGATACCCGCTGGAGGAGAACGACTGGCTCTAGAGAAAACGCGAATTGAGGAGGAAATGCTGCTGAGTTGGCAGAACAGATGGGATGACCAAAATGAAGAGGGTTGAGCCGTTCTCCAAGGCTGCTCATAAGGATCGGCGTTCCTATATATATCCCAAAATTTGCGGGAGATCCGCTAGAATCAATGTAGAGTTGCGTTCTCAAACTGGCGCTGTAACCATTAGAGCAGTAGAGATTTAAGATAGGTCTCGACTCCCCACAAAGGAGCAGTGCACGTCCGGCTTATGTGCGATCTTATTTGTACCGGGGTAGTTGCTATAGCTTCTAAAGCGGACTACAGACGAACGTGTTTTTAGTGCGTTCGCAGTCTATCTGTGGAAATCTGTGTTTCCGTGCGAAATAAAGAGTGAAAAGTGGACAAGTCGGTGGTTTAGTGATGCGCGGATATAGTGCAGAGAGCCCCTGGCAAGTATGCTAGAGGAAGGCGTAGAAGCTGGCTTGACTTAAAGAGTTCGGCTCCAACGCAAGACAATTTGCTGGCGTTGGCTGCGAAATGAGTGCCTAAGCCCGCCGGCACTCTAGAGGAGCCGTTGTCCTCATTGGCAGAGCCTCGGGCGTTAACGTCCTATGCTGCTGCCCCTGCCGCCACCGCTGCCGCCCGTGCAGAGCAAGCTGCCATGATGGCCGAACTGTCGGCCACGCAGGGCATGGTTAGGAGGAGTTGCCGCAGCTTGGGAGGCGTCAATACGGATGAACTCTCGTTAGCCATCAGCACCTATGACGAGCTCGTGATGGCCCTGATACTGAGGTGCGGAGAGTTCGAGACGCGGCTGGTCATACCGCCACCGCCCCTACCGTCACTGCCAGTTTCGGTCAGTTTTCCCTAGCCACCGCACATTGCATCGCAAGTGCGACGACCCAGAGCTATCGGGGAAGACGATAGCCGCGATAGGACCATGGTGGCAACCTCCCTCGGAGTCAGGGTGCTTGAAATGCGCGAGCTCCGACGAGGCGATGGTGCAATATAGTGCGGATAGCACACACTTGGTCGGAGAGCAACATAAGATAGTAGTAAGTAGAAGCAATTTATCGACCTGTGAATACTTACGGCTCACTTAAGGGGCTGGACAACTCATACATTAAAAGCTAAATGAAAATTAAGAAAAAAAAAAATAATAAATGAAAGAACTGAAAAATAATGGGAATAAATAAAATAAAAAAAATATATATATATAAAATTATAGAAATTCAAACTCAAAAGATAGAGCATTAATAATAAAAAATGTTGATTTGTTTTATTATTGTTAACCCGGTCGGTGTATTTTCTGTACATATGCTCGATTCTTCCTTTAAGACGCCTGAGGACTGAACACATCCCGTTAAAATAAAATAAAAGCCTTATAATAATGAAGCAAGGGTATAAAAACTATCTGATTATATGTGGAATTCCAATAGTTTTTCTACAAAAATCAACTACAGAAAGTTTTTCTAAATTGGAATCCTCTTTTAAAATACCCTCGCATATACCCACATCGTAAAAACTGAAAAGCTCAGAGAATCTTTTTTCCTATAATAAAAAATTTCCCTGCCTCTTCAAAAAATGAATCCATTTTAATAGGAATTATATCATACACAAAACAAAAATTATGGGGCCTTTTCTAAGCAAGCAACCTTTTAATTTTAAATTTCTGCCACCTAACTTTATATATATATATATTTTTTTTTTAACTAACATCTCCTCGGAAATTATCCTTTATAGTTGTTCTTGGAATTGTGTGGGTTTTCGGACAAAATGCTTAAGAGTCTGCAAATAATTTTCAAATGCGTAAGATAAACCACTAATCGGATTCCCGACTACTTTGATCGCATCGCTTAAATGAAGCAAACCGTGAACATTGTACGAAACACTGTTCTCACCAAAAACCTTAGGGAAGTTCTCAACCAAAAAAATTAAACATTTCCTGAGAAACATTAATATTTTTTGGCCCTGTTTTTTCAGAGCAGAGCAATTTATATGCACAATGTAATAACAAAAATGCATAATATTAATCTTTTTATTGTATCCTTAAGAGCAGTATGTATCATGAAATGTAATGAATTCTTTAAACCGAGCTTCGGAACTCCCGGGAGAGGATAAGCCCCAAAAACTGTTAACGAAGAACGAGAAGGAGATGCTGAGGCCGAGATTGATCGCGGCATCTCACATTGTATCGGAGACCGACGAAGAAGAGTCGCAATCCGTGGGGAGGGCGAATAGCACTCCCCAATCTAAACACACGGGTGGGGCTCAGCACCACCTCAGAGATGGCGAAAATGTCTCACCATCAGAGACGAGCGAGGATCAACAGACAACAAACCCGACGGTGTTCCAGCCCTCGAAGGCGAAGCGAATTCGCTCACAGGAAGTGAGCGAAAGCGCACCTAAGAGAGCGAAGGACCCACAGGGTAAGCCGCGTGTGACTAACTTTGTCAGCAAGGCAAAGAAATTTAGTGAGGTGGCAGGTGGCAGAGACAGTCTGGCTATGGCACTGGTGGACGAGCTCCATGACGACGGTCACCTGCTGTCGGAGAAGTGGGAGGAGACATGGTGACCGACAGGTTGGTTAGCATGCCGACCGGCCCCATCCCCTCCTTCGACTCCTCAGACGTGGTTAGAGGGCACCGGGTCATCAGGTGCGACGACGGGTTCTCCCGAAGCTTCCTGGCGGAGTCTGTGGCTAAGATTAGCGACACATGGGTGGGCCTTAAGATTAGGCTAGTCTACGCCAGGGAGATCCCAAGGAGACCCAGAGCTCGCATCTGGTTACCAAAGGGGCAAACTGACCATGCCAGGGTGAGGTCTGAGGGCCCAGAACCTAGACATCCATACAGAGGACTGGACCATCCTCAGAGCAGAGCAGAAAATGAAGGCGAGCCAGCCTTTCCTCCTGCTGATAAACCAGCGCTGTCTGCCCCAGCTGGAGGCCAATGACCACAAGGTCCGGTACGGCATCAGGAAGGCCAAGATAAAGGTCTTCTTGGCCGAGCCAGACGAGATATTGGAGGAGGTCGATGACACCAACAAACTGTTGGACGACATGGTCATCAACGATAAGTCTCCTGACGTCACCCCCACAAACGCTTCAGCTCACACACTTCAGCTAATCTCACGATCCTTCTAAGGGAGAGGGATATCGACATCGGTTTGATACAGGAGCCTTGGACCAGCGACGGGCATGTTGCTGGACACTGGATACACTACTGTACACAAACTTGAATGGTAGGTCGAGAGCTTGCATAGTAATTAAGAACCAATTTAATGCTTTTCTCTGTCCCAATCTCAGCACACCTGACCTAGCAGTGGCCAGACTCGTGGCGGCGAATGGGAGCGGAGTCACCATAGCATCGGCATACATGGCCCATGACGAGCTGGCCCCACCTGAGCCGGTAGTCCAGCTGCTGCAATGGGCTGAAATAATGAAGACGACTCTGGTGTTCGGGTGTGATGCGAATACGAGGCACACGCTCTGGGGGAGTTCAGAGACAAACGAAAGAGGTGAGTCACTCTTTGATAGTATCATTTATAGAAACGTTACGGTATGTAATGTAATACGCCGACCTTCATCTTTCCGAGCACGGAAAATTTTCAAGGTTGGGAAGATCTTACTTTTCAAATAAAACAGAATAGTTACAGGGTCGAGAACTGGAGGGTATCGACAGAACACTCCTTCTCAGATCATAGGTACATTTTCTTTGAGTTAACGACACCACTTAAGAAACAGGTGGCGAAAAGGAACCCCCGAAAGACGGATTGTAACAATTTCAGCGAAATTGTGCAATCTAAAGTAAACGGCAGGAGGATCAAGACTATATTCACTGCAAAGGCACTCGACAAGGAGGTGGAGGACCTAACAAATATCCTGAACAACGCCTTCAAAGAGTCTTGTAAGCTAACATTCTCGAAGAAGCAATACTCACCGTGGTGGACAAAGGAACTAAGCGAGCTCAGAAAGAGCGCGAGAAAGTCCTTCAACAAAAGCTATGTAACTAGTCACTAGAGCTACTAGTTGACACCCACTTTCCAGGAAGCCTAAGAGTGCGCTCGGAACCCGAAGAGGGAACGAACGCTCGAATGGACACGCCACCGAAAGACATCATTACGACTGAGCGAATTCAGTGGGTAATAGATTCTTTCGATAAGTATAAAAGCCCGAGCCCAGACGGTTTAATACCGGCAATGCTACAATCAGCCAAGGATAGCATTTGCAAATGGCTAAAAGCCATTTACGAAGCATGTTTAAGACTGACGCACATCCCACTTTTGTGGAGGGAGACAAAAGTCATTTTTATACAGAAACCGGGCAGAAGGGGGCATATCCTAGCAAAGGATTATAGACCGATAAGTCTCACCTCCTTCGCCCTGAAAACACTAGAGAGACTCCTGGACGTCCATATCCGGGAGTCTCTAGAGGGACATCAACTCTCGGATGCGCAGCATGCGTACCGCAAAAGGCAAATCAACGGAAACAGCGCCACACGGAGTTGTACATCATGTCGAGAGGGCATTACAAAACAAGCAATACACAATAGCAGCCTTCCTAGACATCGAAGGCGCGTTCAAAAACTTAACTTAAATTTTCTAATTTGTGTTTATAACTTCCCGTTCACTTCGCGTGTGCATGCGACTATTCTAAATTGTGTATATAATTGGTTTTATTTTCCAATTTAGTTGTGCTGCTAGTGCTAGCTTTTGCATATTTTGCATTCCTTTTTGTGCCTTCTTCGTCTCGCTTTTGTTTGCGCCGTCGCAACAGCTAAACGTTTTATCTACGTATCTCCCACGCTCTCCCACTCTCTCACTTTAACTGTGCCGCTGCACTTCTAATCTTATTCGATCTCATTCGCTCTTCCGCTCTCTCGTTCTAGCTGTGACTCTTCACTTCTTTCTTCATAGCTCTGTTGTTATTTTTTCCAAGTACAAGTACAGTGGTAAGTCCTTATAATGTCCGGAAATATTGTCTGTTTCGTCAAAACCTGCAAAAAGGCAATTGCTGCAGGTGACCTTACCATCGGCTACTGGCTGTGCGACAACGTCATGCACGCCAAGTGTATTGGAGTTGCAGCTTGGACGGTGGACAATGTAAAAAAAAACACCGGCCTGCGTTACTGTTGTGAGGCTTGTCGCGATGTAGAAAGGGAGATGACGTCTTTCATGCGGCAAACCAAAAGCGGTTTTAAGGGCATTTTAACGAGTTTTCGTAAAACTCTTGATATGTTCTTGGCGTTGGACACCCAATTTAATAGCCTTACGCTATTAAATGAGTCTCCTAGGCGCAAAAAAACGGCTATAGGTGGGCAGCAAGTAGACGGACCCCAACTACCTGCAACGGGCTCTCAGCAGCAGCCTCCCTCGGCACAGCCCTCGACCTCAGCATTAATTCCAAGAGTGCTGAGATCGAGCGCTAGAAAAGATTCGGTATCCGAATGTGCAGCGGGAGTGGCCGTACCGCCGGTGATTTATGTTTTGTCTCCTGGGGGTTCGCAAATATTGACGCCTCAAAGTCCCGTGTTTAACGATATATCTGCCCAGGATATTGACCCCTCAAAGTCCCGTGTTTAACGATATATCTGCCCAGGGTGTTAGGCCCGGAATACCGGCCGAAAATGGCACGGCAGATAACCAATCTGCCTTGCCAAAAGCCTTTATAGCGGTCCCACCGACGAGACATATTTTTGTCTCGCGGCTCTCCCCTGATCAAACATCTGAAGATGTTCTCGCCGTTATACAAGGCAAAACCAGAGCCGAAAAAATTAAGATAAAGGTGGAAAAGTTCAAATTTTCTTACGCAAGGGACATTTCATCTTTCAAAATAAATGTCCCTAACGAGCTCTTTAACACTATTTGCTCTCCCAACTTCTGGAGAGAGTAAATCGTTGTTAAGGAGTTCGAGGCGAAGAAAAAGAAAAAGCGGCCTGTAGTAATAACTTTTCCCAGGCCTGTTGATACCACTGCGCCTTCTACGTCTTCCAATCCCGACCCAAAAAACTAACCCACTCCTTAGGTAGAATGCAAGAGGCTTACTTAGTAAGCTTCCTAACTTGTATCCTGATAACCTTTCGTTTGCATGTCAGGTTATTGTGCTCATAGAAACCTGGTTAAGGCCGGAGATTCTGAGCTCCGAAGTTTTCCAGCTGTGTTCGGCTAGATCGCCCTATCAGACGCGGGGGTGGAGTTCTTATAGCGGTGGACTCCTCACTCACGTCAGAATTATTAACCTTCGAGGAATGCAACGTTGTTGAATTCCTCTGTGTGAAGCTATCTTTCAAAGGTAGCTCCATTTATATGACCTGTTCCTACATACCTCCACTGTCGGAACTTCCTATTTATTGGAATCACCTTTCCGCTATTCAGATGTAGACTTTTGAATAGAGACCAGTTGGTAGTCTCAGGAATTTTTAATATCCCTGGTGATATTTGGTGCTCAAATAATAATCCATTATCGCTGGCTTGTTTGACATTTCGCTGTCTCAAGTCAACCATGTGCGAAATTCCTTACAGCGCTTGCTTGATCTTTGCTTCGTCTCTGATCCTGCGAGAGTCAGTTTAGCAAGGGTGGCGCCTCTGACGCAGCCCGAAGATCCTTATCATCCAACTTTCGATGTGACTCTTGATATTGGGTGTGACGTACAGAATATTTCTGACCGTCCAGCCAATAAAGTCCCATGTTTTCGCAAAACGGACTTTGAACGGCTGAATAATTTTATAAACGAGTTCAATTGGTCCGATCTATACATGTGCACTGACATGGCAGTTGCCGTGGATATTTTTTACAGTGCCATGAATTCATTTTTTACTGAATGTGTTCCGTTATATTATCCGCCAAGCTCGAATAAACCGCCGTGGTTTACTAAAGAGTTGAGCCGACTTAAAAATAAAACAAGAAAGGAAGCTAACTTCGGCACGCCGAAGTTTATATACCCTTGCAGATAGAACTTCTATGAATAGGAATCTATACAATATAAATTATATATATTTGTGTTAAAAAACAATGAAGTAATACCTGCTTTCATTTCATTCACCTAAACATATTATATTTGCAGTTTTACATTCACAGATTTGCATTTTTCCTCTACATCAAACGATCGTTTGTATGGCACCTATATAATATAGTCGTCCGATTTTCATGAAATTTGACACAAAATTTAAGACTTATATAAAATGGCTATACCTAAATTTGATGAAAATCTGTTGAAAACTAAAAAAGTTATAATTTTTAATTGTATTAATTTCTCGATCGCTCCTATGGGAGTTATATGATATAGTAGTCCGATTTTCATAAAATTTTCTGAAAAATTGTAGGGTATAGTAAAATGGCTATATCTCAAATTTTATCCAATTCTATTGAAAACTTAAAAAGTTAAAATTTTTGTTGTAAAAATTTTCCGATCATTTCTATGGCAGCTATATGATATAGTCGTCCGATCCGGCCCGTTCCGACATATATACGAGTGAGAGTATATAGATGGCTAACTACAAAGTTTCATTAAGATAGCTTCAAAACTGAGAGACTAGTTTGCGTAGAAACGGACAGACGGACAGACGGACATGGCTAGATCGACTCGGCTGTTGATCCTGATCAAGAATATATATACTTTATATAGTCGGAGGTGCCTCCTTCACTGCGTTGCAAACTTCTGACTGAAATTATAATACCCTGCAAGGGTATAAAAATCTAGACTGTATGCTAAATTTAAAATCACCGGTTCTCAATCTGCCCTTTCATCTTATTTATCAGCTCGGTCAAACTTTACCATGCTGAACGCGCAGTGTTATAAAAACTATTTAACTCGTTGTAGGGCCCAGTTCTCGCAGGACCCAAAACAGTTTTATAATTTCGTTAACACTAAACGTAAGCCTAAAATAATTCCTTCCTCGCTTTCATTTGAAAATACTACCGCAAATAATGATCAGGCAATAGCCAATCTATTTTCGCAGTTTTTTCAAACAACCTATTCAAGCTCTTCGTATTTACACCAGACCTATTCCTATGACATACCCAAATCAAACTTAATTTTCTGTCCTAGCCTAAACGAAAGCTCTCTCCTTTTAGATCTTCATCGTGTCAAGCCAGTTTATTCGCCAGGTCCCGACGGAATTCCTGGCTGTGTGCTCAGGTATTGTGCCGACGCCCTGTGCTATCCCCTTCTGAAATTGTTTACCTTGTCCTTAGCAACCTCCCACTTTCCCATTATTTAGAAGGAATCGTTTATTATTCCTCTCCACAAAAAAAGTAGCAAATTGGATGCCAGCAATTATAGAGGAATCTCTGAGTTGTCGGCCACCCCTAAATTATTTGAAAACATTATCACCCCTCACTTACAGCACCTTAGTAGATCGGTTTTTTCTCCATGTCAACTTGGTTTTATTAAGCGAAGATCAACAACAACAAATCTTTTGGGGCTCTCTTCCTATATTATAAGGGGCTTCCATAATAATTGTCAGACAGATGTAATCTATACTGATTTCAGTAAAGCATTTGACTCTGTTAACCATTCTCTCCTCGGTAGAAAACTCGATTCAATTGGTTTTCCAAGTGATCTTCTTAATTGGATCTCAAGTTATTTGAATGGCAGGACGCAAAAGGTCCTCTTTAAGAATAATTTATCCAATGTTCTAAGGGTTACATCTGGCGTCCCGCAAGGACGCCATTTGGGACCCTTATTGTTTACATTATTTATAAATGACCTGCCCAAAAATTGGGATGCAAACCAAAGATTACCTTCCTACTCTAGTAAACTCCTATTAATAAACTTGCCGTCCTTAGCCAATCGTAGAACGATGCTAGGGATAACCTTTATTTTTAACCTTATACATGGTGATGTGGAAAGTGCTGACTTGTTGAGTCAGCTTAATTTCCATGTACCATATAGAACTACTAGATCCTATATCCCATTAGTGTTGCGCCACTGTTGAACCTCCTTTGAACTGCATAAACCTTTTAGAGTGCTGTGTGCAAAGTATTATGATTTGTACACACTAATCTTTAACGTATATACCCTTCCCAAATTAAAATCTTTAATACTAACACACTTAGTAAACATGCAAGCATGCAATCTGGCAGCACGCGGGTAGTCAATTTCCTCGTATTCTGTCCTATATTTTTCATCGCGCCTACTAACACCTAACCCAAACAGGCACGTGCCTGGTGTCATACGGGCCACTTGAATGTACTGACCTTAGTGCATCAACGTCCAAGTAATAACGTGAACCCCGACTCTATCCTGGTGAAAGAGCTGTGCCAAATAAAACACGTCTTCATTTGCTTAGTTATAATTTCAAACTGATTTTATTTTCTTAAAGTCCTAGCTTAGGTGGCTAACATGAATATCGCAAATACTTATTTTTAGATAAACCCACTCAGGTACAAGCGGGAAACCACAAACATGTGGTGACTACTCGCAGGAGGTCCCATTGCATCGCAGGTATAATTATGTTTTATGGTCCGAGAAGCGGTTATGTATATATATATGCAGACGCTAAATAGTGCAGTGCTGCGGCTCGATCCTTTTACATCATTTTCTTATATATATATATATATATATACGTGTTCATGTGTGAACATTCTGCCGAGGGCCAGCAAGGTTTAGGAGTACAGTTTTTTTTTTTTTTTTTTTTTTCAACTAATATAATCCAACTACATACATATAATGTTGTTTTTATGAATTTTACATTTAAAGATTTGGTGTGCGGACTTCAAAAGTTACGGCTTGTAATTGCCTGCTTATATTACACTTACGTAACGAATATATAATCAAAATTAGTACAATAATTATACATATAATTAATGAGGTATGGCCCGATAGGTGGTGCACATTTAACCCTTTTAATTCGATGTGACTTTCATTTAACTGTTTTATTTTCTCAGTAAGTCTATCAATCTCTACTGTATGGTTTATATACTTGGCCTCGAATGGGCTCCAAACAATTTTTGGCGTATCTGTGATTTCACCTATATAAGCTGATGATAGAGTCTCTTGCCTTTCTGTCTTTAAAATATATTCTGCCACTAAAATTGTATCATCCGTACGAGCTGTGCAATCAGACCTTAGAGTTAAAATTTCTTCCTCTGGCAAATCAATTAAATCCATATTTGAATTTCCACATTGAATTCTTGCTTTAGCATTTACATGAACCTTAAAGAGCCAAGCAAACTCTGTTCTGAGCCTGCCACTTCTGACAGTTGTTCAAAGTGGTTGATGTCATCAAATGATATGCATCTATCTCAAAATTGTAAACTAAATATTCTGATTTTAAATCCACCATCAGCAAGATTTCTGCTGACCACACTGGTACTGGAATAACCTTGTACAATTTTGATGGATGCCTGCTAAATAGAGGGATCTTAACATTTATTATCAGCAGTCAAAAGGCTATATAATTCTTTCAGCTCGGTTCCAGTTCTTTTCCCTGGCAACACAAACGCCTCAGATAGCATTTCCTTTATTTTTGAGATTTCGTCTTTTAACTGACTAGGCTTAATGATATTAGTATTAAGCCTCCCATGATTTATATCAATCAACAAACTTATGGTACCTGCTTGTGTTCTTTCGCACTCTTCAATTAATTAAGCTTTGCCAGCATAAAAAAATTTGTAGACGCCTTATATACGTAATAACTTTCTTGAAGTGCAGCAGTCATATTCTCAATCCGCTTATTCATATATCTGAAATTATCATTAACTTCCTCATTTGTCTGTTTCAAAATATTAGCAGTCGAATCCACTATAGACAATTGTTTTTTACCTAGCTCCTGGAGGTTGTTTTGGTTATCCAATAAGTTTCTCATATTTTGCTCCATTTGTACCCAATCATCTTCATCCATGAATTCAAAAGGAGCGCGTTTTCTTCTTTGGTTGCTATGAGCCATAAACAATTTATTGTTTTCTTGTAGCTCAGTTAGATGTTTTAAACTGTTATCTAATACCTGGTTACATCGATCTTCAAAGCTATAAAGCTTTGCACAAACTAATCTCATTTTAGTTACTAGCGTACTACTTCTGTTAATCATTTGGAAATACGCATCCATGTTATAGAAAACTACCAAACTCCACGAGGAAGTAACTATCTCTACATCACCCATTGGATCCAAATACAGGGCTGATGTTTTATTTATTATGTCTATTTTATACTTTGGCGTGCTTTCTAACAAGGGAGCTGTAACAGATAGTTGACAAAATAGCATTACCATAAACATGCTCATTATTAACCCCAGTTTAGACATCTTAGATCCACCTCTTGTTAACCTTTTTGGTTTGGGTTCTTCTTCATTAAGATGGTATTTGACTGATTTTACTCCAGCCTCCCAGATACCTCCAAAGTGAGGTCCTGCCAAGGGGAATAAAATGCCACTCAATTCCTTCTTTCCCGAGTTGAGATGCATCTGCGGAATTTTCTTGAATGGCCTCTGCCAACTGTTCATCCCACTTTTTTAGCGGCGCCCACAAAATTTGTTCCATTAATAAAATTATTCTTGCAAATTTCTATTTCAATATCAGATTTTCCTTCGTTTTCCACTTCAATGGTAGTTGCAACTATTGAATGGGTGCCCTTAGATTTAGTGCACCTAGAGATAATCCACCCAAAATTCGTATTTTGGCATACCAACCCATTAATTTTTGCCAAACCTCTCTTTACAATATGTGTATACAAATCCGCTCCAATAATCACATCAACTCGACCTGGCTTATTAAAGTCTGGGTCAGCTAATGCAAAGTTATGCCATTTGGATTTGTCTACATTTATCTCATGCGTAGGCAGGGTTTTCATTTCATTTCAACTTTGGCAATATTATTGCCTCAGTCACTAATGGCTTCTTTGAGTTGAAGCCGTTTATCACAAATTTCATTTTGTATTTTGACACACTTGTTCCTGTAGAAGAAATTCCACTAATTTCAGTTGTTGACCTGATTCTTGGCAGCTTTAAAATCTGGGCTGCCTCCTCTGATATTATGGTACTTTGTGAGCCACTATCTATCAGTGCCCTTAAAATTTCAAAATCGCCATTAGCCGATTTAACTTTAATTTTTGCTGTCGCAAGCAGCACTTGAGCAGAAGTCACGCAAGTATTGACTTTTTCTCTTTTTTGAGCATTGATATGCAGCATAGAATGATGTCCTCTATTACATTGCGGACATAAATATTCGCTGGTACATCTTTTACTGTCAGAATGTTTAAGACACCTTGTGCAAATTTGTAATTTCTTTACGATTTCTAATCGCTCTGTGGGATTCATCCCTCTAAACTTATAACATTGGTTTAATAAATGTCCCATCACTTTGCAGATGTCGCACCTTTCACTTGTATTAACCACATTATTTCCATTTGTAAAATTACAATTTTTAGGAGAGTTAAAGTTTTTTGATAAATTTTTGTTTACAGGTTTTTCTTCCTGTACAGAACTAGTCGAACTCAGTCGCTGCTCCAAAAAATCCATAACATCCGATAATTTCTGGATGTCCTTGGTCTTTTTTACATGGCTCTCATATAATTGAAGAGTATGTGTATTAAATTTTCTTAGCACCATATGAGCAAATAACACGTCCACCTCATCCGTTAGATTGGCCTTGAGTTTAAGGATGTGTATTGCCTCATTAATGGTGTCAATAAAATATTTGATCTGTCTGACGGAATCAATATTTAAAATTGTCAAATCCATCAACCGATTAAACTGCTCCGAAAAAATCTTACGATTATTTTCGTACCGCTTGGCTAGAAGGTCCCAATCGGCATCGTAATTTTCTGCAGAGCCCATTAAAGCGTTTCGCGCTTCATTTTTTAAGGCCGACTTCAAATAATTAAATTTTAAGGAGGTACTGAGACTCTCCCTTGAATGTATTAATTCAACGAATAATTCTTTTGAATCGCCGCCAAATGTGGGTACCTAGATTTTTGGTAGAATAGGTAAATCTGAAATTTTACTCATACCCTCCAATTTTACATCTACTTTTTCCTTCATCTGTTCGTTAACTTCAGATGATATATTTTGAATATCAAATTCTAACTCGCTAAGGGTTAATTCGACCTCAAGGCTACAAGATCCTATTTTTGTTTTAAGTTCAGTAATATTTTGCCTGAGGAAATGAATTTTGTTTTTTCTTATTCTCAAGGTCTCTCGTTTTTCATTTTGAATTTCTAAATATGTTTCTTCTAAATATGATTTTAGCTGATTAACCTTTTGTTCAAATATGGATTGCGCCTCTTTTGTTGTTGACCTACTTTGGTCATAAGCGGCTCTAACTTCCTTTCATAAATCCATTACCTTTTCATATTTTTTCTTAGTGAAATATTCATGGTCTATGGGCCCTAGCCTTACCAACATATTGTGGTTCGTTAAAAACTCCCTCTCTAAGTCATTTAACAACTGTACATCATTGTTTGAAATTCTCCTACCTTCATGGCAATTGGATACTATATCCCCACATGTCTTATTTAATTCAGCCTGCTTTTTAAGAAGGTTTAAAATTTGTTCTGACAGCATTTTTCTTTTTAATATTATTTTTAGCGGACAAAATTGAGATTTTTTCTTTTTTCTTTGTTTTAATTTAATGTTCTTATATATTGCTTATATATACTAAGTAAGTAACAATTTAAACATTAAAAGAAGTGAATATTTTAAAGTGGGACCTATCCGGTGCTGTCACTGCTGTTACTGTAGTCGCCGCCGATGTTGTAGTCGCCGCTGCTGATTTCTCGCCGCTGTTGCTGTTGTATCTACGGCTGTCCCTGCTGCCGCCGTATTTTTGCCGCTGTTGTGGGTTGTTAGTGTTTTTTGGTGCCGCTTCGTTACTGCTGTAGCTTTCAGTAGATTTTATGTTTTTAGCTGCCGATGTTATTATCTTTTTGCGGCCCAATTTTTTACTTTTCGATATCCACTTGGATTGGAAATTGTTTTCACAATTTTTTTATTTTATGCACTTTTATTTATGTATTTATATAAACATTTTTTATTTTTAAGCACATTCGCTACTGATATTAATATGGCCTCAGCACGCCTTACCATACTCCAATGGTAACACAGCAACCTTTATCTATATTTTAAGACTAAATGGTGTGTATTAAAAACAGAAAAGACTCTTGTATATCTTTTTGTTTTATAGTTATTTTTCTCTGTTCCTTACCACGGGTGGGGGGGAAACAAGAGATAGTTATTTTCGCAGCCTTCGTATTTGAAAGTGCTGGTTTAAAAAACTCTGAACCTCTTTCCACAAGGGGGAAAGTTGCAGAGTGGCCGAAGAACCAAAATGATAGAGTTGTGCCAAATAATACACGTCTTCATTTGCTTAGTTATAATTTCAAACTGATTTTATTTTCTTAAAGTCCTAGCTTAGGTGGCTAACATGAATATCGCATAGACTTATTTTTAGATAAACCCACTCAGGTACAAGCGGGAAACCACAAACATGTGGTGACTACTCGCAGGAGGTCCCATTGCATCGCAGGTATAATTATGTTTTATGGTCAGAGAAGCGGTTATGTATATATATATGCAGACGCTAAATAGTGCAGTGCTGCGGCTCGATCCTTTTACATAATTTTCTTATATATACGTGTTCATGTGTGAACACCTGGGCTCCCTCAACTTGTTAGGTATTGAGTGAGGCATCAGAGAGTGGATCGGGGTATGCTAAAGAGCAGGACGATCACAGCCGAACTGAGTGGCACTCACCTCACGCGGACTGTGAAGAGAGGCACACCTCTGGGCGGGGTATTATCGCTCCTACTCACAAATGTGAACGGCATATTGACAGATCTCAATACGGGTGGAGTTAAAGCAGTTGCATACGCAGACGACGTAGTACTGCTTGTATCAGGACCATACCCAGACGTTATTAGCGAAATAATGACGGGTGCGCTAGGTCGATTAAATAAATGGGCAAAAACCTGCGGACTAAGTATCAACCCCACTAAGACGGAGCTTATGCTCTTCACACGAAGAACTAAGATTCAACCATTCAAGATGCCTAGTATAAACGGCATGGAGCTCGCGGAGCGAGCCAAGTATCTAGGAGTAATTCTGGATAAAAAGCTCTCATGGAAAGAAAACATTGCAGAAAGGGTAAGGAAAGCAAGCATTGCATTCTACTCCTGCAGAAAAATGTTTGGGAACAAATGGGGACTGCACCCGAAGATAATTTTATGGCTCTACTCAGCAGTGGTACGGCCAATACTGACATACGGAGCCCTAGTATGGTGGTCGGCACTAACTAGGGCTTACATGCCCCGCGGCTGCTCTCAACGCTATCCTGAATATAATGCTGATAGAACTGTTCGTGAAGGACATTGCATCACAGAGCGCAGTAAGACTGAATGCAAGCAATTACTGGAGGGAATACGGCGCCGGGCACGGCAAGATTCTTGGGAGCAACGGCATTAACACAGACCGACTCCATGATCGCGGAGATGAAATTCGGAAGCGCATTCTCGACCTCATACCCATCAAGGGAAGACTGGAGTAGAGGTAAAGTAGTAGTGGAGAACGAGGTGTCCCTCTACACCGATGGCTCAAAAATGAGCTGCGGCGTAGTAGCTGGGATCTACGCTGAAAATTGGGGAATTGAAAAGGCTTTCAATCTCTCTAACTCAGCGACGGTCTTTCAGGCTGAGTTACTAGCCATAAGGCTAGGAGGCCCTGAGGTCCTGCCTTAAGGAACTTTCCTTAAGGCAGGACCTCAGGGGCAACAGAGTTCGAATCTACTCGGATAGCCAAGCGGCTATAAAATCCCTAGCTGCCGTGAAAACGAACTCACGACTAGTGGCAGAATGCAAGAAGGCCCTTAATAGACTTGCTGACAAAAATAAGGTACAAGTAACATGGGTACCGGGACACATCGAGATCCCAGGAAACGAGAAGGCAGACGAACTAGCCCGTGCAGGCTCGGCAAGGCTAAGTTCAGGCTTCGAATTACCGATCTCTCTAAAAACGATCCAGACAAGGATCTATGACCACTTTATGCAGATAGCTAATAAAGAATGTTACGGGAATGTTGGCCGAGGTACGACAAAAAAGGAACCAGTGAATTGCTATTCTACAGCAAGCGGGATATCAGCAGGTTCACGGCACTCACCACGGGACATTGGGCGATCGGTTCGCACGCAATGAAGTTGGGACTGCCATACAACGCAATCTGTAGAAGCTGTAAGCAACCTACAGAGCAAGAGACACCGGAACATCTGCTCTGCTTCTGCCCAGCGCTAAACCACATCAGACTTCGCCACTTTGGTGCCTACCTTGGAAGTATAGGAAAGCTGAAAGTTTCAGCAATCCTAGGTTTCCTTACTGACTCTGGGTGGTACTGATAGTGAACAACAACAACAAACAGAGGGAGTGGACCCAAAAGGAGCTTAGCTCTAATTGGAGGCCCCAGCAATGGGCCTCACCACTGTAACCTACCTACCATACAAGAAAAACTGTCTGAACTCAGTGGCTTTTCAGTTTGGGAGCTCCACAAAGGTTCTCGGCTTGCGGGCAAAATCTTTTGAACATACTCGCTCATTGATGTGAATGTATTTGGAATAGTTTTCAATGTTGATCAATTTTCTGAGACTTTATCATTGAATAACCTGAGTAACAATTTTTGCGTTACACCTAGTTCGACCAGATGCATGCAATCAAGGGGAGCTTGTGTTAAAATTAAAACTCTTCAAAAGTGGACTGAACACTTAAATATTTGGAAGTGTGATGGCTGGAATACTTTCTGGTACGAAAATCTTCATCGGAAATCGTATCCTCACATTTTGTGCTAAATGTTTGAACTGAATTTACTTTTTTGGCAACCTGCAAGCACTTTATACATCCATGGCTGGATGGAGCATCGCAAATAATTGCCCTAAGCTGAAGAAATACTATTTTATTTAATATAATAATCCCATTCTGGATTATATCGGACAACTCGCTAGTTGGCTATTGGCAAAACAGGAACATTTTTAAGTTATTAATTCGAATTCTAATTGGGCACGAGAACTATTAAATAACGGAAGTCCGTCAATATTGACATCAATACTTAGGTATTCCGGTATATCTTCTAAAGCTGCTATTTAATTTAACTGTTTACATTAACCGATATGCAATTAAGAGCCCCCATTTATTTGCATAAGACTGGGTTTATTTTTTTTTAATTCTGACGATTAAAATATTTATTAATTCTGTCCCACAATTTCTTGTGGGCTTATGTCTTAATAACCTTTCTTTTAATTCGGCATTTAAATCATATTTTTGCGAAGATCTGCCATTTCTGCATATATTCCTTCCTCAACATTTAAAATTTCTTCTACTTCTACATTGTCAAATTCTAAATTTTCTCCTACGTTTCCTATTAAAACACCTACATCTCCCTCTCGTTCTACATGAGGAGGTTCCCGCAGCTGCTGCAAGTCCTATTTGTTCTTTTAATTTATCCTGCTTTCTCTGAATTAACCTACGCATCTTTCCTTTTCCTTCTTTTTAAGCACCGCCTCCAAATTCTTTGCATAACGAAGGCTTTTCGTTAGAACTTTTGCAGGTAGCCACCGTTGCATCAACTTGATCAATTGCACCTAAAAAAAGAAACATATTAAAAATAAATCGAAAGCAAAAAATCCAACAAAAATATATAATTAAGTAAGAGTGCTGAGTAGAACTTCTGATAATCTCGAAGCCTTTTTTTACACTTTGCACCCTCGATATTGTTTTCTAGATAAATTCCTTGGCCAAGGATATCTTTTATGGTCTTATTTATTTTCCTTTTTTGAATTTATCTACCATAATTTTTGTCTAAAAAGAAAAAATATATATACAAAAGTTTGCATGGTAAGAAATACTTGCAAGTTTTGTTACTTATTCGTCGTTTATCAGGGAATCCGTTCTCTGGAGGTCTTCTTCCGTCCTTAAAGGACATGACACCTCCAGAGAGCTCTTCTCTTGTGCTTTTTCCTTGAAAACGGCCTTTACGAAGGTGGGTAGGAAGCCGATAGCATCTGACATCGTTGCAAGCGAGGTTTTTATTAACTCGACATCCTCCCGCATCTCCTTAATATTATTTTTTATTTATTTATAAAGTAAATAGCAATGCCATTCTTAAATTATATTGTACCTTTACCTAAGGATAGGTAATTTAACAAAATTTTAACATAAAACTCTATGGACAATTCAACATGTAATAGAAAATAATACTTATTGTACATGGAACATATAACATGGAAAGGATCATGCTCGTCAATGTTCGTCTTACAGACGTTAAGGGCTATTGGACGAAAATGACGAGAAGGCCTTACAGGGACTGCTAGTCGTAATTTGCTTAATAAGTATGTGGATCAAATTTAACCATTGATTAGCTTAAGAATAAAAATAACGCCGTTCGACGGTCCCTTAGGGTGGGGAGGCTTAGCCTGTCGGCATACGATGGAAGACGACGATGTGGGTCCCAGTTTAATCCACGTAGAGCAAACAAAAGGATTTGTTTCTGAGCAGAATCAATAAGGTCTTGATACTTCGCATATTGGGGTGACCACACACACGAACAATATTTTAGAATAGGGCGAACGATTGAGATATAAAGAAGATTTGATGTATAAGGATCATCAAACTCCTTTGACCATCGTTTAACAAAGGCGAAAACCCCTCGAGCTTTACTAATAATTAGACCAATGTGGTCATTGAAATTAAGGGTGTGGTTAAACAGGACTCCGTTCAAGATCGCACGCACCTACAGAGTAATTGGCGAGCAGGCAATTCTTCCGGTAAAATTACACAAATTTGCATTTGGAGTTGTTGAGAAAGAGGTGTTTATTAATGCTCCAGGATTTCATATTATTGAGGTCAGTTTGCAAAAGGTTGTGTGAATAAGAGTTCGTCAATGGCAAATATAGTTTGACGTCTGTAACGTACACACTCCTTGAGCGTTGTGCACCTCAATATCTCTGTCTACTCTTTGACCGGCAGGCTCAGGGAAAATGGGCGTGAGTTTTGTATTAAGGTGTACAAGAGTATACAGAACTAAATAATGTAGACAGATATGACATAAAGCGGCAAAAAGGATAACACATTGGTTAAGGAAGCGGACAGAAAAAAAATACCTATTGAAGACGAGGTCCGGATGTTATTGGCCTCAGTCTTTACCCACCCTACCTGTGAAGTCCCATCGGGCTTCACCCAAATACAACCGTTGCTTCACATTTTCTCAGGTGCCCACCAAAAAATCATTTAATCCATTTCTATCTCCAAATAATTAGCGATAATGTGATACATTTTCCTAAATCTAACCTTAAACTAGGTAAAGTATTGAATTGTGAAGGTCTGCTTATACGCTAATTTTGTTCTGTTCTTACTTTAGATACGAAAAAAACTAATTACTAAGGAATGTAAAGATTGGGGAATTTAAATTACATTTGTTTGCCTTTTAACGTTAAATTAAATTTTCAGAGATTAAGCAATATTTTATCTTTTAAATAACTAAATATTCTTTTGGTAACTTTTGGTACTTTGTGGACTATCTGGTAAAGATATATATTTCCTCAATTGTTTTTAACGGCTATGCCGTACTTACGCAGTATCCCTCGATGTCAGCAGGCCTGATGACGATGAGGTGTTGCTGTAGATAAACTTTATTTGGAGAAGATGTTGTATATATATCTTTTAAGATCGCCGCCCAAAAATAAGCTAAATTAGGAATGTAATGTAAGTAATTATAAGTAGAGTTGCTTAAGGTATGAAAATTAAATCTATTCCAAATATACTAAACGGATGGTTGCTCCATGCAACCGGTGCGGCCAAGTATGCAGCAGTTTGCCAGCGTGATAGGGACCGATGACCAGCTGACCAGGGAATCACGCCCAATAAGTGAGGGCGACATAGAAGGCGGTATCGGACGATGCTAAAGTGATGACCACGTGTTATTTCAGTGAGAGTGGCTCCTCGATCGCAGTAATAAATGCAGAAGGGGACACCAATTCACGGGGCCTGGCGATTGCTTTCGATTCGTAACCAGAAATGGAACGTCGGGCTTCCTGATACACGCGGTGACTACTTTGGTTGTGATCGAACTTTTGTTATTCTGATCTTGCAGCCCGACCCACGTGGCAGGGTTGGCGGCCAAGAGTAATGCCCAGCCTTCGCTGTGCACCCAATAGGAAATGCCCTCTTCAACTTTCCGGCGAGCAGCGTGCTATATTTGGAAATACGCTTTGTTACACTTTATCACATTTACGATTGATCGCGCTTGAAAGCTTACCAGCAGTAGGGAATATATACGAAAAATAAGCGTTTGGCAGTAGTTACTGCAAATAATTCGAAGTATATCCTTACGATGCCTGCGGATTTAAAATTTGGTTGTGCCAAAAATTGACTGCGCTCGATCACCCCACGTTGAAAAGAAAGAGACCGGAAACTCGCAGAGTGACCATAGATTTCGAAGTGGAATTTGCCAGAAATTAGCGACAGTTTATGTGAATGGCATTTTGTTAAACTGGTTCGATATCAAATGAATCGAGGGTTCTCGCATTTAGAACTGCCAACTCGGGCCTGACTCCCACACGTCATCTGCGTACATCATCACATTTGAATGTAGAACCATTTCAGGCAAGTCGTTGATAAAGAGGCCGAACAGAAGTGGCCCAAGGGGGCTCCCTTGAGGAACGCCAGAAGTAACAAAAACCCGGTTTGAGAGGGAGCGCTTAAAGGCAACACGTTAAGAACGGTTGGATAAATATGTTGCAATCCAGTTAGTCAATAAAGCAGGGAAACCCTGCTGCCCAGCAATCAGAAGTTTGAATAGCTTGGGAATAGCACTAAGCTTTGCAATTCATCTGTAGTTTTCGATATCAGATTTACTGCCCTTTTAATGGAATGATGAAAAATTCCTTCCAACTTTCTGGAAAAAATGAAAGAAGAAGCGACATCTGAAAAAGACTTGTCAGAGGTCGGCATAAAGCACCAGCGCAGTATCTCAAAACACAGTTAGGAACGCGATCAGGACCAGAAGAAAAGCAAGGTTTTAATGTCTTGAGGTTCTGAAAATCATTGTCTTCGCATATAGCAGGCATGAAATGGAATTAGAAAGTGGAAGAGAATAAAGATACGAAGAGGTTGTGTTGTAGCCAATGGGTGAGTACGTAGACTGGAAAAATTTTGCGAATAGGTTCGCCATATCAGGTTCGTTAGACGCGGACTCAGTATTGAGATGCAGACAAGAAGGAAAAAGTTGGGATCTTCGTTTTGAATTAACAAACACGTAGAATTGCTTAGGATTAGCCTGAAACTCATTTGTACACCGATTTAGGTGGTTTCTGTAGCATTTAGAATTGTGGGCTAAGAATTTTTTTGCGAGCTGTCAAATATCTAGAAAGGTCAACCTGTGACCCAGTCCTAGTGAATTACTTGTAAAGTCTAGACTTCTAGTTTTTAAGGTAAGAAAGTCGACGAGAAAACCATGGGGGTTTGTGAGACGCATCAGGTGAAGGAAAGGATGGGATATAAATGTCAAAGGCAGAGTATAAAATATCCTAAAAGCGCCTGACCATGTTATTGGGGTCGTCTAGAAAATCCAATCAAATCAGCTAGGGATAAATAGGAGTTAATGTTTTTGAAATTAGCTTAGCGGAAGCAGCGAAAAGTTGTCGGTTCAACTTCTAGACTAGGAAGTAAAGGAAACGACGCTTCAAGAATTATCTCTAGTGTGAGATGACAAGCATCTTCAGGACAGGAGATAAAGTCAATTCTTGAGATCAGGGCGTTGGCGAACTCGGACGCAAAGATAAGGTCCAAGATTTTATCACCACATTTCTTGACGTAGTTCAATTGGCCCAAAGACCTTGGACTAAGTCATGAGTTGCAGTGGGAACAAGAAAATTGGTGTCAGGTGATGGCATCCAAGATATGGAAGGAAGGTTAAAATCGCCCATAGCTATCAAATGGTCATTAACACCCCGAGTTGAGTGAATTCACTGGATTAATTCAGATATTCAGATATGGACGTTGATGCACTAAGGTCAGTACATTCAAGTGGCCCGTATGACACCAGGCACGTGCCTGTTTGGGTTAGGTGTTAGTAGGCGCGATGAAAAATATAGGACAGAATACGAGGAAATTGACTACCCGCGTGCTGCCAGATTGCATGCTTGCATGTTTACTAAGTGTGTTAGTATTAGAGATTTTAATTCGGGAAGGTTATCTACGTTAGAGATTAGTGTGTAGAAATCATTATAATTTGCACATAACACTCTAAAAGGTTCATGCAGTTCAAAGGAGGTTCTACAGTGTCGCAACACTAATGGGATATAGGATCTAGTAATTCTACATGGTACGTGGAAATTAAGCTGACTCAACAAGTCAGCACTTTCCACATCACCATGTATAAGGTTAAAAATAAAGGTTATCCCTAGCATCGTTCTACAATTGGCTAAGGACGGCAAGTTTATTAATAGGAGTCTACTAGAGTAGGAAGGTAATCTTTGGTTTGCATCCCAATTTAAACCGCGTAGAGCGAAAAGTAAAAAGTTCTTTTGAACCGACTCAATGCGTTAACTATGGACGCCGTACTGAGGGCTCCAAACGCAGCATCCATATTCTAGGATAGGACGAACTAAGAAAGTATATAAGGATTTAGTAAAATAGGGGTCATTAAATTCCTTCGACCACCGTTTAATAAATCCAAGCACACCCCTGGCTATATTCACCATAGAAGAAATATGATCAATAAAGTCAAGTTTTGGGTCCAAGCGGACACCCAAATCGTAAACAGAATTAATACTTTCCAAAGAGCAGCAGTTCAGCGTGTAAGTAGCAAGCTTAGGAAAGACACGAGAGAATGTCATTAGCTTGCCTTTCGAGCCATTTAAGTTTAATAAGTTTACACGGCACCAAGTTTGAAAATTATTAAGATCTGTTTGTAAATTCGACTGGCAGGCAACGTCATTGTATTGCACGCAAAGCTTGACGTCATCCGCGTACATAAGCACTCTGGAGTTAGTCAAGACTTCGGGCAGGTCATTTATAAACAAGAAAGGAAGCTAACTTCGGCTCACCGAAGTTTATATACCCTTGCAGATATAACTTCTATGAATAGGAATCCATACAAAATAAATTATATATATTTGTGTTAAAAAACAATGAAGTAATACCTGCTTTCATTTCATTCACCTATACATATTATATTTGCAGTTTTACATTCACAGATTTGCATTTTTCCTCTACATCAAACGATCGTTTGTATGGCACCTATATGATATAGTCGTCCGATTTACATGAAATTTGACACAAAATTTAAGACTTATATAAAATGGCTATACCTAAATTTGATGAAAATCTGTTGAAAAACGAAAAAGTTATAATTTTTAATTGTATTAATTTCTCGATCGCTCCTATGGGAGTTATATGATATAGTAGTCCGATTTTCATAAAATTTTCTGAAAAATTGTAGGGTATAGTAAAATGGCTATATCTCAAATTTTATCCAATTCTATTGAAAACTTAAAAAGTCAAAATTTTTGTTGTAAAAATTTTCCGATCATTTCTATGGCAGCTATATGATATAGTCGTCCGATCCGGCCCGTTCCGACATATATACGAGTGAGAGTATATACAAGACTAACTACAAAGTTTCATTCAGATAGCTTCAAAACTGAGAGACTAGTTTGCGTAGAAACGGACAGAAGGACAGACGGACAGACGGACAGAAGGACAGACGGACATGGCTAGATCGACTCGGCTGTTGATCCTGATCAGGAATATAAATACTTTATATAGTCGGAGGTGCCTCCTTCACTGCGTTGCAAACTTCTGACTGAAATTATAATACCCTGCAAGGGTATAATAATGTAAACAATAAGGGTCCCAAATAGCTTCCTTGCGGGACGCCAGATGTAGCCCTTAGAACATTGGATAAATTATTCTTAAAGAGGACCTTTTGCGTCCTGCTATTTAAATAACTAGAGATCCAATTAAGAAGTTCACTTGGAAAACCCATTGAATCGAGTTTTCTACGGAGGAGAGAATGGTTAACAGAGTCAAATACTTTACTGAAATCAGTATAGATTACATCTGTCTGACAATTATTATGGAAGCCCCTTATAATATAGGAAGAGAGCCCCAAAAGATTTGTTGTTGTTGATCTTCGCTTAATAAAACCAAGTTGACATGGAAAAAACCGATCTACTAAGGTGCTGTAAGTGAGGGGTGATAATGTTTTCAAATAATTTAGGGATGGCCGACAACTTAGAGATTCCTCTATAATTGCTGGCATCCAATTTGATACCTTTTTTGTGGATAGTAATAATCTAAAAGGAGAGAGCTTTCGTTTAGGCTAGGACAAAAAGTAAGTTTGATTTGGGTATGTCGTAGGAATAAGCCTGGTGTAAATACGAAGAGCTTGAATAGGTTGTTTGAAAAAACTGCGAAAATAGATCGGCTATTGCCTGATCATTATTTGCGGTAGTATTTTCAAATGAAAGCGAGGAAGAATTTGTTTTAGGCTTACGCTTAGTGTTAACGTGTTAAATTTCTGTTTTGGGTCCTGCGAGAACTGGGCCCTACAACGAGTTAAATAGTTTTTATAACACTGCGCGTTCAGCATGGTAAAGTTTGACCGAGCTAATAAATAAGATGAAAGAGCAGATTGAGAACCGGTGTATTTAAATTTAGCATACAGTCTAGATTTTTTATTTTTAAGTCGGCTCAACTCTTTAGTAAACCACGGCGGTTTATTCGAGCTTGGCAGATAATATAACGGAACACATTCAGTAAAAAATGAATTCATGGCACTGTAAAAAATATCCACGCAACTGCCATGCACATGTATAGATCGGACTAATTGAACTCGTTTATAAAATTATTATGCCATTCAAAGTCCGTTTTACGAAAACATAGGACTTTATTGGCTGGACGGTCAGAAATATTCTGTACGTCACACCCAATATCAAGAGTCACATCAAAAGTTGGATGATAAGGATCTTCGGGCAGCGTCAGAGGCCCCACCCTTGCTAAACTGACTCTCGCAGGATCAGACTACGAAGCATAGATCAAGCAAGAAGGAATTTCGCACATGATTGACTTGAGACAGCGAAATGTCAAACAAGCCAGCGATAATAGATTATTATTTGAGCACCAAATATCACCAGGGATATTAAAAATTCCTGAGACCACCAACTGGTCTCTATTCAAAAGGCTACATCTGAATAGCGGAAAGGTGATTCCAATCAATAGGAAGTTCCGACAGTGGAGGTATGTAGGAACAGGTAATAAAAATGGAGCTACCTTTGATAGATAGCTTCACACAGAGGAATTAAACATCATTGCATTCCTCAAAGGTTAATAATTCTGACGTGAGTGAGGAGTCCACCGCTATAAGAACTCCACCCCCGCGTCTGACAGGGCGATCTAGCCGATATACTGTGAACACAGCTGGAACACTTCGGAGCTCAGAATCTCCGTCTTTAACCAGAGCAAAATAACCTGAGATGCAAACGAAAGGCTATCAGAATACAAGTTAGGAAGCTTACTACGTAAATCTCTTGCATTCTGATAGGAACTACCTAAGGAGTAGGTGAGTTTTTTGGGTCGGGATTGGAAGACGTAGAAGGCGCAGTGGTATGATCAGGCCTGGGAAGAGTTATTCCTACAGGCCGCTTTTCCTTTTTCTTCGCCTCGAACTCCTTAACAACAATGTACTCTGGCCAGAAGTTGGGAGAGCAAATAGTGTTAAAGAGCTCGTTAGGGACATTTATTTTGAAAGATGAAATGTCCCTAGCGTAAGAAAATTTAAACATTTCCACCTTTATCTTAATTTTTTTCGGCTCTAGTGTTGCCTTGTATAAAGGCGAGAACATCTTCCGATATTTGATAAGGGGAGAGCCGCGAGACAAAAATATGTCTCGTTGGTGGAACCGCTATAAGGGCTTTTGGCAAGGCAGATTGGTTATCCGCCGTGCCATTGTCGGCCGGTATTCCGGGCCAAACACCCTGGGCAGATATATCGTTAAACACGGGACTTTGAGGGGTCAATATTTGCGACCCTCCAGGGGACAAAACAAAAATCACCGGCGGTACGGCCACTCCCGCTGCACGTTCGGGTACCGAATCTTTTCTAGCGCTCGATCTCAGCACTCTTGGAATTAATGCTGAGGTCGAGGGCTGTGCCGAGGGAGGCTGCTGCTGAGAGCCCGTTGCAAGTAGTTGGGGTCCGTCTATATGCTGCCCACCAATAGCCGTTTTTTTGCGCCTAGGAGACTCATTTAATAGCGTAAGGCTATTAAATTGAGTGTCCAGCGCCAAGAACATATCAAGAGTTTTACGAAAACTCGTTAAAATGCCCTTAAAACTGCTTTGGTTTTCCGCATGAAAGACATCATCTCCCTTTCTACATCGCGACAGGCCTCACAACAGTAACACAGGCCGATGTTTTTTTTTTACATCGTCCACCGTCCGAGCTGCAACTCCAATACACTTGGCGTGCATGACGTTGTCGCACAGCCAGCAGCCGATGGTAAGGTCACCTGCAGCAATTGCCTTTTTGCAGGTTTTGACGAAACAGACAATATTTCCGGACATTATAAGGACTTACCACTGTACTTGTACTTGGAAAAAATAACAACAGGGCTATGAAGAAAGAAGTGAACAGTCACAGCTAGAGCGAGAGAGCGAATGAGATCGAATAAGATAAGAAGTGCAGCGGCACAGCTAAAGTAAGAGAGTGGAGAGCGTGGGAGATACGTAGATAAAACGTTTAGCTGTTGCGACGGTGCAAACAAAAGCTAGCTAGCAGCACAACTAAATTGGAAAATAAAACCAATTATATACACAAATTAGAATAGCTGCATGCACACGCGAAGTGAATGGGAAGTTATAAACACAAATTAGAAAATTTAAGTTAACCCTGATGGTTAAATTCAAACTTTAACACAAAACGAGAGCGCAAGAAAAAAACACGTCCGTTCACTTTAAAAGATGAAAGATCAATTTAGGACAGGTGCTGTAGATAAATAGTAGCGTCAGACCGGGGTGGGATGTCAGAGCATGATACATAGAGAAAATAGTCGTGAACTTGAACACGATAACAATTAAAACTGTCTGAACTCTGTGGCTTTCCAGTTTGGGAGCTCCACAAAGATTCTCGGCTTGCGGGCAAACTCTTGAACATACCTACTCATTGATGTGAATGTCTTTAGAATAGTTATATTTTCAATGTTGCTCAACTTTTCTGAGACTTTATTATTGAATAACCACAGTAACAATTTTCGCATTACACCTAGTTCGACCAGATGCATGCAATCAAGGGGAGCTTGTGTTAAAATTAAAACTCTTCAAAAGTGGACTGAACACTTAAATATTTGAAAGTGTGATGGCTGGGATACTTTCTGGTACGAAAATCTTCATCGGAAATCGTATCCTCACATTTTGTGCTAAATGTTTGAACTGAATTTACTTTTTTGGCAACCTGCAAGCACTTTATACACCCATGGCTGGATGGAGCATCGCAAATAATTGCCGTAAGCTGAAGAAATACTTTTTTTATTTAATATAGTGATCCCATTCTGGATTATATCGGACAACTCGCTAGTAAATTTACTTAAGAACTCATCGCTATCAAGAGGTTTGTTATACCCCATGAAGACACCTATTGGCAAAACAGGAACATTTTTAAGTTATTAATTCGAATTAAAATTGGGCACGAGAACTATTAAATAACGGAAGTCCGTCAATATTGACATCAATACTTAGGTATTCCGGTATATCTTCTAAAGCTGCTATTTAATTTAACTGTTTGCTTAAACCATTATGCAAATAAGAGCCCCCATTTATTTGCATAAGATCGGGTTTATTATCGTAACTAAATCTATAAAATGGCTTTATTTTTAAATTGTGACGATTAAACCGATCGCCGACAGCAACTCGTGGAGGCAGCCGAGCGAGCCTCGGCTGTAAGAAAGCCACGTAGCCATCACGCCACCATGCAAGATCTTCGGCAAACGGCCGAAGCCCAACGCTGGCACACCGAGCTTCGTGCCACCGAAGAGCTAGAACGCCTGAGCAGCAAATGGATCGGAGGCAGTGGAGGGCGGCCTAAGGCCCCTCTGCCCACCGATCGTGGAGTCGGCTATCTGGCAGTGTTGTCATTTCCGTTTTTTTTTCCGTCAGATTTGGATTGTTTTGAAGTGTAATTTCGGGAAATATATGAAAACAGCGGGCAGCGGAAATTCTGGCTTTTTGAGCCAATTTAATTTGAACGTCTGTTCAGCGACATAACCCTGGTAGAGTGCAAAAAAGTCGATGATGCAATAAAGTTCTGGGCTACCGGGATTCTGCCGTTTTTATAAATTGGCTTCAGTTGCTCTGCAAATGCAGTCCCTTGCCTTGGTTATTTTTATACCCTTGCAGGGTATTATAATTTCAGTCAGAAGTTTGCAACGCAGTGAAGGAGGCACCTCCGACTATATAAAGTATATATATTCTTGATCAGGATCAACAGCCGAGTCGATCTAGCCATGTCCGTCTGTCCTTCTGTCCGTCTGTCCGTCTGTCCGTTTCTACGCAAACTAGTCTCTCAGTTTTGAAGCTATCTGAATGAAACTTTGTAGTTAGCCTTCTATATACTTTCACTCGTATATATGTCGGAACGGGCCGGATCGGACGACTATATCATATAGCTGCCATCAGAATGATCGGAAAATTTTTACAAAAAAATTTTTAACTTTTTCAGTTTTCAATAGAATTTGATCAAATTTGAGATATAGCCATTTTACTATACTCTACAATTTTGCATACAATTTTATGAAAATCGGACAACTATATCATATAGCTCCCATAGGAACGATTGAGAAATTAATACAATTAAAAATTATAACTTTTTCGGTTTTCAACAGATTTTCATAAAATTTGAGGTATAGCCATTTTATATTAGTCTTTAAATTTAGTGTCAAATTTCATGAAAATCGGACGACTATATCATATAGGTGCCATACAAGCGATCGTTTGATGTAGAGGAAAAATGCAAATCTGTGAATGTAAAACTGCAAATATAATATGTATAGGTGAATGAAGTGATAGCAGGTATTACTTCATTGTTTTTTAACACAAATATATATAATTTTTATTGTATGGATTCCTATTCATAGAAGTTCTATCTGCAAGGGTATATAAACTTCGGCGTGCCGAAGTTAGCTTCCTTTCTTGTTAAATTAGAAATTAGTTTTCTTAAAATTTTACGTATGGGCTGCGTTGACACAATAAGTGCATTTTTATCCAACTGATGATGTCAATAATATTGACGATATATTTATTATACCATAATTCTAAATTTTTGAAAATTATATATTTTATGTTAAGTATTGAACGGAGGGTTTATTAATGAAAACCAAACAGCACATTGCTTTATAAAAATCAGCTTTTTTCTTAACTTATTTTCTCTGGTCCGCTTTTTTCGACCTTTTTTTCGTTGATACAGCTTTTTTTCTCAGAAAAAAATTACACCACTGCTTTCAGCATAGAGGTGCAAAAACATCGAAGTGCGTGCCCATCGATGTTTTCGATGTTTTCAAAAAAAAAAAAAAAAAAAAAACATCAAGTGAAACATATATGTTTTTAAATAATAAGAAAAAACAGCAGAAAAACAGAAACAGTTTAAACAATAACATTAAGGTTTATTTGAGATCGATATAAAGTCCATTTTTGTTGAGAAGAAGAAGTTGATCAACAACTTCCGGCTTGAGCCTTGTTCTGCGAGCAGAAATAGTATGTCCAGCTATACTGAACATTCTTTCAGACTCGCAAGACGAGGCTTGTATACAGAACTATTTTTTGGCAACCAATTTTAGTGCGTTGTCATCAGTAAAAAATATTTGTTATTTAACATGTTTTTTATAACTATTTGCAAATCATACCTGCCAATACTTTAAGGGGTCGCAGGTATCAGGAAAGTTTTTCTTTTCCAAGTATTGCCTTATGGCATTAATAGCATCGACTCGGAAGGAGCTTTGTTTTTGTTTTGCAAAACATGAATGCATTGTGTCTCGTTTGACGTTGGTTCTGGTGGTGTTGGGGGACGTCGTGGATTTGTATACTTTATCTTAAGCGATTCCAGCTTCAATGCTTTGGCTGCTTGATCTGCATTTGGGCCTGTGAGAAAGCCATCTTTTTTGAAACGGGGATCAATGAGAGTAACGATGCGAGGAAATGTGCGCGTTTCAAATGAATTCAATCTTTAGACTAAACGTCTCTTAATAAAGTCATATATTAATATTCCTTACTGTGTTCGTAACTTTAAATTGAATTGATTCATCTTATGATAAATCTCGGTTATTACAGGAATGACGAGCGAAACAGAAACTTTTATGTTTGTTGACACCGATAAGGTCGCTTCCTGAAAAGGTAATAAAAAATCTGTGAGGTCATTCAAAACGACTACTTCTTCAATTGTGATCGGTGGAGGGCCATTTCGTAATTTCATCAATGTCAAAGTAACGTATTCAGGAGGCCGAGGCCGGCTGCGCCTACATATAAGACCGACGGCCACCAGCACGAGAAACAGTCCTCATCGAGCGATCAAACAGGTCACATCCAGAGATCTCCTCAAGCGATCAAGGAATCAACATCGAACGATCAACAAGAACCGCTCCCACCGGAGATGGAGAAGCCCAGTGGTAACCAGACCCTCGCGATTACACGAAGTACCTGACCTTCGGCTCGGAAGTCGGAAGGTAACACACGAACAACTACATACCACACAGCTGGACATGAACAGCTTCTCTTTCTTGGTGGACAAGGTCACCAAAGGGGGACTAGTGTTTGACGGCCCCTCTGATGCGCGTAGTTTAAAAGATCACCAAGAGGAACGGGCGGATACTTACCAGATCAAGAGGAATTGTCCGTCCCACGCACTCATCGACATGCTATCGGAACGAGCGGAGAACTGGTTCCGTACCAGCGGTCTCCAAGGCAAGACCTGGACCGAGGTGTCCCGAGAAATCTTGGAATTTTTCCTACCGCCTCGATATAACCAACAACTGGATGGATGATGAGATCCGCACACGCTACCAAAGAAAAACTGAGCCATTTAAGGAATATCTGGTGGACTTAAGAGCAGGAACTGGAAAGCATCTACGAGAATATGCCTCCCGAAGCACAGATGTTCACACGTCGGCAGGATTTCAGGACTTTGGCCAAATTAACACAAATAGTCGTTAACTACAAAGTCGCACGCATCCGCGGAGGAAGAGCTCTCCGTGGACATACAACCAGCGGCACCATGACCGAACACACACACACCAACCAACGACCTCGAAGAACAAGATGAACGCAAGCTACACGACGAATGTCAGCACTCCACAGCAGCCACGACAACGAAACTCTCCAGCTGACGTCACACACTAGACTCCACCCGTGAACCAGACCAAATAGCCTGTCACATCCGGCCTCTGGTCGTATCAACGTACATACTGCCTGCCGCCTCTGCGGCCAGGGAATGTCGCAACCCCAGAATCATGTTCTGCTGGGATTGTGGCCGAAAAGGCACTCGAATTGCTGCAGGAACCAGACGCCGGAAAACGGGCAAGGGCAAGTATCAGGGAACTACCCGAAGACCCCGCCAAATGCCCAGAGAAACTGACCACCGCGATCCAACAGGATCATAGCCGTATCCGGGCAGAGGTCACGGTCGAGGAACAACCTCTCAACGCCACCTTGGATACGGGGGCCTTGCATAGCTTTATAAGCGAGCGAGTTACAGTCTCGTGACCGAGGGAGTAGAGGAGATCTCGTATGCGAGTATCGCTTTACTAAATGCTGGAAGGAAGGCTTGCAAACAAACGACCGTGTTGCTTAGAGTACAAAATAAGACTGACTGTTTATTACAATGAATTCTTGACGAGTATAGGTATGAGTGTACAAGAATGTGTGTGTTTGTCAGAGTCATGCGTTGACGATCTATGCTGTAGCCGTGGAGAGGGGTATGTTAACTCCTCCCCCCCCCCCCAGTCCGAAGAGAAGGCCACGGAGGGGGAATGGCCGGATCGGAGACAGTTGGCCAGGCGGCGTGTTGTTGGTGTACGCCACGAACTCCGACGATATTTTAAATTTAACAAATTTTTTTTTTCAATAATGGTTATCATAATGTTAAACATGTGTATTGTTTTTAAAGTATAACATAATTCATAAGTATGTTCATTTAATGCTAACGTCACATTTTGTTTACTTATTATATCTCTTATGTTGTATTTGTTCCTTATAAAATAACAATTTAGGTTTAGCTTACTGGCTAAGGGGCTATCAACTACGTTGCTTACATAATCAGTTACTATACATAATCCTATTACCATAAATTGAAATGAATAAATGTTATTTCTGTCTTCTCCAAGTTCGTTAAAGAAAGAGTTTTGTGCATTTTTAAAGAGAAAAAAAAAATTTTTTTTTATTATTATTGCTTAAGCTGGTGATCCGGTGTTTGTAAATTTCTTAACTGTTTTTCTAATTTTTTGTTTGTGTAACATTTGACCTTTAGTTGTTAAGAAGGTGATGCCTTTGTCTCTACCTACTTTGTGAAGTGAAAATCTCGGAGTTATCTTGTTTCTACGGTTTTCTTTTCTAAATACTGTATCATTGGGCTCGACTTGGACTGGTGTCTCTCTTTCCTCGTTTAATTTAGTCAATCTTTTCTCTGTGGTCAAGTTTAAATGTTCTTGTACTTTTGGGTATATGTCTTTTCTAAATTCGTTTAGTTTCTTAAGGTAATCGTGGTGATTGTCGAATGTTATTGCCATTATGTTGACGTGCGAAGCGTCTTTCATTATTGTTGTTAAAATTTTGTTGTCGCTGTGTAAAGCGACTATTATTGTCGTTGTTGGTGTTATCATGGCGTTTATTCAGGTTTCTAGAAAAACTCAATTCGATCTGTCCGTACTCGTACGCTTTCTCAATTGTCTCTGGTCTTTGGTTCCTAATGGCTGACCTAAGTGGGTCCCTTAATCCAACTAGGAATGTATTAAGGCAGAATCTGTCATATTGGTCACGTTTGGTTGTGAGTGAGTGTTCACTAGGGTCTGTTTCTCTGGCCAGGGACATTAATTCACTTCTTATTTTAGTGGCTGTGTAATATAACTTTCCCATACTGAGTCCGTCCGGAAGATTATGTAGCTCTCTAACAAGCATTTCTTCCGTTTTTTTACTGGAGTATAGTCGCTTTAGGTTTGCTTTGATATCATCCCAACTGAGGAGTACATCGCAGATACTCAGCGCTTCGTCCGCCCTGCCTTTAATTTTGTCACGGATAGTTCCCGGTAAGTAGTGTCCGCAAGTTGCTTGGTCCACTGATCCGGCTAACAAAAGTAGTTGTTCTACTCTACCTATGAATCTATCTAGATTGTCAGGTGGGCCTTCGTAGGTGGGTAGTTGATGAACAAGGGCTAGTAGTTGTGGTAGATTCAGGCTTGTGTTTGTGGAAGTTGATAAATTGCTAAGGGTGGGGCTTTGTGCGTTACCGGAATCCATAGCGTTGGTGGGACTATTGCTTTGGGATTGAACTAGCTGGTCTTTCTCTTTTGTTTCTATTGCTTTCCTTGTCTCAGATAGACTGGCCTCGCTTCTTGGATCCAATCTTCTTTTGTACATTTACGTGTATTGAGAAGAAATGGTATGTATATAGTGTATATAAAATAGTAATAATGTAAAGTAGTAATTAAGTATATGTATATTACTTATGTGTATATGTTTTTTTTTTTTTTTTTATAGGATAAATTTTGGGTGTGTATATCTGCTATACGGCTTCGTTTGTATATTAGTGTGGTAATTTAGTGTACTATAATAAGTGACACTATGTATATGTATCTATGCTTGGGTGCAAGAAAATTTGTATGTATTCTTTACAAAGTAAAAGAAAACCTGTAGTGTGTGTTCGCTACGCAGTTTCTCTTCTCCTTGCTTCCCTGTGTTTAGTGTAAGTTGCATGCCACTCGTGCAGTGCCGCTGTGCCTTCCTCCACCCCTGCTGTTGTTTTTGTTTTTTTTTTGTGGCTTTGTAGATGTTATCGACTTCAACTGCAATGCATGTGATTCAGCAAATATTCAATGCTTTTTTTTTTTTTTTTTTTTTTAGAGGTTAGTGAACATGTGACAACAATAACGTTAAGTTGTACGTGGAATGTTTTGTTGTTTCCTCTTTTTTTTGTATATAATATAACATATAACATTTTCCTTTAATTCATATTTATTTTATTTTTTTAATATGGTTCTATTTTCGTAGTGCGTAGTGTATAAAAGGAATTCAACAGTGTGCAAGCCAACGCGGCATCAAGTGTCGGTCCGCCACTCTGGCGCGTCGTCAGCTCTTAGCGGCAGCCACTGCACAACGACGCAACAAGAATTTCACAAGCGGCGTAACACAAATACATATGTACATGATTACTTGAAATTTGCCGAAGGGAACAGTATCACTGTGTATGACATTTATTTTATTTTATTTATTTTTTTTTTTTGTTTCTTTTTAGTAGTATTTTTGTTTTTATGTATTTCATAATAATAAATTTGCGTTCATGTAAATTGATAAATGGAAACGATCCCGGTGCCTTAACAGCGATTGTTGTACACATATACGGTCGTTAATCACATAACTTACATTTATTTTTGTAAATCACTGTGTGCGGATTGTCCCGTTGCGTTGTAGGCGATTGATGTACACATTGGCGCATCGGTGATATTTGAAAGCACGTTGTTATATTTCGGTTCTTACGCAGCGAGTTCTAATCACAACGAAGCCTAATATTCGACTGATCTGTCTTCTCAATATTCTTCTTCGGTGCACAATGAACCACACTCGGCGACAGCGACGCCAGGCTGTCGTCGCGACCTAACGGTTGTTCTCATAAATGCGGGGCCACAACAACCAATCGCAGTATAGCTACGGGCTGATGCAATATTGGCATAGTGATGAAATTACTATTCTGATGAAATACCCAAAAAGCATACACGTACTCTCTCACACACGCACACCTAGTGATCTCCGGCACACTCGCACGGTCGCCACACACAGTAGTTTGAGATGTCGAGTTTTTGATCTATTTGCCAATTTCTCATTTAATTTTTCTCTTTTTTTTTGTTGTGTTGTTGTGTATGGATGATACCGGTGCCTTATCAGCGTTTGATGTACACATATACGGTCATCGCACACAACAACTTGTTGGTAGAGTAGTTGTAAATTGTCCCGCGCAAGTGAACCCGGTGCCTTATCAGCGTTTGATGTACACATATACGGTCGCTTGCGCGGCATTTAGAATTTCATTTTGTTTGTTTTATTTGCACATTTTTGTATATCGCTCCCTCCTGAAATCCCATTTGCACTTGCACGTTATTATGTTTTATTTTCTTTTTCAGTTGTTCTCTCTTTTAAGTATGTATGTATTATAATTATTTCGCTACTAAAAGTTTCCACGACCACCGCTGTCAACTGTTCACTCACCTCAGCACACAAAGAAATTAGAACGATAAGCGTAGTGGGCATGGTTAATCCCTTGTTCGTAGTTCGGCTGCGCCAGTTACAGTCTCGTGACCGAGGGAGTAGAGGAGATCTCGTATGCGAGTATCGCTTTACTAAATGCTGGAAGGAAGGCTTGCAAACAAACGACCGTGTTGCTTAGAGTACAAAATAAGACTGACTGTTTATTACAATGAATTCTTGACGAGTATAGGTATGAGTGTACAAGAATGTGTGTGTTTGTCAGAGTCATGCGTTGACGATCTTTGTTGTTGTCGCGTCTGTGTTCTCTCCCTGTGGCCGTGGAGAGGGGTATGTTAACTAGCGCCTTGCCAGACGATTCGAAGACGAAAGGAGCCGTGCGCTCCCACGCTTCGGAGCTCAAACTAGCGGATGGGACCGGCCGAGAGGTAACTCTGTTGAAATATCGCATTTACAAAATGTAAAAAAAAAAAATTGCTACATTTTAGTTAGCAAAAACAGTATATATGTATGTATATATAAATGTAAAGTTATGTCTTTTCCTTTGTTACGATATACAGCCACATTGATCTCTCTCTTTTTCTTCTTCTTCTGGCTCTTGAAATAAAAACATGTGGGTCTCACTGCAAAAACAAATTATTAACTTGTCCGTTATTTGCTAAACTTAAATGCACATAAATAAGTGAACGAAAACCGAGGTAATAAAGAGGACTACTGCAATCAACTGGGTACAAAGACAAAATAAATCTACTGTGGGTTGGACGGATGCTCGTGGATGTTATATAAATTCCAATGAATTCGAACGCTTACATTAGCCATCCAGCTGGGAGAAGACCGCGTCAGCCTCGCTGTCCTCATTATGAGAGACGTGCTTTGCTACGGAGCAAGAACACTCCAATGCGGCGGACACCGACTCACGTTTCAACCGCCCACGCAACTTAGAGCAATACAAGCCATCGTGACGACGCACCGAGGCCACAGCCATTTCCAAGCCACTCCACGAGCGCTACTGCAGAGTGACCACATCACGACTACTCCAACGCAGTACACCCACAAGAACACAACAACGCAAGCCACCGAGCCCTCGACGATCCTATGAAACCCGTTTCGCAGGAAGGCGAGACGAGTTCCAGAATTCATACGCAATTGCCGAGGCTGAGTATGACTCAGAGAAGGAGCCACGCTCCAGTGACCACACCGAGATCTACCCAGGACCGTGGGTAAGACAGTTCCTCGAGCGAGAACTTTCACGGTTTGATACGCTTACCGGCATCTCCCACATCGCCGAACACAACATCATTATGCGTAACGACAAGCCAATTAAGCAGAGATACTAACAACGGAATTCTGCAAAAAGAGCCATCATCGACAAGCTGATCGACGAGCTGTCACGCGATGGTACGATCGAGCCATCCAAAAGTCCCCATAGCGTGCCGATCGTCATCGCTGCTAAGAAAAATGGAGACGTCTGGATGTGCGTCGACTACCGGCCGCTGAAGGAATTGCCGAGGCTGAGTATGACAAGGATACACTGCTACAGAACGTTGACGTTCGCCGACGCGGTGGAGCGCCATCTGGCCGTGTTGGCAGCTGCGACGCTCACCCCTTCACCGCGTCGTGCTCCGCCGCGCTGCCGCCCGGAATCGCCCAGTTATGATTGTGCAACCCCTCCCGTCCACCGACGAATACCGGTGGCGTTTCCGGAGACAGCACGAACAAGCCCGAGCAGAGCTACAGGATGTGAAGCGGCGCATTCTACTGGGCGTCGACCAGCACCGCCCGACGAAGAGATCGATCCGGAGTAAATCATTCCCGCGCCCGAGGGATGACAGATCGAAGGAGGAGCAATAGAGGTGGACCTACACGCCCTGATCCAGGAACGGATACGTCTGGCGCCAGACCGCAACCGACGGTTTATGGTAGAGGATGGCGCCAACCGGTACCTCGTGCAGCTGTCGGGAAACGGCGCCAACAACCGCATCCAATCCACCCTCGAGGTTGGAAAAATTAACAATTATTGACTTTGTTATGGATCAAGGTGTCTATATACCAATTTTGGTAAACAATTTGTTGCATTTCGGGTGGGAACGGGCTGAGAGACTATCGATGTATCGATAGGTATAGGTAGAATTGGTAGGACCAGGAGGGGGCGAGGAAAATGAGCGAACCGGGAATTTCGAATGCGGCCTAAGAGAAAGGGTTCTTGCCCTTTCTCTCGGCAAAGGCAATGAGGGAATAGGAAAAGTAACGGCTGGACCTCTGGAACAGAGGGAAGGAACCGGGGCTATAAATGGAGGTGCTAATGGAAAAAACCCGGCAGTGAAATTCTGGATGAAAACGTGTGCGACGGATTTTGTGAAAAAAGTCGGGAAGAACGAACGTGACCACGAGGAATTAAGGTGGACGACGTGACCGATCGTCGCCTCAGTGCCGCCGCCTCCATTCCGTAGCCCAGAGCCGTCTTAGTTCCGTCGCTTCAGTGCCGTCGCATCAGTGCCGCCGCCTCCATACCGTAGCCCAGAGCCGCCTCAGTTCCGCCGCCTCAGCGCCGCCAGAGAGCCGCGCTTGCCGGCGCCTCGCGTAGCGCCACTTGAGCCGTAGCCGGAGCCATCACCAGAGCAGCCGGAGCCATCACCAGAGCCGCCGTAGGACCGCCTTGCCGCCGCCTTAATACCTTGCATTCGCCGAGGCCGTGACCAGAGCCGCCGCAGAAGCCCAGAGCGCTGCCAGCTAATCCGGTGAGTCCGTTCCGGAAAGGGGCCATCAAAAAGGGGTTTGCCATATAGTTTTTAATTTAGTTTGCTATTTAAGTAAGGATAATATTAAGTGTTTAGTGTTACATTCGTTCGTTACCCGTGTCCTCCGCTTGACCGTATCCTGGGTCCGGGATTGGTGCAACACGAGCGCTGTGATCAAAGGGGAACGGAGTAGAAGCCGGTCGTTTTTCTTTCTTTGCTTTTTTGTTGCAAACGCCCATACCCCTAAATTTCTATTGGAGCTCCAGCAGGGATTAGGGACAAAAGAGGGAAACATAATTTTGTGGCCGATTGAGGCCGAATCATTGAAGTGCTTCTCCTCCGGGAGTTTTGAGTCCCCAAAAGAGGCAGCCAGGCGCAAGCGCATCGCTGGCTAAGGCCACGCTCTTGCCGGGAGTGGGGTGATGACCCATAGCAAAAGAAGTATACGTTTGTAAATATAAATTAAAATAAAATATTATAATGAAAATGGATTAGACCAGTACACCAGGAGGCATCGCAGGATGGGTGGGGCGTCGTGGCAGAAACACCAATGCCACCAATTTGTCTTAGCCGTGTCCGTCCGTCTATATTTATTTGTATGTATAGTGAAGTGTTTCTGTTTTGTGAGTCGAACTAATGTCCCGTCAGTTGACTAAGGACAACGCTTAGTTGAATTAATAAAACGAATATTCCGCTTCACGTCTTTATTCAAATGATTTCAGCTTAAGACTAAATTATTGTGACAAAAATCTTACTTCTATTGCCCTTTGTTTACAAGAGTTGGGGAGCGAGATCGCCCGCTTGGGATATTGATTGAAGAATTATTTATGTTATTGAGAAGGAGCATTGCTTGTTCCGGATGTGGATTGTTTACATTGGTTCAGCGTGGGATCGCCTACGCTGCAGATTGAATCATTTCCTTTGAAGGAGTTGGTATAAAATTACTAATTGGATTTTTACGCTTAATTATATTTTTAATGCATTCATTATTAACTTCTTTATTGTCTTGATTATAAATTTTATTCTTATCTTCAAAATATGATTGTTGATCTGAATAGTCTAACTGATATCCATTATGGTCGGGATAAGGAATTATTTTAATGGTGTTAATGGTTTTGTGGTTAATAGGGATATGTGAAATAAGTAACAATTCGTTATTTTTGTAGTCAATCCACGTAGATGTTTTGATTAAAAGTATATTTTGGCTGTTAATGCGTTCTAGTTTGTCGTAATTGAGTAACTTTGGGTTAAAAAGTCCAAGACGTGAAAGTTGCATGCCCATTTCGATGTCTTCAATGTACTCAATAAATTGCATGAGTTCATAAACAAGTGTGTCAATACTATTGCGGTTATTTTGGTAGTTAGTAAGTTTCTCCAGTCCTTCATTCACAAACTTTACAACATCATTTAATTTATGAAGTTGAATTGAATTTTCTGCAATTATGTCAATTTTTTTGTTAATGTTTACCCTATCATTTTCATCAAGTGTGCCAAAAAGAAATTTAAAAGATGAACCTATTATGTCAAATAGTCCACGTTTCTGCCTATTTTGCTGATGAATAGTTATACCATTTAATTCTTTTAGTAGTTTATTGTATAAATATTTCATTCTGGGCGAGTCTTTGATTTTGTTACCAAAAGATTCAGTGATAATATTGATTTCTGTTAGATTAATTCTTAAACAGTGATGTTCATATACTACCGGTATTTGAATTTGAACGCTTGAGAAGAGTAAATAGCCAAGGTCGGAATCTGTGTTGGTTATTTGAATTTGTTGAGTGTGGCCTGTGGTGAATAAGAGAAATAACATCACCGTACAGAAGATTCCTTCTAGATGCAATTTCGAAATTAGTACTTGACGTCGTCTTTCTGCTTCTTCGCAGAATGCTCTCAGATTTTCCTTATAAGGTGTCTCCCTGAAGTTCTCCAGTAGTTTGTAGTTCGGTGTTTGGGGTTTAAATTCTGCAACTAGTCTCGATCTAAAGGTAGGACAATCTTCAATGTTCGGAAGGCCCAATGATCGTGTTACGTGTCCGTCCAAGTTTCTTTCGATGGCTCCAAGAAGAATCCTCTGTTGTCGCACATCATTAGTTTGGTAGAGTGAAATTACATAGTCCACTCTGCTGACGAAAGTGTAGAGAGTTTCTGGATCACCCTTAAATGGCATGATGTCTTTTAGTTGCCGACGAGCTTCAGTAAGGTTGTTGTCGCTTAGTGCAACGATTTGGGGTGCGGCGATAACTGGTTGTGCCATTGTTACAGTAAATTTGTTGTTATAGTAAAATAAAAATTTATTTTAGTTTATTTTGATTTCACTTTTTAAAGTTGAAGTGTTTGTTTAAATTAATTTTCTTAAAATTTATTTGTTGTTATTAACTTTTAGGTGCCGTTGGACTTATTGTGTTTTGTTTTGTTTTGTTCTTCCACTGTTTGTTGGACAACCGAATTGGAATTATAATCCAAGTTGAAGTGTTTTTGCGTAATTATTGTTCGAGAACTGAATTATAAAATTTAATTTATTTTTCACTCGAGGTTCTTTTTTTCGGATACTTTTTGTATCCTACCGACTCCGCCAGTGAAGTGTTTCTGTTTTGTGAGTCGAACTAATGTCCCGTCAGTTGACTAAGGACAACGCTAAGTTGAATTAATAAAACGAATATTCCGCTTCACGTCTTTATTCAAATGATCTCAGCTTAAGACTAAATTATTGTGACAAAAATCTTACTTCTACTGCCCTTTGTTTACAAGAGTTGGGGAGCGAGATCGCCCGCTTGGGATATTGATTGAAGAATTATTTATGTTATTGAGAAGAAGCATTGCTTGCTCCGGATGTGGATTGTTTACATTGGTTCAGCGTGGGATCGCCTACGCTGCAGATTCATATTTCTTGGAACGTAACAGAATTTGCGAATATGTCACTATATATATATTTGTGCGGAGTCCGGGCTTTGGGTCGGACCCAGCCCTGGAACTTCTGAGCTAGCCTGGCGTTGCCCGAGAAAGGATGCAGTTCCGTTACAAATTTGAAAGAAATTGCTGTAAAATTGGGGTTGGGACATGAATATTAGTTTCAACATGACTATGATCCGAAGCGCACGCTAAACAATACAAAGCTTTATTTGCTATTAAAAGTAAAAAATCATTCGCGATTACCTCCACAGAGTCCAGATCTTAACCCAATTGAGCATATGTCGGATCTCTTGGAGCGGAAAATCCGAAAACATTCAATAACATAAAAAATAATTCTTAAAGAAAAATTGCGGAAAAATGTAAAGTAATATAAATTGGCTGAAACTTCAATTTGATGAAAATCTGTTGAAAACTGAAAAATGTAACGGAACTGCCTTTCCTTGGGCAACGCCGGGCTAGCTCAGGGTGCCCAGGGCTGGGTCCGACCCAATGGCCGCAGTCCGCACAATTAAAAATACCGAATTAATCGGACGTCTCGGACTAAACTACAAGTGTCATCACTAAACATTACAAAAAGGTAAACAAACAACAGAAATAAAGCTGCTGGGCCGAATTTGTGGCTTGGTTTGTTCCGCCACGACGCGCCCACCCATCCAGTGATGCCTCCTCCACATTTCGGGACATCACCCATCTCCGGCGGGCCGGAGCTTACACCAGGCGGTCTGGCGACTGGCCCATCTCCCCCCCAGGTAAAACTTACTCCATTTTCATTTCAATCTTTTACTTACTATTGATTATTATTGTTTTGCATCTTAAATTTAACAAAGTTACAAATATAGTTTTAGGCGCCAACTCGTCCACGGCGAGAACGTGGATGCGCTTCCGCCATAGCTGCCTTTTATCGGGGACCGACAACTTTTTGCGGAGGAGAAGCTATTCGGCCGCAAATTGGCCACGATTGGGTAACAAAAATTATTCCCTCTCTTTCACCTAGTATCCCTGCTGGAGCTCCAAGAGAAATAGACAAGGGTCGGGTTCAAGAACGAGAGTTTACTAATTGGCTTCTTTCCCGTTCCCCTATTGGTCGCAGCGCATGGGTTGCACCAATCCCGGACCCAGGATACGATCAATCCGGAGGGCGAGACAAGCACACTAATACCGTACACCTAACAATAACAAACTAAATATATTTTTTTTATTCCAGCTCGCTCTGGTTTGGTGCCGGGTAGTAAGGGCTGCCGGCAGGTCGGCGGCAGCTGCCTGGGCAGAAACTAATAGGCAATCCGCCCCTTATATCGTCCCATCCGGAACGGACTCACCGGATGGTAGCAGCTGAAGGGAATTTCCTGCAGTGGCTCGGCCGGCTGTTCTGGGTGGCGTACCTGTGCTGCGGCGGCGGCTCGGCGGATCTGGGGGTCGTCTTTCGGCTGCGGCGGCGGCGACGGCTCCGACGTTTGCTCTGGCCGGTGGACTTGGGTGGCGGCAGCTCTGGCCGGTGGTCGTTCTGACCGCGGCGGATTCAGCGACGCGGTGACCAGCAGCTTTGGCGGATTCGGCGACGCGGTGGCCAGCAGCTTTAGTGGATTCGGATACGCGGTGGCCAGCAGCTCTGGCGGATTCGGCGACGCGGTGGCCAGCAGCTTTGGCGGATTCGGCGACGCGGTGGCCAGCAGCTATGGTGGATTCGACGATCCGGTGGCCAGCAGCTCTGGCGACGGCTCCAGGAAAACGGCACTGGGTGGCTCTGAGGCGACGCCTCAGGCAACGGCACTGGGTGGCGATCGGTCACGTCGTCCACCTCGATTCCGGGATCACGTTTTTTTCTTTTAGACTTTAACCGCTCGAAAATTACACACGTTATCCATCCAGATCTTTCTCCTCGTTTTTTTTCCGCTCGCACCTCCCTTTATAGCCAGTTTCCTTTCCTCCGTTTCAGACTCCAGCCGTTACTTTTCATTGCCCTTGCCGAGAGAAAGGGCAAGAACCATTTCTCTTAGGCCGCATTCGAACTTCCCGGTTCGCACATTTTCCTCGCCCCCCTCCTGGTCCTACCAATTCCACCTATCCCTATCGATATATTGATAGTCCTTCAGCCCGTTCCCACCCGAAATGCAACAAAAAGTTATCATTTTTATTTGAGTAAAAACATGCTCTATGCTTTTCTTTTGGGAAAATTTTAAATAACACTTTTCGACTCCTTCAATTATAGCATTGCAAATAATAATTCACATTGCTTTTGTAAGTGCTTTAGTTTGGAACTCAAATTAACCATTTGTACGTTAATATTTAAAGATGTATTACCAACCCGACAAGCCTTGCGAACACATTTTAATTTCGCTTCAATAATGCTTTCGTCTACCGGGTTGGGTGAGGAAATTTAAATAATACTACTCAAAAGATTTTGTATAACTTCAGAATCCAGCGAGTGTTCTTTTAAAATAGTGAAAATAAGATTCAGCACTTCCTTTAAGTTCTTTCTTTGGAATTGAAGCTAGGGATGGTTATTTTTATATTACAGTCCTTAAAGGTTTGTAGCTTTAAGATGAAAGTTTGCGCCATTTATGAGTCGAACTCTTGTATTCGAACCACCCGCCATTGACCTAAGGTCATAGATTGTTCAAATAGTATTGAAATCCTTTTTTGTTAAATTGCCTGATATGCCTATAGCCCTAGTGTCTATATACTGTCTTATGGCATCTGTTAAACATGTTATGGCCACTTTCTGTTGTTTCATCCAATAAATATCGATAGGATACAATTGATGGATCCACATAGAAGTGTTATACGATTAGCTCAGGGATGCCACCCTGCCTCAAAAGCAGATCGGTAGCATGCACCACCTTATGGGAGAAAAGGTTCTTGACCTGGAATGGTTCCAAACTGAAACAACGGGTTCCAACCAGAAAAGAAAAGAGAGGGTAAAAAGGAACCACAAGGGGATAGAGCGGTTAATTGGTTCCAAGCTACGCGAGCGGGCGGTTAACAAAGTTTGAAATTAGAAGTAAAGTTTTTTAAAGATAAGGAAAGAATTCTGTGCGCGTGCACTCAACAGTAAAGAACGTTGAGTGGTAAATTCCAAATGTTTGAAAAGCGGAGGATCAGCAAGGACGGGAAGCCAATTCGAGAGAACTCAAAAGATGAGTGGTCGTGGTCCGGAGGTGAAACCCTAATATCATGGCTCTCATTTCCAGGATCGGCCAGACACAGTCCTCGCAGAGATAATTCTGACCTGGTCACAAAATTGGCCAGGACGAATTTTTTTGTTGGTTTGATTTGGTGGCCACAAAGTAAAACCTGGAAATTTAAACATAACCCCGAATCGCGGTAGAGCTTCGGCAGGCATATGTGCGTAAACACCGCCATTAAATAAATATATGTACATGAGAGCCGCCATTAAGTAAAATATTCAAAGAAAGAGAATCGTCGAGGAAGGCCGACACGCCTTCCGAGTGCACTATGTGGAATTTGACCCGTTTTCGTGGCCAAAATTAAAATTTTTGAAATTATTAACATTTTTCACTGCAGGTTTCTTATATAATTATGGTTATGACTATAGGAAGCGATTCTAGAAAAGTGGGCGTGTCAACGCCCCCCTCCACACACAGAAATCGAAAAAAATCTAATATTTAAAGCAATTTTCAAGTTAGAGACCAATTTTGGAACACAGGCTGAATTTCTTATGGTAAATGTGTCCTGTAAATTTGGTTCAGATCGGATAATAAATGTAGAAGTTATTTAAGAATATCATTATTTTTGGTTTTATTATTCTACATATTAATTATTAACTTCATCATTGTCATCAATTTCATTATTATTATAAAAAAATATGTATTGTCGTCTTCCCTAACGTCGATATCAGTTTTAACGGTTAAGAAAACCTTATATTGTGGAACAATCAAACTCCGCAGAATATATTTCCGGAGAAATTGAACCTCCCTTGCTTACGCCAAACTACTAGCAGTTCTGCATTTCTGACCAAGATGTTGCTCCATAATAATTCAAATTATGCAAAAGACCGAAAAAAACGCACAATAAGCCTATGTATTTTGAATTCAGAATTGACAAACCTACAACATGTATATGGACACTCGCTGATACAAATTGAACCTTTTTTTAAAACCCTTTGGAAAGTTCAACTTTATTTCCAAAAGTGACAAATGGACACCACTTGCTAAATGTACAAATTTTTAGAAAAATACGAACGCAACACGCAACATATTAGTATCAACACATAGTAATAACCTGAAGAATTATTATTCAGTTTGAATTAGGTTATTTAATGATTTTATGTCAGAGATATGACAATTTGAAACTGCACCGCAAAGTCAACTTATAAGACAGCCCATGGTGTTCGCTTGCAACAGCTGTTATTTTAACATTGAACTGTTAAGTTAACATTTTGGGTATGTAACATAGCAGTTTGATCAATTCATAACATGGTATCATTGAAAATACGCAAATTGGGATACTTGCGAAAAATGAGTTTTGGCCACGAAAACGGGTCAAATTCCACATAGTGGAGTGGCAACACCGGGAGCTTTGCTGCTTCAGCCAAATTTTTTTTAGTTTTAGGTTCAATTTAAATGTGTTTTTTTTTTTTTAATTTGTTTGCGGAAAATTTGCGTTTATTTTAACTATATATTTATTTATATATAATAGCTACATTTTTCATCTGTTTTAGTATTTTTTAATTATTTATTTATTATTTTATATTTATTGCATATTTATTACCCATTAATCCCTTGTTTACCTTATATTTATTTGTTTAAATAAATTTAAAATTTAAATTAAATTAAATTTATTTAAATTTAAATATCGGTAGCATTGATAGACCCACATAAGGTGTGTTATACGATTAGCTCAGGGATGCCACCATATGAGGAAAAAGGTTCTTGACCTGGAATGGTTCGAAACTGAAACAACGGGTTCCAACCAGAAAAGGAAAGAGAGGGTGTGTTGCATTTCGGAGTTCGGAGGGGAAGAGGCTATCGATGTATCGATAGTGAGAGGCAGAATCGGTGGTCCCAGGGGGGGAGGAGGAAGCTGAGCGAACCGGGAACTTTGAAAGCGGCTTAAGAGAAAGGTTTCTTATCCTTTCTCTCGGAAGGGCAAGGGGAATTAAAAAAAGTAACGGCGTGGAGCTTTGGGAACGGAGGCAATAAAGGGAGGTGCAGGAGGAAAAAACGAGGAGTCAAAAATTGGGAAGAAAACGTGCGCGAGGTTATTTTTGGAAAAGAAGAAAAAATCTTGACCCGTTGACTGCCTGAGAGTGCGCGCGTATCATTCCGTGGACACCGCCTCCGCGTCGCCCTGTGCCGCCGCCCGAGCTGAGAGCCCAGAGCCGAAGCGCCGCCGCCTTAGCCCTGCCAGTGTCGCCAGTTCAGCGGTCCGTGGACACCGCCTCCGCGCTGCCCAGTGCCGCCGCCAGTGCCCCGCCTTAGCACCGCCCGTGCCACCACTTCAGCGCCATCCGAGCTGAGAGCCGCAGCGCCGCCGCCAGTGCCCCGCCTTAGCACCGCCCGTGCCGCCAAGGGCTAATCCGGTGAGTCCGTTCCGGGTGGAGGGCCCTACCAAAATTAAAAGGAGTAAATTCAAATTTAAATTTAAATTAGGTTAGGATAGGTTATTTCGTATTTTGTGTCTTTTGTATTGTAAGGTTGTCTTTGTTCTCCGCTTGGCCGTATCCCGGGTCCGGGATTGGTGCAACACAGGAGCTGTGACCAAAGGGGGAACGGGGAAGAAGGCCGGTACTTGTTTTTCCTTGACCTTTTGTTTTTTTTTGTCGTGAACCCCTGTCCCTACATTTCTATTGGAGCTCCAGCAGGGATTAGGGACCCCAAAGAGGGAATAATTGTTTTGTGGCCGTTTGAGGACAAATGTTTAAGGCGCTTCTCCTCCGCTAGTTCTTAAGTCCCCCAACAGCGCAGCCTTGGCGCAAGCGCATCCCTGGCTAGGGCCACGCTCTCGCCGGGAGTGGAGTATATCACCTAGAAAGGGAAATATTAATATTACTCGAAATGTTTATCTATATATATAAAAATGCTCTGTTCGTGTCTACATCCTTCATAGACTTGAAAAGTTCTGAACCGTTTAAGCCCAAATTTTTACGCAACATGCGTTGAGGTTCCAGCTCGGTTATTGACTACTTTTTATGTTGATAGTTTATCTGCGGTTGCAAATATATAAATTTTTTTAGCGTTTCCCCGTGCCCCTACTGCTGCGCCCTCTACAGGCAGCCAGCTGAATCAAAGCATTTCCTGTCAAACATTCAAAACATATTGAAAGAAGAAAGTTGAAAAGTTCTGAACCGTTTAAGCCCAAATTTTTAGACAACATGCGTTGAGGTTCCAGCTCGGTTATTGTCTACTTTTAATGTTGATAGCTTATCTGCATTTGCAAATATATCGCTTTTTTCGCGTTTCCCCGTGCCCCTACTTCTGCGCCCTCTACAGGCTGCCAGCTGAATCAAAGCATTTAATGTCAAACATTCAAAAAAAATTGAAATATGGAATTGGAGAAAAAAATTTTCTTTTTTTGTTCAGGTTCAGTAAGTAAGTAAGTAACGAGGAATCAGCAGAAAGACGAGCAGATAGGCTTGAGAGAAAACGATTGAGAGTTAGGCAGTCGCGTTCTGCAGCAATCGATTTGATTTACTCTCAAAATAATGAACGCGACGGGGCAAGGGTAGCTGAAGCGCGTTTACAGCTTGCAGAAGATCAAAACCTGCAATACAATCGTCTTGCATTCAGATATAATCCAACTATTGATTACAGCTCGAATCGAATGTCGTTATTGGACGAATGCATCAGGTCTGCATATACCGTCAGGCTCTCAAATTCAAAAACGAACCAAAAGGATTGTGTTGCGCTTCCGGGAAAGTGGAATTGCCTCAACTTGAAGCACCACCAGAGCCTCTGCACTCTCTATTCGCTGGATCTACTGCAGAATCGAAGCATTTCCTGTCGAACATTAGGAAATACAACTCTTGCTTTCAAATGACGTCATTTGGTGCGGAAATTATAACTGCACAATTCATGCCAACTTTTAAAATCAAAGGACAAATCTATCATAAAGCCGGTTCCCTGCTTCCGTTCCCAGACAGCGAACACAAATTTCTTCTTCTTGGTGATGATGGAAATTAAGTAAATGCACGTTATGGAATCAATACTTAAATACGCTGAAGAGGCACATTATTTCGCAGCTACAGAAGCTTTTTCACGAACGGAACAATTTGGTGCGTTTATTCAAAACAGCAATTGATATGATGCCTTCGGATACCCATAAAATTGTCATTCATGCAGACAAAACGCCTGCTGGAGAACATATCAGGAGATATAATGCTCCAACTATAGACGAAGTGGCAATTGTCATAGTCGGGGATCAGTTTCAACCTCGAGATATTGTTCTCCATCGACGAAACGATCGATTGGTAAACGTCGCAGAAACTCACCGTTGTTACGATGCTTTGCAGTATCCACTAATCTTCTGAGATGGTGCCGATGGATACCATTTCAATGTGAAGATGGTAGATCCAGTCAATAGTGTAGAAACGAATAAAAAGTGCAGCGCGATGAACTTTTACTCATACAGGTTAATGGTTCGGAGGACCGATTGCAATCATATATTGAAATGTCGTCAGTTGTTTCATCAGTACATTGTCGATATGTATGCAAAAATTGAAACAGAATGTTTGCTGTTCCTCCGATTGAATCAGACGAAACTTCGGTCCGATGAATATATACATTTGCGGGATGCTGTGATGAATGACCGTAATACAACCAACGTTGGAAAGCTCACGATTTTGCCATCCTCATACATAGGTAGTCCACGCCACATGCAGGAATATGCTCAAGATGCCATGGCATATGTTCGTTGCCACGGCCGTCCAGACTTATTTATCACCTTCACATGCAATCCAGCTTGGGACGAGATAGTACAGCTGTTATTTCCTGGACAATCGTATAGGGATAGGCATGACATCACAGCCCGTGTTTTCAGACAAAAGCTCAAGTCACTGATGGATTTCATTGTGAAACATGGAGTTTTTGGATATGTGCGGTGCTGGATGTATTCAGTAGAATGGCAGAAGAGAGGATTGCCGCATGCGCACATACTGATTTGGCTGTATGATTTTTATCAAAATTACTCCAGATGAAATCGACGATGTTATATGCGCTGAGATTCCACGGGCCGAGGTTGATACGGATTTACATGAAGTTGTCATCAAGAACATGATCCATGGCCCAATTGGTACCCTCAACCCATGTTCACCATGCATGGTAGACGGGAAGTATTCCAAGCGATATCGTCGAGCATTTACAGCCAACACCGTAACAGGGGACGATGGATATCCTCTGTATGGGAGACGGTCAACTGAAGATGGAGGGACTTCGGCAAATTTAAACATGAGAATTGGTGATATTGAGGTAGACAATCGTTGGGTGGTTCCATACTCACCACTATTGTCAAAATCATACAAAGCGCACATCAACGTAGAATATTGCAATTCCGTGAAATCGATTAAATATATCTGCAAGTACGTGAATAAAGGCAGTGATATGGCAGTTTTTGGTGTTCAGGCAGAAAATGGTGACAACAATGCAGAACGAGTTGTCGATGAAATATCTCAATACCAAGCTGGAAGATACATAAGCAGCAACGAGGCTGCATGGAGAATTTTTTCGTTCCCCATTCATGAACGCTATCCAGATTTAGTTCACTTGGCAGTCCATTTGGAGAATGGTCAACGTGTCTATTTCACTGAAAGAAATGTGCAAGAAAGAGTCCTGAATCCGCCAGCGACAACTCTGACTGCCTTCTTCACCTTATGCCAGAAAGATGATTTTGCCAGAACCTTGATGTATTCAGAAGTGCCCTCTTAACCATAATATGCCACAGAGAAACGTGGCAGGGTACAGCTAGTATAAAATAAATAATGAAAATCAAAATAGAGTAGAGTCAATACCTGGGGGAGATGGGTCGGTCGCCTGACCGCCTGTAATAGGCTCCGGTCCGCCGGAGGTGGGTGATGCCCCGAGACACTCAGGAGGCATCACTGGATGGGTGGGTACGTTGTGGCAATGACACCAATGCCACCAATTTGTTTCGGCAGTGTCGTCAGTGTATATTTGTCGTTTGTTTACTTTTGTTTTGTGTTTAGGGATGGTAGTTTTGTCAGTGATGAGAGTCCGAATTGTCCGATATTTTATTGTGCGGACTCGGGCCTCCTGAGCTAGCCCGGCGTTGCCCAAGAAAGCAGTTCCGTAACAGGTGAAAAGGAACTACAAGGGGATAGAGCGGTTAATTTGTTACAAGCTACAGGGCGAGCAGCACAGGAACTCCTGGCAAGCTTTTGGCCAGAATTCTACATTCCAGTCAAGTCAACGGCTTCAGGGAAGACCCGGCGATGGAAGGACCTAAGGAGTAGGGAATACCCAGGGTGCATTTAACCTTGCAGGACCAGAAAACCGAGCAAGATCCCGTAGTGTTGACCAAGTTGGAGCAGGTGGATATGTCCAGGGCCGGAACAACGCTCAAAGCATTCCAGACGGACGAATCACAACCCGCAATCGTCATAATGTGCCGTTGGATAAATGGGGGTTCCAATTAACGGGAAAAGCAAGGAGAATAAATGCGGAAGATTTCTTATTTAGAGTGGAGCACCTCCAGCACCATTATGGAATGCCGTGGCCGGAGCTATTGAGGGATTTTCATCGCTTGCTCGTAGAAGAGCCATCAGAGTGGTATTGGCTCCTAATCCGCACCAAGCAGCCTCGATCCTGGGAAGAGCTCAAGCAGGTACTCGAGCGGCGATTCTGCGACAAAAGGAGCGACTACGACAGAATCCAGGACATAGCCGAGAGAAAGCAGAGACTCGGAGAGACGCTGGAGGAGTACTTCACGGCGCTCAGGAAGCTAGTTGCCTCCCTTGTGTGCGGAGTGGAGCCGGATTGGATCATCAAAGCGGCGAAAAGAAACTTGGCTGAGCCAGTCAGGCAATGGGTGTATCCAATCCGCGTCTATACTTCAGAGCATCTACACGATGAGTGTAAGGAAGCGGAGAGGACTCTGTATCCGGAGCACGGAAGACAGCGAATGCGATTGCCCGCGACCTACAGGCCCAGACAGGAACAAAGGAGCGGCAGAGTAGAAGAACTTCGCGGCTCGACGATAGACCAAGGATCCCTGTCGGACTCCGAAGAGGTGGTGGATGCAATAGCAGGAGCAGCGCCGAGAAAGCTTCTAATTTGCTGGAACTGCCAGCAGAGTGGTCATGTTTACCAGGATTGCGAAGCAGCGCAGCGAAAACTGTTTTGCTACAGATGCGGGTTGCCGAACACGGTGACACCCAAATGTCCAAATTGCAGGACGGGAAACGGCCAGAGGAACGCAGCTGCGACGGGCGAACCGCGTTCCACGAAGGAGCCCGAGAGGAGGCCTCGAGTCAGTTAGGAGGAGAATACCGTGAGGGCACTCAACCGAGCGTGCAGGGACCAGGCCGACTACATCTGACCCTAAGCGAGAGGGTGCGCCGATACAAGGAAGCACGCGCACGGATATTCGGGGAGAATCAACTGGCAGGGATGACGCTTGTCTTGAAAAGGGTTAAGAAAGCGAGAGACCGGTTCCGAAGAAGGAAGCAAGAGCGATTCCAAGTGCAAAACAATTAATGCAATGGGAAGACAGGATGGGGAAACGAACCCAAGGCCATATGTAGCGATCGAGATTTGGATGGATGGACCATAAGAGGTCTGTTGGACGCAGGAGCATCCGTAAGCTTGCTGGGAAAAGGTTGCAAAGAGAAACTCTGAATATCATCTGGAACCAATATTAAGTTAAGACGGCGAATGGGGCAACTCAACTGATCCTAGGAAAGGTCACGATACCGATGACATATAGGAAGGACACGGAACTGATGAATTTGTTTTTATGTCCATCGCTGGAACAAGAGTTGTACCTAGGAGTGGATTTTTGGAAAAGTTTCAAGATAGCGCCGGAAATCTTAAATCTAGAGTCAATTCAGGAGGAGATAATCCAAGAAGGAGCGAAGAAAGAGGAACCCGAGCCACATGATCTGACCAAGGAGAGGAAAGAAAAATTACAAAGAATCCGTGAGTCCTTCTTGACGTTTGAAGCGAACGGTCTTGGAAGGACGGGCAAGATGATGGAAGCACGCTATCGAGCTGGCAGAAGGAGCAGTCCCAGTAAAGGATCGGCATTATCCCGTATCACCAGCAGTACAGTCCCTGATCTACGCGGAAGTCGACGAGATGCTCCGATTAGGCGTGATAGAGGAAAGTGACAGCGCCTGGAGTAATACGATAACACTCGTAAGGAAGCCCGGGAAAAATCGCCTATGTTTAGATGCCAGAAAGCTCAACAAGAATTCAATAAAGGATGCCTATCCACAACAAAGCATCGAAGGGATACTAAGCCTTATTAATACGACCAGGTACATATCGAGCGAGGATCTGAAACATGCTTTCTGGCAGATTGAACTGGAAGAGAAGAGCCGGAGGTATACGGCGTTTACGGTGCCGGGACGTCCCTTGTACCATTTCGTGACCTGCCATTCGGCCTAACAAATGCAGCGCAACGCCTTTGTCGACTCATGGATAAAGTGATTCCACAGAGGTTGAGGGAGAACGTTTTCATGTATTTAGATGATCTGTTGGTTGTGTCTCCGACATTCGAAGAACACCTGGAGACGCTCCGAGAAGTGGCAGAACTCTTGAGGGAAGCTGCCTTGACCATAGGGTTGAAGAAGTCGCATTTCTGCTTCAAGGAACTCAGATATTTGGGCTTCATCATAGGAGGTGGCGTCTTGAAGACAGACCAAAAGAAGGTGGATGCAATCCAGAATCTGGACATTCCAAAGAGTATGCGGGAGGTAAGAAGCTTTCTAGGAAAAGCGGAATGGTACAGGAGATCCATCAAAGTTTTCGCTGACCTCGCGGCGCCGCTGACGGACCCGCTTAAAAAAGGGAAGAAATTCAACTTGACGGCGGAGGCTGAGCAAGCGATTGAATCCCTGAAAAAGACGCTCAGTACTGGATCAGGCACGTAAGGACGGCAGTCTACTCCCCACAATCAAATGTGGCGGAGAGGGTCAACCAGTCGGTGCCTAACGCAATACGAGCATACCTTGAGGGTGACCACCGAGAGTGGGATTTGTATCTTCCGGAAATAGAGGCAGCATTAAGAAGCTCGGTTCATCAAGTTATAGGGGTAACACCGTATTTCTCAACTCAATTTGGAACTACTCTTTAGTAAACCACGGCGGTTTATTCGAGTTTGGCGGATAGTATAACGGAACACATTCAGTAAAAAAATTAGTTAATGGCACTATAAAAAATATCCACGGCAACTGCCATGTCAGTGCACATGTTTAGTTCGGACCAATTGAACTCGTATATAAAATTGTTCAGCCGTTCCGTCTTGCGAAAACAAAGAACTTTTTGTATGGACGGTCGGATATATTCTGTACGTCAGACCCAATATCAAGAGTCACATCGATAGTTGCAAGATACGGATCTTCGGGCTGCGTCAGAGGCGCCGCCCTGGGTAAACTGACTCTCGCAGGATCAGAGACGAAACAAAGATCAAACAAGCGCTGTAAGGAATTTACTTGAGACAGCGAAATGTCAAACAAGCCAGCGATAAAGTCATGTTGTGTAGAAGTTAGGAGAGTATTGGTGGAATTATTTGAGCACCAGTTAGCACCATGGATATTAAAATCACCTAGCACTACCAACTGGTCTCTATCCAAAAGTTTACTGGAATCCACCTGAATGGCGGAAAGCTGGTTCCAATAAATTGGAAGTTCAGACAATGGAGTTATGTAGGAACAGGTAAAAAAATGGAGCTACCATTGACAGATAGCTTCAAAAAAAGGAATTCAACATCGTTGCATTCTTAGAAGGTTAATAATTCTGGCGTGAGTCCACTCCCGCGCCTGATAGGGCGACATAGCCGATATATTGTGAACACAGATGGAAAAACTTCGGAGCTCAGAATCTCCGGCTTTAACCTGGTTTCTGTGAGCACAATAACCTGAGATGCAAACGAAAGGTTATCAGAATACATGTTAGGGAGCTGGTCGGGTTGGTAATACATTTTTAAATATTGACGACGCGCCTTCTACGTCTTCGAATCCCGACCCAAAAAACTAACCTACTCCCTAGGTATTTCCTATCAGAATGCGACAGACTTAAGTAATAAAGTCTTGCGAAGACATTTTAATTTCACTTCAATAAGGTTTTGGTCAATCGGGTTGGTTGGGGAAATCGAAATAATACTAATCGAAAGATTTTGTATAACTTCAGAATTCAGAAAATAGTTAAAATTGGGTCAGCACTTGCTTCAATTTCTTTCTTTGGCAATGTAGCTGGGGATGGTAATTTTATATTACAGTCCTTAAAGGTTTGTAGCTTTGAAATAAAAGTTTCCTCTATTTATGAGTCGTGTTCTTGCAATTGAATCCACCCGCCCTTGACCTTTGACATACTTTTATAGATTTTTCAAATAGTATTTGTTCGCGCCACGAGGGCGCTTAATTTCGAGCATCAGTGTGGGAGCACGAGCTTTTGCTCTCGCTGCTCCCGGTCGTCGCTCGCTAACCTTTCGTCTCCTAGCCGCAGGCGACTCCACAGTCCCAGCAGCCCTTGAGCGAGGTTTTAGTTTTAGTCCAAAACGAAGTGCTTAATAAAAACCACCACCAAGTGAAAACCGAAGCCCAACTACTTTTTTTTCTTTGGGAGAACATCAAGTGACACCAACAACAACAACATTCAATCATCCCTACCAGCGGCCGCCGACGAAATATTGGTCTGACGACGTCTACTAATTTTTGGACACCATCCGCTCACTCCCGTTCATGGTCCTTTAAGCCGAATCTATAATGATCCCACCAGTGCCCTATTGCGAATTTTTTAAAGATAAGTACGACTCGCCTTCCAAAGTCCATTCGACCGTGGTCGCCATATTCCTTTTCCAATGGCGTTTTTTCTTTCCATCCGATTTCGACGAAAGTAAAAAGTGCCAAATAGATATACATACATATATATTTATGTATCCAAGTCCATACCTACATATGCCCAACCGCAGTGAATTTTCTTTTTTATAAGTGCTTAAGCGCTTGCCAATATCGGCCATCTACTTCGTCTCACGCACGTCCAAGCATATGTATGTATATAAAATCCATAGGCATATTCACATACATATGTACCGGTGTCCGTCATTACACTGCACTTGTTTTTTTTTTGTGTTTTTTATTTTATTTAAAAGAAAGAAATAACTATATATATATATATATACACACACACACAACGGTCGTCCGGTGCAAGTCGCGAGAACGGTTACACTGCGGTGGTGCTCCCGCAAATTGTGGGTGGTGCGAGGGTGGCGGCAGGGTCCCCTGCGCAACGGGGCGCCGACAGGCTGCGTAAAGTTCGCGGTGTTACTCACTTGCAGCGTCGGGTCCCAGGTGTCCACGGAGGATCCGGAGAACCCAATTTCGGATTCCAAAGATCTGAGTTGACGAAGAGAGTGGTGAGAGCTGTTCCCCCAACGTTCGTCTTGTTGTTGCCTCGGTTTTTCAAGTTACCTATCCCGAGGTAAACGTGGCTGCCCCCGCAGTTTTCACTAGTCACGTCAGCTGTTGGCGAGATCAGCTGCGTCTAGTGTTGAGGAGTGTCTGGAACCAACCAGGTCTGGCCCCGCCGCCTCTGGTGGCGTCGGGCTACTCGAACGGCAGGTGGCGCTGTCAAGCTCTTACTTAAGCCCTTGCTCACGCTGTAGAAAGCTTCATGTTGCGACACCCACGTCTGCTCTGCATAAGCTGGAGGTAGCCTAATCGTTGGGCTGCTGCTCTTGATCCTTGGCAAGAGGTGAGGGGAACTGGGTGAAACCCGAGCCCTAGGCTGCACTGGGAGGCCGGAGGGTGGTAAAGGTCAAGGAGCTGACCAACTGCCAACCCCACCGTTACGCGGCACACCTTTCCGAACGGGGCTCTGGCGATCGTGCAGGAGCGGTATAACTCCCACCTGTTCAGTCACGGGGAAACTCCTGGCCAACGAGGGACCCCGAAAGTGCACTGGCCGTTTTGTCTTTCCTACCCAACCCCCTGGCAGCAGGAAGTTGGCAGTCACAAAAGTGGAAAACCACACGTGGGGAAACCCACGGCTAGGGCAAGAATTCTGGAGACCCTACCCAACACACCCCGTCGTGGCGGTGGCAGACTTGGCCGCCTCGGTAGGAACTGCACCAAGCCAGGAGACAGTAATGGGCAATGGGAGATCCTGTTGCACTCAGGAAGAGCAGCTTGATGGCCCGATCCCCACCCCTCGCGGCGTTCCCGGCGCCAAGTGCTCTCATACCGCGCCTCGTGGCAAGCCTGGCGTAAGCAAAGCCCAACAAATGGCTGCCGAAAGGAGGAAGGACCGGGCAGTCCAGACGGAGCCGTGGCGAATGATCAGCCAGCCGACAGACCCGGGTGCGAGTAGTGAAGTCCCAAGGCGGACGCGAGCCCCACAAACCCTGGCTACAGCCCCCGCAGCATCGGCGAGGGGAATTCGGAATGTCTAACGAGCTTCCCAAGCAAAGTCTCGGGCAGCAGAGCACGGGAAAGGGAACTCGGCAGGACCAACAAGACCACCTGATCCCGTGCCAGTGAACGGCGGGGACTCGTGGAGCACCGTGGACCTGCAGAAGCAGACCCGCAAAGCTCGCCCCAACGCAGTGATAGTAGAGGCACCGGGAAAAAGCTACAACGAGATCCTGGCGCTGGTCACTAGAAGGGAGGACAGCAAGCTGACCGACCTCGGAGGGTCAGACCCGATGTAGAGTCCGAGAATGCGGGGGCCCCCCTCGCTGCTTTAGATGCTTGGAACTTGGGAACATCGCCATAAGGTGTTAGAGCCAGGTGCACAAAAGCAGTTGCTACATCAAGTGTGGCGAAGCAGGCCACAAGGCTGCTGTCTGCACTTCCCGCAGAGGAGTCGGGCCCTGGAGAGGCTAACCACCAGCCGGGCTGAAAAAGGATTCCGGGCACAAATGACGGGCTCGTCCGTTCAAGACCCGAATGCAGCTGATCCAGCTCAACCTAAACCACTGTAGGGCTGCGCAGGACCTGCTTTAGCCGCGACTGACGGCCACGTTTGTCAGAACGGGAGCCGCCTCTATCATCGACCTCACATTTACGAGCAGAGCAATCTCTCACTCTGCCAAATGGGAGGTTAGCGATGTCTACACCGGGAGCGACCACGAGGCGATCCTGTGCTCTGTCGGAGTACCTGAGGAAGGTACCCGTTTGGCACTGCGGCCCGCAAAAGCATACCGGCCGGACACGCTGTGCATCCGGACTTTCACAAATGCGTTTGAAGGCATGGTATCAGGTGAGCCGGGTGGAGCCGAAGAGACAGCAAATCATGTGGCTGCAGCGCTGGAGCATGCCTGCGACCAGAGCATGCGCCTGAGAGGGTCGTTTCGAGGAAGTCGCAGGCCAGTATTCTGGTGGAGCGACGAGATCGCCTATCTGAGATCCACATGCCATCGAACCCGCAGGCAGCTGACTCTTTCGCGCGGCTCTCTGCGAGCTCTAGAGTGTAGCGAGGCCTTTAAAATTGCGAGGAAGGCCCTCAAGGTGGGCATAAGAGGCGCAAATAGGGATCGCTTCCTGCAGCTCTGCGACGAGGCTGAGGACGACCCCTGGGACGGAGCGTACCTGATGGTGGTCAAGGGCCTGAGAGCTGGCAGCACAGCTCCTTCGGACCCCGAGGAGCTGGATGGCATCGTGCGAGTGCTGTTCCCTAGTGGAGCTCCGGTGACCGTGAAGCCGAGCGTGGACCGCCACTTCAATGTCGCCTGCGAAGTCTCGGAAGAGGAGGTGATCCAGTTGGGTAGAAGCGTGCGCTACAAGAAGGCGCCTGGCCCGGATGCCATACCCAACAGGGCTCTAAAATTATCTATCGCGCTGCACCCGATGGACTTCGCCACAATGTACTCCAAGTGCCTGGAGGAGGAAATCTTTCCGGAGAGGTGGAAAAGGCAGAAGCTACTGCTGCTCTCCAAGCCGGGCAAGCCGCCGGGGGAGCCATCCTCCTATAGATCTGCCTGACCGACACCACTGGCAAGGTGTACGAGAAGATCGTGGCAGCCAGACTGGCTGCTGCCATCGAGGAGTCCGGAAGTCTTTCCCCGAGCCAGTTCGGTTTCCGGAGAGGGAGGTCCACGCTCGATGCCATTGAGATGGTCAAGGACATAGTCCGTTCGGCCATCGCGGGCAAGAGGTGGAAAGGCGGCTCCTTGAGTTACTGTCTTGTGGTAACGCTGGAAATAAGAAACGCCTTCAACACCGCTGACTGGAACCGAACATTGGAGTCCCTCGTTGCCCTGAATATCCCAGGGTATTTACTAAAAGTAGTAAGGAGCTACTTTAGTGAAATAGTGCTCTCAGTGGCGTCAGCTATGGATTCCAGAGCATACGAAGTCTCAGCCGGAGTCCCCCAGGGCTCTGTTTTGGGACCCTTGCTCTGGAACACCATGTACGACGGGGTTCTGCGACTCCCTATGCCCAGTGGCACTACTTGGCGAACGATGCGATCGGATCGATCGAGGCATGGCTTACGAGCGCTGGGCTGGAACTACCGGCGCACAAGACAGAGGCAGTCTTGATATCGAGCAGGAAAGCGGTGGAAACGGCCGAGATCCGGGTCGGAGGAGCCGTGATCAGATCGCAGAGGGCGATTAAACACCTCGGCGTCCTAATCGACACACGGCTGTCATTAAGGGAGCACCTGGAGTATGCCCAGAAGAATGCCAGTGGGACGGCAGGAAGTCTCGCCCGCATACTGCTCAACACTAGAGGGAAGCAGGAAGCTGCTGACGAGCGTCGTAACTTCCCAGATCCTTTATACGAAACGAAGTCCTACATACGGGGCGTAGAGGCCACTTACAGACTGTAAGCGCTGTAAGGATGGCAAGCGCATTCAGGACGGTCTGGGACAACGCCAGAACACCAGAACGGTGATAGCCCTCCCCTGAGGGAGCTGGTCCGTGAGAAGGTTGAGATTCGGTGTGCACTGTGAGGACACGAAGGACTAGGAAGCGGAGCCGAGGCCGAGGCAAAAAGCGCGGCCAGAAGAAGGACCTACGAGAGCTGGCAGGCAAAGGACGCCTCGTCCAAAGGGCGTCGGACGCACAGGCTGATCCCCAACCTAGAGGCATGGATGGAGCGGAAGCATGGGCAGGTAGATTTCTACCTGACCCAGGTTTTTAGCGGAGATGGCTGCTTCCGTAGCTACCTAAAGAGGTTCGGCCATGACGATGAGGATGATTGCCCGGAGTGCGGATCTGGAGTTGCTGAGGATGTGCACCACGTAGTGTTCGAGTGCCGCCAACTGGATGATGAGAGGGCCGCCAAGGAGGAGGTAGCAGGAGCAGAGATCAAGGTGGACACGCTGGTGCCGCTGATGATGGAGACTCCCAGGATGTGGGAAGCGACAGCAGCATTCTCTGCCAAGGTGCTGAAGGCTCTTAGAGTGCTGGAGAGGGGTAGAAGAGAGCGGACGGGCTAAGAGGCCTACAATTGTGCGAAGCAATGCTTTGCGGCCGTACCGCACATTATGGGTCCTTGCCCCGTTCCTAGTTATAAGCATTTATGATACTTTAGGTGTTTTTTCTAATCGAAAAAAAATAAAAAAAAAAACTTTTTTAATATACAATACGAAAAATATATATATACACACACATGCACAAAAAATAACCTTTTTTAATTTATAATACGAAAAATATATAAAGATATACAAACACTCGTCTCCTCTTTGTGCCTAGAGCGTGTACAAGCACCTGCATTCATACATTCCACAGCCGAACAGTGCCGACGAGACAAAATCAGCCACCTACAATTTACAAAAAAAAAATAAATTTCGTAAACCAAGGATTTAAAATTATCCAAATTTTATATATATAGTCCGGGTTTTTTGGCGATTTTTTGGTTTTCTTTCTTCCTTTTTCGTGCAAACATCCCTTCTGCGATCATCCGTCGTATTCCGGAAGCTAAAAATCGAGGCAGGGCTGTCGACTGGAAGCAATTGTCAAGTACCGCTCCATAGGCCTATAGCTAATTCCATTGGCTTGGCGAGAAAAGTTTAAAATATTTTTTTGTGGTCTCTCTTCCTACTTTTTTTTTTGCGCTATTGTAGTTATCCCACTGTTTTTTAGCCGAGTGTCCTCTACTATATTTTTTATTTATTAAATAAAATAAGAGAGCAATCTTTCTCTCATTTTGCTATTTTTTTGTGTTTCTAGCTAATTGCTTTTTGTATAAAAAGGAAAGCTAAAGTTTTTTTTGTCTGATTGTTGTTTTTATTTAGCACATTTGTTCGAGGTTAGGGATATTTTGGTTATCTGCTTTAGCTAACACTGGTAGCCACATTTCAGCTATTTTTTTTTTAGCTTATTTATTTGTTTCTTGTTTTTTTTTACTATTGTACCAGTGAGGGCGGTGTTTCTAAACATTTTTCGAATTAAGATTCAGACTGGGTTGTTCATCCTAGTACAGGCCTTGTTGCAGTTTTTTTGTTTTTTTATTCTGTTTGGCAGTGCGTCAGCTAGGCGGCCTCGATTTCGTCAGCCCCTAATTGAGCATGCCCATAAAGGGGAACTCGAAACCGACATCTGCGCCAGGAAAGGAGTCCAAAGCGAACCCATCAACTCCGGTACCGGCTCGCGCTAGGCCAACACCCAAGTCAGTCAGTCCGAAAGGAAGAACCGTATTGTCCGGGTCTCAAGGAAGGAATCTTCCGTCGCCAAGTTCGAAGGCCACTCCCCGGGTTGTGATCCATTGGCGAAAGCATCTAGCGAATCGTCGCTTGCAGTTAAGCCTGAGAATCCCTCCACTTCCGGGAGTGAATTCCTAAGGGTGACACGCGCAGTGAGCAAAAAGAGACCAGCCAACGGCAGCAACCGCTGCTTTGCACAAATTCATTGCGGTCAGCGATCGCGTAAGCCTCCTTGAAGCAAAGATCAACACTCCTGGTCAAGCTACACCGTCCTCGCTTACATTACATGTACGCCTCCAACAAGTGCGAGCCTTATGGGAAAAAGTTGAGAAGGAATATGAGACCTGCTATGACTTAATTGCCCTAGAAGGATCCCTCAGCATATTGCCTCTGCTGCAATCAAAATATGATTATTGTTATTCGGTATATGAGGCATGTGCGGCACAAATTGGTGAGACCCTAAAAAGGGTAACGCCTCTTACAGTCCCAGCTCCCTATCAACCCCAACTTTCGTCCGTTTGTCGTTTATCTCCGTGTGATACGGAAGTTTTCGACGGGGACTACCTCCGATGGCCCACTTTCAGGGACCTGTTCACGTCAGTTTATGTTTCACAGCGCTGACACACTCCCAAATATCCACAGAGAACTGGGATTTTCTACTGGTCTTCCTATGCGCAAGCAAATTGCCGAAGGTTAGCCTGTCTTAATGGGAACAGTCCCTCACTCCAAAATCCGAAATACAAATGTCAGTCGATGCGCGTTCCGGGTACATCAAATAGAAGCAGCTCTGTCTGAATTGTTTCGCGAGAGGCCATCAGCTTCGTGATTGCTTAAGCACTCACAGCAGTTTCACATGTAAGGAGAGACATCATACGCAAGCACATCAACTGTGCAAAACTACTTCGCCTCCGGCACTACAGCCGTTCTGCTGGGCACGGCGATTATCGACGTGTGCCATTTGGGGACTAACTACCGAGCACGAGCGTTAATCGACTCGGGATCAGAGGCGACGTTCATTTCCGAGCGTCTTTTCAAGATTTTTAAGTTACCATTCCGCAACATCCAGACGCAAGTCTCCGGGCTAAACCATTCGGTTTCGGAAAAGTCGACAAGACTTTACAATTTTTCAATCCGCTCCCCGACCGGGGCTGCAATTAGACACCGTAGCCTATGTCCTTCCGGAATTATCGGGCGAATTGCCGTCGCATCCAGTTTAGAAAAATTCCTTAAAGGACCTGCTCGATCTCCAATGGGCGGACCCCAGTTTCTTAGAAAGTTCCCAGATCGACATCCTAATCGGAGCCGATATTCTACCGTCAGTGATGATGCGCGGCACGCGAAAGGGATATTTGCGGCTCACTTATAAGCCAAGAGACCATCTTTGGGTGAGTGCTAACGGGGCCGATCTCCAGTATGCAGGCCGACCAAGTCGCATCCTTCACAACTCGGGTTCACCATGATAATAATGATGCATTGGGCACACTTCTCAGCAAGTTCTGGGAGGTGGAGGATATACCTGAAGATGATAGGAGAGTCGGAGTCCTATTGTGAGAGTAATTTTATTCGAACAACGAAAAGAGACGCAAGCGGGAGGTACGTGGTCACGCTACTGTTCTACGACCCCGAATACTCCGGATCCAATCTGGGGTATTCGAGGTCCATTGCGTTAGCTCAGTTTCTTCGAAACGAGAATCGTTTAAAAAGGGATTTTTCCCTAAAAGAGCAATATGACAGCGTGATTCAGGAATATCTGGATCTGGGTCATATGAAAGAAGTTTCACCGACACATAATTCTCCTACCTATTACCTTCCACATCATGCAGTACCTAAGCCCAGTCCGTTTGCAAATGGAACCAGCTTAAATGATATTCTTCATGCCGGCCCAGTCCTGCAATCCGATTTGACTATCCAGATTTTGAAATGGCGGTACGTATTCAGCGCAGACATTACAAAAATGTACCGTCAAATCTGGGTCGATCGGAAGCATACGCCCTTTCAAAGAATTTTTTTTCCGAAATAAGAAAGGGGATATCCGAGACTTCAATTTGCAAACGGTTACCTTCGGGATCAACTGCGCGCCATTCCTCGCCATTCGAGTGCTGAAACAGCTGGCAGAGGATGTCCGAAGGCCATTTCCAAAAGCCAGCTGGATTATAAATCAAAATATGTACGTCGATTAGGTTTTGGCAGGAGCAAACTCCCTAAATGAAGCCCAAACCTCAATCCAAGAGTTGCAAGAGGCTCTTAATTCTGCGGGTTTCCCGTTAAGGAAGTGGACTGCCAACCACATGTCCAATTTGGAGAATATTCCAGTCGAGCACCTTCTTCATAGCGAGTTCCTTGACATCGATGACGAAAGTACGGCCAAGACCCTCGGTATTCGTTGGAAGGCAAGGTCCGATGAATTTTATTTTGTTCCTCCGTAAATATCACTGGAAACCTCCTACACCAAACGAGAGGTGTTATCCCAAATTGCGAGGTTGTTTGATCCTGCCGGATGGCTCGCTCCGTTCATCGTGCTCTCCAAAATTTTCATGCAAGAGATTTTGCTGCAAGATCTGGGCTGGGACGATAGGCATCCTAGCGAAATGAGTCAGAGATGGCGATCGTTTCTCCTTGAATATTCCGACCTCAGCCAGATCCGTGTTCCGAGATGGGTCCGGTATAAGTCCGATATAAAAGTTGAGTACCATGGCTTCTGCGATGCGTCCCAAAACGTCACGGGTTTGGTCACGAAACCTTCTCACACCTCCTTACAGCCAAAACACGAGTCGCTCCAGTAAAGACCGTGTCCCTTCCCAGGCTAGAGCTCTGTGGTGCCGTACTGTTGACCGACATGATAGCAACGGTTCTTCCACATGTGCCAACTGCCAGTTCCGACATACGCTGCTGAACCGATTCCACGATCGTGCTGGCCTGGTTACGAAAGCCTGTTTGCAACTGGACCACGTTTGTGGCTAACAGAGTTGCTAAGATAACCCAAGCGATCCCAGTCGACTGCTGGGCACACGTTCGATCCGAACAGAACTCCGCCGATTTAGCTAGTCGAGGCGTGTCCCTACACGAGCTAACGGACAGTCAACTGTGGTGGCATGGACCTGAGTGGCTACAAGTGCCACAAGAGCTTTGGCTTTGCGATGATGTGCATCTGAACACAGAGCTAGAGCAGCGGGCGGTCAGGGTGCATTTTAGTAAGGCCCCCTCTGACGAGTTTTTGGAACGCTTCTCTAAGCTGGACAAAGCGTTGCGAGTCCCGGCGAATGTTCAACGATTCTTTAAGCTCTGCCGCAAGGGCTCAATTTCGCCCACTTTACGACTCACGCGCTTTAGCGCTCAAGCGCTGATCTCCATTGCGAAGCGTAAAGCATACGGCCAAGAGCACAAGTGCTTGCGAGAGAAACGGCCAATCCATTTGGAACTCGCATCCGATCTTACAACCATGTCCGAAAATACATCCGATTTGCTGGCCCTTACACCAGGCCATTTCCTTATTGGAGGGCCGTTGCTTTCCATGGCTGAGCCTGAGATAAAAGGCGAAGCCAAATCGATACTAAATCGATGGCAACATTTGAAGGCCCAACACCAGCAGTTTAGTGCACGATGGAAAGAGGAGTATCTAAAAGAGCTCCACAAACGCAACAAGTAGCAATTTCCAACCACGAATCTCCAAATACCCGATATGGTAGTCGTCAAGGAGGATAATCCGGGCGCCGACGGCCGAGTTCGAGTGGTGGAGATCCGTACGGCGCGCGGCACAATAAATCGCCCCGTCCACAAGGTCATCCGTCTCCCTGTGGAGAGTAAAGTCCCCTATGTGTCCAGCGAGAAAAATATTTGCGCCTCCAATTTCAATTTTTTGTTTCGTTTCCTCGCAAAACAATTTAACATTCATGGTGCCGCGTCCTCGAACCGCCGAGACTTTGGACAGCAGACGTTCGCGAGGTATCCAATCCTACCGTTGCCGAGTCTGCAGGGGAATCCATCCTCTTCGGAAGTGCAAGAGGTTCCTGAAACTGAGCGCTGAAAAGTGCCTTCCAGCAGTACTGATCAACAAATACTGCTCGATCTGCCTCGCCCACCAGCATTCGGAGGGCACGTGTCGCAGCACCGATGGCTGCAAAATGTGGCGAGAGCCAGCACACGCTGCTACAATTCCACGAGGAGCCGCGGGCGTCCACGATGACTGTCTCCAGGTCTCCGGCGCCAGCCATCGGCCTCCACTCCATCCTCGTCTGTGGCAGCGTTGCTGCACCAAAGGGTCGTCCATGTGCTCCCGACGGCCTGCGTCGTGCTGGATACTGGGACGACGACCTTTGAGATGGGGGCCATGATTGACCCTTGCATGGCGGTCAGCTTCATTGATCGGTCGCTAGCGGCGGCGTACAGGATACCAACAGTGGAAGCAGGAGAGGACGAGGTCTCCTCGGCGACCATCCGGTCCCGGACCGGCAATTTCAGCCTCGAAGTGATTTTGAGGCTCGATCCCAGCCTCAAGATCCGAAATCCCATACGGACTCTGAGCGAAGCCGCCCGGGCGAAGTTTGATGACATCCGCCTCGCTAATCCCTTGTTCCATCGCCCAGCTACAATCTCCCTCGTGTTGGGTTCGGATCTGTATCCAAAGCTGATCCAACCGGGGTTCCTTAGATTGGACGATGGGTTGCCCGTCACCCAGAGCACCGTGTTCGAATGGACCGTCTCTGGAGCGTGCCGAGAGGCCTAACGCGGCATTGCGTGCGCAAGGGGGGGAGGAATGTTCGCGCCACGAGGGCGCTTAATTTCGAGCAGCAGTGTGGGAGCACGAGCTTTCGCTCTCGCTACTCCCTAGTCATCTCTACCAGCGGCCGCCGACGAAATATTGGTCTGACGACGGCTACTAATTTTTGGACACCATCCGCCCACTCCTGTTCAGTATTGAAATTCTTATTTGTTAAATTTCCTGATATGCCTATAGCCCCAGTCTCTATTGACAGTCTTATGACAACCGATATGCCGTTTGAATTTAAAAGACTTAAATTTCCTATACGTCTTGCGTTTGCCATGACCATCAAAAAATCACAAGGCCTATCCTTAAAAGTTTTTGGTTTAAATCAAGAACATTCATGTTTTTCCCACGTCGGAATGTTTTTCACGGGTCGGAAGACCATCTGCGTTTTTTTGTTTGCAACTGAAAATAAAACAAAAATGTCGTGTATCACAAGGTTCATAAGTGAAAAGCAACCTATGTACAAAATACAGAAATAATAATGAATAATTAAAGTGGATGTTTAATATATATATTTTTTTTTGTCAATAAAAAAAACACAATCTGCTTATTTATTGCCATTAAGGTGGAACAAAGGTCGCCGGGTCAGCGGCACTAATTGTTTAAATAGTCAATAAGAATTTTTTCTGGTGGGGTCATCATCGACAGAGAATGGGAGGCGCTCCTCTCGATATGAAGCCAGTGTTTATTAATGAGGTGTGAAAACAGAGACTTGAATTTCTCAAAATCTGACGGTTAGATCGAATTAAAATCTAATTCGGAATTAAAGAATATTTTTCCGTATCGTTTGAGATACCGTGCTTTCATTTACGCTCATTAACATTTTTTTAATGTTAGCATCGATTTTCTTGTCGTAGTGTGTGAGGGTGTTCATAATCATACCGCTATGGTATATACTAAAATAATTGAAAAGAATCGAAATAGGTAATTTCTCCTGAATAAATGAACGGATTTAGATGAAAGTCTAAATAATTAGCCGAAAAATATTTTTTTAATATATCCAAGGGTGAAATACTTTGAAACCCAACAAAAAACAATAGTATTTTTTTTTTTTTTTTGCATTTATAAACTTTATTTTGTTCGAATTAGTGCCTAATTTCGAAATAAATTAAAAATCCCTCTATGTTCCATTTCCCCGCCGTTCAATATCTACGCTAACTTATCGACGCTAATTTGGCGGACATCGGTCAACTTCATCTGCTTTAAAAGGAATTTCTTCTCAATCTCTCATTAAATTAAGACAATGCACAGTGGGAGAAACGGCTGATTTAGTGGCAATTTATTGATAAATTCCGCAAAATAGATTCTATTTTCGTACGGATAATTTCATTTTGTAGATAAATATATCCATAATCAAAATTATTATTGAAATATGTTTTTCTTCCAGGGTAGGTATATGAAAGTTTTTTTTCTAATATCGTTCAAAACTGCTCGATTTGATAGCTGGCCTGTTTTGCTCGATTCTGAGGAATCTTTTCCACCAATTTTCATGTATTTTTTTCTATGAGAAATATATACATATATACATTTTTATAAAATTAGGTATGAATTGGACAACTATATAAGTTGAATAAAGATAAAGAGGAAATATAATCAGAAATATATTCCAACATTTTGAAAAAAATATGTCTTTTCTGGAAGCATACATTTATTTATAATTGAATATTACACGAATAAAAACAACTTTAAAAATGACTTTTTCAATTGAACATCTAGTCAATTAAATTTATAATTTCCGAAATTGTAGCTCTACTCGGTATCTGATGAGGTGTATTCTGAAAAGTTTTCCTCTAAGTCTTTATTTAATATATGGTTGATAATATCTGTATCTATTAGCTCATCCTTTTTGGAAGGGGAAACTGAACTTTTTGATAGCATCGCTATGAATGGGTCTGATAAAAGAAGAAGTGTATGAGCCAAGTACTCCATCGTGTTTTAAAATTCTTAAGAATTCGATGATTCTCTTTCCATTTTATCGCCAATTTTTTGATGACATTTTTTATTTTGACAGCTATTTTAGCACATTTACTATCTCCATAAATAGTTTTATCAATAATATTGCTGTAGATATATGTTTCTACAGCCAAAAGTTTTTTGCAATCATCTTTTTCCATATGCCATAATGAAAATGCACTCGTTTGGAAACTAACATTGTACCTGAAAAAATGTATTTAAAAGTAATATGCGGCTCAAATTGGAAATTTTCAAAGCGCAAAACGTTGACCAATTTAAACAAAAAAATTTATATCGATTTGGGTCGAACCTTAAAAGTTCAGTTCTGCTAAAGATTAGTTTATCAGTAACCATAAAATCTCATCAAAGCATACATATTAGTACTGAATTTTGAAACAAAACACAATCACAGGTCACACACACTTATTTTTTCTTTAATAACATACGTCTTTCTTCATATAAAAGTTGGATCGCGATGTGAAAAAAGAAAATTTTATGCAAATAGCAGCGCGTCGTCAAAATTAGCAGGAAAACGGTTGGCAGCAGCTGATGATACATATGTTGTGTTTGAAGCTTTACTACTATGCGACTATAGAAACAAATGTGTTGCATTTCGGGTGGGAAGGGGCTGAAGGACTATCGATGTATCGATAGGGATAGGTAGAATTGGTAGGACCAGGAGGGGGCGAGGAAAATGAGCGAACCGGGAAGTTCGAATGCGGCCCAAGAGTAAAGGGTTCTTGCCCTTTCTCTCGGCAAAGGCAATGAAGGAATAGGAAAAGTAACGACTGGACCTCTGAAACAGAGGGAAGGAACCTGGGGTATAAATAGAGGTGCTAATGGAAAAAACCCGGCAGTAAAAATTGTGGATGAAAACGTGTGCGACGGATTTTGTGAAAAAAGTCGGGAAGAACGAACGTGACCACGAGGAAAAGGTGGACGACGTGACCGATCGCCGCCTCCATTCCGTGGCCCAGAGCCGTCTTAGTTCCGTCGCTTCAGTGCCGCCGCCTCAGTTCCGTCGCCTCAGTGCCGCCAGAAAGCCGCTGCACCGCCTAAGCCAGCGCAGTAGCCGGAGCGGCGCTTGCCGCCGCCTCGCGTAGCGCCACTTGAGCCGAAGCCGGAGATATCACCAGAGCAGCCGGAGCCATCCCCAGAGAAGCCGGAGCCGTAGTCAGAGCCGCCGTAGGGCCGCCTTGCCGCCGCCGAAGCGCCGCCTCAACACCGCCTAAACTGTAGCGTAGTAGCCGGAGCCGCCTTGCATTCGCCGAGGCCGTGACCAGAGCCGCCGCAGAAGCCCAGAGCGCCGCCAGCCAATCCGGTGAGTCCGTTCCGGAAAGGGCCATCAAAAGGGGGGGCCATATAGTTGTTAATTTAGTTTGCTATTTAAATTAGGATAATATTAAGTGTTTAGTGTTGCATTCGTTCGTTACCCGTGTCCTCCGCTTGACCGTATCCCGGGTCCGGGATTGGTGCAACACGAGCGCTGTGATCAAAGGGGAACGGAGTAGAAGCCGGTCGTATTTCTTTCTTTGCGTTTTTGTTGCAAACACCCATACCCCTATATTTTTATTGGAGCTCCAGCAGGGATTAGGGACAAAAGGGGGAAACATAATTTTGTGGCTGATTGAGGCCGAATCATTGAAGCGCTTCTCCTCCGGGAGTTTTGAGTCCCCAAAAGAGGCAGCCTTGGCGCAAGCGCATCCCTGGCTAAGGCCACGCTCTTGCCGGGAGCGAGGTGATGACCCATAGCAAAAAGAAGTATACGTTTGTAAATACATATAAATTAAAATAAAATATTATAATGAAAATGGAGTAGACCAGTTTACCTGGGGGAGATGAGTCGGTCGCCAGACCGCATAGAATAGGCTCCGGTCCGCCGGAGATGGGGGATACCCCTAGATAACCAGAAGGCATCACAGGATGGGTGGGTGCGTTGGGCAGAAACACCAATGCCACCAATTTGTCTCAGCCGTGTCCGTCCGTCTATATTTAATTGTTTATTTACCTTTTTTCTGTTTTTGTTGTAATTAGTGATGAGAGTTGTGTTTCGTGAGGAGTGTTTTCAGAGACGTCCGATTTATTCCGATATTTAATTGTGCGTACTGCGGGCATTGGGTCGGACCCAGCCCTGGGCTTACTGAGCTAGCCTGGCGTTGCCCAAGGAAAGGCAGTTCCGTTACAAATACGAATCGTTAAGTGTTTTTGTCCTATATGATGTATTAATAATCGATTATAGATAGATATTGGCGCCAAGATTAAAGTTGAAATCTGAATTTATCGCTGCTAAATCAGTTGTTTCTCCCACTGTGCAATGGAGCTACATATATTCTGTTTTCTGTAAAGATCATTATTAACCAAAAGTTGTGGGAATACAGGTTTTACAGGTTACTCTAATTATAAGTAATCAAAAGTTCGAATAACTTGGGAATAGCACTAAGCTTAACAATTCCTCTTTAGTTTTCGATATCAGATATACTGCCCTTTTTATGGAGAGGAATGATGAAAGATTCCTTCCAACTTTCTGGAAAAAATGAAAGCCCAAGAGACATCTGAAAAAGAATTGACAGAGGTAGGCATAAAGCACCAGCACCGTGTCTCAAAACACAGCTAGGAAAGAGATCTGGACCAGAAGAAAAGGATGGCTTTAGTGTCTTGAGATTCTGAAAAACATCGTCTTTGCATAGAGTGGGCATGAAAATGAATTAAAAAACGCGTAAAGTTGCTTAGGATTAGCCTGGAACTCATTTCTACACCGATTAAGGTGAATTTTGTGCGAGCTGTCAAATATCTAGAAAGGTCCACCTGTGACCCAGTCCTGGTGAATTTCTTGTAAAGTCTTGACTTCAAGTTTTTAAGGTAAGAAAGTCGACGAGAAGGAAAGGATGGGACATATATGTCAAAGGCAGAGTATAAAATGTCATAAAAGCGCCTAACCATGATATTGGGGTCGTCTAGATAATAAAAAAAAAGTCAAATCAGCTAGGGATAAATAGGAGTTAATGCCATTGAAATTAGCTTTGCGGAAGCAGCGAAAAGTTGTTGGTTCATCTTCTGGACTAGGAAGTAAAGGAAACGACGCTTCAAGAATTATAATAATAAGCTTCTTCAGGACAGGAGATAAGGTCGCAAAGATAAGGTCTAAGATTTTATCACCACAGTTCTTAACGTAGTTCAATTGGCCCAAAGAAAGGTCAATAAGACCATGGACTAAGTCATGAGGTGCAGTAGGAACCAGAAAATTTGTGTCAGGTGATGGCATCCAAGATATGGAAGGAATGTTAAAATAGCCCATAGCTATCAAATGGTCATTAACATCCAGAGTTGAGTGAATTCCCTGGATTAAGGACAGGTTCTGTAGAGTTCTGAGTAGGTTATGGGAACCAGTTCAGAAATTAGGTCAGACTTCACAGCAATAAGAAACGGTCACGCCTGTAGACAATATAGTTGCCAACGAATAATTCGCAATCAGAAACAGAGGAGTTAACCCACGTTTCAGTGAAAGAAATAACGTTGGCCTCGAAGAAGGCACTATTAGCGTGCAGCTCGCTAAGTTTTCCCAACAGACTACGAGCATTCTGATAGTGCAAAGAAAACGAGTTGATTAGTTTTTTGGAGTCCTGGTTGAGGAAATCAGAGGCACTCCAGCCCGAGAGTTATTCTTGTAAAGGAATTAATGAACAATAGCATGTCAGAAAGTGCATTTTTAAATGAAGAAATATTTCGTTTCTGCTTAAAATTGAATTTTTAGAGGGAGAATTCATTACAAGAAACACTCAATTTGGTGCTCAAGTGAATACGGACGTCTTTCACAGATGCAGCAGGATTAAGGCGAGACAAAAACTAGCCTTTTTTTTGGAAACGCCAGCAAGAGGCGCCGGACTCCTTAAGGTAACTCCAGAGATAGGTGAATGGTGTGGTCTGACGCTAGAAATCGGAGGATATGCGATGGTGACCGCCGGCCGATCGCAGAGTGAGCATCCCTCAGTTGGTTCGAGGCCAGCAAGGCTCTGCTTGCGGCAGCAGCGTGCGACGTAGTTGCCTGATCCAAGTTGACTGGCTGAAAGATCGGAGATGCGACGATATCGGCTAGTCCAGTGCAAGAGGCAGCATTCAATACGTGACCAGACGCCGCGACATCGGCAGCTGAGTCATCGGCAACACCCTTGGTATCACCATTGGGAGGGTTACGTAAGCTAAACAGCAAAAGGGGCTCGCAGGGTCTCCAACAGGCAATTATTAAAAATAGTTCCCGTATTGCTATTTGGTGTGACGCTTATCAGGTTCATCGTTTTGAAGAAAGATTCCGTTTTCTGGAAACAGCTTTCTAATTCCTTGAACCCAGCCGCCAAAGATTGAAACTCCAAATGGGTTTGTCTCATAAAAATCCGCATTTCAGATTTGATATGTAGGCACGGGGCACGTCCAATCCAAGCCAGCGTGATCCAGTATGTAGTCAGCGATGCGCGGGCCAACGTGCCCAAGATCGGGAAAGCCCCGGTGTGAGGCATTAGTGCACAGCCAACAATAAACAGTGTCTTGCCGCGAAGGAATTTTGCGGCCATGTGGACAATCCGTGACAACAGGGTGACATTATGTTGAAATAAAAATAAATCGCAATAAGCACTCGCAAGTAATAGAAACAGAGCGAGAGAAAAATATAAGCTTTTATCTAAGCTCAAGAAAATATGAGTTTGTGTGATTGTTCGAGGTATGCAGATCACTTGCAGCAACAACAACACTGAAACCGATGCAGCAGTAAGCGGTAAAAGAACAGCACAAGAAAACAAGAGCGAAATAATATTTTTCGAAATTAAAGTCACTGTCTTTATATGAGATAATCTAGATGTTTTGGGTAAATAAAGATCGCCAAAACACCGATCACTTGCTAAAAATTTGGCTTTGTAGAATAAATATTCACGGTGAAATCTTAAAGCGAAGGTTGAGCAAAGGAAAACACGTCTGACTCGTAGGCAAAGCTAAATTTTAAGTCTCATTACAGCTCGGACGACCTGACTGTGGTGTTGCTAGAAAGCGAGAAGAAGTGCCTAATGGTACAAGGCACACGATAGGCAGGCTCGTCCAGAAGAACTCAGCCCAAAGGACCAGCAACTGATCGTGGGTGCAGACGCCAATGCGCACCTCAGCGTATGGGGAAACCCCGGCATAAACGACAGAGATGAGTCACTTTTAGAGTTTATTCTATCTACAAATTTATATATAGCAAACGTGGGTGAGGAACACACCTTTGTAGGTCCCAAAATATAAAAAGTCTTTAGAGACCCTCTTAATGGAATTACTACGCGCATATCGCGCATCATGCCCGATTTCAAGAAGCAAGAAAAGGACCTGACCACTCTGGTGGAACGAGGACCTCTCGCTCCAACGCGATAACCTCAGAGAATTCTTCAAACTCGCCAAGCAGGCGAAGAATGATATAATCAACGAGGAATACAATATCCTGCTAAGGAACTACAAGAAGGAAATACGCAGGGGAAAAAAAGCTCTTGGAGAAACTTCTGCTCCAACTTAGAGACGACACCAGAAACGGCTAGACTACGGAAGTTGCATTCAAAGCAACACACCATACAGAGTCAGCTCAAACGCGACGACGAACAGTGGATTGAGGGCAGCGAAGAGGCCCTAACAGCACTAATGCACGCGCACTTCCCAGGTTGCACAGAGATCACCGATGCTAACGAGCACCAGGTACTACCAACCAGGGAAGACCATCTCCCAAATGATCTCATCCTCTAGAAGAGTTCACTGGGCTATAGACTCCTTCGCGAGGGTAAAAGCACCAGGACTAGATGGAATATTTCCAGCCATGCTGCAGAAGTCATCGCTCCATGGCTATAAGCAATATACACAGCCTGTCTTTGTACGGGCTATATCCCAATCCAATGAAGGACTTTCAGGATTGTCTTCTTGTCTAAAGCAGGGAAGAGCAGACACGTCAGTCCAAAGGCCGATAAGCCTCACCCCTTTTTTACTCAAAACGATAGACCGCGGGAAAGGCTGCACAACGCCTAGTAGCGCTGTCGGAAAAAGGTTACGGGCTCAGTTCAATTGGTCGAACCGTGAGCAGTGTATCTAACTATATGACGCCTAGAACATGCCCTGATGTGAAAACATCAACATTCATGGGACCTGAACACTGGAAAACGGTTCAGGACCATGGTCAATACCTCAACATGTACACTGACGGCTCCAAGATGGAAGGATGAGTTGGAGCGGGCAAATACTGTACAGACCCCGAGACGAGGCTGTCGTATAAGCTACCAAGCCAATGCAGCATATTCCAGGCGGAAGTCTTCGCGGAAGGCGGCAGAGCTTGCGCAGGAAATAGCCCGCCCATGTGAGGCGGTAAACCTGTTCGTCGACAGTCAGGCGGCGATTAGATCTATGCAATCGTCAGCAGTCAGTTCCAAAAATGTACTGGCAAGCAGGGCCGCACTAGATATCCTAAGCACGACAACGTCAGTGTGGATCTACTGGGTTCCCAGCAACAAGGGCATAAATGGAAACGAAAACGCAGACGAACTTGCAAAGGAAGGAGTCGTCCTGGCTATCGATAGAACAGAAAACGTCAGAGTCTCTTTAAGAATGCTCCAAAGTGAGTTGGAGAGGCGGGTGGACGTAATAGCAAAAAGCAGGTGGAAAGGTAACTCCGCTACCTGCAAAACATCTAAAATCTTGTGCAAAGAGTGCAATGACAAACTCAACCGCTACGTACAGCATCTATCCCGAAAATCCTGCAGACTATTAGTGGGAATTCTTACGAGTGACTGCCTTGCTGCCGCAATGCATTCAGGCTGGGCATCACCAACAACGGCAACTGCTGGAAATGCGATGAATCTGAGGCAACCGAAACCTTGGAGCATCTCATGCCCAGCCCTAACGCAGGCAGTACTGGCATCACTAGCAGATGCCTCAAGGAAGTCGCCAGGTTAACTACTTGCCTGCGCAAAAACTACCGCGATCCTTAATGACTTCAACACCGCGTAAGAAAAACAAGACCCGTATAAATAAGGGCCATACTTGTAGTGGCGACTGAAGACCCTGCCAAGGAAAAATCAGCCTAGAAGGATGCTACACTTTATGCGAAGCCTAAGCCTAGCTTCGCCAGTGTTGGCGATAACGTAAAGGCTGTTATGCGGCTACGTAACTAAGCTTTAAGCAAGCTTGCCGGCACGTGCCGTAATGTGTAGAGCTGCATTTCACCAAAACGCGTTTTGGCAAATTTAACAGCGAACTCACATTTGCTCTGAAGAAGAAGAAGAGCATATTTTCCAATTTGGAAATTTTTGGTTATCTGTTGCGGAACTCAAGCAGTCTTTCCGTTTCCGTGGGGGGGTCTTTTTAAATCAAGACCTTGGTAGAGCATAGACGTGTCTAGTGCTCATAATTGTTAATAATTAGACAGTGTCAGTGACTCGCGATTATCGGAAACCAAGTGTTAAAGCGGCAGCTAAAAGCTCATACTGAAGTGAGTATATGAATGCCAAAGTGTTGGCACAGTAAATAACTCTTTTTTTTTGCCCAGGGCAGGAAGGTGTTAAAAGTGGAGGCAGCAAGGCAGTTGAAATTCATGGCCAGTGTCAAAAGGCGAGAAGGCCTTTCTCGGAAGGGAGACGACTTTATGTCAGTGCCAGGGCTCGGCCAGCGGGTAAACATTTTAATGCCGTGTTCATTTTATCCAGTGCTGACTGTGTGAATTTAAAAATTACAGATTGGGCCCTGCAGCAAGAAATTTAAAACGCCAAAGAAGGGGCACCCCTAAGCAAGGGGGCATGAAGTGATGGGGAGTTGCAGCGGCACCTGAGGAGCAGCGCTGAGCAACGGCTGACCAACAGCGCGGATGCGCAACACATTTGCTGGCCAGTGGCGCCGCCTAGAGAGGCGATTTTTTTGTGTTGTGCGGGAAACCTAGGTTATGTAACCAGGGCAATAACCCCTAGTGACCCCAACCATGCGGATTAGCCGCCATATCGGCTGGTGAAAATTTTAACCTCCATTAGTGAGGATCTGTGCTAGTGCCAGACGTTCATTAAATGGGTTTTAACCCTCTAAGGCCTATTTTGCCTTCTTCGTTTTTCCCGATTTTGTTGTGCTAAATTTGCTCTGAAATACTTGTCTAAATTTTGACACAAACTGCTGCTAACTCGTGCTTTAATTATGGAAATTATGTTCGACCTTTAAAAGCCTTCCTACTTACACTCGCCTAAACAAAAATGAATGAAGCCACAAAAATCCTATGAATATTATGCTGAATTTGAAACAATTTCCTTTAAATCTTAAACTTAACGATTTTATAAATTTTTAAATTATTTAACTTTAAAAAATTTAAAAATACTATATTATTCCAAATATTTAATTTAAAATTAGGAAATGAATTCTTTTGTTGCTTAAAAAAATAATAATGAAGAATGAAGTAAACACAGGTTACAGCCAGAGGCCTTTCGAACTATAACCTTTTCCAGCTATTCTTCGAGGGAGATCGATCTTTCGCCTATGGAACAAATGAGTGAGTTGTACAAAAAATGGTGTAGTTTCGAATGAAGATATATAATGAATTTAAAAGAAAAATCCAAGAAAACGAGAATACAAAAAAAATTTGTAACGAATCAAAACGAATTCAAAACAAACAAATCAAATTTGCCATGCACTAACTAAAAATGACCTACTTAACCTATCGCAACAACTGAAATTAGAGAATTAAAACGCACAAAAAAAAAAAATTAAGTTACTCCATTCTATTATTTAAAATTTTAATGTTAAAAGAACATTTAAAGATAAAATTTAAATTTAATTCAAACTGAAAGAGCATGCATAAATATATTTTTCTTAAATTTTATAATTTCTTATTGGGTCAAAGGGGATCACCAGAGCCAGGCTCTTGCGGCAGGTGATCATAGGTTGGGTGGGCATAAAGCGAGCACAGTAACATCCGTGTTTCCGCAATGATTGAATTTTCTCTGTCTTCTTTTCAGTTTTTTTTACATCCGCTTTTCTTCTGTCTTCTTTTTATGGTGTGAATTTTGTTTATCATTTCTTCCGGTTTAGTTCTAGCTTTTATTTTTGTCGCAGCACGCTCAATTTCTAGTCTTTTTAATAGTAATGTGTAGTCGTTGTCCGAGATCTGGGTGATCAAGACCTCCACCCCCAAAGCCGACGAGCTAGAGCCGGAAATTTATAGCGTGCCCCAGCAGCTCAGATCCTCGCCAACCCCCGACAAACTATATGGTTGTACACTACAGATTTTCGGTTTTAGTTTCATGAAAAAAAAAAAAAAATACTCCCACAGCCCAGACTTACTATGGTATCGTGCTCACAAGAGAAGCCAGAGAGCTCCTCAAAATCAAAAGGCGCCTTCGTAGACGAGCAATTCGATCCCAAGATCCTTGGGATCGCATTCTGTGGAACAGAGCAGCGAAACAACTCCGCGAAGTCCTGACGGAACTTCGAAGTGATTTTTTCGAAAAAAAAAGTTGGCTAACATGGATTACACCGTCGCACTATGGGCCAGGCGGCCCGGATTTTGGCCAAAAGGGTCAAAAATGGTTTTAAGAAAATGAGAAAAAAAAAACAATTGCATTATAAAGAGGATAGATTAAGCTATCTTTCTTCAAAATTTTATTACTCTCTATTCAATGGGTACGAGATGGCAGCTAATCAAAGTGGATATTTGCGTTTAATTTTTCCATTTTATTGGCAAAAATAAAAATTTCCTGCCCCCAAGCGGGCAGCTATAGTCACATCGAAATGCTTTTAATGAAACTAATAGAACCCAAAATTAAAAAAAAAGATGTTTTTTATATATTACACTTATTATTTTACAAACAAATTTAAAAAGAACACAGTTTTTAACCCATTTTTCACAAATTGTGATTTCAAACTTAGGGTACCTCGACGTACCACCTCCGATCAAATTGAAAAAAATCTTAAAAATAACTTTGAATATTTCGCTTTTACGTATAAGCTGTCCCAAATTCGCACTCTGAGGTTTTTTATACCAAAATTAAATTTTTAAACTTATATTTTTTTTTTTGTTTTTGTTGTAATAGAGACCATATTGGAAGTAAAAAACAAAAATTGCGGTAGATTGCTTCAAAGACGTTCATGTAATTGAGACTAGAAATTTGAACTTAAGGGGCTTAAAACTAAAAAACGACTGCATTTAATGCAACAAATATATTTTTTTCTAATAAATATTATCTAAATACTCATTTCTGTAAAGTGAGATCCAAATCGAATTGCTGGTTTTTTATTTTTTATGAAAAACATAATAAAAGGAAATATTTTTCAACTTCATAACTTCATAAAAAAAAATATTTTCTATTACTAATTTTTGAACACATAAAATTCAATGTTTTGAGAATGTGCATGCCAAATTTCACGTCTCTAAAAAATTCATTTTAGAAGTTACAGAGTTTTGGCCAAAATATGAACTTCCTGGCCCATAGTGCACTGGTTGCAAATCGCCATATTACTCTCCTTGCATTTCTTAAAAACCTGCCAAGCCAGCGACGTTTCCCTTTTGCGTTTATTTGTATGCTGCTATATGTCATCCTCAAATACATTTTCTTTATTGCCAGTTGATATTAATTTTACTAAAAAATACAATAGTCCACTATATATAATCATAAATTTAATAAAAAAAAAACAAAATAATGCGAGACAAAACCAATTTTACTTACACGTTGCCCCAATGCATTGCAATGCGCAGATACAATTAAAAACAATCGATAGTGGCCTATGAGCCATCGATGTTTAGAAAATTTAAGAAACATCGATAGTGCCATCGATTGTTTTCCAGCTCTACTTTTCAGTGGCAGATCGACCGTGGAACGATGAGCAGGGGTACGTTTCTTTGCGCTGTGCTCTCGTTTCTGTGTATACATATGTGTATACATATGTGTACAAGCGCTCGCACGTTTGTATGCGTGTTCAAATTTCTGCATGCAGTCTTTTTCAAAGATTTTGGACGGCCACAGCCAGTGCGCCGCGGCGGTGGCTCACTTGCTTATGACGTCACAGCAATACTGAGCGGCTAGCGCTTACATTGGGGGACAAATTATTTAAGTTAAGTTAAGGCTTATTGCAAATACTGCAAATGCAGTATTAACTGTAAAATTAACCAAATAAGAGCGCACATGACGACCAAAAAACATGCACAAAATACATCAAGTTTATTGAAACAAAGTAAAATTGGTTTCAAACCGGTCAAATCTTCAGAAACTTGTCGCCAAGAAGCTGTGATAGCTATGTTTATAGCCCAGCATCGTGCTATTGAGCCGGTTGGCCACCTATGTGAATTGTTGAAAACACATTTTGGAGCGAAGAAGGTTAAATTACACAGAACCAAGTGCACTAACCTTATTAAAAATGTAGTATCTGTGCACTTTAATGAAGATCTGCGTCTTGACCTGGGCAACGAAAAGTTCAGTCTGTTAATTGATGAGTCTACCGATATAAGTATAACCAAGCTTCTAGGTAAGTAACAGTCGTTAATGTAACCTTATATCAATATTAAAATTTTTGTGTTTTCAGGGGTTGCTATAATATATTACAGCGCTCAATGCGAGAAAATTCAATCGACATTCCTTTCACTTGTGTCAATTGAAAGTGGAGACGCACTTAACATTTCCAAGTGCCTCCTGGATGAGCTGTCTCGCCTTAAAATTACCGTATCAAACATGATAGGAATCGGCACTGATAACGCCAGTGTGATGGTGGGTAGAAAAAAAGCGTTTATACATTATTAAAGAAAAGCGTGCCGTCGTTGATTCTTCTTAAATGTGTGTGCCACTCAGTCCAATTGGCTGTCAATGCTGCTTGCAAGGTGGTTTTACCGGAAGGGCTTGAATTTCTTATAAGTGAAACGTACGCTTGGTTCTGTAAGAGTTCAAGTAGGCAAATTTTTAATGGATTACTATTGTGTTTGTTTTAATATTAACTATACTGCAATAGGCAGTTTGTTGTTCGTACTTGTCCCAGTTGTTTGTATTGAAAATATAACCATATACATATATGTGCAATCATAACTTATGTGCCCATTATCCCATTTAATATTATATATTTCATTTTAATTTATGCATCACAAGGCTCCTCTTAAAATCACCAGAGTCGCTGACACAAGATGGCTGTCTATTAAAAACGCAGTCAAACGTATAATAATTCAGTGGATTGAACTAAAATTGCATTTTCAAACTGCAGCGTTGGCAGAAAAATGCCACAAAGCAAATATATTGACTGAATTATACAATGACGTCAATTATTTATATTTGCTGTTTTTGAAGCCAATTCTTGACGATATGGCAAGAATCAATAAAAATTTCCAAAGCAAAGACGCAAACGCAACCAAATTACTGGGCGATTTCATTGTGAGCATTAATTGCCTCAAATAGAAAATAATACCGATCGAAGTTGAAGTTAACGTTCTCGACAAAAAATTTGAACAACATATAAGACAAGATTTGTATTTGGGATATGAATTTGAATCCAGTTTGTCAAATTTAAAAGGGACAATTGATGATGCAAGAGTTAAAAATTCGGCGTACCTGTACAGATTTTGTGATCGAATTGATGAATCAATTAAAGCAAAGGTAAATATGTTACTATATATAAATATTATTTTTGAAATACAACAAATTTTTGGATGTTTTTTAGATTGCCTGACAATTATTCCACGTTAAAAAAAATAGACGCATTTTCGGTAGATCGTATTTTAAAATCCAAAAAGGACTCAATCCTGCCTATTTTAAATATATTTTCAATACATCCTGAGATTAAAAGCAAAATAATTTCACAATATTCCAATATTCACCTAATAAATTGGGAGAACATTGAAAATACTTCAAAATTTTGGTCAGAAGTGAAGAGGTATCGGGATTCTGCAGGCAACAACCCCTATGAGGACCTGGTGAATTTCACTCTCAGCCTGCTTTCATAGCCATGTTCAAATGCTGAGGTAGAGAGAGTTTTCAGCCAATTAAACTTGGAGAAAACCAAAATTAGGAACCGTTTAGAGGTACATATATACATTAAATGCCATTTTGGCGATTAGGTAAATATACATATTTTTTAAAAGTTACGTTATAAATTCATGTACATGTATTCTTTCTTCAGATTCGGATTGCGTCGCCATAAATTATGTTGTCATAATTATAACTTGCCTGAAAAGTATCTCCAATTAATTGGCTCCATGGCTACTTATGAGGACAGCAATAATGACGAAGGAAAAATAATCGAAGATGCCTTAAAACTATTATCTTAATAACAATATTATAAAATTACTGTAAACAAACTTTTTGTCCTTTTTCTATCCTTTTTATAATATTTTCATCCTATCTTTCCTGTTTTTTTTTTCTCAATCTGCCTTTTTTTTTAATATTGGCATCACTGTTCTAGACATATCGTTCGGGTGCTCTGGGGCTCCAGGCTCAGCCGTTTTTGTGATAGTACTTTTTTGTACTGTTTGACTTCTCTATGTATTTCTTGCTTAGTGGTCAAATATAACAGCGAGCTCAGAGTTGCACTAGTGAAGAAGAGCTTGAAATCCAATTAGGAAATTTTTCGCTGCTACTGCACAATCGAGATCCGGAAGTGCATACACGTAAATAAGATCTTACAAGAGCTAATATTAGCCTAAAGTGCCAGTGAATCACATTTTTTGACTTGGGTATTTGAGAATTTATTCGGTAAAGTGGACGCTAAAAGTGCAAAGTTTTAGGCACAGTAAATAACCATTTTTGTTGTACAGATCAAAAAGGTTAGAAACGTGGAAAAGTGAAAAGTGGTCTGGCCAGCTTCGCGTCTGAAGAGAGGATTCATTTTTTTTGTGAAATTTTGTTACGTAACCGGGGAAATGACCCCAAGTGACTTTGACCACGCGGGTTAACCTTCATTCGCCCTCTGTGATCTAACCTCCTTAGAGTATATTAGTGCAAGTGTAAAAGAACATTAAATGGGGTTTTAACTATTAAGCCCATTTTGGCTACTTCCTTTTTTCTGAATAATTGTTCGACCAATTTGCTCAAAGAAAGTCAGTGAGATTATTGGCCCAAAACTGTTGCTGATGCCTTTTGAATTTGGAAAATTTATGCTCGACATATACCTCTGCTTACGACTAGCTTAAAATTTAATGAAGCCAATGATGTGAATTTATTCTGAATTGCAAACATTTTAATTTAATTTATAATTAATTTAGTTTTATGCTTAACTTTAATTTTACACACATTTATTTAAAATTTATATGTCTTCACAATCCATTACAATTACAAATGGAGTTCTCTTGTTGCATAGCGAAGATAATAGTGTAATGAAAATAGGGTGAACGGGCCATTCGAACTTTAACCGCCTTTTCCAGCAAATCGTCGAGGGAGATCGATCTTCGCCGAAGGATAACTTGAGTGAGTTTTAAAAGAAGTTATTGATCCGAATAAAAACATACAAATGCCAAGAAAAATGAGAATATTTGAAAACGAAAACAATTTAAAATAATTTAATTTAAAATACACTAAATGAAATCTACTTAAACTATGGCAACAACTGAAATTAAGAAAAAAAATCCAAAACTAAAAGACATGAAGTCCATATATTTCGATAGTTTAAAAAAAAAAAAAAAAAAAAAAAAAAAAACATGAGCTAAAACAACACTTAAGCATACAATTTCGATTTAATTTAAACTTTTAAGATGAAAAAATATTTCTTTTACATTTTTTTACAATTTTTAAACACTCACATATACACACATGCACCTCTTTTATATTCTACATTTTTATTTTAGCTTATATTTACCTTCTTTGTTAGCTTTAAGTTTTAAATTTATTTTATTAAACCTTTTTTAACTTTTGAAATCATGGAAGCTTAAAAAAAACCGTAATTTACCGACTCGTAGGATGACTCCTCGGTCGTAGGGTTCTAAAGGGATCACCAGAGCCATGCTCTTGCGGCAGGTGATCATAGGTTGCGTGGGCATAAAGCGAGCACAATAACATCTGTGACTCTGCGATGTATTGATTTTCTCTCTGTCTTCTCTTCAGTTTTCTCTACTTCCGCTTTTCTTCTGACTTTTGTTCTTAGTGTGAATTTTGTTTATTGTTCTTCCGATTATCTTCTAGCTATTGTCGCAGCACGCTAATTTCTTGTCTTGTTAATAATTATGTGTAGTCGTCGAACGAGATCTAGGTGAGCAAGACCTCCACCCCCAAAGCCGACGAGCTAGAGCCGGAAATTTATAGCGTGCCCCAGCAGCTCAGATCCTCGCCAACCCCCGACAAACTATATGGTTGCACACTACAGATTTTCGGTTTTAGTTTCATGAAAAAAAAAAAATACTCCCACAGCCCAGACTTACTATGGTATCGTGCTCACAAGAGAAGCCAGAGAGCTCCTCAAAATCAAAAGGCGCCTTCGTAGACGAGCAATTCGATCCCAAGATCCTTGGGATCGCATTCTGTGGAACAGAGCAGCGAAACAACTCCGCGAAGTCCTGAAGGAACTTCGAAGTGATTTTTTCGAAAAAAAAAAGTTGGCTAACATGGATTACACCGTCGACGCAAACTATTCGCTATGGAAGTGTACAAAATCACTAAAAAGACAGCCATTTAGACAAGTTCCAATCAGGTGCCCAGGCGGAGAACTGGCAAAAAATGAGGAGGAGCAAGCTAACGCGTTCGCTCAGCACCTGGAGGATCGATTCACTCCGCATGAGTTTGCTTCACTCCAGCATATAAGCGAGACTCGAAACACTCTGCTGACACCACTGCAGATGTCCATGCCTATTCGCCCTATCAGGATTGAGGAGATTATTGACATTACAAAGACACTGCCAAACAACAAAACCCCAGGTGCAGACAGGATCTGCCATGCCACACTGAAGGCTTTACCAACCAAAGCGCTCCTGTACATTGCGCTAATATTTAACGCAATAATCAGAGTGGAGGCTTATCCCAAGCAATGGAAGATGGCGTCAATCCTGTTGATCCATAAGCCAGGTAAACCGGAGGAAGATCCTGAGTCATATCGCCCCATAAGTCTTCTCCTTGCTTTATCCAAGGTGTGGGAGAGACTCATTGCCAACCGGCTCCGTGAAGTCATAAATCAGCAACATTTACTTCCGGACCACCAGTTTGGGTTTAGACAGGGACACGGCACAGTGGAGCAGGTCCATAGACTTGCACTACATATCCTCCAGGCGTTTGATGACAAGGAATACTGCAACGCAGTCTTCATCGACATGCAACAAGCATTTGACAGAGTTTGGCATGATGGATTGTTATGCAAGATAAAAAACTTATTACCAGCACCATACTATGGACTCTTTAAATCATATCTGGAACGGCGGGTTTTCAGAGTCAGGATCAGAGACACAGACTCGGCAGTTTGCTCAATGAGAGCAGGCGTGCCGCAAGGCAGTGTGCTTGGGCCCCTGTTATACTCGCTTTACACTGCAGACATACCTACGCCCAATGATGACTTTATGGAATCGCCCTTAAAAACATTAATTGCCACATACGCGGACGATGTGGCTGTCCTGTACAACTCCAAGAACCACGTTGAAGCCGCTAACGGATTGCAGGGCTATCTTGACACTCTGGCAGATTGGTGTAGGAAATGGAATCTAAAGATAAATCCACTAAAAACCGTAAATCCATGCTTCACGCTGAAAACGCTTAGATCGACCACGCCCCCTATTCAGCTGGAAGGAGTTACCTTAGAGCAGCCGAATGTAGCCAAGTACCTGGGTATCACACTCGACAAACGTCTAACTTTTGGTCCACACCTTATAGCCACGAAGAAAAAGTGTGGCCAAAGAATGCAGCAACTGCGATGGCTCCTAAACAAAAGGAGCACCATGCCACTTAGGGCTAAAAGGGCTGTGTATGTCCTATGCATAGCTCCAATATGGTTATACGGTATACAAATATGGGGGATTGCGGCTAACTCTAACCATAAACGCATCCAAACTCTGCAAAACCGAGTACTTAGGCAAATAACGGACTGCCCCTGGTATGTGCGTTGCTCCACATTACACAGGGACTTAAACGTATATACCATTAAGGAGCAGATCGGTCGTCACACCAGCCGATACAGCGACAGACTGCCGAGGCATCAGAGCCGACTCGCAAGACGATTACTACCTGCCCGTCCACTAAGACGACTGAAACGCCAAGGATTCGCCAAGACCATGACACGCCAGTGAAATAGTAATAAAATGTTGTATTCCTTGTACGATGATACAGGGTTTGGCCTGCATTATATAAGACATCCATGTGTTGTCAAAGTATACATATTTTGTTGTACTGCTTCTACACTTATAAAAAAAAAAAAAAAGTTTCATGAAAATCGGACGCCTATATCATATATGCAAAACTGTGAGGCAATACTTCATTGTTTTTTTTTTTTACTTAAATAAATATAATTTATATTGTATCAAATCATAATTATCGAATTTCAATCTGCAAGGGAATACAAATTTCGACCTGGCGAAGTTAGCTAGCTTGTTTTTATCTCCATTTCCACTTTCTTCAAAATATTAATTTTCCCATTTATATCTATTATATGTATTATGACTGGCTATAACAACGAGGATTTTAAGGCAATTCTGAAAAAATAAATATGGTTTATTTTCCTTGCATAACTTTAATACGAGTGGGGCGAACGATATTGAATTTCGGTTCGATTGAACTTGAGTCTTCTCCGACTCAAACATAAAAGTTCGTTTGTAACTCTTCACCTCAAGGGATCTTCGCTTAAGCCCCATTTGCAACGGTCGTATTGAAGTCGGCCCACTCCCGACATGTTCGATGAGGTTTGATCGCGCCTGCTTTGATTCCTCTTTGGGGCAATCGAACGTACTTCAGATGCAAAAAGAGGTTATTGATGAAGCGCTAAAAACCAAAGGGGAATAAGGCATACATACATATGTACATATGTACATAAATTGTGATAACAGATACGATGGTTCAACAAGCGAAAATCTTCACTTAAATCAGCGGAAACTGTTGGACTTGACTCCTCTTGCTTTTTGACAATTAATATAATATTATTTATCACTTGTCAATTAGATTCTGTCATTTCGTTTACACATATGTATTAGGTGGGAAGGAATATTTGGTAAATAAAATAAGCAAGAAAAGAAGCTAACATCGATTCGCCGAATTTTGTATACCCTTGAAGATTGCAATTGGATCTTTAATAATTAATGCAATGTAAATCATGTATGAGTTGAATATTCCCGACATTCATATATATTTATGTTAAAAAAAAAAATGTATACTTCTGTATTCACATATGTATTAAATTAATTTACATTCACATTCATTCATAAACTAAATCTTAATTTCTGAAATGCTAAAAAATGTTCATTTCTTAAAAATTAACATTAGTTGAAAAAACCGCGAAGTTATAATTTTTTCTGTTAATTTCCCGATAAAGGGTTTTTTTTTTAATTAAAACCGAAATTCTTAATATTTCAAATAAGAAAAAAATATATTAAAAAATTGAAAAAGTTATCCGTTTTTTTCTTAAAATATTATATGATATAGTCGTCCGATCCGGATCTGACAAACGTAGATGGCTCGACTCAGCTGTTAATGCTGTATCAATTAATCAATAATATACATTCTATAGGCTCGGAAATGATTCCCTAACTGCGTTCTGATTCAGAATATAATACCCTGCAATGGAATAAAGACCTTTAAGATAATGTGCATCGTGGTGCTGGGGTTAGACATAAAAAATACATCCTAGCCCAAAAGTAGACAACAGAATCGAAATTGGGCAAGGATAGGCGAACAGCATAGTCATTCTCCGAAATTCATGTAGCATACTTTTGCTTTTATCATATTAGTTTGTAATTTATTTAATGTTTAATAAAATAACAATAAAAAAAATCGTATTTCATTCCCCAATATATTTAACGGAAAATACGAATAAATAAAACGGTAACAATTTTAATATGTCGGGATCTATCATTTGAAATATGTGAAGAACCTGCACGTGAGAGCGAGAGGCAAACCGTCGCAAACAGTCTGTTTTATTAAATATTTTTATTCTTTTTGCAAGCCGCTTGAAAAATACTGATATTTTTCTTTAATTATATTTTTAATTAAAATATATATTAAGAATCTCATCGATTCGTCTTGTTTGGTTCTGATTCTTAAGTATCAATGGTTTCGTTGCCGCTTGCAAAATATTAAAAGTGCCGTCGGGGATCTCTTAACGCCATCCAAGTTTCTAGTATTTTTAGTTTCGTGTCGCTGTCCAGGCCTGAGAACGGCGCTTACGAACAGCCGTTTTCAACTGTATGCTTCTCGCTCTCTCTAACTACTTGAAATCGGTGTGTCCATACCGTGATATTTTTCTTTAATTATATTTTTAATTAATATATATATTAATGATCTCATCGATTCGTGTTGTTAGGTTCTGATTCTTAAGTAGCAATGGTTTCGTTGATGGATTAGTATTCGTTAATCATGTTTTGCTGAACGCAACAAAAAAAATCGGGAAAAGCATTTAAACAAAATAAGAAGGCAGAATTTTCGCTGCCGCTGTTTGTAAATTTTTCTAGCAAAAGGCATTCAGAAAAAGCTAGATTTGACGGAAAAAAAGCAAATTCGGCAACAGTGTCTCCAACCCGCCGGCGAATTTAGTTGCGCCATCCATCCTTCGAGCAGTGCTGAAATAAGCCGCGTTCGAATATTTATAATTGTGAAACCGTTTATATGGAGAATCAACATTAAGACGAGTGAAAAGAATAACTATTCTATATATATATGTACATATGTATGTACTTTCGGTACCTCAGTCTGTGACTAACCACATCAATAGCAATAAAATCATAAATATGTAAATCAATTGAATTCCCTACTTAAATAATCTTAAAAGATACCACATTAACGCTGCATTATACCTTCGGTAAGTAGTTTAGTAAAATAATATGGTTAATTATTTTTCGTATTCGTATTTTCATTTATAAAATTGGTTCTGTAACTATTTCAAACTTTAAAGTTGGCAAAAGAAATATCTAAAACCTGCAGAAGAAATGAAAAGTGAAATAAGTATAAGAAGCTGTAAAAATAAACTCCAAAAATATTTAGTGTATAACATGTAAAAAAAGAAAAGAAGCTAACTTTGGCATGCCGAAGTTTTTATACCCTTGCAGATTGCAATTCGATCACTAGGAATTATATATTTTTTGTTAAAAAAATGTTCCGATCATTCCTATGGCAGCTATGTATATGATATAGTAAATACGAACCTAATACGAATTCGTTTCAGCTCCAAATATCTTTCGGCGTTGAAGATGCAGGCAGACATGTTTGTGAGTGCTATGTTATTTAATACCCTTTATTTATTCTGCTTTCCCAAGCAGACAAGCCGTATACCAGAGCTATGTATTAAAATTTTAAGTTAACGTAAAATAGCCAAAGGCTAACTGATAAACTTAATGCATTTTTACATATTTTTACTTTGTTTATGTGTTTTTAGTTAGAGCACTGAGCTTTGAAGTTAAAAGAATCATGTTAATTTAAAAGCTCTAGTCAGCTTTGCTGATATTAAACAGTGTATTATTCGGGTCGCCTTTTGTTTTGACTTCACTACACTGAGAGATGAATTTTTGAATAATTAATTTTTAATAATTAATTAGTAATACGTTTAATTAATTGTCAAAAATAACCGAAAATTTTCAGAATAGTCATTTGAACACTAAAAGAGTTTTGTGTTCATATAAAGTAGGGATAGGCTAGGTTAGGTAACGATATTTAGTATTATTATATTTTTTTCGTAGAAGTAATCTTATTATTATTTTGATGAAATTAAGATTCTATAAATTAAAGTACTAACTTTTAAAATCTCTAATTTTGTATTTATTGAAGTTATATTAAGGTCCCAATTAGGAATTATGTTTGTTGGATCAACTAATGGGTTCTTTATTTAATTTAATATCTTGTAATATCTCTAGTAAGCTAACTCTACACAAGCTTCGGTAAAATGTATAAATGTGTATTTTTCCAGAGCGTCAGAAACGCAGCTGTTGGCTCAGTGTAATATACAAGTACATATGCGCATTTATACATACATATGTATGTATGTATGGCGGGCTTTGCAGTGTGCTGACTGGGCTCTGCCCGCTGCATATATAATACATATCATGTTTGTATGTACATATATTTATGTGCGATCACATTTCTGGCGACTTATATGTTTATGTTACCGACAGAGTTTACGTTTGGAGGAGTGCTTATGCAGCGCTTTAAATAGTGTATAGGCATGCTTAGTGAAGTTATTTGATTTCAAATTTGTTTATAATATTTAAACATGCTTATATTTATACCCTTGCAGGGTATTATAATTTCAGTCAGAAGTTTGCAACGCAGTGAAGGAGGTACCTCCGACCATATAAAGTATATATGTACATATGTATATGCTTGATCAGAATCAACAGCCGAGTCGATCTATCTAGCCATGTCCGTCTGTCCGTTTCTACGCAAACTAGTCTCTCAGTTTTAAAGCTATCTGAATGAATCTTTGCAGTTGGTCTTCTATATACTCTCACTTGTATGTTTATATGTCGGATCGGACGACTATATCATAAAAATCAGAAAATTTGTACAACAAAATTATAACTTTTTCAGTTTTCAACAGATTTTCAGCAAATTTAACATACCGCCATTTTATATTTTGTTTAAAATTAAAAAAAAATTTGACTACTATATCATAAAGATGCAATAGACACGATCGATAAATTAATAGTATTAAAAATAAAAACTTTTTCGGTTTTCACCAGATTTTCATAAAATTTGAGATATAGCCCTTTTGTATTTTTCTAGAATTTCGGTTTTAATTTTATGAAAATCGGATCACTATATCATACGATTGCCATACAAACGATCGTTAGATATAGAGAAAACGGCATAACTGTGAATTGTAAAACTGTAAATATAATATGTGTAGGTTAAAGAAATTAAATCAGGCATTACTTCAATGGTTTTAAACATAAATATATATATAATTTATATTTTATTAATTTCAAGTGATCGAAGTTCTATCTGTACATAAATAAATAAATTCTATTTCAAAGCAACAATCAATAGCAAAACAATACAATCATCTGAAAAACCTGAATATTCCGATAAATAATGAAAATTATATTTTCAAAATGTTTCGTCATAAAACTCTGGAAATTTGCTTATAAAACTTCAAATAAGTTCTTTGGCATATACATTTTTAGTCAAGCAATACATATTACTCTAAACAGAATTTGTATTGCGATGTTTGTTTGATTAAAGTGTTCAAAGTGTTCACTGTAAAAACTCCCCTCAAAACTACTGGAAGAATTGTCTGAATTCAACCGCTTTCCATAAATCCATATCAAAAATACTTGTCGAGTTTCTGGCAAACTTCTTAAAAATATCTATCTTTAGAGACAAGTTCTTTTTTTAAAACAAAATTCTTTCTTCTGATAGGGAGTTATTCTCTCCTCTAATTTTAATCCATCCATTTAGCAAACTTTTTATATAGCAAACTATATATAAAGCAAACTGAATGCATATAATCAAATGGAAATTGATGAACTATAAATATCTAATGGAAGCACATCTGTTCTTCGTTTACTGTCTTGAAGTATGTAAATATTTCTGTTTTCAAAGTTATCACCTCGTTGATGGGAAGAGCAAATTAAGGGCTATGACTTTTAGTTCCAAGAAGAAAAACACTTTCACGCAAGTCGCAAATAAATGTTCCAACATTTATGTCAAATTAATTAATTTTCACTTGGGAAAAAAATTATTTTAAGGATACTAAGGAAAACATTTTTTTCGTGTACATACATATATGTATATTAATACTTATTCAATAAGGGTTGTGACTTCATCTGAGGACATGTAGGCCCATACCATAGCATGGTCCCCGCCATGCTTAACGGTTGGAATTCGAAAGAATTTCCATTGCACCCAAATATATTAAATTTTTACTTATCCGCGAAATATACATCTTTCCAGAACCAAGTTATTGCTAATGTGCTCCTTTGCCAATTTAAACGACACTCGATTTCTAATATTTATTAACGTGCTATCAATTTTTCGGAGAATACGACGGATGTGTTCTGGGCAGCAAGACTTCCCTGTCATTTACTGCATTTCACTTGGTATTTTTTATTCAATTTTTTTTTGTATGTTTAGCTTATTTTTATACCCTTAAAGGGTATTATAATTATATTTAAAAGTTTGTCACGCAGTAAATGAGTCATTTCCAACCCTATAAAGTATATACAGTTTGTCAAGTAATTCTATGCAAAACGAAAAATGCCTCACAATTTTGGGTTTACACCGAAAATTTCTTAACAAATACAAGAATTTTTGAAAATTTTCTTTTATAATATTATTAGGATATGTATTTATGTCCTTGATCAGCATCAACAGCCGAGTTGATCTTGTCTGTTCGTGTCTGCGCAAACTATTCTTTCAATTTTAAATTATTTATTTTTATTATTATTTATATTTTTTATATTGTATTAATTATTAAGGATCGAATTGCAATATGCAAGGGTATTCAAACTTCGGTGTTCCCAAGTTAACTTCCCTTATTTCTGCATCTAAATCCAATTCAGGCGTTTTATGTATTTGAAGTTTTAAATTATTTATTTACGTTGTATTTTGTGATTAATTATCATTGAAATATTTTGGTATAAATTATTATATCTATCAGATGGAAATTGTTTTTTTTAATTCACTATTTTATCCAATTTTAATTGAAGTTTTATCTAATTCCGCTTCTTTATAAAGATTTGTTTTAATAGTTATCTGCCTTGATTACAGCCCATATATTTATGATCATACTATTTAAATACTTGTTAATAATTAGTGTTAATGTTAAATACATAACTTGTTAATCGGATAGACACAAATAGTGTCTATAATTTATATTTTGTAACTGCTTAATCTTGGCGTTTTTCACCGACAATAATACAATAGTTTTTGTATATTTTTGTTGATTGTCATTTCAATTTGGAACTTGTATACCGATACTCCATGTATTTTTTATTCAGTTACATCGAACGTTTTTTTTTTTAATTTAACAATTTAACAGCTCTTATAAATTCTTAATGACTTCTTTTTTGGCCGTTGATTTCCGGGATGCCATTTGTTATATTTTGTAAGTGTGAAATTGGGCAACGGCTTAATCTACCATTCCGCCAGGATGACTGATTCTAAATCTGAATCTAACTTCTTTTTGAGTTTCCTGTAATGTTAATACAGCAGCCAGAAAAATTAATGTCTTTAATTTTTGGGGGATTTTAATTTCCTAACAAAATAATAAATGTTTCAACCTTAAGTCCTGCTGGATTCTGGTTGCTAAGTAATGCAATAGGATAGTGTACACCATATTCTACCTCAGTAACAGAAGCAATCAATTGATATGAAACTTCCTTTCCATTTAAAGCTGACTTTTGTAATATTTTTAAAATCTGGGAAAACTTTCGAAAAAGCTCTAGAGTACCCAGGCTTTATGGAATGATTATTTCCCCTGATTCGATTTTCTTAGGAATCGGATAATCTTTGCTTATGAGAAAGTCTAGATGCCTGGCTTATAGTGCAAAAACTATTTCCTGTGATCGCTGCAACTAGCACTTGAACTGGTTTGATTAACTGCTTTGCCAATTAACCGTCTGAAGACAAAACGACAGCTTTTGTTAATGCATAGTAATGCTTGCTTGAGGTAAAGACAATTACTTTTTATACTTTTTTTTTACTTGCAGGGTATTATAATTTCAGTCAGAAGTGTGCAACGCAGTGATCCGATCATATAAAGTATATATATTCTTGACCAGCATCAACAGCCGAGTTGATCTAGGCATGTCCGTCTGTCTGTTTCTACGCAAGGTAGTTGCTCAGTTTTGAAGCTATCTAAATGAAACTTTGTATTTAGTCTTCTATATACTCTCACTCGTATATATGTCGGAACGGGTCGGACTGGGCGACTTTTTCATATAGCTGCCATAGGATTGATCGGAAAATTTTTACCAAAAAAATTATAACATTTTCAGATTTCAACAGAATTTTATCAAATTTAAGATATTATTTTATAATTCTACAATTTTGTGTAAAATTTTATCAAAATCGGACTACTATATATATATATATATATATATATATATATATTCTACAATTAAAAATTATAACTTTTTCAGTTTTCAACAGATATTCATCAAATTTAAGTTATAGCCATTTCATATTATTCTACAATTTTGTGTAAAATTACTACTATATCATATCGTTAGATATAGAGGAAAAATGCAAATCTGTCAATGTGAAACTGTAAATATAAGTATATGTGAATGAAATCACACAATAACACAAATATATATAATTTATATTGTATGGAATCCTATTCATAGAAGTTCTACCTGCAAGGGTATATAAACTTCGGCGTGCCGAGTGGGTCGAACGATATTGAATTTCGGTTCGATTGAACTTGAGTCTTCTCCGACTCAAACATAAAAGTTCGTTTGTAACTCTTCACCTCAAGGGATCTTCGCTTAAGCCCCATTTGCAACGGTCGTATTGAAGTCGGCCCACTCCCGACATGTTCGATGAGGTTTGATCGCGCCTGCTTTGGTTCCTCTTTGGGGCAATCGAACGTACTTCAGATGCAAAAAGAGGTTATTGATGAAGCGCTAAAAACCAAAGGGGAATAAGGTATACATATGTACATACATATGTACATAAATTGTGATAACAGATACGATGGTTCAACAAGCGAAAATCTTCACTTAAATCAGCGGAAACTGTTGGACTTGACTCCTCTTGCTTTTTGACAATTAATATAATATTATTTATCACTTATCAATTAGATTCTGTCATTTCGTTTACACATATGTATTAGGTGGGAAGGAATATTTGGTAAATAAAATAAGCAAGAAAAGAAGCTAACATCGATTCGCCGAATTTTGTATACCCTTGAAGATTGCAATTGGATCTTTAATAATTAATGCAATGTAAATCATGTATGAGTTGAATATTCCCGACATTCATATATATTTATGTTATAAAAAAAAATGTATACTTTTGTATTCACATATGTATTAAATTAATTTAGATTCACATTCATTCATAAACTAAATCTTAATTTCTGAAATGCTAAAAAATGTTCATTTCTTAAAAATTAACATTAGTTGAAAAAACCGCGAAGTTATAATTTTTTCTGTTAATTTCCCGATAAAGGGATTTTTTTTTTTAATTAAAACCAAAATTCTTAATAATTCAAATAAGAAAAAAATATATTAAAAAATTGAAAAAGTTGTACGTTTTTTTCTTAAAATGTTATATGATATAGTCGTCCGATCCGGATCTGACAAACGTAGATGGCTCGACTCAGCTGTTAATGCTGTATCAATCAATCAATAATATACATTCTATAGGCTCGGAAATGATTCCATCACTGCGTTCTTATTCAGAATATTGAATATTCAGATAATGTGCATCGTGGTGCTGGGGTTAGACATAAAAAATACATCCTAGCCCAAAAGTAGACAACAGAAACGAATCTGGGCAAGGATCGGCGAACAGCATAGTCTTTCTCCGAAATTCATGTAGCATACTTTTGCTTTTATCATATTAGTTTGTAATTTATTTAATGTTTAATAAAATAACAATAAAAAAAATAGTATTTCATTCCCCAATATATTTAACGGAAAATACGAAATAAAACGGTAACAATTTTAATTTGTCGGGATCTATAATTTGAAATATGTGAAGAACCTGCACGTGAGAGTGAGAGGCAAACCGTCGCAAACAGTCTGTTTTATTAAATATTTTTATTCTTTTTGCAAGCCGCTTGATAAATACTGATATTTTTCTTTAATTATATTTTTAATTTATATATTTAATTTTATATTTCGTCTTGTTAGGTTCTGATTCTTAAGTATCAATGGTTTCGTTGCCGCTTGCAAAATATTAAAAGTGCCGTCGGGGATCTCTTAACGCCATCCAAGTTTCTAGTATTTTTAGTTTCGTGTCGCTGTCCAGGCCTGAGAACGGCGCTTACGAACAGCCGTTTTCAACTGTATGCTTCTCGCTCTCTCTAACTACTTGAAATCGGTGTGTCCATACCGTGATATTTTTCTTTAATTATATTTTTAATTAAAATATATATTAATGATCTCATCGATTCGTGTTGTTAGGTTCTGATTCTTAAGTAGCAATGGTTTCGTTGATGGATTAGTATTCGTTAATCATGTTTTGCTGAACGCAACAAAAAAAATCGGGAAAAGCATTTAAACAAAATAAGAAGGCAGAATTTTCGCTGCCGCTGTTTGTAAATTTTTCTAGCAAAAGGCATTCAGAAAAAGCTAGATTTGACGGAAAAAAAGCAAATTCGGCAACAGTGTCTCCAACCCGCCGGCGAATTTAGTTGCGCCATCCATCCTTCGAGCAGTGCTGAAATAAGCCGCGTTCGAATATTTATAATTGTGAAACCGTTTATATGGAGAATCAACATTAAGACGAGTGAAAAGAATAACTATTCTATATATATATGTACATATGTATGTACTTTCGGTACCTCAGTCTGTGACTAACCACATCAATAGCAATAAAATCATAAATATGTAAATCAATTGAATTCCCTACTTAAATAATCTTAAAAGATACCACATTAACGCTGCATTATACCTTCGGTAAGTAGTTTAGTAAAATAATATGGTTAATTATTTTTCGTATTCGTATTTTCATTTATAAAATTGGTTCTGTAACTATTTCAAACTTTAAAGTTGGCAAAAGAAATATCTAAAACCTGCAGAAGAAATGAAAAGTGAAATAAGTATAAGAAGCTGTAAAAATAAACTCCAAAAATATTTAGTGTATAACATGTAAAAAAAGAAAAGAAGCTAACTTTGGCATGCCGAAGTTTTTATACCCTTGCAGATTGCAATTCGATCACTAGGAATTATATATTTTTTGTTAAAAAAATGTTCCGATCATTCCTATGGCAGCTATGTATATGATATAGTAAATACGAACCTAATACGAATTCGTTTCAGCTCCAAATATCTTTCGGCGTTGAAGATGCAGGCAGACATGTTTGTGAGTGCTATGTTATTTAATACCCTTTATTTATTCTGCTTTCCCAAGCAGACAAGCCGTATACCAGAGCTATGTATTAAAATTTTAAGTTAACGTAAAATAGCCAAAGGCTAACTGATAAACTTAATGCATTTTTACATATTTTTACTTTGTTTATGTGTTTTTAGTTAGAGCACTGAGCTTTGAAGTTAAAAGAATCATGTTAATTTAAAAGCTCTAGTCAGCTTTGCTGATATTAAACAGTGTATTATTCAGGTCGCCTTTTGTTTTGACTTCGCTACACTGAGAGATGAATTTTTGAATAATTAATTTTTAATAATTAATTAGTAATACGTTTAATTAATTGTCAAAAATAACCGAAAATTTTCAGAATAGTCATTTGAACACTAAAAGAGTTTTGTGTTCATATAAAGTAGGGATAGGCTAGGTTAGGTAACGATATTTAGTATTATTATATTTTTTTCGTAGAAGTAATCTTATTATTATTTTGATGAAATTAAGATTCTATAAATTAAAGTCCTAACTTTTAAAATCTCTAATTTTGTATTTATTGAAGTTATATTAAGGTCCCAATTAGGAATTATGTTTGTTGGATCAACTAATGGGTTCTTTATTTAATTTAATATCTTTTAATACATATCTCTAGTAAGCTAACTCTACACAAGCTTCGGTAAAATGTATAAATGTGTATTTTTCCAGAGCGTCAGAAACGCAGCTGTTGGCTCAGTGTAATATACAAGTAAATATGCGCATTTATACATATGTATGTATGTATGGCGGGCTTTGCAGTGTGCTGACTGGGCTCTGCCCGCTGCATATATAATACATATCATGTTTGTATGTACATATATTTATGTGCGATCACATTTCTGGCGACTTATATGTTTATGTTACCGACATAGAGTCTCAGTTTGAAGGAGTGCTTATGCAGCGCTTTAAATAGTGTATAGGCATGCTTAGTGAAGTTATTTGATTTCAAATTTGTTTATAATATTTAAACATGCTTATATTTATACCCTTGCAGGGTATTATAATTTCAGTCAGAAGTTTGCAACGCAGTGAAAGAGGTACCTCCGACCATATAAAGTATATATGTATGTACATATGTATGTACATACATACATATATGCTTGATCAGAATCAACAGCCGAGTTGATCTATCTAGCCATGTCCGTTTCTACGCAAACTAGTCTCTCAGTTTTGAAGCTATCGGAATGAAACTTTGCAGTTAGTCTTCTATATACTCTCACTCGTATATATGTCGGAACGGGCCGGATCGGACGACTATATCATATAGCAGCCATAGGAATGATGGGAACATTTTTACAAAAAAAGAAAAATTATAACATTTTCAGTTTTCAAAAGATTTTTATCAAATTTGATATATAGCCATTTCATATTATTCTAAAATTGTTGTGTAAAATTTTATGAAAATCGGACTACTATATCATATAGCTCCCATAGGAACGATCGAGAAATTAATACAATTAAAAATTATAACGTTTTCAGTTTTCAGCAGATTTTTTATCAAATTTGAGATAAAGCCATTTTATGTTAGTCTTAAATTTTGTGTAAAATTTTATGAAAATCGGACGATTATATCATATACATAGGTGCCATACAAACGATCGGTAGATGTGGGATAAAAATGCAAATCTGCGAATGTAAAACTGTATATATAAGATGTACATATGTATGTATATGTAAATAAAATGAAAGCAGGTATTACTTCATTGTTTTTTAACATAAATATTGTATGGATTCCTAGTCATTGATGTTCATCGTCAGCTGTTATAATATTTATATGTATATACATATATGTATACACATACATATGTATATATTATTTTTATATACATTTATTTTATTTACAGTTAATTTTTTTATTATCCCCTTGCAGGGTTTTACAATTTTAGTCAGAAGTTTGCAACGCTCATCGAATTTGAGAAATGGAATTGAATTGAATTCTTGAATTTCAGTAATAATTTTATGAAAAAACGGATTCCGCTGATTTAAGTGAAGATTTTCGCTTGTTGAACCATCGTATCTGTTATCACAATTTATGTACATATGTATGTACATATGTATACCTTATTCCCCTTTGGTTTTTAGCGCTACATCAATAACCTCTTTTTGCATCTGAAGTACGTTCGATTGCCCCAAAGAGGAACCAAAGCGGGCGCTATCAAACCTCATCGAACATGTCGGGAGTGAGCCGACTTCAATACGACCGTTGCAAATGGGGCTTAAGCGAAGATCCCTTAAGGCGAAGACTTACGAAAGAAGACTCAAGTTCAATCGAACCAAAAATTCAGTCCCGTTCGACCCGCTCGATCAAATGCTGCCAAAAAACTATCGCTAAATGAAGAGGACAATGCAAAACTGGGAATGTAAAACTGTAAGTTTAATATGTAAAGATAAATTTAATGACATAAGTACACATAATTTAATATGTATTAATTCTTAATGTTCGATTTGCAAGCTGCATGGGTATACTTTTGAATCAAGAATGTAAATATTGGTTGGAGGATTTTCGGACATACATAAATATGTATGTATTTTATTTTAAGTGAGGATATGTTTCGTTCTGGACATCCTTTCACAACATTTGTTCTAGTAATCTACTCCATCTATGTATACTATTGGTCTCAAAAAGTCCGATTATATATTTGATTAGCAATTTTTTATCCTTTTCTAACCATTACCATTCGTTTTCATACCCTTGCAGTGTATTGTAATTTCTGAAATTTACAACGCACCATATGATACAAAGTATGTACATATGCATGTATATATGTACTTGATCAGCATCAACAGCCGAGTCGATCTATCTAGCCATGTCCGTCTGTCCGTTTCTACGCAAACTAGTCTCTCAGTTTTAAAGCTATCTGAATGAATCTTTGCAGTTGGTCTTCTATATACTCTCACTTGTATGTTTATATGTCGGATCGGACGACTATGTCATAAAAATCAGAAAATTTGTACAACAAAATTATAACTTTGTCAGTTTTCAACAGATTTTCAGCAAATTTAACATACCGCCATTTTATATTTTGTTTAAAATTACTTGAAATCTGACTACTATATCATAAAGCTGCAATAGACACGATTGATAAATTAATAGTATTAAAAATTATAACTTTTTCGGTTTTCACCAGATTTTCATAAAATTTGAGATATAGCCCTTTTATATTTTTCTAGAATTTCGGTTTTAATTTTATGAAAATCGGATCACTATATCATACGATTGCCATACAAACGATCGTTAGATATAGAGAAAACGGCATAACTGTGAATTGTAAAACTGTAAATATAATATGTGTAGGTTAAAGAAATTAAATCAGGCATTACTTCAATGGTTTTAAACATAAATATATATATTATTTATATTTTATTAATTTCAAGTGATCGAAGTTCTATCTGTAAATAAATAAATAAATTCTATTTCAAAGCAACAATCAATAGCAAAACAATACAATCATCTGAAAAATCTGAATATTCCGATAAATAATGAAAATTATATTTTCAAAATGTTTCGTCATAAAACTCTGGAAATTTGCTTATAAAACTTCAAATAAGTTCTTTGGCATATACATTTTTAGTCAAGCAATACATATTACTCTAAACAGAATTTGTATTGCGATGTTTGTTTGATTAAAGTGTTCAAAGTGTTCACTGTAAAAACTCCCCTCAAAACTACTGGAAGAATTGTCTGAATTCAACCGCTTTCCATAAATCCATATCAAAAATACTTGTCGAGTTTCTGGCAAACTTCTTAAAAATATCTATCTTTAGAGACAAGTTCTTTTTTTAAAACAAAATTCTTTCTTCTGATAGGGAGTTATTCTCTCCTCTAATTTTAATCCATCCATTTAGCAAACTTTTTATATAGCAAACTATATATAAAGCAAACTGAATGCATATAATCAAATGGAAATTGATGAACTATAAATATCTAATGGAAGCACATCTGTTCTTCGTTTACTGTCTTGAAGTATGTAAATATTTCTGTTTTCAAAGTTATCACCTCGTTGATGGGAAGAGCAAATTAAGGGCTATGACTTTTAGTTCCAAGAAGAAAAACACTTTCACGCAAGTCGCAAATAAATGTTCCAACATTTATGTCAAATTAATTAATTTTCACTTGGGAAAATAATTATTTTAAGGATACTAAGGAAAACATTTTTTTCGTGTACATACATATATGTATATTAATACTTATTCAATAAGGGTTGTGACTTCATCTGAGGACATGTAGGCCCATACCATAGCATGGTCCCCGCCATGCTTAACGGTTGGAATTCGAAAGAATTTCCATTGCACCCAAATATATTAAATTTTTACTTATCCGCGAAATATACATCTTTCCAGAACCAAGTTATTGCTAATGTGCTCCTTTGCCAATTTAAACGACACTCGATTTCTAATATTGATTAACGTGCTATCAATTTTTCGGAGAATACGACGGATGTGTTCTGGGCAGCAAGACTTCCCTGTCATTTACTGCATTTCACTTGGTATTTTTTATTCAATTTTTTTTTTGTATGTTTAGCTTATTTTTATACCCTTAAAGGGTATTATAATTATATTTAAAAGTTTGTCACGCAGTAAATGAGTCATTTCCAACCCTATAAAGTATATACAGTTTGTCAAGTAATTCTATGCAAAACGAAAAATGCCTCACAATTTTGGGTTTACACCGAAAATTTCTTAACAAATACAAGAATTTTTGAAAATTTTCTTTTATAATATTATTAGGATATGTATTTATGTCCTTGATCAGCATCAACAGCCGAGTTGATCTTGTCTGTTCGTGTCTGCGCAAACTATTCTCTCAATTTTAAATTATTTATTTTTATTATTATTTATATTTTTTATATTGTATTAATTATTAAGGATCGAATTGCAATATGCAAGGGTATTCAAACTTCGGTGTTCCCAAGTTAACTTCCCTTATTTCTGCATCTAAATCCAATTCAGGCGTTTTATGTATTTGAAGTTTTAAATTATTTATTTACGTTGTATTTTGTGATTAATTATCATTGAAATATTTTGGTATAAATTATTCTATCTATCAGATGGAAATTGTTTTTTTAATTCACTATTTTATCCAATTTTAATTGAAGTTTTATCTAATTCCGCTTCTTTATAAAGATTTGTTTTCATAGTTACCATCTGCCTTGATTACAGCCCATATATTTATGATCATACTATTTAAATACTTGTTAATAATTAGTGTTAATGTTAAATACATAACTTGTTAATCGGATAGACACAAATAGTGTCTATAATTTATATTTTGTAACTGCTTAATCTTGGCGTTTTTCACCGACAATAATACAATAGTTTTTGTATATTTTTGTTGATTGTCATTTCAATTTGGAACTTGTATACCGATACTCCATGTATTTTTTATTCAGTTACATCGAACGTTTTTTTTTTTTAATTTAACAATTTAACAGCTCTTATAAATTCTTAATGACTTCTTTTTTGGCCGTTGATTTCCGGGATGCCATTTGTTATATTTTGTAAGTGTGAAATTGGGCAACGGCTTAATCTACCATTCCGCCAGGATGACTGATTCTAAATCTGAATCTAACTTCTTTTTGAGTTTCCTGTAATGTTAATACAGCAGCCAGAAAAATTAATGTCTTTAATTTTTGGGGGATTTTAATTTCCTAACAAAATAATAAATGTTTCAACCTTAAGTCCTGCTGGATTCTGGTTGCTAAGTAATGCAATAGGATAGTGTACACCATATTCTACCTCAGTAACAGAAGCAATCAATTGATATGAAACTTCCTTTCCATTTAAAGCTGACTTTTGTAATATTTTTAAAATCTGGGAAAACTTTCGAAAAAGCTCTAGAGTACCCAGGCTTTATGGAATGATTATTTCCCCTGATTCGATTTTCTTAGGAATCGGATAATCTTTGCTTATGAGAAAGTCTAGATGCCTGGCTTATAGTGCAAAAACTATTTCCTGTGATCGCTGCAACTAGCACTTGAACTGGTTTGATTAACTGCTTTGCCAATTAACCGTCTGAAGACAAAACGACAGCTTTTGTTAATGCATAGTAATGCTTGCTTGAGGTAAAGACAATTACTTTTTATACTTTTTTTTTACTTGCAGGGTATTATAATTTCAGTCAGAAGTGTGCAACGCAGTGATCCGATCATATAAAGTATATATATTCTTGACCAGCATCAACAGCCGAGTTGATCTAGGCATGTCCGTCTGTCTGTTTCTACGCAAGGTAGTTGCTCAGTTTTGAAGCTATCTAAATGAAACTTTGTATTTAGTCTTCTATATACTCTCACTCGTATATATGTCGGAACGGGTCGGACTGGGCGACTTTTTCATATAGCTGCCATAGGATTGATCGGAAAATTTTTACCAAAAAAATTATAACATTTTCAGATTTCAACAGAATTTTATCAAATTTAAGATATTATTTTATAATATTCTACAATTTTGTGTAAAATTTTATCAAAATCGGACTACTATATATATATATATATATATATATATATATATATATATATATATATTCTACAATTAAAAATTATAACTTTTTCAGTTTTCAACAGATATTCATCAAATTTAAGTTATAGCCATTTCATATTATTCTACAATTTTGTGTAAAATTACTACTATATCATATCGTTAGATATAGAGGAAAAATGCAAATCTGTCAATGTGAAACTGTAAATATAAGTATATGTGAATGAAATCACACAATAACACAAATATATATAATTTATATTGTATGGAATCCTATTCATAGAAGTTCTACCTGCAAGGGTATATAAACTTCGGCGTGCCGAGTGGGTCGAACGATATTGAATTTCGGTTCGATTGAACTTGAGTCTTCTCCGACTCAAACATAAAAGTTCGTTTGTAACTCTTCACCTCAAGGGATCTTCGCTTAAGCCCCATTTGCAACGGTCGTATTGAAGTCGGCCCACTCCCGACATGTTCGATGAGGTTTGATCGCGCCTGCTTTGGTTCCTCTTTGGGGCAATCGAACGTACTTCAGATGCAAAAAGAGGTTATTGATGAAGCGCTAAAAACCAAAGGGGAATAAGGTATACATATGTACATACATATGTACATAAATTGTGATAACAGATACGATGGTTCAACAAGCGAAAATCTTCACTTAAATCAGCGGAAACTGTTGGACTTGACTCCTCTTGCTTTTTGACAATTAATATAATATTATTTATCACTTGTCAATTAGATTCTGTCATTTCGTTTACACATATGTATTAGGTGGGAAGGAATATTTGGTAAATAAAATAAGCAAGAAAAGAAGCTAACATCGATTCGCCGAATTTTGTATACCCTTGAAGATTGCAATTGGATCTTTAATAATTAATGCAATGTAAATCATGTATGAGTTGAATATTCCCGACATTCATATATATTTATGTTATAAAAAAAAATGTATACTTCTGTATTCACATATGTATTAAATTAATTTACATTCACATTCATTCATAAACTAAATCTTAATTTCTGAAATGCTAAAAAATGTTCATTTCTTAAAAATTAACATTAGTTGAAAAAACCGCGAAGTTATAATTTTTTCTGTTAATTTCCCGATAAAGGGTTTTTTTTTTTAAATTAAAACCGAAATTCTTAATATTTCAAATAAGAAAAAAATATATTAAAAAATTGAAAAAGTTATACGTTTTTTTCTTAAAATGTTATATGATATAGTCGTCCGATCCGGATCTGACAAACGTAGATGGCTCGACTCAGCTGTTAATGCTGTATCAATCAATCAATAATATACATTCTATAGGCTCGGAAATGATTCCTTCACTGCGTTCTTATTCAGAATATTGAATATTCAGATAATGTGCATCGTGGTGCTGGGGTTAGACATAAAAAATACATCCTAGCCCAAAAGTAGACAACAGAAACGAAATTGGGCAAGGATCGGCGAACAGCATAGTCTTTCTCCGAAATTCATGTAGCATACTTTTGCTTTTATCATATTAGTTTGTAATTTATTTAATGTTTAATAAAATAACAATAAAAAAAATAGTATTTCATTCCCCAATATATTTAACGGAAAATACGAAATAAAACGGTAACAATTTTAATTTGTCGGGATCTATAATTTGAAATATGTGAAGAACCTGCACGTGAGAGTGAGAGGCAAACCGTCGCAAACAGTCTGTTTTATTAAATATTTTTATTCTTTTTGCAAGCCGCTTGAAAAATACTGATATTTTTCTTTAATTATATTTTTAATTTATATATTTAATTTTATATTTCGTCTTGTTAGGTTCTGATTCTTAAGTATCAATGGTTTCGTTGCCGCTTGCAAAATATTAAAAGTGCCGTCGGGGATCTCTTAACGCCATCCAAGTTTCTAGTATTTTTAGTTTCGTGTCGCTGTCCAGGCCTAAGAACGGCGCTTACGAACAGCCGTTTTCAACTGTATGCTTCTCGCTCTCTCTAACTACTTGAAATCGGTGTGTCCATACCGTGATATTTTTCTTTAATTATATTTTTAATTAAAATATATATTAATGATCTCATCGATTCGTGTTGTTAGGTTCTGATTCTTAAGTAGCAATGGTTTCGTTGATGGATTAGTATTCGTTAATCATGTTTTGCTGAACGCAACAAAAAAAATCGGGAAAAGCATTTAAACAAAATAAGAAGGCAGAATTTTCGCTGCCGCTGTTTGTAAATTTTTCTAGCAAAAGGCATTCAGAAAAAGCTAGATTTGACGGAAAAAAAGCAAATTCGGCAACAGTGTCTCCAACCCGCCGGCGAATTTAGTTGCGCCATCCATCCTTCGAGCAGTGCTGAAATAAGCAGCGTTCGAATATTTATAATTGTGAAAACCGTTTATATGGAGAATCAACATTGAGACGAGTGAAAAGAATAACTATTCTATAAATATACATATGTACTTTCGGTGCCTCAGTCTGTGACCAACCACATCAATAGCAATAAAATGATAAATATGTAAATCAATTTAATTCCCTACTTAAATAATCTTAAAAGATACCACATTAACGCTGCATTATACCTTCGGTAAGTAGTTTAGTAAAATAATATGGTTAATTATTTTTCGTATTCGTATTTTCATTTATAAAATTGGTTCTGTAACTATTTCAAACTTTAAAGTTGGCAAAAGAAATATCTAAAACCTGCAGAAGAAATGAAAAGTGAAATAAGTATAAGAAGCTGTAAAAATAAACTCCAAAAATATTTAGTGTATAACATGTAAAAAAAGAAAAGAAGCTAACTTTGGCATGCCGAAGTTTTTATACCCTTGCAGATTGCAATTCGATCACTAGGAATTATATATTTTTTGTTAAAAAAATGTTCCGATCATTCCTATGGCAGCTATGTATATGATATAGTAAATACGAACCTAATACGAATTCGTTTCAGCTTCAAATATCTTTCGGCGTTGAAGATGCAGGCAGACATGTTTGTGAGTGCTATGTTATTTAATACCCTTTATTTATTCTGCTTTCCCAAGCAGACAAGCCGTATACCGGAGCTATGTATTAAAATTTTAAGTTAACGTAAAATAGCCAAAGGCTAACTGATAAACTCAATGCATTTTTACATATTTTTACTTTGTTTATGTGTTTTTAGTTAGAGCACTGAGCTTTGAAGTTAAAAGAATCATGTTAATTTAAAAGCTCTAGTCAGCTTTGCTGATATTAAACAGTGTATTATTCAGGTCGCCTTTTGTTTTGACTTCGCTACACTGAGAGATGAATTTTTGAATAATTAATTTTTAATAATTAATTAGTAATACGTTTAATTAATTGTCAAAAATAACCGAAAATTTTCAGAATAGTCATTTGAACACTAAAAGAGTTTTGTGTTCATATAAAGTAGGGATAGGCTAGGTTAGGTAACGATATTTAGTATTATTATATTTTTTTCGTAGGAGTAATCTTATTATTATTTTGATGAAATTAAGATTCTATAAATTAAAGTACTAACTTTTAAAATCTCTAATTTTGTATTTATTGAAGTTATATTAAGGTCCCAATTAGGAATTATGTTTGTTGGATCAACTAATGGGTTCTTTATTTAATTGAATATCTTGTAATATCTCTAGTAAGCTAACTCTACACAAGCTTCGGTAAAATGTATAAATGTGTATTTTTCCAGAGCGTCAGAAACGCAGCTGTTGGCTCAGTGTAATATACAAGTACATATGCGCATTTATACATATGTATGTATGTATGGCGGGCTTTGCAGTGTGCTGACTGGGCTCTGCCCGCTGCATATATAATACATATCATGTTTGTATGTACATATATTTATGTGCGATCACATTTCTGGCGACTTATATGTTTATGTTACCGACAGAGTTTACGTTTGGAGGAGTGCTTATGCAGCGCTTTAAATAGTGTATAGGCATGCTTAGTGAAGTTATTTGATTTCAAATTTGTTTATAATATTTAAACATGCTTATATTTATACCCTTGCAGGGTATTATAATTTCAGTCAGAAGTTTGCAACGCAGTGAATAGAATTGTAGGTATAGAAATCTTATATTATTCTACAATTTTTGTGTAAAATTTTATGAAAATCGGACTACTATATCATATAGCTCCCATAGGAACAATCGAGAAATTAATACCATTAAATATTATAACGTTTTCAGTTTTCAACAGATTTTCAAATTTTCAAATTTGAGTTGTTAGTCTTAAATTTTGTGTAAAATTTTATGAAAATCGGACGATTATATCATATAGGTGCCATACAAACGATCGGTAGATGTGGGATAAAAATGCAAATCTGCGAATGTAAAACTGTATATATAAGATGTACATATGTATGTATATGTAAATAAAATGAAAGCAGGTATTACTTCATTGTTTTTTAACATAAATATTGTATGGCTTCCTAGTCATTGAAGTTAATCGTCAGCTGTTATAATATTTATATGTATATACATATATGTATACACATATGTATATATTATTTTTATATACATTTATGTTATTTACAGTTAATTTTTTTATTATCCCCTTGCAGGGTTTTACAATTTTAGTCAGAAGTTTGCAACGCTCATCGAATTTGAGATATGGCTTTTCTTGAATTCTTGAATTTCAGTAATAATTTTATGAAAAAACGGATTACTCTATAATTATTATGCTTATTTGCATATTTTATTTACCAAATATTCCTTCCCACCTAATATATTTAAACGAGATGACAGAATTTAATTGACAAGTGATAAGTTTAATATAATCTATTGTATTAGTTGTCAAGTCCAACAGTTTCCGCTGATTCAAGTGAAGATTTTCGCTTGTTGAACCATCGTATCTGTTATCACAATTTATGTACATATGTATGTACATATGTATACCTTATTCCCCTTTGGTTTTTAGCGCTACATCAATAACCTCTTTTTGCATCTGAAGTACGTTCGATTGCCCCAAAGAGGAACCAAAGCGGGCGCTATCAAACCTCATCGAACATGTCGGGAGTGGGCCGACTTCAATACGACCGTTGCAAATGGGGCTTAAGCGAAGATCCCTTAAGGCGAAGACTTACGAAAGAAGACTCAAGTTCAATCGAACCAAAAATTCAGTCCCGTTCGACCCGCTCGATCAAATGCTGCCAAAAAACTATCGCTAAATGAAGAGGACAATGCAAAACTGGGAATGTAAAACTGTAAGTTTAATATGTAAAGATAAATTTAATGACATAAGTACACATAATTTAATATGTATTAATTCTTAATGTTCGATTTGCAAGCTGCATGGGTATACTTTTGAATCAAGAATGTAAATATTGGTTGGAGGATTTTCGGACATACATAAATATGTATGTATTTTATTTTAAGTGAGGATATGTTTCGTTCTGGACATCCTTTCACAACATTTGTTCTAGTAATCTACTCCGTCTATGTATACTATTGGTCTCAAACACTCCGATTATATATTTAATTAGCAATTTTTGATCCTTTTCTAACCATTACCATTCGTTTTTATACCCTTGCAGTGTATTGTAATTTCTGAAATTTGCAACGCACCATACAAAGTATGTACATATGCATGTATATATGTACTTGATCAGCATCAACAGCCGAGTCGATCTATCTAGCCATGTCCGTCTGTCCGTTTCTACGCAAACTAGTCTCTCAGTTTTAAAGCTATCTGAATGAATCTTTGCAGTTGGTCTTCTATATACTCTCACTTGTATGTTTATATGTCGGATCGGACGATTATGTCATAAAAATCAGAAAATTTGTACAAAAAATTATAACTTTTTCAGTTTTCAACAGATTTTCAGCATATTTAACATACCGCAATTTTATATTTTGTTTAAAATTAAAAAAAATCTGACTACTATATCATAAAGCTGCAATAGACACGATTGATAAATTAATAGTATTAAAAATTATAACTTTTTCGGTTTTCACCAGATTTTCATAAAATTTGAGATATAGCCCTTTTATATTTTTCTAGAATTTCGGTTTTAATTTTATGAAAATCGGATCACTATATCATACGATTGCCATACAAACGATCGTTAGATATAGAGAAAACGGCATAACTGTGAATTGTAAAACTGTAAATATAATATGTGTAGGTTAAAGAAATTAAATCAGGCATTACTTCAATGGTTTTAAACATAAATATATATATAATTTATATTTTATTAATTTCAAGTGATCGAAGTTCTATCTGTAAATAAATAAAAAATTCTATTTCAAAGCAACAATCAATAGCAAAACAATACAATCATCTGAAAAATCTGAATATTCCGATAAATAATGAAAATTATATTTTCAAAATGTTTCGTCATAAAACTCTGGAAATTTGCTTATAAAACTTCGAATAAGTTCTTTGGCATATACATTTTTAGTCAAGCAGAATTTGTATTGCGATGTTTGTTTGATTAAAGTGTTCAAAGTGTTCACTGTAAAAACTCCCCTCAAAACTACTGGAAGAATTGTCTGAATTCAACCGCTTTCCATAAATCCATATCAAAAATACTTGTCGAGTTTCTGGCAAACTTCTTAAAAATATCTATCTTTAGAGACAACAAGTTCTTTTTTTAATGCAAAATTCTTTCTTCTGATAGGGAGTTATTCTCTCCTCTAATTTTAATCCATCCATTTAGCAAACTTTTTATATAGCAAACTATATATAAAGCAAACTGAATGCATATAATCAAATGAAAATTGATGAACTATGAATATCTAATGGAAGCACATCTTCTTGGTATACTGTCTTGAAGTATGTAAATATTTCTGTTTTCAAAGTTATCACCTCGTTGATGGGAAGAGCAAATTAAGGGCTATGACTTTTAGTTCCAAGAAGAAAAACACTTTCACGCAAGTCGCAAATAAATGTTCCAACATTTATGTCAAATTAATTAATTTTCACTTGGGAAAAAAATTATTTTAAGGATACTAAGGAAAACATTTTTTTCGTGTACATACATATATGTATATTAATACTTATTCAATAAGGGTTGTGACTTCATCTGAGGACATGTAGGCCCATACCATAGCATGGTCCCCGCCATGCTTAACGGTTGGAATTCGAAAGAATTTCCATTGCACCCAAATATATTAAATTTTTACTTATCCGCGAAATATACATCTTTCCAGAACCAAGTTATTGCTAATGTGCTCCTTTGCCAATTTAAACGACACTCGATTTCTAATATTTATTAACGTGCTATCAATTTTTCGGAGAATACGACGGATGTGTTCTGGGCAGCAAGACTTCCCTGTCATTTACTGCATTTCACTTGGTATTTTTTATTCAATTTTTTTTTGTATGTTTAGCTTATTTTTATACCCTTAAAGGGTATTATAATTATATTTAAAAGTTTGTCACGCAGTAAATGAGTCATTTCCAACCCTATAAAGTATATACAGTTTGTCAAGTAATTCTATGCAAAACGAAAAATGCCTCACAATTTTGGGTTTACACCGAAAATTTCTTAACAAATACAAGAATTTTTGAAAATTTTCTTTTATAATATTATTAGGATATGTATTTATGTCCTTGATCAGCATCAACAGCCGAGTTGATCTTGTCTGTTCGTGTCTGCGCAAACTATTCTCTCAATTTTAAATTATTTATTTTTATTATTATTTATATTTTTTATATTGTATTAATTATTAAGGATCGAATTGCAATATGCAAGGGTATTCAAACTTCGGTGTTCCCAAGTTAACTTCCCTTATTTCTGCATCTAAATCCAATTCAGGCGTTTTATGTATTTGAAGTTTAAAATTATTTATTTACGTTGTATTTTGTGATTAATTATCATTGAAATATTTTGGTATAAATTATTCTATCTATCAGATGGAAATTGTTTTTTTAATTCACTATTTTATCCAATTTTAATTGAAGTTTTATCTAATTCCGCTTCTTTATAAAGATTTGTTTTCATAGTTACCATCTGCCTTGATTACAGCCCATATATTTATGATCATACTATTTAAATACTTGTTAATAATTAGTGTTAATGTTAAATACATAACTTGTTAATCGGATAGACACAAATAGTGTCTATAATTTATATTTTGTAACTGCTTAATCTTGGCGTTTTTCACCGACAATAATACAATAGTTTTTGTATATTTTTGTTGATTGTCATTTCAATTTGGAACTTGTATACCGATACTCCATGTATTTTTTATTCAGTTACATCGAACGTTTTTTTTTTTTTTTAATTTAACAATTTAACAGCTCTTATAAATTCTTAATGACTTCTTTTTTGGCCGTTGATTTCCGGGATGCCATTTGTTATATTTTGTAAGTGTGAAATTGGGCAACGGCTTAATCTACCATTCCGCCAGGATGACTGATTCTAAATCTGAATCTAACTTCTTTTTGAGTTTCCTGTAATGTTAATACAGCAGCCAGAAAAATTAATGTCTTTAATTTTTGGGGGATTTTAATTTCCTAACAAAATAATAAATGTTTCAACCTTAAGTCCTGCTGGATTCTGGTTGCTAAGTAATGCAATAGGATAGTGTACACCATATTCTACCTCAGTAACAGAAGCAATCAATTGATATGAAACTTCCTTTCCATTTAAAGCTGACTTTTGTAATATTTTTAAAATCTGGGAAAACTTTCGAAAAAGCTCTAGAGTACCCAGGCTTTATGGAATGATTATTTCCCCTGATTCGATTTTCTTAGGAATCGGATAATCTTTGCTTATGAGAAAGTCTAGATGCCTGGCTTATAGTGCAAAAACTATTTCCTGTGATCGCTGCAACTAGCACTTGAACTGGTTTGATTAACTGCTTTGCCAAATAACCGTCTGAAGACAAAACGACAGCTTTTGTTAATGCATAGTAATGCTTGCTTGAGGTAAAGACAATTACTTTTTATACTTTTTTTTTACTTGCAGGGTATTATAATTTCAGTCAGAAGTGTGCAACGCAGTGATCCGATCATATAAAGTATATATATTCTTGACCAGCATCAACAGCCGAGTTGATCTAGGCATGTCCGTCTGTCTGTTTCTACGCAAGGTAGTTGCTCAGTTTTGAAGCTATCTAAATGAAACTTTGTATTTAGTCTTCTATATACTCTCACTCGTATATATGTCGGAACGGGTCGGACTGGGCGACTTTTTCATATAGCTGCCATAGGATGGATCGGAAAATTTTTACCAAAAAAATTATAACATTTTCAGATTTCAACAGAATTTTATCAAATTTAAGATATTATTTTATAATATTCTACAATTTTGTGTAAAATTTTATCAAAATCGGACTACTATATATATATATATATATATATATATATATATATATATATATATATATTCTACAATTAAAAATTATAACTTTTTCAGTTTTCAACAGATATTCATCAAATTTAAGTTATAGCCATTTCATATTATTCTACAATTTTGTGTAAAATTACTACTATATCATATCGTTAGATATAGAGGAAAAATGCAAATCTGTCAATGTGAAACTGTAAATATAAGTATATGTGAATGAAATCACACAATAACACAAATATATATAATTTATATTGTATGGAATCCTATTCATAGAAGTTCTACCTGCAAGGGTATATAAACTTCGGCGTGCCGAGTGGGTCGAACGATATTGAATTTCGGTTCGATTGAACTTGAGTCTTCTCCGACTCAAACATAAAAGTTCGTTTGTAACTCTTCACCTCAAGGGATCTTCGCTTAAGCCCCATTTGCAACGGTCGTATTGAAGTCGGCCCACTCCCGACATGTTCGATGAGGTTTGATCGCGCCTGCTTTGGTTCCTCTTTGGGGCAATCGAACGTACTTCAGATGCAAAAAGAGGTTATTGATGAAGCGCTAAAAACCAAAGGGGAATAAGGTATACATATGTACATACATATGTACATAAATTGTGATAACAGATACGATGGTTCAACAAGCGAAAATCTTCACTTAAATCAGCGGAAACTGTTGGACTTGACTCCTCTTGCTTTTTGACAATTAATATAATATTATTTATCACTTATCAATTAGATTCTGTCATTTCGTTTACACATATGTATTAGGTGGGAAGGAATATTTGGTAAATAAAATAAGCAAGAAAAGAAGCTAACATCGATTCGCCGAATTTTGTATACCCTTGAAGATTGCAATTGGATCTTTAATAATTAATGCAATGTAAATCATGTATGAGTTGAATATTCCCGACATTCATATATATTTATGTTATAAAAAAAAATGTATACTTTTGTATTCACATATGTATTAAATTAATTTACATTCACATTCATTCATAAACTAAATCTTAATTTCTGAAATGCTAAAAAATGTTCATTTCTTAAAAATTAACATTAGTTGAAAAAACCGCGAAGTTATAATTTTTTCTGTTAATTTCCCGATAAAGGGTTTTTTTTAATTAAAACCAAAATTCTTAATATTTCAAATAAGAAAAAAATATATTAAAAAATTGAAAAAGTTATACGTTTTTTTCTTAAAATGTTATATGATATAGTCGTCCGATCCGGATCTGACAAACGTAGATGGCTCGACTCAGCTGTTAATGCTGTATCAATCAATCAATAATATACATTCTATAGGCTCGGAAATGATTCCATCACTGCGTTCTTATTCAGAATATTGAATATTCAGATAATGTGCATCGTGGTGCTGGGGTTAGACATAAAAAATACATCCTAGCCCAAAAGTAGACAACAGAAACGAAATTGGGCAAGGATCGGCGAACAGCATAGTCTTTCTCCGAAATTCATGTAGCATACTTTTGCTTTTATCATATTAGTTTGTAATTTATTTAATGTTTAATAAAATAACAATAAAAAAAATAGTATTTCATTCCCCAATATATTTAACGGAAAATACGAAATAAAACGGTAACAATTTTAATTTGTCGGGATCTATAATTTGAAATATGTGAAGAACCTGCACGTGAGAGTGAGAGGCAAACCGTCGCAAACAGTCTGTTTTATTAAATATTTTTATTCTTTTTGCAAGCCGCTTGATAAATACTGATATTTTTCTTTAATTATATTTTTAATTTATATATTTAATTTTATATTTCGTCTTGTTAGGTTCTGATTCTTAAGTATCAATGGTTTCGTTGCCGCTTGCAAAATATTAAAAGTGCCGTCGGGGATCTCTTAACGCCATCCAAGTTTCTAGTATTTTTAGTTTCGTGTCGCTGTCCAGGCCTGAGAACGGCGCTTACGAACAGCCGTTTTCAACTGTATGCTTCTCGCTCTCTCTAACTACTTGAAATCGGTGTGTCCATACCGTGATATTTTTCTTTAATTATATTTTTAATTAAAATATATATTAATGATCTCATCGATTCGTGTTGTTAGGTTCTGATTCTTAAGTAGCAATGGTTTCGTTGATGGATTAGTATTCGTTAATCATGTTTTGCTGAACGCAACAAAAAAAATCGGGAAAAGCATTTAAACAAAATAAGAAGGCAGAATTTTCGCTGCCGCTGTTTGTAAATTTTTCTAGCAAAAGGCATTCAGAAAAAGCTAGATTTGACGGAAAAAAAGCAAATTCGGCAACAGTGTCTCCAACCCGCCGGCGAATTTAGTTGCGCCATCCATCCTTCGAGCAGTGCTGAAATAAGCCGCGTTCGAATATTTATAATTGTGAAACCGTTTATATGGAGAATCAACATTAAGACGAGTGAAAAGAATAACTATTCTATATATATATGTACATATGTATGTACTTTCGGTACCTCAGTCTGTGACTAACCACATCAATAGCAATAAAATCATAAATATGTAAATCAATTGAATTCCCTACTTAAATAATCTTAAAAGATACCACATTAACGCTGCATTATACCTTCGGTAAGTAGTTTAGTAAAATAATATGGTTAATTATTTTTCGTATTCGTATTTTCATTTATAAAATTGGTTCTGTAACTATTTCAAACTTTAAAGTTGGCAAAAGAAATATCTAAAACCTGCAGAAGAAATGAAAAGTGAAATAAGTATAAGAAGCTGTAAAAATAAACTCCAAAAATATTTAGTGTATAACATGTAAAAAAAGAAAAGAAGCTAACTTTGGCATGCCGAAGTTTTTATACCCTTGCAGATTGCAATTCGATCACTAGGAATTATATATTTTTTGTTAAAAAAATGTTCCGATCATTCCTATGGCAGCTATGTATATGATATAGTAAATACGAACCTAATACGAATTCGTTTCAGCTTCAAATATCTTTCGGCGTTGAAGATGCAGGCAGACATGTTTGTGAGTGCTATGTTATTTAATACCCTTTATTTATTCTGCTTTCCCAAGCAGACAAGCCGTATACCGGAGCTATGTATTAAAATTTTAAGTTAACGTAAAATAGCCAAAGGCTAACTGATAAACTCAATGCATTTTTACATATTTTTACTTTGTTTATGTGTTTTTAGTTAGAGCACTGAGCTTTGAAGTTAAAAGAATCATGTTAATTTAAAAGCTCTAGTCAGCTTTGCTGATATTAAACAGTGTATTATTCAGGTCGCCTTTTGTTTTGACTTCGCTACACTGAGAGATGAATTTTTGAATAATTAATTTTTAATAATTAATTAGTAATACGTTTAATTAATTGTCAAAAATAACCGAAAATTTTCAGAATAGTCATTTGAACACTAAAAGAGTTTTGTGTTCATATAAAGTAGGGATAGGCTAGGTTAGGTAACGATATTTAGTATTATTATATTTTTTTCGTAGAAGTAATCTTATTATTATTTTGATGAAATTAAGATTCTATAAATTAAAGTCCTAACTTTTAAAATCTCTAATTTTGTATTTATTGAAGTTATATTAAGGTCCCAATTAGGAATTATGTTTGTTGGATCAACTAATGGGTTCTTTATTTAATTTAATATCTTTTAATACATATCTCTAGTAAGCTAACTCTACACAAGCTTCGGTAAAATGTATAAATGTGTATTTTTCCAGAGCGTCAGAAACGCAGCTGTTGGCTCAGTGTAATATACAAGTAAATATGCGCATTTATACATATGTATGTATGTATGTATGGCGGGCTTTGCAGTGTGCTGACTGGGCTCTGCCCGCTGCATATATAATACATATCATGTTTGTATGTACATATATTTATGTGCGATCACATTTCTGGCGACTTATATGTTTATGTTACCGACATAGAGTCTCAGTTTGAAGGAGTGCTTATGCAGCGCTTTAAATATTGTATAGGCATGCTTAGTGAAGTTATTTGATTTCAAATTTGTTTATAATATTTAAACATGCTTATATTTATACCCTTGCAGGGTATTATAATTTCAGTCAGAAGTTTGCAACGCAGTGAAAGAGGTACCTCCGACCATATAAAGTATATATGTATGTACATATGTACATACATACATATATGCTTGATCAGAATCAACAGCCGAGTTGATCTATCTAGCCATGTCCGTTTCTACGCAAACTAGTCTCTCAGTTTTGAAGCTATCGGAATGAAACTTTGCAGTTAGTCTTCTATATACTCTCACTCGTATATATGTCGGAACGGGCCGGATCGGACGACTATATCATATAGCAGCCATAGGAATGATGGGAACATTTTTACAAAAAAAGAAAAATTATAACATTTTCAGTTTTCAAAAGATTTTTATCAAATTTGATATATAGCCATTTCATATTATTCTAAAATTGTTGTGTAAAATTTTATGAAAATCGGACTACTATATCATATAGCTCCCATAGGAACGATCGAGAAATTAATACAATTAAAAATTATAACGTTTTCAGTTTTCAGCAGATTTTTTATGAAATTTGAGATAAAGCCATTTTATATTTGTCTCAAATTTTGTGTCAAATTTTATGAAAATCGGACGATTATATCATATACATAGGTGCCATACAAACGATCGGTAGATGTGGGATAAAAATGCAAATCTGCGAATGTAAAACTGTATATATAAGATGTACATATGTATGTATATGTAAATAAAATGAAAGCAGGTATTACTTCATTGTTTTTTAACATAAATATTGTATGGATTCCTAGTCATTGATGTTCATCGTCAGCTGTTATAATATTTATATGTATATACATATATGTATACACATACATATGTATATATTATTTTTATATACATTTATTTTATTTACAGTTAATTTTTTTATTATCCCCTTGCAGGGTTTTACAATTTTAGTCAGAAGTTTGCAACGCTCATCGAATTTGAGAAATGGAATTGAATTGAATTCTTGAATTTCAGTAATAATTTTATGAAAAAACGGATTACTATATAATTATTATGCTTATTTGCATATTTTATTTACCAAATATTCCTTCCCACCTAATATATTTAAACGAGATGACAGAATTTAATTGACAAGTGATAAGTTTAATATAATCTATTGTATTAGTTGTCAAGTCCAACAGTTTCCGCTGATTTAAGTGAAGATTTTCGCTTGTTGAACCATCGTATCTGTTATCACAATTTATGTACATATGTATGTACATATGTATACCTTATTCCCCTTTGGTTTTTAGCGCTACATCAATAACCTCTTTTTGCATCTGAAGTACGTTCGATTGCCCCAAAGAGGAACCAAAGCGGGCGCTATCAAACCTCATCGAACATGTCGGGAGTGGGCCGACTTCAATACGACCGTTGCAAATGGGGCTTAAGCGAAGATCCCTTAAGGCGAAGACTTACGAAAGAAGACTCAAGTTCAATCGAACCAAAAATTCAGTCCCGTTCGACCCGCTCGATCAAATGCTGCCAAAAAACTATCGCTAAATGAAGAGGACAATGCAAAACTGGGAATGTAAAACTGTAAGTTTAATATGTAAAGATAAATTTAATGACATAAGTACACATAATTTAATATGTATTAATTCTTAATGTTCGATTTGCAAGCTGCATGGGTATACTTTTGAATCAAGAATGTAAATATTAGTTGGAGGATTTTCGGACATACATAAATATGTATGTATTTTATTTTAAGTGAGGATATGTTTCGTTCTGGACATCCTTTCACAACATTTGTTCTAGTAATCTACTCCGTCTATGTATACTATTGGTCTCAAAAAGTCCGATTATATATTTGATTAGCAATTTTTTATCCTTTTCTAACCATTACCATTCGTTTTCATACCCTTGCAGTGTATTGTAATTTCTGAAATTTGCAACGCACCATACAAAGTATGTACATATGCATGTATATATGTACTTGATCAGCATCAACAGCCGAGTCGATATATCTAGCCATGTCCGTCTGTCCGTTTCTACGCAAACTAGTCTCTCAGTTTTAAAGCTATCTGAATGAATCTTTGCAGTTGGTCTTCTATATACTCTCACTTGTATGTTTATATGTCGGATCGGACGATTATGTCATAAAAATCAGAAAATTTGTACAAAAAATTATAACTTTTTCAGTTTTCAAGAGATTTTCAGCAAATTTAACATACCGCCAAATTTATATTTTGTTTAAAATTAAAAAAAAAAATTGACTACTATATCATAAAGATGCACGACACGATCGATAAATTAATAGTATTAAAAATAAAAACTTTTTCGGTTTTCACCAGATTTTCATAAAATTTGAGATATAGCCCTTTTATATTTTTCTAGAATTTCGGTTTTAATTTTATGAAAATCGGACCACTATATCATACGATTTCCATACAAACGATCGTTAGATATAGAGAAAACGGCATAACTGTGAATTGTAAAACTGTAAATATAATATGTATAGGTTAAAGAAATTAAATCAGGCATTACTTCAATGGTTTTAAACATAAATATATATATAATTTATATTTTATTAATTTCAAGTGATCGAAGTTCTATCTGTAAATAAATAAATAAATTCTATTTCAAAGCAACAATCAATAGCAAAACAATACAGTCATCTGAAAAATCTGAATATTCCGATAAATAATGAAAATTATATTTTCAAAATGTTTCGTCATAAAACTCTGGAAATTTGCTTATAAAACTTCAAATAAGTTCTTTGGCATATACATTTTTAGTCAAGCAATACATATTACTCTAAACAGAATTTGTATTGCGTTGTTTGTTTGATTAAAGTGTTCAAAACAGCTGACTGTAAAAACTCCCCTCAAAACTACTGGAAGAATTGTCTGAATTCAACCGCTTTCCATAAATCCATATCAAAAATACTTGTCGAGTTTCTGGCAAACTTCTTAAAAATATCTATCTTTAGAGACAACAAGTTCTTTTTTTAATGCAAAATTCTTTCTTCTGATAGGGAGTTATTCTCTCCTCTAATTTTAATCCATCCATTTAGCAAACTTTTTATATAGCAAACTATATATAAAGCAAACTGAATGCATATAATCAAATGAAAATTGATGAACTATGAATATCTAATGGAAGCACATCTGTTCTTGGTATACTGTCTTGAAGTATGTAAATTTTTCTGTTTTCAAAGTTATCACCTCGTTGATGGGAAGAGCAAATTAAGGGCTATGACTTTTAGTTCCAAGAAGAAAAACACTTTCACGCAAGTCGCAAATAAATGTTCCAACATTTATGTCAAATTAATTAATTTTCACTTGGGAAAAAAATTATTTTAAGGATACTAAGGAAAACATTTTTTTCGTGTACATACATATATGTATATTAATACTTATTCAATAAGGGTTGTGACTTCATCTGAGGACATGTAGGCCCATACCATAGCATGGTCCCCGCCATGCTTAACGGTTGGAATTCGAAAGAATTTCCATTGCACCCAAATATATTAAATTTTTACTTATCCGCGAAATATACATCTTTCCAGAACCAAGTTATTGCTAATGTGCTCCTTTGCCAATTTAAACGACACTCGATTTCTAATATTGATTAACGTGCTATCAATTTTTCGGAGAATACGACGGATGTGTTCTGGGCAGCAAGACTTCCCTGTCATTTACTGCATTTCACTTGGTATTTTTTATTCAATTTTGTTTTTGTATGTTTAGCTTATTTTTATACCCTTAAAGGGTATTATAATTATATTTAAAAGTTTGTCACGCAGTAAATGAGTCATTTCCAACCCTATAAAGTATATACAGTTTGTCAAGTAATTCTATGCAAAACGAAAAATGCCTCACAATTTTGGGTTTACACCGAAAATTTCTTAACAAATACAAGAATTTTTGAAAATTTTCTTTTATAATATTATTAGGATATGTATTTATGTCCTTGATCAGCATCAACAGCCGAGTTGATCTTGTCTGTTAGTTTCTGCGCAAACTATTCTCTCAATTTTAAAGCTCTCGAAACGTATCATTTCTTTTATCTTTATTATTATTTATTTTTATACCCTTGCAGGGTATTATAATTTCAGTCAGAAGTTTGCAACGCAGTGAAGGAGGCACCTCCGACTATATAAAGTATATATATTCTTGATCAGGATCAACAGCCGAGTCGATCTAGCCATGTCCGTCTGTCCGTCTGTCCGTCTGTCCTTCTGTCCGTCTGTCCATCTGTCCGTCTGTCCGTTTCTACGCAAACTAGTCTCTCAGTTTTGAAGCTATCTGAATGAAACTTTGTAGTTAGCCTTCTATATACTCTCACTCGTATATATGTCGGAACGGGCCGGATCGGACGACTATATCATATAGCTGCCATAGGAATGATCGGAAAATGTTTACAAAAAAATTTTTAACTTTTTCAGTTTTCAATAGAATTGGATCAAATTTGAGATTTGAGCCATTTTACTATACTCTACAATTTTGCATAAAATTTTATGAAAATCGGACTACTATATCATATAGCTCCCATAGGAACGATCGAGAAATTAATACAATTAAATTTATAACCTTTTCAGTTTTAAACTGATTTTCATCAAATTTGAGGTATAGCTATTTTATATTAGTCTTAAATTTTGTGTCAAATTTTATGAAAATCGGACGACTATATCTTATAGGTGCCATACAAACGATCGTTTGATGTAGAGGAAAAATGCAAATCTTTGAATGTAAAACTGAAAATATAATATGTATAGGTGAATACAATGAAAGCAGGTATTACTTCATTGTTTTTTAACACAAATATATATCATTTATATTGTATGGTTTTTTATTTATAGAAGTTCTATCTGCAAGGGTATATAAACTTCGGCGTGCCTAAGTTAGCTTCCTTTCTTGTTTTATATTGTATTAATTATTAATGATCGAATTGCAATCTGAAAGGGTATACAAACTTCGGTGTTCCCAAGTAAACTTCCCTTCTTTCTGCAATTAAATCCAATTCAGGCGTTTTATGTATTTGAAGTTTTAAATTATTTATTTACGTTGTATTTTGTGATTAATTATCATTGAAATATTTTGGTATAAATTATTCTATCTATCAGATGGAAATTGTTTTTTTAATTCACTATTTTATCCAATTTTAATTGAAGTTTTATCTAATTCCGCTTCTTTATAAAGATTTGTTTTCATAGTTACCATCTGCCTTGATTACAGCCCATATATTTATGATCATACTATTTAAATACTTGTTAATAATTAGTGTTAATGTTAAATACATAACTTGTTAATCGGATAGACACAAATAGTGTCTATAATTTATATTTTGTAACTGCTTAATCTTGGCGTTTTTCACCGACAATAATACAATAGTTTTTGTATATTTTTGTTGATTGTCATTTCAATTTGGAACTTGTATACCGATACTCCATGTATTTTTTATTCAGTTACATCGAACGTTTTTTTTTTTAATTTAACAATTTAACAGCTCTTATAAATTCTTAATGACTTCTTTTTTGGCCGTTGATTTCCGGGATGCCATTTGTTATATTTTGTAAGTGTGAAATTGGGCAACGGCTTAATCTACCATTCCGCCAGGATGACTGATTCTAAATCTGAATCTAACTTCTTTTTGAGTTTCCTGTAATGTTAATACAGCAGCCAGTAAAATTAATGTCTTCAATTTTTGGGGGATTTTAATTTCCTAACAAAATAATAAATGTTTCAACCTTAAGTCCTGCTGGATTCTGGTTGCTAAGTAATGCAATAGGATAGTGTACACCATATTCTACCTCAGTAACAGAAGCAATCAATTGATATGAAACTTCCTTTCCATTTAAAGCTGACTTTTGTAATATTTTTAAAATCTGGGAAAACTTTCGAAAAAGCTCTAGAGTACCCAGGCTTTATGGAATGATTATTTCCCCTGATTCGATTTTCTTAGGAATCGGATAATCTTTGCTTATGAGAAAGTCTAGATGCCTGGCTTATAGTGCAAAAACTATTTCCTGTGATCGCTGCAACTAGCACTTGAACTGGTTTGATTAACTGCTTTGCCAAATAACCGTCTGAAGACAAAACGACAGCTTTTCTTAATGCAAAGTAATGCTTGCTTGAGGTAAAGACAATTACTTTTTTTTATTAGTAAAGCATTCCACTTTTTCATGTCAGCAGAATGCATATGCGCTTCGCCTGGGAGTTTATCCTTTTTTACTACATTACTACATAAACTATTGTGGCGACTGAGCCATCTCCTACTTTAAGTAAAGTTTAGACCAAATCATATAGGCATATATTTCGTAAGAGCTATTACATAACCAAAGGGAAGATTTCGTGCAAGATTTTATTTTATGTCCGACCGATTTTTGAAAAAGAGAGACAGTAGCAATTCTAATTTAAAAGAAATAATTTCCATGTGCCACTCGGGGCATCCCAAAAACATACATATGTACATTCCTGGGTTTCAGCTTCAACGCTGTCTATATGGTTTTAAAACATTTTTTTTTTTGTTTAGAAGTAAGTGTAACTTCAGTACTTTCATGATTTTGAGGTGTTGGGGAAGAAAAAGAATGCATGCAGAGTATTTGTTTCTGAATCCTTTTGGGTCTGTTTTCATTAATCAGCACGTTCACCTTGAAAGAGAAAAATATATATATTATTTAGCTTGGATTTCTTTTGTTACCGATTTAAAAAAGTCAACAATACTATAGGCTGAAATTCAGAAATTATAAATATGTATTTCCGGAGTCCTCGTCGTGCATTTATGTATGTTGCAGCCTTTAAATAACATTACAACCTTTTATAAACACCCAAGAACATTATTTTTGCAAGAAGTAAAACATCCGTTTTTATTTAAATTTCCAGTTCCCTTATTTATAATAAACAGTTTTGTGTTTCATTTTACATACGCAAAATAATTTTAAAACCAAATGTAACGAGTATTTCCATCGACTTTCGAGATCTTTGTATCTTGACTAAATTTAAAAATGTTTAATTGATAATTTATTTAACCTACGCTTAAGTTGCAATCCATAAATCTATTAAGCTTAATCCTAATCGAGCGGAGCTTTGATGCTAATAGGATTTTATTTTTTTCTCCGCTATTGTGGGGTATAGAATATTTATAAATATTTACTTACCGTAATATATCTAAATAAAAAAATTGTTGTATTATTAAACAATAATGCAAAAATAATAGTTGTTAGTTTACTTGTCATTTTCTGTCTATATTTTATTTATTACTGTATTTGAATTTCGGATTCGTTTTACATCTTGATTGTTTTTATTCTGACTTTATTATAGACTTGTTTTTGTTAGGCAGGTCGATAGAAACGAATTGTGCGAGTTAAATAAAAGATAAAGTAACATTAATATTAATGTATTATTATGAGTTATGTAATAACTGATGTGTTAATTTTTCCAAATTTTAAATTAGGGAAAACGCTTTTTTCGGGCTAGTATTTTAAATCATAAATTAATAAGATTGAATTTTAAATTTATTTCATAATAATTTTGTAAGGAAGGTAAGGTAAAGGTATAGTGGTAGGTACAATATACAAAGCGTGGTTGGATCGGTTTGATATATTCTAAGAGATCATTTCATGGTTGGATCGGTTTAATATATTCTAAGAGATCATTTCAACTTAATACTATATAAATATATTTCTTTTATTTACATTATCATCACTTTAAGGGGTTACATACAGTTAGAATTTAAAAAAAATTCTATTTTTTATTTATTTTATTTTCCTAATATAAATATATTTAAGAATATACACAGAACGTTTCATTTAGTTCCGGTGAATGTTTCCTGAGTTATAAGTAAATTTGAAAAGGCGTTTCAAAGTGCTCTATGTAAAGTGCATTCCAAACATTGCTCGAAAACGGCTTGCCCGATTAGTCTCAAATTTTAATACGACCTTCTAAAATATATTTTTTAGAAATTAATCGAAGTTTTTTTCTTTCCAATAAATATTTTAATAATAGATTGATTACGGAATATTACATGAGAAGCACAAAGGAGACGACATAATCGTCTGCGACCACAACGATCACTTCGTCTTGTCCCCGACTGCTCCTATCACAACTATTCCTACAGATGTGGAATTATCGAATTGTTCACAACAAATCAAACCGCTGGACAGAGATATGCTCGACGATTTATTGCCAGTATCGAGTTCGGGATTTAGCACTGGATTAATCTCGCAATCTATTACGAGAGGGACGGAAGACAGATTTGTGTCTGGGACATCGCTCGGCGAAACTGGATGGCAAGTAGTGAAACTTGATGTTTACAATTTCAACGGGACTGTGAATCCTTTTATTTAGTTGATCTACTAGTTTCAATAACCATTTTTCATTTTTGGGTAAAATATGATGGTCTGATGATTTGTTAGTATCTTATACTTCCTTCCATACAAATAGAGTTAAAAGTATTTCATGCTCCACAGGATTGCCAAAAATTCTTTATCGGTGTTGGAATAGTTATTTTCAAGATTATTGTTTATTTTCGTATTCTTATACCCTTGCAGGGAATTATAATTTCAGTCAGAAGTTTGCAACGCAGTGAAGGAGTTACCTCCGACCATATAAAGTATATATATTCTTGATCAGGATCAATAGCCGAGTCGATCTGGCCATGTCCGTCTGTCCGTTTCTACGCAAACTCGTCTTTCAGTTTTAAAGCTATTTGAATGAAACTTTGTAGTTTGTCTTCTATATACTCTCACTCGTATATATGTCGGAACGGGTCGGATCGGACGACTATATCATATAGCTGAATGATCGGAAAATTTTTACAAAAAAAATTATAACATTTTCAATTTTCAACAGAAATTAATCAAATTTGTGCTTAGCCATTTCATTATATTCTACAATTTTGTGTAAAATTTTATGAAAAATCGGACTAGTATATCATTTAGCTCCTATAGGAACGATCGAGAAATTAATTCATTTAAAAATTAGAACTTTTTCAGCTTTCAACAAATTTTCATCCAATTTGAGATATAGCCGATTCATATTAATTTATAATTTAGTGTAAAATTTTATGAAAATCGGACTACTATATCATATAGCTGACATAGGAACGATCGAGAAATTAATACAATTAAAAATTATAACTTTTCCAGTTTTCTACAGATTTTCATCAATTTTGAGATATAGCCATTTTATATTAGACTTAAATTTTGTGCCAAATTTGATGAAAATCGGACTACTATATCATATAGGTTGAGCAAAAATGCAAATCTGTGAATGTAAAACTGCAAATATAATATGTATGGGTGAATGAAATGAAAGCAGGCATGACTAATTTGTTTTTTAACATAAATATAAATAATTTATATTGTATGGATTTCTAGTCACCGAAGTTCTATCTGCAAGGGTATATAAACTTCGGCTTGCCGAAGATAGCTTCCTTTCGTGTTCTTTCAATTTTCTTCGTTCTTCTTGGATTAAGTGATCCAATTTCAGATTGTCTAGATTCCCATTGCTTTTCAATGTACATATTTATTGGTATTGATAAGGGTTATTAAAGATGGCATTTTCTTTTTTATTATTTGTTCAAGTTTTGTGTTCATTGTTAATAAATTCGTATAAGAAATTCACCATATCTATACCTTTTATAAAGCCGTACTTTCTTCCTTTTAATGGGGCCAATTTCTATATAATTCTATCATTACTAGGTGTTTGTGCGGATTCTTATATGCCCGGCAGATAGTGCATTGCCTGTTGTTCGTGGGCGTCTCAACTAGCGCTCAAACTAGGTGGAATGAAGGCTTCCAAGTGAGGGTCTGAAAACGCAGCGAGAGGCTCTGATGGAATACATGTGAGTAACGCTTGTTTGTGGAATATGCCTATGTCAACAAAAATAATGTGCACAGAGTAATTTGAGTTAATGTATGATATTACTAAATATGTACGGAAATGAGACATTTTCCCCGTTCCTGCAAGGTGTGCTGTGGAGGGAATTCCCTGGCAGAAGTTCAATAAGACTGTGAGTCGCAAGCACCAGTCTGATTCGCAGACGTGTTGTCGTTTTGGATCGGATTTTGATTGAACAATCTCACATAGTGTTTCAGTCTTGTTGTTGAATAACAAAAACTCACACCAATTCTCCACGCCAAAGGTAGCTTGATGATTAAATCATATTAGCGCATCGTTTGTCAACTCTAGACGTTGTTCAAACTCGTCCTTAGCCAATTCCATGAATTGATGTCTATGGCCATTGATCTAATCTAATTGATTGCTTGACTGCTTAGGAAAGACTAGCTTTAGACTATCTCATTTGGCATTCGCTGCATCCCAGTTGTCGCTACAGGTAGGTGGGCTGTTAGCACCATAAATGCATTGTTGTAAGCAGTCCACTTGATATTTGCCTCTTTTTCTGTTCATAATTTCAAGTTGATGTTATAGAGTTTTAATACGTTCGTTGGTGGCTGCTTTGATTATTCAATAGCCTCATTAATACGTCGTCGTTGGATATTAATCTTTTATGAACTAAGATATGTATTGAGCATATTTTGAATCAAGCTCGCGAACGTTTCCGACTATATCCAATTTTGATGGCTTTTGAAAATGTTTGAAAATTTTCATAGAGCTACAAGCATTGACTATTCGTAACTCTGAACACACGTGTTTTTGGCATCCTTTATCCCGGTAAACCCGGTATCTCTGAACACTTGTGTTTGATACCCGTTATCCCGGTAAACAATATTCATATCGCTCTAATGTGGCTTCAATTCGTAATATACGATTATAGTCCAATTCTGAGATTGCCATTCTTGAGGTGCCGAGCCGTTCATAGAATATTCCAGGTTGATTGGTGAATTGGGTCACACTTGTTGGTTATACCATCGCTAGTGGAAGAATGAATAGCATTTCTAGCAAAGTTGGAAGGATCGGCAATGACATCTTCTTGTGTGTTGGGAATTCTTCTGCCAGCGTTGTGTCTTCGATTGCGCTGTGAAAAAGTTTTGTGGTTAATTCTTCTTTTAACCACGGTGCAAGACGAGTGACTGGCCGGTTAGGTTTGTGAATTTTGAGTAAAATTTTGAGATTGAGTGTTATTCTGATTAGTTGTGGCATAATAAGAACTAGAGTTAAAATGTTTGTTATTATAATACCTTTGGTTGTTCTTTTCATTTATGTCGCATTTCTAGCCTGGTGTTGTACCGGCTTGGATGACTGTTTCAAGCGCTACGTCCACCATTAATCGCCTGATTGCTCCACACATGATGTGTACCTGTGAAACCGCATTGGCAACGTTAATAATATTGGGGCGGTTGGAGCTATGGCGTTTAACGCAGCTCGCCGCTTTACTTCGCACCACGAAGTTGATTGTTGCAAGGCGCTCTTTGTATCGCTGTCGGTCTTCCTCGTTGGTTGCCGTCTTCAGCAACTCGATGTTTAATTTCCTTGCGCTGAGCAATTTAATCCGGCAGCCACCTTGATGTTGTTGTCTATAATTTTATAAACTTTCACAAACTTCACAAGATCACAAGATCACTTGGCAGTTTTCTTAAATTGTTTCATTTTATATATTATATATATTAAATATTTATATATATATATATATTTATTTTTCTTTTTTTTGCCCGATTATATTTGATCCGAAGAGCTTTTGCTCTTTGTCACGGTCGCCGTGTAGAATTATATTTATCATTAAAATTGGTTAGCACGTCTGTGCTCATAAGTAGTCATTTTAAGAATGTATTTTATTCAGAAGCGCAGCCGAATATATACATACATACATTATAAATTATGTTAAAGGCAAAGAGAGTCTTATGGGCATATATATATTGCACTCGATCAGCGTGGGAATGCTGACTTAACGTCTGGCATAAGTGGGTGATCTTATTTCACGTCCACTGGAGTTTGTTTATTAATTTAATGCAACTTAATGTTGCCGATATATGCACATACTACACTTGTCTTTCCTTTTGTGTTAGATAGAGACCTAGGAACTGTTCAACTTGGTTGATCAATCCGAATAGTTTTCCAGTTGTACCATCATAGTAACATACCTCTTGTATTTGTGCCAAGAATTGGTTAAGGTGGAGTTCGGAGAATTGTGGAACTGTCATCTTGTTTGTTTGAACTTGAAGTTAACATTGTAATTTAATTTGCAGAATTAAAAATTCTCAAAGAATTTTGTTTCCGACTGCACGCGATTTTTTCAATTGCAAATTTTTTGTCTGACCACGGGTGTAATAGATGAAACGTTGTATAATTTGTTTTAAGCACGTCTGTGCTGATAGAGTCTTTATTTTAGAATAATTCTTAGTTCTTTTAAACCAAGGCTTGCTAGCTGTCGGGGCAGCGGCAGAGCAGCCGTTTTATATATTTATATTAACAAGTAACATTATGTAAAATGTGCAGAGGGAGAGAGTTATGCATGCACATATGCATATAAGCGGTCAGCATGGGACCCATGCTGACTCAGCTCTAAGCGGTGAATGCAATGCAATTTGCACTTGAAATGTGTTTAGGCACTTGGCACGCTGTTGCTGAGTGACAAGGGTGATGCCCTATGTATATTATTTGTATAACAACAAAGTGTTGTGACTTCGGCTAACAAAGTGTTGCCGGTCAATATTTATGTTAAGTAATAGGAACTCATATGCGCATACACTACACGGGATTTTCAGTTTTGAATTTTATTAGCATGACATTCTTTAGCGGATCACCCTTAGAGCCACTGTATTGATTCGCTGAACAGGATTGCTAGTTGTATAGCATATCCATTAAATTGATCAGTACCGTATTAAAAGGACTTTTTGTTGATCCTACCGACTGAATTACAGTATCTAGGTATACTGGGGGTCGGGTCCAATATGTCCTTTCAGTATCTAGGTATACTTTGAATTGAGTCCAATGGGTCTTTTCAGTGTGTTTGATAATATTTAAGTAATAAATGAGAACCTCCTTTGCCTTCGGTCAAAATTCTTCTACAAACTCAGAAGTACATTGTGGAATACAGTGGAATATATGAGAATGAAATGGCATGATCGGGAATTCGCATATATAGCAGATTGGAGTGAAGAATGAGAATCTGCATAGTTGTCAGGTTTAGCGTATCTGTTATGTGTTGGTTTGTTTGTGGTTTCGCGTAGCCGTTATATGTTGGTTCTGCTTACTTCCGTTGGTTCCCAAACTCAGCGTTTATGCACCCAGTGTTTGGGTTAATGACCCTTTGTCTGAGTCGCTGAGGTTTGGGTGGTGGCGGTGCGTCCGCAACAATGTGTGCGGTAACTATTGCGTCATTTAAATGCTTGAATTATTCGTAAGTTAAAAGATCTTAATTTTATTTTTAACCGAAGTAATTAAAAAATTTTAAACTTAACTTATTGATCTATGTTGGTTGACGTTCAGCCTCGGTCTCGAGTTCGCTTTCTTAGATATTAAGTGAGTTTAAACGTGGGAACGTGACAATTGGGTGACGGCTTAGGCAATTAATGTTTAGTCTACTACTGGGGACTGTCTGGAGTTTTGGGTTACATCCTGTGTCAGGACTTTTGTGTTTATTCCGTTACCCTTGGCGTAAGGATTCACATTGCATGATTATAGGGTATCATGGGGTGTATTGTTTGTATGTTGTACAATTGCTAGATATCATAGGGTATGCTGTTTTCATAGTGTATGTGTGCTTATAAGTAGGCATGCGCTATGGATATGTCACTAAAAACGTTTTCAGCTAGATTGGTGGTCTATTAATTTTTATATGAGAATAATAAATTGTTACTGATTTTATTTCGACTGTGAATCTACCTATATCCTCTACCTCGCTGTTTGAATCGCTGTTTGTCTTTGCTTTAGATCTGTTTATTGGAGATAGAAACAGTGTCTTCCTGATTATATTTTAAAGCGTTTGTTCTGTTTCTATTAAAACTATCGAATGGAATTTTTTGGTTGTTCAGGACTTATACCCCTATGTCCTGCGTCCTAGGAAGTTTATTCTTGAAATTCGATGAAGAAAAATGTAGAGTGGTTTGTGGTTTGTCACTGAATGGAAAGAATAAACTCGGTGTCTTTGAGGTTTTGGTTGTCGTTTTTCAGTGACCTGTAGATTTCGAGGATGGTTGAATGATATTGTTCGACCTGGTCGTTCACTTTTTTCGTTTCATTTTCGGATATTCCAAGGAATTTCAAGTTCATGCAATCAATATCTGAAAGTATTGGATTTGGTGCCGTAAAATAATGAAAACCCTTGGCCCATAGCTGCGATGGTCTGACAACTTTGACTCTATTGTGAATAGTTCGACGAATTTCAACAATTTATAAATGCTACTCGAGAATTTGAGCTTTTTCACCATAAGGGTCAACGCGCAGGATTTCGCATGGGTAAGTAGGAAAAGAGATTCGTTGGATAATGATAAACATTCTAAAGACCTGGCAAGAAGAGGGCAGTGACCTTATGCGGCTGGCTATCTTGAGGAAATAGAATTATCTTTTTCGTATTCCGTGGAGATCTTAAATACACTATATTTATTACCCTACTTATCTCTTCTTTGTCCGCCAGATCTGTTACCATCCTTTTCGTAATGCGAAGTCTGTACCCCAGAAAGTTTTTCCGGCAGCACTTTTGCAGATTTTGTAAATAGTTTTCGGTTTAATGGTTTCAAGTATTTCTTTAGAGAAGGTTGCACATCATGTATAGAATCAATCGGACGCACATAGTCCGTGTGTGGGGTTTTGCAAGCATATTCTATCATCATATTAGAGTCTTAAATAAGGTAATAGGGGCTTCCAGTTGTATTCCTTTAGGCGTGTTTTAATTTAGCATTATATGTAGTTCCTATTGTCTAACAAAAAGGTTAACGGTCAGTAGACGGTGTAAACCGTAATCAAATTGGCGCGATAAAGATGGGATCGTAGATTTACAAGGGCCATACTATCGCTAAATTTTTTCCATTTTGTTACGCGACCACGAAATGTAGGCGATTGGGTGGTCTTTGCCGTTTTCGCTTTGGAAGAAAATGGCCCTTATGGTATAATAAGAAGCATCGCTTATTAATTGGAAAAGTTCATAAAAGTTTGGGATGTGAGATTGGTTAACATGTTCTTGGACTGGGATACCGTAGCCTGAACATGTTTTCCCCTCGTGAGGTTTGTCAGAGGCTTAACGATTTTAACTGAGTCGCAAATAATTGTCCTATAATAGGAAGTCATTCCTAGGACGTACTTAAGTTCTTTCAAATTCGTGGGTGGAGGCATTTTCTTTATAGCGCAAAGGCTGCTTCAGTAAGACTCATAGTCTTTGCCCTAAGACAATAATATCCTCCTGTATTTAAATTTTACCGATGTTTCCAAAATACAGCCGCGGCATTTTACAAACCAATTGGCAAACGCAAAAAGTTTGTATTTCTCATTCAGGGTAGATAATGTGGTTTTCGGTATTTCAGATTCTTTCATTTTAATTTGAGGGAACCCAAACGTTATGTCGAGGACAGTGAAGGGCTTGGCCTGTCACAATCTAGACAAGGTAAATTTTATATCGGGGGATTTTGGAACTACCCATACCGGGGATATATACTATGCTCTTCGAGGGGTTCATTATTTCATCGTTCAGGTTTTCTGTTTCTGGTTTTCTAATTTTCCTCACATGTTCTTTGGGTAAGGGTAGCTCCTGATGTCGGATGTTGGCTCGAACACTCGCTTCATTCGGTACGATTGGGGGTTCAAAGGTTTGGGGAACAACCTCGTTAGCCTCTCCCCAATCAATCTCTAGATTTGGTCAGAGCCTTTATTCCCTTCATATTGACTGACCGATTCAAAACAGATAGGAGTTTGGTCTTATATTGTAAAGTCTTTTGATCTCCATTAATTAATTGTCAAATCACTAGCACGTCTGCGCCCTTTAAGTTTAGTTTTTTTTGGATATTTTATTCAATATCTGTTTAAATGGTATTCGCCTTTGTATATATATGCTTATATTTAAAGACAAGAATGTCTTATTGACGTCTTAGCGTAGTTCTGAAATGGCTGATCATATTTCGCGCTCACTGGATTTGGTTTCATTTATGCAATGCAACAATGTGTTGCTGTTATATGTATTGTTGGTGCAGCGTGACCTTGATATATACGCATATTATGATACAAATTAATTTATTGTGTTAGATTATTTAGTTTTTTTTTTAATCTTTCATTTATACTTTGACATATTTGCCTTCTGGATTTGTTTTATTTATTTCTATTTACTGAGTGTATGGATTTATTTTATTCATAAAATGTATTAAAACGTTCGTCTGCAATTTTCATGCTTCCATTGTCTTTTTTTAAGACACCATATATTTTCGGTTAGGGTTGAATGGGATCTACCTTCTACCGTATTTTTGCTCAAGACTATGTTGTCATCTGCGTATACAAATTATATTTTAAGTATCGGGTTTCCTTTATATTTCCTCGCTGTTTCCGTCTTGGTATTCCTTCTGAAGTTGTTCAGAATATGGTGGGAGAACTTATATTCGTTATTATCTGCCCTTAAGACCAGATAACCAATATAATATAAAAGTAATAAGCAGCGTTAGCTGGAGGTGAGTTTATGAGCTATGCGCTCTTAATTACAATAAAATTAAAATTGATACTTATTAACTCTACTCAAGCTAATTGTGGCCGGCAAGCCAGACGGTCGCAGGCCAAAGTGATGAAACTAGCAAAGAGAGCATAAATCACCATACCGGGAACCAATTCAATCAATGATTCAATAATCACCCAAGACTTATAACACTTATCGATTACTCATTAAGTGTGTCAACTTAATTAGCAAATGTTTCCTGTGTGTTCTCTTTATATTTGGTCAAAACCAAATGGGGATTTAGTAAATTTATACTCTCCCCCATTTACAGTAAATGCTGTTTTTCCTATGTCCGTGTCTTTCAGAGGTAATTGATGAAAACCGCTCTTAAAAACTTATACCGATAAATGTTGTCATATACATATACTTAAATTCACTTCTATGAATTAAAATTCATAAGTCAAATGTACGAAAAAATAAACTGAGCTTCCCTATTAAGTTTATTGTAAGTTTTCTGATCTATTGTTAACTTTCTAAAAATAAAAAGCTCGACTTGCGAGCAGACTTAAACGGAGACTCAAGGACAATACATACATAAACACATGTATAAATTGGAGATATATCAACACGATGTTAATAACGAACATTAAAATAAAAGATCGAATAACAATTGTATTTCTAAAAGTAAAACCATAACTGGCGGCGAGGATATAAGCAATAAAAGCTATTTTTGAGAATGCAATATCACGTGTACTGTACATACTTGGTACATTTGTCAAAGCAAACAGGAACCGGAAAGAGAATTGCAAAAGATCTCAAATGAAGTCCAGCTCAATAAAAAAAAAAAAAAACATAAGTAGAAGGTCAGATGAAGGTAAATTGTGCGACACTTTTCATTATTGGAACAACCTTTATCAATTTTAAGTACAAATTTAAACATGAACCCAAATTCAATAATCGAATTTCAATTTAACATTGAACTGCTTGAAAATGTACAGAATTTTGACGGTACCGATGACAACCCACTGTCCGACTTTATATTCCTGGTCAATTCCATTGAACCAATAATTAATGAGTTTGATGATAACACAAGAAAACAAATATTTGGCTTTTAACGAAATAAATTAAATAGACTGACTAGACCAGTCGAATCATGGGATCATGATGGTCATGGGAATTTAGGCATGATAAATTAGGAATGATAAATTCCACAATTGAAATATATTAAAGCCCAACAAGTGAAATCGTTTTCATAATGACACAACCTTAACCGTTTCCAAAAAAATCCGAACCCTCGAAATACAAGATGCTCCTGAGAGAACCGAAAACAACAACATAAACAATAACATTATTGAAGACGCACGACATCTAAACTATGCGGTTTTTAGGCCAATTCATAAGAATTAACCAAAGTATCAAACAAATTTCAGTGACGATACTCAAAACACAACTGAGCAACCGCTCCACAAAAATAGAATGCCATAAGCAAACTACTCCTAGACCTGCTGGCAAAAATATCGGGGTGTACAGAAACCGAAACCTTAGGGGCCAGAAACCAGCATTGTTTTAAAGATTATGCAGCTGGCACCGATACAACAATGTCAACAAACAGTACAATTTAAAGGTATAGGGGACAACAAGCAGCCCACAAATTAAATGGACATAAATATTGAAATGGAGGGATCAAACGACTGTCCTATATAGAACTAAAAGAAAGATTCAAACGCTTAATTCTTATTGACTTTATTTCAATTATGGGATATTAAAATAAATAACTGAGAATCAAATTAAAATTTTATTAACATGAAGAACAAAATAAAACAAAAAACAAAATAAAAGCTTATATGTTAATTAGAACACAAGCGCGTTATAGGAGCAGCTTTTATTGAAATCCGATCACCGCCTTTGTAGAGAAGTTCAAAATCTAAGCTTCACCAGCAAAATTAAGCATTAGCACAATATATGATATTGTCTTATTGATACCTCAAAATACATATAGATGAGGTGAACAAGCAAATCGACGGAATTCGGTATAACTCTTGAAATCTCCTATTAACAGCCCCTTCGTCTAGTTGTCAATTGTGGACGGAAACTCAACATAGGGTCTTTAGAAGATCGGAATATATAGAATACTGACGGGGTATTTGATAAATTAGAGGGATGCAACTCCTTCACAAGTTTAGACCATGCTAAAGGATTTTATCAAATCGAAATGAATTCCGTATTATGAATTTCTACGAATGTCCTTAGCCCAAGAAACGCCCCAGTTACTTTTCAGCGCCTAATATACGATGTCCTTATGCCGCATACACATACGCATACACAAACAAACCTAAAGCTCAAAATCGACAAGTCAAGTTTGCCATAAAAGGAGTGACAACCAAGTAAACGATTTAAGGTATAGCAAATTAAAAGTAGATGCCACAAATAGAATGAAATTGCCAATAAATAAAAAAAAAAACAGAATAAAAGTTACTTGGACTTGACATGATATCTAATACATTTTGTAAAGGATTTTGCTAGAATCGAAAGCATAACGACTTTGATTTTAACATAAAAAGTAATAATTATTAGGAAGTCGACTTTTGTATACCCTAACATTAATAAGGAGTTTACGCTCGCCCTGCACTAGGAGCTCTTCTAGTGCAAAACGATAAAGTCATTTGTTATGCAAGCAGAACTCTTGGTAATCCTCTGGGCTAAAAATTACTTAACATACTATACTATACATACTGTACTAACCATCACCATCTAAAATAGCCTAATTTGAAGCTGCAACGCTGGAAAATTCAATTTATTGCATTCGATTTCTATCTATATTATATTGCAAGAAAAGAAAATGCATTAAAATACGGTCTCAGTAGGAATATGACAAAAACAGTTTAGACGAAACCGCCAACATTTTTATGATGTGCTTCTGATTCATTTTTAGTTGAAGCCATAAGACACACCATTCATGACACAAATAATTATAATAGTTCCAGGACATGAATCGCGAACCATAAAAATTTAGTACAAAAGGAAAGCAAGACACATTGTTAAATCGAATGGTGATCCAAAAAATTTGTTAAAACTAATGCATGAAATAATTCCATAAATGGGAGTTGTCGCTATTTACTGTAAAGACTTTACTTTATACCTAAAATTTCTATAGATAATATGTTTCTAATAATATAAATTTAATAATAATAAAGTTACTTAACATCTTAGAGGGTATCACAAATAAAGAATAACTGCTGAGGTTTATCGAAATGAAACATTTAAACAATAATCCTAGAGGCATACAATAAATATTTTTAGATGTTAAGCAATCATATTGTTATTCCAATCTGTTAAATAATATAAAAAATACATAAATAATGCTAATGTATGAAAACTAACACAATTAATCGCCATTCTGTAAAATACACCTATTGCCAACTGAAACGAAAGATAAACCAAAATAAAATTATTTACGTGGTATCCTCAACGAAATATGTAAAATGTATCTCAATACAATCAATAAGTTAAGTAAATATGCGAATATGCCATTGTTTAAAAGCTTGCTCATGGATATTGTTCTTCAAAGCAATGAAATTTAGAAAACAATATTTAGAAATACCTAATAAAATAGTCACAGACAATGAATTTTAAATATTATGTTTACAAGAATATTCAAGATAAAGTAAAAATTAAATCCATTTCACCACACAATACATAAAACTCGGATATAGAAAGGCTTCACCTTAATAATACTGATAACAATAACATAAATACTATCTAAGAAAATGTTTTAAGATCTAAAATTGAAAAAAAGTTACACGATACACAGTGCCATCAATGCTAGGCTAGGATTGATTTCTTATAGCGATATAAAAGAACTAACTAAGAAGCTGGCTAACAAAATAGACCAATGTAAACAACACCAACTTCAATAACGAATATATAAAAAATAACGCCGTTGGCAAATCAATTCCCAAATTTAAACAAATTATTGACTATCGACAAGACGAAAGCTATCTATATCTAATAACAACCAAAATCATATAATCTATAAACCCAAGTAAAGAAAAAAATGTCAAATTTAATTATGTAAGCCCTTTTATATTTACGTATAAGTAATTTTAAACATATATATAATACATTCATTCATTACGATAAATTATAATTCATAAGTTATATGTATGTTAATAGAGGCTGAGCTCTTATATGAAATTAATGGTATGCTTTCCGATCTTTCTAAAAATCTGTATCTTTTCTCTTTGGACTGACTGGACCACCCAGACAGGTGCGTTGTGTGTTAAAATTGAGGACCTTCTAATGCCATCTTTAAGCATCTAATTAAGTTGTTAAGTATCTGTTATGTTTTCCATAACCTAGGCAGTCTGACAAGTTTCGTTTTGATTTTACCTATTTTTTTTTTTGTGTTTGCTAGTTTTGTATTGGGGTCTCCGAAGAGATTTTTTATGACTTTGAAGGGGACGATTTACGATTAATTTTTATGACTCTCATATGGCTTATCTGTGGTTGCATTTACTGCTTGTGTTGGAAATTTATCAATTTTAATCGTTCTTGGCATCTATTAGTGCTCCTGGACTCTTCATTATTTGATTGCGTAGTTTAGCATTTGAGGTTTTTAATATATCTAGTAAAAAGGATTTCACGGGTGTATACGAAATGTTAGGGAGTTTAAGTATTGCGTGGTGTGTTATCTCTGAATTGATAGGGACAAATTTATCGTTTGTTTTTGGTTTTGGTACTAATTGATTCTGAATGTAGTTTTTGTTCAAGCCTGTGTTACTCAAGCGGAGAAGGTATGGAAGGCTAAGTATGTTGTGTTCTAAGGTAATGTTCAGGGAGGTAAAGCTGGCTACTCCTGGGGACCTTTTCTGGGCCGTGTCATAGTTGACATACCGGGTTTCGTTAACCGTAGCTTTCAACAAAGGTGATAATGTGTATGCCTCGTATATGGACGTAAGTGCCATTGTCCACAGTTAAGTGAGTCAGGTGGTCGCTTACGACGATAATGTCTTCATCTACTTAAGTAATGGCATGCAAATCGCTGTGTTGGATGTCGCAGTGCGCTATGACTCCAGTGTGGAGCTCCTGGTCACATAACCTTCTTACCGCTAGAAACGCTACGGCAAACGATATTGACTTTAGCAAGAGCTATTGCTAGTAATAAATTTTGCAGCTCCATTGCAATCATTCTATTTCGAGACATTTATATGTCCCGAGTCAATTTTGGATTCTTTAGCCGACCTCAGAAATTGTACCTTATTGTTAGTATTTATTTGCATGTCACGCAGGTGAGCGACATCTACGCTCAAAAGTTTCTGCATCAGAAACGAAGCCATCAACTTCTCGTGGCAAATCGTACCCACCAATCCACGCTTAACCAAGCGAAATAATGATACCTCTCCACATTTGATAAAAAAGTACAGGCTATTGATATTAGACCTTCTATATCTAACGACGCCAATTATTTTGCTTTACTGGCAGAACCGGACCACGAAAATTCTCCCAGACAAACTTGAAAGAACCCAACACCGGAAGGACACACCGACAATTGAAAAACCTCCACAAATTTTTGATTCAAATGTATGCGACATAAACGGACTAATGCAATACCTTAATCTACATATTGAGCCCACTGAATTTAGAACTTTATACAAAGAGATGGCCCTGTACGCATAATGGTAAAGAAATTTGAAAAGCACGGGGAATTAGTGAAAATATTAAAGGCTGGTAAAGTAAACTACCATACATTTCAGTTTAAGCAAGAAAGGGCATTTAGGGTCGTAGTAAAAAAAATCCATCACTCAACTCAAATTGAAATAATCAAGCGCGCAATAGTATTGCAGGGTCAAATAGATCTACAACATAAAACATGTGAACAAAGCTATGGATAACTTTGTATAATGTGAATCCTATAATTTTTGATTAAATTACTTCAACAGCCAATTTTTCTTATGTGGTTTATGTTAAGTCCACCAACTTCAAAGCTGTTTTGTCCGTTGAATTCCGGAATGGCATTCGAAATCTTATTTATATATGCCCTCTGGGCAATGGTTTCATCGGCCATCGTGGTTAGTTTTTCTTCTATAACGCTAACGTTTGAATCTGAGTCAGTTAAGTCCTGATCTGATATTTCAGATTGAACAAGGACGGCGGGGATGTAAGGTAATTTATATCTTTTTCCTCTATTTCTGGACCTGTAGAATCAAAGTCATCAGTCTCTGTTGGATCTGTTTCCTCTCTAGGTTCTACGCTAAATGGAGCATTTAATATACTCGGTAGAGAAATATTTAAGTTGTATCTTTGTTTTATTGAAATTAAGTTAGATCGTAATTTGATCAAGAACTTACATACTCGAGATCAATGGGCTTTGCTTGTCTCTCTGGTCATTAGTGTACGGGCTGTGTTGAAGCGGTCTACTATTATTTCAGTATGTTTTGCTAAAGTGATTTTCTGTACTGGCCTGTTTCTTGCTAATAACCTATAAGATTTGTCAAACTCACTTTTTGAGTTATTTAACTCCTTGTATAACTCTCCTTTCCATTATTTAATTGAATATGAATTATACATTAAAATTATTATATTAGAAAAAAAAAGAAAAAAGAGAGAGAGTTTGCCGTAGGCAATATCCACTTCAACACGGATTATTCTTGGTATTGTAGAGTTCCCCAACTCCCAACCCCAACAGGCCCTTAAGTATCTTCTAGCCGGCTGGCCGTAGATTTCCCAATGATGAATTAGGAAGATTATGGTGAGAGGGTGACTGCCCTCTTTTTACCCGCTGGCCTAGGGACTCAGACAGGTAATGAATAATAAAGTTTAACGACAATTAGTCGGAGTCAAGTTTATGAGCAGTGGCTCTTTATTCAATGAATGTCAAATCAGAACTGAACTTAAGAACTAACAAAAGCGGGACTCATAGCGGCCACTCCAATGGGCAGTGCTTGCCGGCTATGCACGAGCTTCCGGCCAGACGCTGGGTCAGCAATTTGGCCGGAGCGAGCTTTCGGACGATCGGTCATTGCCGTCGCCCGGTTAACTTAGTTAACTACTCCCCCCTCAAGATTAAGGCCGCCCTCGGCCGACCCTATTTGGGCAATCACCTCCTTTAATTGGGCCGTGGATCTCCTGGCCTGGGTGACTCGCCGATAAGTAAGGCCGATACAAATCAAAGCGCAGCAAACTGCTCCCGCGACTAGCACTATCTGGTGCGAGCGGTAGTTGTTGACATCGTCCCCGAATCTCTTGATATGCTCCAGGTTACGTTCACTCAAGCGGTGAAGGTTCGGGAGGCTAAGTATATTGTGCTCCAGAGAAATGTTCAGGGAAGACGAGCTGGCTTCTCCTGGTGCCCTCTTCTGGGCCATATCATGATTGATATATCGGGTTTCATTAACCGTGGCACTGTCGATTAAGGTGATAAGGTGTGTTCCTTGCAAGTGGACGTAAGTGCCATTGTCCACATTGTCCTGGGCGCAAGATCTTTTCAGCGCCAGTTGGCAATATGTGGCCCCTGATGACACGGAGCAGTTTTTTACCGTGTGGATTTCTCCGTCGCAATCCGCTATGACCTTGTCCTCCAGTCTGAGCATTGTGTCGTGATGTGACACGGGAAAAATTGTAATTTTAACGCAGGCTGACTTAATTTTAGGAAACTTGATAATGAAATGAATAATGTTAATGGATTGTAAAACTTTAACGGACGAAACGGACAATATATCTTTGATGGGGGTATCTGTGGGCTCCTATATCCACATACTTTCCAGGTCTGCATGATCTAGAATGCTAGGGCTAACTATATTGATTTTGGCGAGCGCTATTGTAAGCAATAAATTTTGCAGCTCCATTGTAATCATCCTATTCCGAGACAATAACATCTCGTATAGGTGTCCCGAATCAATTTGGGATTCTTTAGCCGACCTCAGAATTTGATTGTCAGTGATGGTAATGTTATTTATTTGTTCCTGTACTCTACTGTTAATATTGATCTGTCTATTGTTTGCATTAATGAGTTGGAATTCTGTTAGTCTGATTTTTTCAAAATCCTCCGCGTCTGGCGTTCCCGCCACTACCTTTAACGCCGCTCCCAAGAAGTCTGTGGTGGATGCTCAGTGACTCGAGCAGGTCACGCAGGTGAGCGACATCTACGCTCAAAAGTTTCTGCATGTGCGACTGGGGAAACATGTGAATCATGTCATTAGTCTCTTCCACCACGCGCCTGTATTCTGAGAGATTTGCCGTGTGTTTCACAAATGCAAATTCTTCCCATATTAATATTCGACCATCAATGATGGGAATGTAATTGGCCTGCGAGTAGTCCGTGACGTGTGCCGATGTTAGGGTCAAAAGGAATAACAGAGGTATAGGAGTGAACCTGTAATTTTCGGATTTATTGTAGTGTTTTGCAAAATTCAAGAAGCCCACCACCAAACATATAAAAATAAAGCACAGAAAGAGCACAGAGGTATAGGAGTGAACCTGTAATTTTCGGATTTATTGTAGTGTTTTGCAAAATTCAAGAAGCCCACCACCAAACATATAAAAATAAAGCACAGAAAAGCTTAAGTAAAAATAATGATAATGACAAATAAAAAATAAAAATAAAAAACCTTATGCCAAGTGGCTAGGAATAAAAAATATGAAAAAAGGTGGTAAAAAATTATCAGACGAATCAAGTCAACATGACCACGCTTCGTCTACCTAAGGTTGTCCTTGTGGACCACCCTCCCCTTAATGAGGACTGTGGTCCCCATGTCCGCTTCCACAACTTTCTCTTCACACAATGGAGAGAGTTTGTTGCCTAGTCGCCTGTTGGATTTTACTAGGACTTTTTCGCCAACTTCGAACACCCTGTTTTGTCGGGAAGCATTTTCCCTATTCTTGAGCTTATCTTGGGCGACCCTAATCCTATCCTGAACCTCATACAGTGGTTCTTCTGACTGTGTTTGAATCACGTCAGCTGGCCTCTTGTCGATGACCGAATGGATAGATTTATTGTACCTGGCTGTGGCCAGTAAGATTAGCTCGACGGTGTCACTGATGCCTTTATCAATCTTAAGGCATCTGGCGAGCTTCACCAGAGTGCTGTGGAAGCGCTCCACTTGTCCGTTTGAGACACTGTGGAGGGGCGGTGTGTTTGAAACGCTAACGCCGAAATGGTTTTCCAGCATGGTCAAAATGGTGTGCGAGTTTAACGATGGTTCGTTGTCGCAATATATGACCTTGGCTTTAGGGAAAACATTCATCAGGAGTAGTAATGCCGGTTTCAGATCCTCTATGGTTCTAGAGGGAATTGGTTGGACCATGGCAAAATTCGAGAATTTGTCAATGCTCGTAAGGAAATATTTTTTGTCCGTGGAGAAAATGTCTATGTGTAGCATTTCTCCTACATGAGATGGGAGTGGTGTCTCGCCAAGCTCATGCTTTTTGGGGTGTCTGTCATATTTCGCCTTAGCGCATGTCCTACAATTAGCGACGATTTCGCTCGCTAGTTTGGCCATTTTTGGGAAGTAGTATTCTGAAAGTACCTGCTTCACGTTTTCCTGGGCCGATCTGTGAGCCGTGTTGTGCTCAACAGGGAGGACTTCTCGCCTCTCAGCGACTGCAAAAATATCCTTCACGCGTTTTTTGCAGTGCCAAAACTTGGTGGCCGGGAATTGCCGAACCAATTCGTCCTGTATCATTGCTAGCGAATGCAAATCGCAATGAATGGCGTTTACGCCTTTAGGAACAATAATATCCGCGAGCTCTTCGAGCAATGACTCTTTGCAAGTGAAGTCGATGCTATGTCGTCTCTTGTTTCCAAAGAGTACGGAAAGCGTGCCTCCTCCACAGTTATCTGGTTTTGAAAGCAATTCAGGGGCTTATCCGTAGTTTTAATTGTGTGGGTGAGCGACAGCTCACTGTGAATTGTGGCTGCGCTGGAAAAAGCTTCTTCCTCTCCCAGAACGTTAAGTTGCTGTCTTGAGAGGGCATCCGCAACGAGGTTTTCTTTGCCGGGCTTGTAAAACATTTTGGCGCCGGACTCGTCGATGCGGGCTTTCCATCGTTTGATTTTCGCATTCGGATTGGATTCCGATACTGCGAATGTCAACGGTTGGTGATCAGTATAGATATTTATATCTCTTTCTGCATATAAATAATGGCGTAATTTGGCCAGTGCCCAAACTATGGCTAACAGCTCACGCTCGTTAGTAGCGTAGTTAACTGTTATACTATAATCGCCAATTGTCATTCATAAACTCCAAGTTATAATATAAATTCCAAGTTTGATTTATAATTTGGTTTTATTTATTAGGAGCAGCTGAGGTGCCGCTCCAACAATCAAAATGATTGTTCTTTTACAATATTTCTTAAGTCTAAGTAAGGCTAAGTCTCGTAGCTGCGCTGCTCGCAGGCGGCGGCAGAGAGACGGTTATATATATTCTTAAATACATAAACACATAGCTATGCTCGCTTAAAACTGAGCGCGGAGATATATGCACATACATACATGTGGTCCGCTCGTGTTGCATTTATGCTGACACTTGCACTATTTGTGTGCGGGGCAATGTATAAGTGGGCAGTTCATATTTCGTCCACTTGAGGTTCATGACTTATGTAAACACTGCAACAAAGTGTTACAGTGTGTACCCGATAAGTACTCTTGGTACAGTGGGTATTCAATATATGCGCATACTACATCTCCCTCCTTTATTTTATAATTAGGTATATTTATGCATATATATTTTCTTGTTTTTTTTTTTTTTTTTTTTGGTATATATGATACTTATGCTATGTATGTTATTTATAATTATAGAATTAATTGTTATTTATTTTATTTATTCATGTATGGTATTTATGTTATTCTATTTATGCTATGTATGGCCATACGTGAAATATAGAAAGAACCAAATTAATTATGAAATAAAAGGTTTTAATCTATCCTTGTGTACTACTTGTTTTTTATTTTTAATGTTTGTTATAGTTATGTTATCTCTATCTCCTATTTCTTCTACCTTATAAGGACCTGTATATTTAAAGTCCAGCTTATGGCCAGTTTCATTTTTTAATAAAACCTGATCGCCTATTTTTAATTCAAAGTCTAAGCTATTTTTATCGTATCTATCTTTTTGTTTTTGTTTATTAACATCTAGCATTATTCTAGCTCTCTTATATGCCTGTTCTAATCTAAATTTTGATTCCTTAGCATAGTCTTCTATATTATAAAGGGGTTCTATTCTATCTATGCTATTGAAATGTTTTGGCAAATTTGAAGTTTTACCAAAAACTAGCTCATATGGACAATAATCATGTGCCATAGAGGGGGTTGTGTTAAAACAATAATCGAAGTATTGTAGCCATACATCCCAATCTGTTTTGTCGACTGAGATGTATGAACGAATGAACTCATTAAGTGTTCTGTGGCTTCGCTCCACGGTTCCTACTGTCTGGTGATGGTGTGCAGTTGAAGTAATGTTTTTAATATGTAAGTATTTACATAGATCTTCAATAATTGAATTTTAATATTCCGTTCCCATGTCCGTAATGAACGTCTTCATTGGACCGTGTGTCTCTGGACCTTGGCCAAGGTTTTTGTAATGCCTGTGTGACCACCTTGTATTGGATCATCATGGAATGTAGACAGTATTGCTTCTTTTTCTTTATTATTTTTTATTACGGTCACCGGGTTGAGTAGCGCTACTCTTAATAATTTCAATATTTTATTGCCCATTATTTTAAAATTATCAATTGAAACTAGTTCAAAGATATTTTCCCACGGTGCCACTTTGAGTTGGCTGATTTTGTTAATACCGGCCTGCTTTTCAAGCCTTTGGAAGAATTGACCTAAGTCAAAGGTTCCATTAGTATACAAATCGCTAACATCATAACTTGCTGTAATTTTCTTTCCGTGTTTGAATAAACACATTTTATTATTTACATGCAAGGTCACTACTTTACGTACTTCATCATTATTAATGACTTCATATACGTTGGGCTTTGAAGCTTTTTCTTCAGATTGCCTAGGCAATTCTGTTTCTTTGTCTCCTGCTCAGGATTACTGTCTACTTTGATTTCTTGTAGTGACTTTTTTTATATTTCCAGTAATGTTTTGTAACTCCTTGATGGTTATTCTTGATAATGCATCAGCTACGTAGTTATCTTTACCCTTCAGGTATTCTACCGTAAAATCGAATTCCTCTAATTCAAGCCTCATACGTGTTAATTTAGAGCTAGGATTTACCATTGAGAACAAATATGTTAGTGGTCTATGGTCTGTTTTAACCGTAAAATGGTTACCATAAATATATGGTCGAAAATGTGTTATAGCCCAATGAATAGCAGCTAATTCTTGCTCAGTAGTACTTTTGTTACTTTCTCCTTTAGTAAAGGATCGTGATGCATATGCAATTGGAAGTTGGATATCATTATGGTTTTGAGTTAAAACCGCTCCACACGCTTGCTTACTTGCATCGGTTATTATGCAGAATTCTTTAGAAAAATCTGGATATTGTAACAGTGTTGGATTTATAAGTGCCGTTTTAAGATGATCGAAGGCATTCTGGCATTCAGATGTCCATTCGAATTTTACATCTTTTTTACATAACCTGGTTATGTGACGAGAATAGTCGGCAAATTTTTTTATAAAGCGCCTATAGTAATTGCAAAAAGCAACGAATCGTCTAGCGCTGTCCGCATCATGTGGGACTGGGTAGTTCTTTATAACGTCGTATTTTTTATCGTCTGGCAAGGTTCCTTTATCTGTGCATTTATGTCCCAAAAATGTGACTTCATGCATGAAAAATGAACATTTTTCAGGATGTAACTTTAGGTTATGTTGCCTACATTTCTCAAAGACATCAGTAAGGTTCTTGAGCATATGTTTTTCGGAACATCCTATGACTATTAAGTCATCCATATAAAGAAATGCTTGCGAAGGCTCTAATCCAGAGAAAGCGATAGTCATCATTCTCTGAAATGAATTTGGGGCTATTTTCAAGCCAAATGGTAATCGCGTAAAGCGATACGAGCCATTGCTCGTTGAAAAAGACGTTATATCCCTGGCACTTTTTTCAAGTTCAATTTGGTGAAAGCCAGACATTAAGTCTAGGCATGAAAAATATTTTGCTCTACCTAGTTGATCTAGAATATCATCAATTCTAGGTAGTGGGAATTTATCGGACAATAGCTTTTTATTAATTTGACGATAGTCGATTACTAATCGGCATTTTTTCTTGTCAGAGTCCGGGAGGGACTTCTTCGGAACTAATAAAAGGGGGCTATTATAAGCTGAAGTTGATGGTTCGACTATTTTGTCATCTATCAATTTTTGCACTTGGGATTGAATTTCTTGTACTTGGCTGTGAGGACTTCTATAGTTCTTAATGTATACAGGCTCATCATCCTTCACTCTAAGCTTTTGCTTGTAAAAATTATTTGTTGTTATCGATTCGGTTTCCAGTCCGAATATGTCTGTATATCTGGTGCATAACTCTTTTAATTCATTTTGAACAAGGTCGGAAAGTTTTTAATTAGCTTTTTCATAACGAAGTCATCTCTTCCTTCGTTAGTTTCTTTTATTATATCATAATTATTTATATTTAATTTTATTTAAATTTACAATCTTATTGGAATTTGTTGTATTTATAATTGTTGTAATTTATAATACAATCTTATTGGAATTTGTTGTATTTATAATACGGACATAAGTATTTTTGTGATTGGATATCGTATTTGCGATATAAATTCCTTCATCAATTTCTTGATTTAATATCAGTATTTGATTTTTTATTGAGGGAATTTGTATTTCACGGACAACTTCGGAACGAGCTGGGAGTACTGTGGCATTATTTTCACAGGTATGAAGTATTTGTAATTTAATGGGATAATTTAAGTTGTTTGGGCGAAGAATTAGTGAGTCGCCACTCTGTGTGAAATCTAATTGGCAATTATATTGTTTTATGAAATCTATTCCTAGTATGCCATCACTAGGTATTGGGAAATTTTGCTCGACTAAATAGAAGTCGTGCGGAATTATATATTTACCTGTAGTGAGTTCTATACAGGCTAAACCTTTTGAAGAGATTGTGCCTTCACCAATTCCCGATATTTGGGTATGAATTTTATCATTTACATTTTCAAATATATCTACATTTTCTTTTAATATAGATATATCTGCACCAGTGTCAAGCAACAGTGTATAAGGTTTACCTGTTCTTTCATTGTTCATTTTTACAAAGATGCTGAGATTAAGGTTGATGGTTTTTACTGAGCCATTTTTGGGCTCTAAATAGCTGAAGGGTTCTGCTGGTTTCCCGAGTTACCTTGGGTTACTCGGACATTATTCTGATTATTGCTTGCCCCGCGGTTGTTTCCGCCACGGTTATTTCCACCGCGGTTATTACCTCTATAATAATTATTGTTTTGATTATTATAATTCCGGTTGTAACCGTTATTTTGGTTATAGCCATTGCTTCGGTAGTTACCTCGGCTATTACCCCTACCGCGATAATTGTATCTGTAATTGTTGCCGCGATAGTTGTTTCCTCGGTGGGCGTACAATATTGAATTGGCATTACCTGTCATTTCAGTACTACATTGTATGTACTTAGTGACGGCCTCATTCATGTTTGTGAAATTTCCTGCTTCTAATATTGTTTTGAGTCTGCCATGCTCACAATTTTTAACCATTGTGGTGATGGCTTCCTTCGTGCTGAATTTGTCAGCGTGTTCGGCCGAAAGGTCTTCGTCAATATATGAAGCTTCGAGGAGCTTTCGTAGGTTGTCTATTTCTGTTGTAAATTTTTCGGCTGTTTTGCCTTTCTGGACTGTTTTTGCCATTTTTGCTTTCAACACGTCAGATGATTCGCCGACTATAGTGTATTGCAGTTTCTTTATTATTGCCTCTATTGTTGTCTCATTCTGTACTCTGTATTGCGTTGATCCTACAATTTTGGATTTAATCACTTCTACAGATAAATTTTCGAAAGTGCCTTTCGTAAGGTTAACCAACTTCAAAGCTGTTACAAATCTCTGAAGATGTATCCTTTGCCCATTGAATTCTGGGATGGCATTGGATATCTCCTTAATATATGCCCTTTGGGCAATGGTTTCGTCAGCCATTGTGGTCGGTTTTACTTCTACAATGCTGTCGTTATTATCCGTGTCCGTGAGGTCCTGATCTGATAATTCAGATTGAATGAGGACTGCAGGAATAGTGAGGTTGTTTATATCTTTTTCCTCTATTTCGGGGTCTGTAGAGACGGGGTTATCTATCTCAGCCGGCTCAAGGGCTGGCGAATCTGATAATTCTGACTCTGTCTCTATTGTCAAAGGGGTGTTTAGTATAGTTGGCACTGAAATGGCCAAGTTATACCTTTGTTTAACGAATATTAAGTTCTCTCGCAATCTGTTCAAGAACTTTGATACTCGAGACCAATGGGCTTTGTCTAGCCTGTCTCTCTGGTCATGTATCAGTATACGCGCAGTGTTAAAGCGGTTTACTAATATTTCAGCATGTTTGTTCACAGTATTTTGCTGTGCTTGCCGAGTTCTTGATAATGACTTATAGGATTTGTCAAAATCAATTTTTATATAATTTAATTCCTTGTATAATTCGTCCCATTCCATTATTTAATGGAATTATTTTGTGAACGACTTTCTATTTCTAACCTCTCTTAAACAATAGAATGGCTAGCTTGTCCAAAGTGAAATATATAAAATGGTTTGGCTCATGGGATACATAAGATCCGAATTCACTGCCGACAATGCAATGCCATTTAGGTTTGAATTGTATATCGAACTGATTTTTAATGTGTTCGGCAATCTTATATTCGATGCTATTCTCGTTAAGAGCCTGTCTTGCGCAATCAATGGCAATTTTCTGCATCTCCTCACTCATGTCGGTACTCCTAATGTCAGCTTTATTACTAGACATTGTGCTGATTTTTTTTTAATTATTTATTATTTTAAATCATTCGTATTTTATTTCAAGGAATGTATTTCTTATATATATTTTTTTTTTATTTTTAGTTCTTAATACATTTTACATAGTCATACATATTTGTATTGTAGTTGGGGTATTATTATTTTTTTTTTTTAAACATCTTATTGTATTTATTGTTAGTGCTTTCTTATATTTTATCCAGGTCGTTAGCCTGGCTTTTATTTATAGCTTTCTTTGATATGCACCTATTGTGGAACATATAAGCTTTATACAAAATAAATGCGCACATAATAAAAACAATAATTGACAATAAAATGTTTGTTAAATTGGAATCAATATTTTGTGTCTCAACCTTATTAATTACATTTGCAGTGGAATCCACATGTTTTAAATCCACTAGACCCATTTTGAATATTTTATCTATTTGTATTTTTCCAATTTCTCTTTTATTTTCATTTGAGTCATATTTTGAATGTTATATAATTTTTCTGGGAAGTAATAGTCAGAATCATTTATTTGATCTGTTTTACTTATGCTATTACTTCTCATTAAAAAGGAAATTAAAAAAAAACTTAGTTTTTCTCTAACATCTTTTTCCTACCTATTATTTGTACAGCTATACGGGCCATACTTTCTAATTGGGCAGAAAAGGTTCCGCTCAATTTTACAAATTATATTATATTATATAAAAAAAAATATGCATCGCAGTGCAATCAAAAAAATTATGCAACGCAGTGCATTGGTAAAAATATATGCGCTTCCTTTTTTTTTTTTTTTTGGTCTGAGCCGCTTCTGACCACGTCAGCTGGTCGTCGCCGGTTTGGCTACGCTGACGTTCCCTCGATGGCGCAGGTGGCGGTCGTGCCTCCCACGCTTTATGTCTGCTGCTGCTGTCCTGGGCCTATGGGCTCAGGCGGTACCGGTGCTGGCTTCGCACAGGCAACTTTTCCCACGGAGGTGTAAGGGGCGGATTGCCTCTCGCACTAATCGTCTTTCCTTGTGCATGTATATTTGCAATGCACACTGTTCAGCGGTCCAGGGCAGTCGGCAGGGCACGTCTTTTTGAGTTCCGGTAATGGCTTGGGCGATGGAGGTTTTGTTATTATTTTTTCATTAACTTTTTTTATTGGCACTGCTTTCACTCTACTCACTCAGACTCATTTTAAGTGCGCTATTCTCCTTTTTGTTGTATTTTTGTTTGACTGCAATCTTCGGAAATGTCACGGTCGCCATGTTATACTATAATTCCAAGTTTGATTTATAATTTGGTTTTATTTATTAGGAGCAGCTGAGGTGCCGCTCCAACAATCAAAATGATTCTGTTCTTTTACAATATTTCTTAAGTCTAAGTAAGGCTAAGTCTCGTAGCTGCGCTGCTCGCAGGCGGCGGCAGAGAGACGGTTATATATATTCTGAAATACATAAATACATAGCTATGCTCGCTTAAGGCTGAGCGCGGAGATATATGCACATACATACATGTGGTCCGCTCGTGTTGCATTTATGCTGACACTTGCACTATTTGTGTGCGGGCCAATGTATAAGTGGGCAGTTCATATTTCGTCCACTTGAGGTTCATGACTTATGTAAACACTGCAACAAAGTGTTACAGTGTGTACCCGATAAGTACTCTTGGTACAGTGGGTATTCAATATATGTGCATACTACATAACCTCTCGGTCCTTTAGGGTCCTAGATATCATGGTAATGGGTCGTCCCTCTTGGGATAGTACCGCGCCAATGTCAAATGCCGGGGCATCCGTCGTTAGATCGAACGCCTTCTTGTAGTCGGGATAGCTGAGAATGACATCCTCTGAAGCCAGAATGTTACGCAACTTATGGAAAGCAAGCCGTTGCTGCTCGCTAAATTGCACCTGGATATTTTTGGATCTGTGCCTACTGACACTTCCATGCTCCCCTTTAAGAATTTCCGATATAGGCCTAGCTATTGATGCAAAATCTTTGATGAAGCATCGGTAATAACTGGCCAGGCCAAGGAACGATCTCACCTCGAAAACATTTTTGGGTTCGGGGAATTCCTGTATGGCCTTGGTTTTTTCTGGGTCAGTTGTGGCACCTTTATTAGTGACAATAAATCCCAAAAAACTAATGCTCTTTTTAAAGAAACGCGATTTTTGTGCTGACACCCTCATGTTGGCGTCGTGCAGGCTCTTAAGAACCCAATCCACATGCCGTATGTGGGCGTTTTCGTCTTCTGAGAAAACGATGACATCATCAACATAGACATAGCAAAATTTGGTAGCTACCACCGACGTGTTGTAAGGCAGGGCCTCGTTGGGGTTCGCAAAGGCTTTCTTTCGTTCGCCAAGCATTTCGGTAAAGGCCTCTCTAACTAGAGGCGGCGCGTCCGAGCAATCAATGTTGGTAAAATTGACGTCGGGGCACGATTGGAATTCTAACTTCTCTACTTCGGAGCCCCATTTGAGGTGGCCGGAAGCTAGACAAAGCGATGCCCCTGCCTGTTTTAACAGGTCAAGACCAATTATGGCATCAAAGGAGGACAAATCTGGTAAAATGAAGAACGTGGCCTTCAAGTTAAATAGGGAAACGTAGCACTTTTTGGTGATATTGGTGACGCCATGGATCGAATGTATCGTGAATGGCGATTCTACCGGGCGGAAGCCTTTCAATCCCTCGTATGGACGGATGAAATTTTTTGCCGCGCCCGTATCTATTAAAAGTCTCATATCTACCCCCGCTACTCTTCGTCTGATGACGGGTAGCAGGGATTTTCCCCTAAAAAATTAATTGCGTCCGAATCGTATTGATGGACAGCATCGTCACTTATTTCTTGTGCCGCGCTTGAAGCTGCGGCGGTGTAACCTTCGGGTTCATTTGGGTCCTGAGTAATGTGGTTTACCCTTTGCCTTTTGTGCGGGCCGGATCGGTCGGATCCGGCCGGCTACCTATTCTGGTAGGCCGGAGCTTGAGATCGCTTGAGCATCCTAGACATTGAAGGGTCAACATCCATGTCACGTTTTTGCCCGCACTCACTTGGGAGTGCCCTTGATAGGACGTTTGTTGGCGATCTTGCGCCTTTGGAACTTGCTTCTTGTCCCTATCCTCCAGGCTCTTTGCGAACGATGCAGCGAAGGTGTACCTCTCGTGGTTTGATTCCACTTCTTGAGCCAATGCCAACGCAGTTGGCATGTCCTTCGGCTTAGCCGAGAAAAGAACATTGGATAGGCTGCGCTTGGGGCCCGAAATAAAAATGCGGAGCGCATCATCCCGGAATTTTTCGCACAAAATTCTTGCCGCCGATGCTTTGTACTACATGGTTGCCTTATTAGTAAGCAAGGTGAATTTTTTTCAACCTCGTCTAAGTATTGCAGGAGCGTGAGGCTTCCCTGTCTGAGGGTACCCATCTCCTGCTCGATGACGTGAATCTGTCGCTTGTCACTATATGTAAAATCGAGGCAGTCTATAATCGCATCAAAATTCAATATTGTGCCGAACGAGGATAGCACTGCATCCGCAGGGCCCCTAATCTTACTCCTTATTATGACTACCGCCTGATAATGGCGTCAGCTATTAACATAATTCCTAAAAATGTAATATGCGGCTACTGCCGCTTGCCGCCAAGAGACGTATGTTTCTTGTGCCTCCGTAAGTTCAGGCAGGCATTTAACGGCATCTAAAGGCTCGTTGCATTGAACATTGCCTTTGATGTCAATGGGCTCATAAACCTTGATTTTTGGAGCCCCTGCTTGTGTGGGTGCGACTTGCACCGCGGCCTGAATTATAGTTTTAAGCTGCTCCGGGTCCATAATTCCTACTGTGGGGTTAGTACGCGGGGACCATTCACTATCAGACTCTGAGTCACTAGCGTATGGTTTGTTTTCTCTGTACTGCTGGAATGGCGAGCTCATATGTGGCCAAGCTAAATCGCACTGGTAAAGAAATGCTTGTTAAGCTATTCTGCCCATGAAGACAGTTGGCATGGCAAAGGGTGTGCGGGGACGGAGCCGCCGCTTTAGCAACAAAGTATCTGAGCTCGTCGAATCGAGCCGGTGCCCTGTCAAGCAGCGATAGGGTCAGGGGTATGCGGGGACTGAGCCTGCGCTATGGGAAACAAAGAAATGAAGAACAACAATTTGCCACACAAATGCATATGCAGCAGTATCGGGTTCCCAGCAGTGGAGTGGGGGCAATAAAAAAATTTACTGCGAGGCAAATACTAAGAATTAAGGGTCTAAGCAAAAAGACACAACGAATGATATAAATGAATTCACATTTTATGAATATTCAAACGGCAGAATTAAACGCCGATACTTAGTGAAAAATAATTTTATATAAATTCACGACTAATTTGTTCGTCAGCGGCGGCCTAGCGCTCAGGCCGAGATATCTAATATTCTGTAATGTACACACTCCTTGAGCGTTGTCCACCTCAATACCTCTGTCTACGCTTTGACCGGCAGGCTCAGGGAAAATGGGCGTGGTTTTTGTATTAGGATGTACAAGAGTATACAGAACTAAATTATGTAGACAGAGATGACATAAAGCGGCAAATGGGATAACACATTGGTTAAGAAAGCAGACAGAAAAACATACCTATTGAAGATGAGGTCCAGATGTTATTGGCCTCAGTCTTTACCCACCCTACCTGTGAAGTCCCATCGGGCTTCACCCAAATACAACAGTTGCTTTACATTTTCTCAGGTCCCCCCAAAAAATCATTTTAATCCATTTCTTTCTCTATATAATCTGCGATAATATGATTCATTTTTCTAAATCTAACCTTAAACTAGAGAAAGAATTGAATTTTGAAAGTCTGCTTATTCTCTAATTTTGTTTTGTTTTTTTAAACTTTCGATACGAAAAACTAATTACTTAAGAAGGCAAAGATTGGGGAGTTTAAACTACATTTGTTTGCCTTTTACAACGTTAAATCAAATTTTTCATGGATTAAGCAATATTTTCACTTATAATATCTTTAAAACGAATAGTATTCTTTTTAGTAATGGACTTTGTGGCCTATCTGGTAAAGATATATATTCCCGTAGTTGTTTTTGACGGCTATGCCGTACTTACGCAGTAGCCTTCGATGTCAGCCGGCCTGATGACGATGAGGTGTTGCTGTAGATAAATTTATTTTCAGAAAATGTTGTATATATATTATTTAAGATTCGCCGCCCAAAATAAGCTAAATTAGGAACGTATATAATTATAAGTAAAGTTGCTTAAGATATGAGAATTAAATCTATTCCATTGATACTAAACGGTTGGTTGCTCCATGATCCATGGAGATCACGCCCAATAAGTGAGTGCGACACAGAAGGCGGGATCAGACGATGCTAAAGAGATGACACGTTTTCTTTCAGTAAGAGTGGCTCCTCGATCGCAGCAATAAACGCAGAAGGGGACACTAATTCACGGGGCTTGGTGATCGCTTTTGATTCGCAACAAAAATGGAACGTCGGGCTTCCTGATACACGCGGTGTATGCCTTGGTTGTGATCGAACTATTGCTATTCTGTTCTAGCAGCACCGACCCATGTGGCAGGGTTGGCGGCCAAAAATAATGTCCAGCCTTGACTGTGCACCCAATAGGAAATGCACTCTTCAACTTTCCGGCGAGCAGCATGCATTTTTTATTACACTTCCGATTAATCGCGCTTGAAAGCTTACCAGCAGTAGGGAATATATAAAAAGATAAAGCGTTTGGTAGTAGTTACTGCAAATAGTTCGGGGTCTATCTTTACGATGCCAGCGGATTTAAAATTTAGTTGTGCCAAAAGTTGACTGCACTCGATCGCCTCCAGACAAGAAATAGACCGGAAACTCTCAGAGTGACCATAGTTTTCCTAAACTCATTTCGCCGAATCGGTATATATCGCGAAGAGGCCAGAAATTAGCGAGAATTTACTGTGAATGGATTTTCGTTAAACTGGTTCGATATCAAATGAATCGAGGGTGCTCGCATTTAGAACTGCCAACTCGGGCCTGACTCCCACAATTCGTACTTATTTTTGGCAATAAAATAAAATGCAAACAATACACAGACAGCATAAAAAAATATTATTATCGCACATATAATTCACCATTTAAATTGTCAATCAAATAATGAGTTAATCAATCTTTATTTAATATAAAGTTAACACGAAAATATTAAAGTGGAGCTGCAGAAATTATTCTGGCAGCGATTTATTTAATTTAATTTGAAGCTTCTCTAATGCAGATATAGGGAAGCATATAGTTGGAGGTGCTCACTTACATGTTTCCCCTATTCGTTACAGTGGGTACTTTTCAATGTTGGGCTCCAATTAATTAAATGTTGTTCGACGGACAAGATGATGACTTGCCGTCGCCAATTTTTACTCCGCCACGGATTGTTCCTTGAAGCTGGAGATATAAGGTTGGGGCAACAGGCCCTTTGATTTCCTCTGGCCGGCTGGCCGTAGAATATCCAGTTAAGTAGATTAGGTTGGAGGTATGACTGTCCCTCTTTATCTGCTGCCCTAGAGGCTCAGTCAGATTTACAATGATAAATGTTTTACGACGGATCGTCGGAGTTTCTTGCATGAGCGATGACTCTTTATTTGTCAAATATCAAATCAGAACTGAACTTAAGAACTAACAAAAGTGAGACTCATAGCGGCAACTCCAATGGGCAGTGCTTGCCGGCTATGCACGAGCTTCCGGCCATAAGCTGGGTCAGCAATTTGGCCGGAGCGAGCTTTCGGACGATCGGTCATTGCCGTCGCCCGGTTAACTTAGTTAACTTATATACTTATGTATATAGGCTATGCCCTCTTAAGTGGGAGCGCGAGGGATATGCACATGTAGTCTGTTCGTGTTACAATTATGCCGACGTTAGCACTTTCTTTGTGCGGGCTAAGCCATAGCGATCGATTCATATTTTGGCCATTCAGGGTTTATGACTGGGACTTTGACTTATGTAAACACTGCAACAAAGTGTTACAGTGCGTATCCTTTAAGTACACTCGGTACAGTGGGTCTTCAATATGAATGCATACTACACCATGCTGAATTGCATATTTACGATATGGAAATCATGTGGAATTATGTACTTAGAAGTTTGAATTTCAATAGAAGTTAAACCTTTTGATTTGGTTATCTCCTGACTTATACCCTGTATGTTTATAATGTGCTTATCTTGAATACTTTGAAAATTTCCGGAATTTTCCTTAATTATGGATATTTCCGCGCCTGTATCCAGTAGAAAAACTAATTCTTTTCCTGTAGCTACGTTTATGAATGTGACAAATGTATTCTGACTGAGATTTAAAGTGTGAACTTTAATGTTATTTACTGTCGAGTATCTAAAGGTGTTTGCGAGCTTGAACTTTAATGTTATTTACTGTCGAGTATCTAAAGGTGTTTGCGAGTTTTCCGAATTTGTTTGGGTTACTCTAACATTATTGTTGTGGTTGTTGTTGTTACCACCATTGCTGTTTCTTCCACCGCCACGGTTGTTTCTGTAATAATTATTATTTTGGTTATTGTTATTTCTGTTATAACCATTTTGATTATGTCCATTATTTTGATAATATCTGGTATTGTTATAATTACCACGATTATTACCTCTACCGCGATAATTGTTGTTATAATTTTTACCGCGATAGTTATTTCCTCGTTGTGTATACAATATGGAATTGGCGCTGCCTGTCATTTCAGTACTGCATTGTATGTACTTAGTGACGGCTTCATTCATATTTGAGAAATTGCCTGCTTTCAATATTGTTTTAAGGCGGCCATGCTCACAATTTTTAACCATTGTGGTGATGGCTTCCTTTGTGCTGAATTTGTTAGCATGTTCGGCCGATAGGCCTTCATCGATATACGAAGCTTCTAGGAGCTTACGTAGGTTGTCAATTTCCGTCGTGAATTTTTCTGCACCTTTTTGGCTTGTTTTTGCCATTTTGGCTTTAACTACGTCGGATGTTTCTCCGACTATAGTATCTTGGAGTATTAATGGATTCTATTGTGGTTTCATTTTGGACTCTGTATAGTGTTTATCCAACTATTTTGGATTTTATAACTTATACAGCCAAATTTTCGAAAGTTCCTTTCGTAAGGTTAACCAACTTCAAAGCTGTTACAAATCTCTGAAGGTGAATCCTTTGCCCGTCGAATTCCGGGATGGCATTCGATATCTCCTTAATATATGCCCTTTGGGCAATGGTTTCGTCAGCCATTGTGGTAGGTTTTAGCTCTACAATGCTGTCGTAGGTATCAGAGTCTGTTAAGTCCTGATCTGACAATTCAGATTGAATTAGGACTGCGGGAATAGTGAGGTTATTGATATCTTTTTCCTCTATTTCCTCATCATCTATCTCAGCCTGTTCAAGTGCAGGTGGATCTCATGATTCTGACTCGTTACCTGTCTCGATTGTCAGAGGGGTGTTTAGTATAGTTGGCACTGAAATGGCCAAATTATACCTTTGTTTAACGAATATTAAGTTCTCTCGCAATCTGTTCAAGAACTTTGATACTCGAGACCAATGGGCTTTGTCTAGCCGGTCTCTCTGGTCATGTATTAGTATACGCGCAGTGTTAAAGCGGTCTACTAATATTTCAGCATGTTTGTTCACAGTATTTTGCTGTGCTTGCCGAGTTCTTGATAATGACTTATAGGATTTGTCAAAATCAATTTTTATATTATTTAATTCCTTATATAATTCGTCCCATTCCATTATTTAATGGAATTATTTTGTGAACGAAGCTCGAATCATAACTAACTTTCTATTTCTAACCTCTCTTAAACAGTAGAATGGCTAGCTAGTCCAAATAGAAATAGATAAAATGGTTTGGTTCATGAGATACATAAGATCCGAATTCACTGCCGACAATGCAATGCCATTTAGGTTTGAATTGTATATCGAACTGATTTTTAATGTATTCGGCAATCTCATGTTCGATGCTATTCTCGTTAAGAGCCTGTGTTGCGCATTCAATGGCAATTTTCTGCATCTCCTCGCTCATGTCGGTACTCCTAATGTCAGCTTTATTACTAGACATTGTGCTAATTTTTTTTGTAATTATTTATTATTTTAAATCATTATTATTTTATTTCATGTAATGCATTTCTTATATTTTTTTTTATTTTTAGTTCTTAATATATTTTACATAGTCATACATATTTTTTGTTTTTTGTTTGTTTTTATTTTATATATATTTTTTTTTTTTGATATTAATTCAAAAACATTTTATTTCAAATATTGTCAGCACTTATTATATTCATTAGCCATTAGTCATTAGCCTGGCTTTTATTTATAGCTTTCTTTGATATGCACCTATTGTGGAACATATAAGCTTTATACAAAATAAATGCGCACATAATAAAAACAATAATTGACAATAAAATGTTTGTTAAATTGGAATCAATATTTTGTGTCTCAACCTTATTAATTACATTTGCAGTGGAATCCACATGCTTTAAATCCACTAGACCCATTTTGAATATTTTATCTATTTGTATTTTTCCAATTTCTCTTTAATTTTCATTTGAGTCATATTTTGAATGTTATATAATTTTTTTGGGAAGTAATAGTCAGAATCATTTATTTGATCTGTTTTACTTATGCTATTACTTCTCATTAAAAAGGAAATTAAAAAAAAACTTAGTTTTTCTCTAACATCTTTTTCCTACCTATTATTTGTACAGCTATACGGGCCATACGACTAATTGGGCAGAAAAGGTTCCGTTCAATTTTACAAATTATATTATATTATATAAAAAAAATATGCATCGCAGTGCAATCAAAAAAATTATGCAACGCAGTGCATTGGTAAAAAAAATTTTCAGCTCGGTTGGTTTCGTTTCTTCCCTCTACATCAGCTGGTCGTCGCCGGTTTGGCTACGCTGACGTTCCCTCGGTGGCGCAGGAGGTGTGGTTTTCCCGCACTCTAATTGCTGCTGCTGCTGTCCGCGGCCTTTTGGGCTCAGGCGTTACCGGTGCCGGTCCTCGCACAGGTGTGGTTGCAGTGGGGGCTGTCCAGTGGTCCAGGGCAATCCTTCGGGCATGTCTTTTCAAGTTTTGGTAATGGCTTGGGTGTTGTAGGTTTTGCTATTATTTTTTCATTAATTTTTCTTGAGTGAGTGGCAGCAATTTTTGGGTGTTTATTCTTGTTGCTTATTATTTGTTCATTCAGAAAATCCAATTCTTTCTGAAGTTTTTGGGACGTAGCCCACGCGGGAGGTGGATTATTCACATAGAGTAGCCACTTCAGGTGTGCTATTCTTTTTTTTTATTTTTTTCGCAACTCCTCCGCGATTACCCATTACTTTCACTCTACTCACTCAGACTCTCATTTTAAGTGCGCTATTCTTTTTTTTGCATTTTTGATTGACTCCAGTCCATCACACTCCACTCTCTCAAATTTATTTTTTCCCTTTGATTTCTTCCTCAACGATGGGTGTCTGCTGGTACAGTTTGGCCGCAGTGAACAGTCGTTTCTCCAGAAGATAATATTTTAACCATGTCACGGTCGCCATGTTATAATATAATCGCCATGTCATAATATAAAACTCCAGGGGTTTGATTGTAGTTGAGTTTTTATTTTGAAGGAGCAGCTGAGGTGCCGCTCCAACGATCAAAATGTATCTGTTCTTTTACAATATTTCTTAAGTCTAAGTAAGGCTAAGTCTCGTAGCTGCGCTGCTCGCAGGCGGCGGCAGAGAGACGGTTATATATATTCTGAAATACATAAATACATAGCTATGCTCGCTTAAGGCTGAGCGCGGAGATATATGCACATACATACATGTGGTCCGCTCGTGTTGCATTTATGCTGACACTTGCACTATTTGTGTGCGGGCCAATGTATAAGTGGGCAGATCATATTTCGTCCACTTGAGGTTCATGAGTTATGTAAACACTGCAACAAAGTGTTACAGTGTGTACCCGATAAGTACTCTTGGTACAGTGGGTATTCAATATATGTGCATACTACAACAGTGAGGACTTCTCGCCTCTCAGCGACTGCAAAAATATCCGTCACGCGGTTTTTGCAGTGCCAAAACTTGATGGCCGGGAATTGCCGAACCAATTCGTCCTGTATCATTCCTAGCGTATGCAAATCGCAATGAATGGCGTTTACGCCTTTAGGAACGATAATATCCGCGAGCTCTTCGAGCAATGACTCTTTGCAAGTGAATTTGATGCTATGTCATCTTTAGTTTCCAAAGGGTACGAAGCTGCGTTTTGGCGGAAAGCGTGCCTCCTCCAGAGTTATCTGGTTTTGAAAGCAATTCAGGGGCTTATCCGTAGTTTCAATTGTGTGGATGAGCGACAGGTCACTGTGAATTGTGGCTGCGCTAGAAAAAGCTTCTTCATCTCCCAGAACGTTAAGTTGCTGTCTTGAGAGGGCATCCGCAGCGAGGTTTTCTTTGCCGGGCTTGTAAAACATTTTGGCACCGGACTCGTCGATGGGGGCTTTTCATCGTTTGATTTTCGCATTCGGATTGGATTCCGATACTGCGAATGTCAACGGTTGGTGGTCAGTATAGATATTTTTATCTTTTACTGCATATAAGTAATGGCGTAATTTGGCCAGTGCCCAAACTATGGCTAACAGCTCACGCTCGTTAGTAGCGTAGTTAACCTCTCGGTCCTTTAGGGTCCTAGATATCATGGTAATGGGTCGTCCCTCTTGGGATAGTACCGCGCCAATGCCAAATGCCGAGGCATCCGTCGTAAGATCGAATGTCTTCTTGTAGTCGGGATAGCTGAGGATGACATCCTCTGAAGCCAGAATCTAACGCGATATTTTTGGATCTGTGCCTACGACACTTCCATGCTCCCCTTTAAGAAATTCAGATATAGGCCTAGCTATTGATGCAAAATCTTTTATGAAGCATCGGTAATAACTGGCCAGGCCAGGGAACGATCTCACCTCGAATACATTTTTGGGTTCGGGGAATTCCTGTATGGCCTTGGTTTTTTCTGGGTCAGTTGTGGCACCTTTATTAGTGACAATAAAGCCCAAGAAACTAACGCTCTTTTTAAAGAAACGCGATTTTTGTTCTGACACCCTCATGTTGGCGTCGTGCAGGCTCTTAAGAACCCAATCTACATGCCCCACATGCCGTATGTGGGCGTTTTCGTCTTCTGAAAAAACGATGACATCATCAACATAGACATAGCTAAATTTGCCAATCTGCTCTCGCAGTATGTCGTCGATGGTTCTTTGGAAGATGCTGGCAGCATTCTTCAAATCAATCGGAAGCCAGCGAAACTCGTATTTTCCTCCGTTAACGGCAAAGGAAGTCTTTTCGCGGTCACGCTCTGCCAGAGTGATCTGGTGGTAGCCTGACTTCAGATCGAGTGTCGTGAAGTATTTGGCTTTACCTAAACTCCCTAGTATCATAGAGATATTTGGCATGGGATAGCGATCGGGTATCGTCCTCTCGTTAAATTTGCGATAGTCCAACACGAGTCGCATTTTGCGGTTGCCCGCTTCGTCAGTGCCCTTTTTGTCTACTACCCATATTGGGTTATTGTAGGGGAACTTTGACTTTTGAATTATGCCATTTTTTAGCAGCTCTTGGATTTCGCTGTTGACAAGATCTGCAGCCCCCATTGGGTATGGGTAAAGCTTGGCATAAATGGGCTCCTCGATAACCGTCATGATGGTAGCTACCACCGACGTGTTGTAAGGGAGGGCCTCGTTGGGGTTTGCAAAGGCTTTCTTTCGTTCGCCAAGCATTTTGATAAAGGCCTCTCTAACTAGAGGCGGCGCGTCCAAGCAATCAATGTTGGTAAAACTGACGTCGGGGCACGAAGTTAGAATTCCAACTTTTCTACTTCGGAGCCCCGTTTGAGGTGGCCGGAAGCTAGACAAAGCGATGCCCCTGCCTGTTTTAACAGGTCAAGGCCATCGAATGTATCGGAACGCCTTTCAATCCCTCGTATGGACGGATGAAATTTTTTACCGCGCCCGTATCTATTAAAAGTCTCATATCTACCCCCGCTACTCTTCGTCTGATGACGGGTAGCAGGGATTTTCCCCTAAAAAATTATTTGCGTCCGAATCGTATTCATGGACAGCATCGTCACTGATTTCTTGTGCCGCGCTTGAAGCTGCGGCGGTGTAATCTTCCGTTTCGTTTGGGCCCTGAGTAATGTGGTTGACCCTCTGCCTTTTGTGTGGGCCGGATCGATCGGATGCGGGTTTTTGCCCGCACTCACTTGGGAGTGCCCTTGATAGGACGTTTGTTGGCGATCTTGCGCCTTTGGAACTTGCTTCCTGTCCCTATCCTCCAGGCTCTTTGCGAGCCACTTCCTGAGCCAATGCCAACGCAGTTGGCATGTCCTTCGGCTTAGCCGAGAAAAGAACATCGGAGAGGCTGCGCTTGGGGCCCGAAATAAAAATGCGGAGCGCATCATCCCGGAATTTTTCGCACAAAATTCTTGCCGCCGATGCTTTGTACTACATGGTTGCCTTATTAGTAAGCAAGGTGAATTTTTTTTCAACCTCGTCTAAGTATTGCAGGAGCGTGAGGCTTCCCTGTCTGAGGGTACCCATCTCCTGCTCGATGACGTGAATCTGTCGCTTGTCACTATATGTAAAATCGAGGCGGTCTATAATCGCATCAAAATTCAATATTGTGCCGAACAAGGATAGCACTGCATCTGCAGGGCCCCTAATCTTACTCCTAATTATGACTACCGCCTGATAATGGCGTCAGCTATTAACATAATTCCTAAAAATGTAATATGCGGCTACTGCCGCTTGCCGCCAAGAGACGTATGTTTCTTGTGCCTCCGTAAGTTCAGGCAGGCATTTAACGGCATCTAAAGGCTCGTTGCATTGAACATTGCCTTTGATGTCAATGGGCTCATAAACCTTGATTTTTGGAGCCCCTGCTTGTGTGGGTGCGACTTGCACCGCGGCCTGAATTATAGTTTTAAGCTGCTCCGGGTCCATAATTCCTACTGTGGGGTTAGTACGCGGGGACCATTCACTATCAGACTCTGAGTCACTAGCGTATGGTTTGTTTTCTCTGTACTGCTGGAATGGCGAGCTCATATGTGGCCAAGCTAAATCGCACTGGTAAAGAAATGCTTGTTAAGCTATTCTGCCCATGAAGACAGTTGGCATGGCAAAGGGTGTGCGGGGACGGAGCCGCCGCTTTAGCAACAAAGTATCTGAGCTCGTCGAATCGAGCCGGTGCCCTGTCAAGCAGCGATAGGGTCAGGGGTATGCGGGGACTGAGCCTGCGCTATGGGAAACAAAGAAATGAAGAACAACAATTTGCCACACAAATGCATATGCAGCAGTATCGGGTTCCCAGCAGTGGAGTGGGGGCAATAAAAAAATTTACTGCGAGGCAAATACTAAGAATTAAGGGTCTAAGCAAAAAGACACAACGAATGATATAAATGAATTCACATTTTATGAATATTCAAACGGCAGAATTAAACGCCGATACTTAGTGAAAAATAATTTTATATAAATTCACGACTAATTTGTTCGTCAGCGGCGGCCTAGCGCTCAGGCCGAGATATCTAATATTCTGTAATGTACACACTCCTTGAGCGTTGTCCACCTCAATACCTCTGTCTACGCTTTGACCGGCAGGCTCAGGGAAAATGGGCGTGGTTTTTGTATTAGGATGTACAAGAGTATACAGAACTAAATTATGTAGACAGAGATGACATAAAGCGGCAAATGGGATAACACATTGGTTAAGGAAGCAGACAGAAAAACATACCTATTGAAGATGAGGTCCAGATGTTATTGGCCTCAGTCTTTACCCACCCTACCTGTGAAGTCCCATCGGGCTTCACCCAAATACAACAGTTGCTTCACATTTCTCAGGTCCCCCCAAAAAATCATTTTAATCCATTTCTTTCTCTATATAATCTGCGATAATATGATTCATTTTTCTAAATCTAACCTTAAACTAGAGAAAGAATTGAATTTTGAAAGACTGCTTATTCTCTAATTTTGTTTTGTTTTTTTAAACTTTCGATACGAAAAACTAATTACTTAAGAAGGCAAAGATTGGGGAGTTTAAACTACATTTGTTTGCCTTTTACAACGTTAAATCAAATTTTTCATGGATTAAGCAATATTTTCACTTATAATATCTTTAAAACGAATAGTATTCTTTTTAGTAATGGACTTTGTGGCCTATCTGGTAAAGATATATATTCCCGTAGTTGTTTTTGACGGCTATGCCGTACTTACGCAGTAGCCTTCGATGTCAGCCGGCCTGATGACGATGAGGTGTTGCTGTAGATAAATTTATTTTCAGAAAATGTTGTATATATATTATTTAAGATTCGCCGCCCAAAATAAGCTAAATTAGGAACGTATATAATTATAAGTAAAGTTGCTTAAGATATGAGAATTAAATCTATTCCATTGATACTAAACGGTTGGTTTCTCCATGATCCATGGAGATCACGCCCAATAAGTGAGTGCGACACAGAAGGCGGGATCAGACGATGCTAAAGAGATGACACGTTTTCTTTCAGTAAGAGTGGCTCCTCGATCGCAGCAATAAACGCAGAAGGGGACACCAATTCACAACATTCGCAACAAAAAACAACAAAACAAAGAACGTCGGGCTTCCTGATACACGCGGTGTATGCCTTGGTTGTGATCGAACTATTGCTATTCTGTTCTAGCAGCACCGACCCATGAGGCAGGGTTGGCGGCCAAAATTAATGTCCAGCCTTGGCTGTGCACCCAATAGGAAATGCACTCTTCAACTTTCCGGCGAGCAGCATGCATTTTTTGGAAATACGCTTTGTTACACATTTTATTACACTTCCGATTGATCGCGCTTGAAAGCTTACCAGCAGTAGGGAATATATAAAAAGATAAAGCGTTTGGTAGTAGTTACTGCAAATAGTTCGGGGTCTATCTTTACGATGCCAGCGGATTTAAAATTTAGTTGTGCCAAAAGTTGACTGCACTCGATCGCCTCCAGACAAGAAATAGACCGGAAACTCTCAGAGTGACCATAGTTTTCCTAAACTCATTTCGCCGAATCGGTATATATCGCGAAGAGGCCAGAAATAAGCGAGAATTTAATGTGAATGGATTTTCGTTAAACTGGTTCGATATCAAATGAATCGAGGGTGCTCGCATTTAGAACTGCCAACTCGGGCCTGACTCCCACAACTCGTACTTATTTTTGGCAATAAAATAAAATGCAAACAATACACAGACAGCATAAAAAAATATTATTATCGCACATATAATTCACCATTAAATTGTCAATCAAATAATGAGTTAATCAATCTTTATTTAATATAAAGTTAACACAAAAATATTAAAGTGGAGCTGCAGTAATTATTCTGGCAGCGATTTATTTCATTTAGTTCGAAGCTTCTCTAATGCAGATATAGGGAAGCATATAGTTGGAGGTGCTCACTTACATGTTTCCCCTATTCGTTACAGTGGGTACTTTTCAATGTTGGGCTTAATTAAATGTTGTTCGACGGACAAGATGATGACTTGCCGTCGCCAATTTTTACTCCGCCACGGATTGTTCCTTGAAGCTGGAGATATAAGGTTGGGGCAACAGGCCCTTTGATTTCCTCTGGCCGGCTGGCCGTAGAATATCCAGTTAAGTAGATTAGGTTGGAGGGATAACTGTCCCTCTTTATCTGCTGGCCTAGAGGCTCAGTCAGATTTACAATAAATGCTTTACGACGGATCGTCGGAGTTTCTTGTATGAGCGATGGCTCTTTATTTGTCAAATATAAAATCAGAACTGAACTTAAGAACTAACAAAAGTGAGACTGCAATGGGCGGTGCTTGCCGGCTATGCACGAGCTTCCGGCCAGACGCTGGGTCAGCAATTTGGCCGGAGCGAGCTTTCTTATATACTTATGTATATAGGCTATGCCCTCTTAAGTGGGAGCGCGAGGGATATGCACATGTAGTCTGTTCGTGTTACAATTATGCCGACGCTAGCACTTTCTTTGTGCGGGCTAAGCCATAGCGATCGGTTCATATTTCCGCCATTTAGGGTTTATGACTGGGACTTTGAATTATGTAAACACTGCAACAATGTGTTACAGTGCGTACCCTTTAAGTACTCTCGGTACAGTGGGTATTCAATATGAATGCATACTGCACCATGCTGAATTGCATATTTACGATATGGAAATCATGTGGAATTATGTACTTAGAAGTTTGAATTTCAATAGAAGTTAAACCTTTTGATTTGGTTATCTCCTGACTTATACCCTGTATGTTTATAATGTGCTTATCTTGAACACTTTGAAAATTATCGGAATTTTCCTTAATTATGGATATTTCCGCGCCTGTATCCAGTTGAAAAACTAATTATTTTCCTGTAGCTACGTTTACGAATGTGACAAATGTATTCTGACTGAGATTTAAAGTGTGAACTTTAATGTTATAAATGTTATTTACTGTAGAGTATCCACCGCCACGGTTGTTTCTGTAATAATTATTATTTTGGATTTTATTATTTCTATTATAACCATTTTGATTATGTCCGTTATTTTGATAATATCTGGTATTGATATAATTACCACGATTATTACTTCTACCGCGACAATTGTTGTTATAATTTTTACCGCGATAGTTATATACTCGTTGTGTATACAATATGAAATTGGCGTTGCCTGTCATTTCAGTACTATATTTTATGTACTTAGTGACGGCTTCATTCATATTTGTGAAATTGCCTGTTTCCAGTATTGTTTTAAGGCGGCCATGCTCACAATTTTTAACCATTGTGGTGGCCATTGTGATGGTTTCCTTTGTGCTGAATTTGTCAGCATGTTCGGCCGATAGGCCTTCATCAGTAGGAGCTTACGTAGGTTGTCAATTTCCGTCGTGAATTTTTCTGCACCTTTTTGGCTTGTTTTTGCCATTTTGGCTTTAACTACGTCGGATGTTTCTCCGACTATAGTATCTTGGAGTATTAATGGATTCTATTGTGGTTTCATTTTGGACTCTGTATAGTGTTTATCCAACTATTTTGGATTTTATAACTTATACAGCCAAATTTTCGAAAGTTCCTTTCGTAAGGTTAACCAACTTCAAAGCTGTTACAAATCTCTGAAGGTGAATCCTTTGCCCGTCGAATTCCGGGATGGCATTCGATATCTCCTTAATATATGCCCTTTGGGCAATGGTTTCGTCAGCCATTGTGGTAGGTTTTAGCTCTACAATGCTGTCGTAGGTATCAGAGTCTGTTAAGTCCTGATCTGACAATTCAGATTGAATTAGGTTTGCGGGAATAGTGAGGTTATTGATGTCTTTTTCCTCCATTTCCTCATCATTTATCTCAGCCTGTTCAAGTGCAGGTGGATCTGATAATTCTGACTCGTTACCTGTCTCGATTGTCAGAGGGGTGTTTAGTATAGTTGGCACTGAAATGGCCAAATTATACCTATGTTTTACGAATATTAAGTTCTCTCGCAATTTGTTCAAGAACTTAGATACTCGAGACCAATGGGCTTTGTCTAGCCGGTCCCTCTGGTCAAGTATTAGTATACGCGCAGTGTTAAAGCGGTCTACTAATATTTCAGCATGTTTGTTCACAGTATTTTGCTGTGCTTGCCGAGTTCTTGATAATGACTTATAGGATTTGTCAAAATCAATTTTTATATTATTTAATTCCTTATATAATTCGTCCCATTCCATTATTTAATGGAATTATTTTGTGAACGAAGCTCGAATCATAACTAACTTTCTATTTCTAACCTCTCTTAAACAATAGAATGGCTAACTAGTCCAAACAGAAATAGATAAAATGGTTTGGTTCATGAGATACATAAGATCCATTTTTAATGTATTCGGCAATCTCATGTTCGATGCTGTACTCGTTAAGAGCCTGTGTTGCGCAATCAATGGAAATTTTCTGCATCTCCTCGCTCATGTCGGTACTCCTAATGTCAGCTTCACTGTTAGACATTGGGCCGATTTTTTTTAAATTTATTTATTATTTTAAATTATTCTTATTTTATCTCAAGGAATAGGTAATTTTTGTTTTTGTATTTTTTTTTTTGTTTTAGTTCTTAATACATTTCTGTATAGATATACATATTTGTAATTAGGATAATATTTTTAAAACATATTTTTGTATTTATTGTTAGCGCTTTTATATTTTATCCAGGTCGGTAGCCTGGCTTTTATTTATAGCCTTCTTTGATATGCACCTATTGTTTAACATATAGGCTGTATACAAAATAAATGCGCACATAATAAAAACAATAATTGACAATAAAATGTTTATTAACTCCTTATTTATAGTTTTGGACTCGATTTTATTGATAACATTGGCTGTGGAGTCCACTTCTTTAACATCTACTAAACCCATTTTGGGTGTTCTTATTCGAATTTCTGTAGTATTTCTTAAGATAAGAGTGTGATTTAATTTATAATTTATTTGCCATTTATTTTGGCTCATGAAATTAAAAATAAAATTTAACAGTGGAAAAACCTGTCTAGTTTTTGTATGCTTTTCAGGCCACACACTAATTGGGCAACTTTAATATCGCTCAATTTTACAATTTATAATTTAATATAAAAATATATATAATATAAAAAAATATGCATCGCAGTGCAATCAAAAAAATTATGCAACGCAGTGCAATTTTTAATAGCTATCCTGTCGGTGTTCCTTCCAGTGTCCTTTGCGTCAGCTGGTCGTCGCCGGTCTTGGCTTTGCTGACGCTCCCTCGTTGGCATAAGGGGGCGGCCTGCCCCTCACACTTTTAATTCAGCTGCTGATGTCATGGGCCTATGGGCTCAGGCGGTACCGGTGCCGGTCATCGCACAGGTTTTTTTATGATGGGGCACCGGTGCTGGCTGCACAGGTGTAGCCACAATGCGGAGTAAAGAGGGGTCCCTCGCAGTCGATCGGGCACTTCTTCTTTAATTTTGGGATCTTTATTTCTTCCGGTGGAGACAGTTCTAATTTCGCTTTGGCGATATTCTCAATTTCAGAGTAGGCTGATGTGTGTGTGACTGTGATTTTCCTTTCACTCAAAATATTTTTTATATGGTCAAGTTCGGCATGTAATTTTACCGAATAGTTCCAATTTAGTTTACTTCCGCTATTTAGTAAGCTTCAGTAATTCAGCCCTTCTGGCTTTTAATTTCTTCACCACACCACTGCGTCTCGCACACATCCCACTCTACTCACTGTCATGAAGTTTATATTCTTCGCCATATTCCAATTAATATGTATATTCTGTCATTTAGTTCTTGCACTTTTTGCACTTTCTTTTCACGCCATGTAGTTTTAGTTCTGTTCCACCGATGTCACGCATTTCTTATAACTTCTTTTTATTTTTAATCCATCGCTATCACACATTTCTTGTAACTTCTTTTTTTGTTAATCCATCGCTGTCACACATTTCTTGTAACTTCCGTTTTTTATTATTTTTTTTTTTTTAATTTTAAGCGGCGCTTATATATTCTTAAATACATAAATACATAGCTATGCTCGGTAAGGCTGAGCGTGGAGGTATATGCACATACATACTTGAGGTCCGCTCGTGTTGCATTTTTGCTGACACTAGCACAGCCTGTGTGCGGGCCAATGTTCGAAGATAGTTTCATATTTCGGCCACTTAGGTTTATGACCGGGACTTTAAATTATGTAAACACTGCAACAAAGTGTGTACAGTGTGTACCCGTAAAGTACTCTTGGTACAGTGGGTATTCAATATATAAGTTAAAGATTATTGGTTATTTTTTTATTAAAAAAAATAATCTTTATTGTTTTGAGTTGGATTAAGAGCTGAATTTGCTTAAGCTTAACAATCGTTTATATAGGCTGCTTGTTGCTCCATCGCTGTCACCGTCTCTTCCGCCGTCATTGCTTCCGCTGACGTTCTGTGTTCTCATAGCTGGTTATGACGATTTGTAAGTATTGGCCGCTTCTAATTACCATTGGTCAATGCATTGAGTTCCCCATTGGCAGATGCCCTAGATATGGTAAGCCACGTGCGCTGAGCTTGCATCTTTTGGGTAGCGATCGTGGGACCACTAATCCAGAATTTTCCTGAGTTGGTAGTAAATTGAACTTCTGGTTTCTTCACCCGGTTGCGCCATATGTACTGAGCTTGCATCTTCTTTGTCAACGATTTTAGAAACTAGGTTGTTAACATTCCCCCTTTTTAAAAGAGTACCGGTCCGGGCTGTGTAGGCTTCTCTTGCATTTTTTCCGTCCGTTTACGTTTTCGTAGGAGTTCTGTGGCCGTGCCTATTATTACTATCAGGAGGATGATGATAGATCCATAGCTAACAGAAGCTGATATTGTCGCTTTGCTTCTTAGTTTCTCAATCACTTTTGCGTTGTTGATGTTCAACTCTTTGATCATTCGAAGTGAGAGGACTTCCTCAAGTTTGGTTTTTTCTCCCATAAGTTGGAAAACTGGAGGTTCTGGTTCGGCTATGTTGATTTCTCCTACCTTGTATGTTACTTCGTCAACAGTAACCATTGAGTAACAGTATTGTATGATGAAAGAGTCATGTAATTTTAGTTGCTTCCCATCTAGCAAGACTGGCCCATTGAAATCGTTCAGCAGTATGGTGCCTGCCAGTATCTTCTCAAAGTCGGGTATATGCTTATTGTTAATTATCTTACATTCTGGTTCGCTTAGATTTAGTAGTACACTTACGCAAATATCCTTACTTAAATCTAATAAATTTTCTATGTTACAAATGGTCTTATTATTTTCGGATTCCCATGGTTCTGTTATTGCAAATGGTTGTTTCTTACATTCTAACAAATGTTAGTGTTTTATTCATTTATAATTTGGGCTTTTTTTATTGCTTTAATTTTAAGTGTTCTGCAGTTGTCTGCTTTTATGGTTGGTAGGCTAATAGTGTAAAGGAGGTCGTTACCATTTGTGGCTAATTTGACCTTAGAAAACTCTAATAATTCTTCTACGTTCAAAAATAAGTTATTTTCTTTTCTGAAGATATCTTCTATTATTGTGGTTTCTGTGGTTGTAAATACACATGAATTTACTGTGTTTGATTTTGCCCATGTAATTGCGTGTATTATATTAGTTATTTCTTCTGGTATTAATTGTAATTTTATTTTTTGGGAAAAAAGCAATAGCTTTTAGATTTTTAATTTCTTCTGAGCTCTGAGCCTAATTGTTTTATGGCTAATTGCTAAGAAGGTTCCGTAATATTTAGGTGAAACCTTCATTGAAACCTTCACTGGAAACCTTCATTGGGAAAAAAGCAATAGCTTTTAGATTTTTAATTTCTTCTGAGCTCTGAGCCTAATTGTTTTATTGCTAATTGCTAAGAAGGTTCCGTAATATTTAGGTGAAACCTTCATTGAAGCTTAATAGCCTGGTGACACCTTTTTTCCATGATGAATATTCAGTTTTGTTTCCTGAATAATCTCTAAGCGATCGGACAATATCTGGTAATTTATCTAACTCACTTAAATTGTGTGCAAATTCTTTCTTAATTTCCTGATCTTCATATTTAGAGAAGTCCTTATTCGAATTTAATATTTCCTTTACCAAGTTACCGAGGTTTTTCCTCTAGAACTATTTTTATGTTTTCCTCAATCTCACTCTTTGTCATAATTCGTGCGTTTAGTCGTGTGCTTGAAGAAGGTCCTGTAAGGTTTGAGAGTCTGTCAACTAAGTCTTGTTCGGTCATTTTGATATATGGACAATTGATAAAGGATTTTGATTTTGTTTTCACTCACAATCAAAAGTTGGATCTTAAATAGTTAGTAAATAGTTCGAATTTTGTTTTCTTATTTTTGTTGAGAGTTCTTAATTGCTAATTGTGTTAATTTCTTTTCGGTTTTATTATTTTTTCGAAGTGTACTTAAAACTGTTCTTACAATAATAACATTCCTCGGCGTGCTCTCGTGACGATAGACTTGGCAGATTCCTTTTTGTCCCACTCTGCAGCGATTCCTCTCGAGTGTGGGTCTACTGGGGGGCCTCCTCTATACCTTTTCTCACGTTCCCTCCGAACGGGTACTAAAGGGATCACGGCGATAATTTCTGGCCTTTCCTCCAGGTACAAGTCCTCCTCCGGTTCGCGTTGTTTGGATTTCACTCATCACGTATTAGGCGGAGTTATTATACCGAACGTCGGGATTTTTTTTACCGATCGACGCGAGACGCGGAACTTGACACCTTTCGAGGATTTAAACCAGGTCCCTGTTCGGGCGCCAGTTAAAGATTATTGGTTATTTTTTTATTAAAAAAAATAATCTTTATTGTTTTGAGTTGGATCAAGAACTGAATTTGGTTAAGCTTAACAATCGTTTATATAGGCTGCTTGTTGCTCCATCGCTGTCACCGTCTCTTCCGCCGTCATTGCTTCCGCTGACGTTCTTTGTTCTCATTAGCCGGTTATGACAATTTGTAACTATTGGCCGCTTCCAATTACTATTGGTCAATGCATTGATTTCCACATTGGCAGATGCCCCAGATATGGTAAGCCACGTGCGCTGAGCTTGCACCTTTTGGGTAGCGGAACGCTAATCCGGAAGTTTCCTGAGTTGGTAGTAAATTGAACTTCTGGTTTCTTCACCCGGTTGCGCCATATGTACTGAGCTTGCATCTTCTTTGTCAACGATTGTTGTTGTCAACTAGGTTGTTAACTTATATGCATACTACAGGAGATATAATTTAAGTTATCTTCAGCAGCACTAATATAATTTTGCCAACCATGGCTTTTTCTATTGCTGTGCGGCATAGAGCAACCGCAACATAATTTTATTTGCCTGGAAGATACTTAATTTTGTAATCGAATTCATTCAATTTGATTTTCCACCTATGCAATTTAATGTTGGGTTCTTTTATGTTGTTAAGCCACACCAGAAGTTTATGATCGCTTAATATGTCAAACGGCCTTCCAAATAGATATGACCTAAAATATTACGTTGCCCAAACTATAGCTAACAGTTCTTTCGATAGTCGCATAATTTATTTCATGTTCATTTATCTTTCTGCTTGCATAACATACGGGCTTATGATTTTGTGACAAAACAGCACCGATTGCTATATTACTAGCGTCCGTGGTTAGGGAAAAGGGTTTTGAGAAATCAGGATAGATTAAAATCAGATCCGAAGTTATTGGTACCTTTAATTTTTAAAATGACTCTATGTAATCTCTGCATTTATCAATCAATTACCGCTCCTTCTTTCAACTTTAGGGTCATTGGTTTAACTACCTTAGTAAGGAATAAATTTGCGATAGAACCCACATAATCCCAAAAATGATTTTATTTTTGTTTGGGTTAGATCGAATTCCATTAGTAGTGACAATGTGTCCTATGAATTCTGTTTCTTTCCTCATGAACTCAAATTTATCCAATTGCAATTTCAAATTAGCGTCCCTTAATTTTCCAATGACTCTCTTTAATGATAAAATGTGTTCCTCCAATAAAGTGGAGTAAATTAGAATATCATCCAAGTATACTAAACAATCCTTGTAGATTAAATCTTCTCTGAAAAGTTGCCGGTACATTTTTAAGGCCAAGGGGCATGCGGGTATATTCTTAGTGCCCATGTTTGGTTGAAAACGCTGTCTTTGCAATAGATTTTTTCTCAATCTGAAATTGCTGGGAACCTTTAGCTAGATCAATAGTAGTGAAATACTGGCATCTTCCCAATTTGTCAAGTATTTCATTCATTCTAGGAATCGGAAACTTATCGTTTATTGTTATTTCATTGAGATTCCTATAGTCAACTACTGGTCTGAATTTTGATTTACCTTAGGCGTCTGCCTTCTTTGGGACTACCCCAATAGGTGACCAATAGAAGGACTTTGATTTTCGGATAATGCCCCGCTCTATCATTACCTTAATTTGTTTGTTTACCTTCTGTACAACGCTCTGGTGGTATTTGCATGGTTTGGCGATAAACCGGGTCTTCATGATGAGTTTGGATAACATGCTTAATAGTACTAATGAATGTCAAATTCTCACCTTCTGTGTACTGAATGGGTCTATTTTTGTATAGAACCTTCTTTCAACATTTAATTTCCTTAACATTGAGATGTTCGAGTTAAAACTCGTTACATTCGCGTAATTCGTTATTGATCGCGAAGTTAATTGTTTCATCAGCAATGGATGTGGGATCGGATTGCATTGCATCTTCGTTCTCTGCCTCTTTACTGATTTTTGGAGTAAGGCACTTCAAGAGTGCGGTCTTCTCCATTTTTTGTCTTGTTTTGATGTTAACCTTTTTTGCTTTTGGTCTGAGACACTTTGCTAGTGAGGTCTCATCCTTTTTTTTGGGTCAAGGCATCTTGTTGATGCGGTCTCGACGTTTTCCTCCTTATACCTGAATTTATATGTTTTTGAACATAAGGTTACAGTCTCCTTCTCATAGTCAATCTTTTCTTATCTTCTAAATACTGACGACCTAACAGGAAACCATAATTTTGAGAGAATTTATGCACATAGAATTTTCGTTCAAAAGCACATATTACATTGGGCTTAATCAATATGCTTTTGATTAATTTTATTGGGCCCTTAATTGTATATACCGTGAGATTTTTTTAGATTCCTTTAAATTTGCAAAATTTTCTCTAATGATATTGATGGACGAACCTGTGTCAATCATACATTTGTAAAGATTGTTCTGATACGTGATTTTTACATATGGACTGGCTCTTCCTCTTCTCCCGTGTCCGAGGTTTTCGAGGCAGTTTGATGAAAATTTAAATCTACTTCTATTTTGTTCTGTCCACTGCTACTTTCTCTTTGTCTTTTTACAGGACCATTATTACCTGGGTTATGCGAAGTAGAGGGTTGATAATTCAAGGGGTTATTCTGCCTAGCTTGATTTAAACCATTCCTAAAATTGTGAAATACTTGCGGGTCAACAATAGGAGGGTTGATTAGATTACGATTCTGGTTATTTCTATTCGCATTATTGGCTTGATTGTTCTTCTGATTAGGATGACGAATAGTAAGCACTTGTATTATGTCTATTGTTGTAATACCTTTGATTGTTGCTTTGAGTTTTATTTTCCTTGTTCTTGATTATGATCGTGAATTTTTTGTAAATCAACGTCTTCAGGATTTGCATCATAAAGACTGAGTTCCATGGTGGCTTGTTTTAATTTTGGGATAGTGTCGATATCTTTGCGAGAGTTATAAAAAATATTCTGGTTGATTTCCCGACAAATGATAAGTCTTCGTCGTGGTTAGTTTCGGATCCAAATTAGAATGAATTCTTTATTTAAATGCTTCTTTGTTCAAACCTAATGTTTTCAATAATCTGCTGACCTAGCGGGATGGATTGAAACCGGACCGGATGCATATGTAGGGCTCGGCTTTGCAGTGGCCCCGATGTTTCGTTTGGTTGGCAACTTAGTTGCCAATAAATGCTTGGCCACTAGTTTCTTGCTAACCGCACTGGCTTAGGTGGGGGAGCTTAATGTGCAGAGGCGGTAACTCGAGCCAACGACATGTACATTCTATCTGGTAGTTTCTTATTAATTGTAAATTTGATAGTCCATTTTAACATTTCAGAATAGTTACTCCTAATTACAGGGCTACTTTCTAATTCTAATTTATCAAAGATATTACGATGCTGCGCTTCCAGCATCTGGATGAACTTACTGATGCTTCCGGGGTATGGTGTCCCTTCTAGTTGTTTCACTAGCGTCACGTATGGTCTGTGGTCCTTAAATCAGGTGGATAATGCTTCTCAAATCTCAATCCAGGTGGTTGCTCCTGCCTGAGTCGCAGCTTCTATTGCAGTGTCTACTATCACTCGCTTGATAGCGCCGTAAATGATGTGAGCTTGACGGGCATCTTGTGTGGGGTAGAGGGTCAATAACTGATCGACTTGGTTGATGAACACAGAAAGCTTTCCAGGTGTGCCATCGTAGTATTGTACCTCTTAGATTTGGTTTAACAGCTGATTCAAATGAAGCTCGGTGAGTTGTGCCACTGCTGCCATTTTTACTCTTGTTACATTTTAGTTCTATTAAAAAAGTCACAAAATTAAAAGTTCGAATTTGAATTTTGTTTCCGATCGCATGGGATTTTCGTTTAGAATACTACTTGCACGTAGATTCTTTAGCGGATCAAACTTTTTGAATCACTGTTTTAATTCGCTGGTCTAGATAGCTAGTTGTGCAGCGTATTCTTAAATTTGACCAGTACCGTACTAAAAGGATTCTTTTGATCCTACTGGCTGCGTCAATTAAATACTTGGTTATTCGTAAGTTATAAAAAAACATTTTAATTTTATTTTAAACCGAATTATTACAAGATATTTTTTATTGAAGAACACTGACCGATTAATTTCGTGTCTCAAACTAAACTTATCTTATTGAAATAGGGGGGTTGACGTTCAAGCCTCGGTCTCGAGCTTTTGTGGATCTTGGTTAATTTTGAAGATTCTGAGAGAGAGCTTAATTTTGGAGCGTGGTGATTTGATTCTTTTATTTCTCTTGGATTCGAGTGCATTCGCTCTTGGATACAAGTGCTCTTTTGAAATTTGATAAGGCTCCTTATTAATCAAGTATAAAATCAAAACTGAACTTAAAAGCGGACAAAAGTGAAACTCATAGCGGACACTGCAATGGGCGGTGCTTGCCGGCTATGCACGAGCTTCCGGCCATACTCTGGGTCAGCAATTTGGCCGGAGCGGGCTTTCGGACGATCGGTCATTGCCATCGCCCGGTTAACTTAGTTAATTTATATGTATGTAAATTATTTAATTGGAGAGCCAGCTGGCTGTACTTCCGTGGCAGGTGTGGAGACGGCTGGCTGTGTGTCCGTGGCGGGGGGTCGACTGACGGTAGTTGCAGCGAATGGCCCTATCCGCAGTGGATATCAAAATGTGGCCGGTTGGCCGTGGCTTCAACTTGTAGAAATACGTTGATTAGGTTGAGAGGGTAACTGCCCTCAATTTTCCGCTGGCCTTGAGACTCAGACTGGGTATCAAATAAATATGTACATCTTTAACGGCGGTTGCCGGAGTTTCATTTATCGAGCTTTGGCTCTTTATTCATTGGGAACATAAAGTGAACTAAATCTAAGTTGACAAAAAGTAAAACGTATGGCCGGATGTTCGTGGCATCTTCGCTGACAATGCACAAAATCGCTAAAGTCATACGATCGCTTGCCACCAATGGCACAGAGGCACGGCCAATAGCGGTACACTTTGCTGGCTCAGCTCCCAGACACCATAAGGGTGGTATAACATTAGGGTGGTCATACGTGGGTAATATATAAAATATATAATATATACAAAATGGAATAATAAAATATAAATATATAAAAATGGGATGCTAAAATATAAAATTGCCCTGCCTAGCTTATTCTGGGAGCTTGTTGTTAACTACTGTGATAAAAGTGAAGCCCGCAAACTCCATTATTAAATCGAAGAGCCGTTGTATGTTTCTTGTGTTTTTATGTTCTTTATTTAATTCAATTTGATTTCCAGTTTTAAGCCGGAGCAACCTTTGTTGTCGCTCCGAACTCACATTTTTCTCTGATCTCATTAATATGAATTTACAGTTAAAGGAGTCAAAGTCTCGTAGCTCGTGGCTTATATATTCTTACATACATAGCTATGCTCGCTTAGGCTGAGCGCGGAGGTATATGCACATACATACATGTGGTCCGCTCGTGTTGCATTTATGCTGACACTTGCACTATTTGTGTGCGGGCCAATGTATAAGCGGGCAGTTCATATTTCGTCCACAAAGTGTTACAGTGTGTTCCTGTTAAGTACTCTTGGTACAGTGGGTATTCAATATATGTACATACTACACCATCGTTGGCACAAGGGGCGGACTGCCACTCGCACTTCTTGATATTTGGTCCAGGCTAGTGTTACTTCTTTTCCGTAGGGTCACCGGTGCTGGCTGCGCATGTGTACTCACAATGCGGTGAGCCTAATGGTCCCTCGCAGTCGTTAGGGCATGTCCTCCTCAGGGCTGGTATCTTTTTTGCTGCTGGTGGTTGTGACGTTGGGCTAGATTTGCTTATGTTTTTAATTGCAGGGTAGGCTTTTGGTTCTTTCTTTCTGCTAGCCAGACTTTTACGTGCTCGAGCTCTGCGAGTAACTTTACAGATGTGCTCCACGGTAACGTGTCGTTGCTGTTTAGCAGTTTTAACAGTTGAGCCCTTCGGGCTCTTAGACGTGTTACTACACCGCCTCTTTTGCCACACATACCCTACTGCGTTAAGCTTATCCAATGTTGGTGCTCCGCCTTATTTATTATGTATGTATAAATTAGATAATTTTACTGTAGAGGTTCCCTCGCTGCTGTCTTCGTGTAGAAGTCCGGTTAGTTATTTCCCTCTAAGTATTTAAGTTCACAGTGGAGATTCCCTTGCCGCTGTGTCGGTACAGAAGTCCAGTTAGTGATTTCTCTCCAATGGTGAATTACGAAGATTAGGATGGAAGGGTGACTGCCCTTCTTAACCTGCTGGCCTAGAGACTCAGTCAGTATAGAAATAATAAGATGGTTAACGGCGGTTGCCGGAGTTATATTGAATGAGCTTGTGCTCTTTATTCGATGAATATCAAAATTGAACTGAACTTAAAGCTAACATAAAAAGGGACTCATAGCGGCCACTCCAATGGGTAGTGCTTGCCGGCTATGCACGGGCTTCCGGCCAGACGCTGTGTCAGCAATTTGGCCGGAGCGAGCTTTCGGACGGTCATTGCCGTCGCCCGGTGAACTTAGTTAACTACTCCCCCCTCAGGATTAAGGCCGCCCTCGGCCGACCCTATTCGGGCGATCATATCTGCTATCTGGACCGTAGTTCTTCTGGCCTGGATGACTCGCCGATAGGTGAAGCCGACGCAGATCAACGCGCAGCATATTGCTCCTGCCACCAGTACTATCTGATGTGAATGATAGTCGTTGATATTCTCCCCGACTCTCTTGATGTGTTCCAGGTTACGTTCACTCAAGCGGTGAAGGTATGGAAGACTGAGGATGTTGTGCTCCATAGTAATATTCAGGGAGGGCGTGCTGGCTACTACTGGGACCCTTTTCTGGGCCCTGTCATTGTTGACGTATCGGGTTTCATTAACCATGGCACTCTCAGTAAAGGTAATGAGATGCGTGCCTCGTAAATGAATGTAAGTGCCATTATCCACACTCACACGTGCCGGACGATCGTTTACAATTATGATGCCTTCATCTACGTGAGTAATTGGATGTAGATCGCTGTGCTGGATGTCACAGTGCGCTATGCCTCTAGCGTGGAGCTCTTGCGCGCACGACCTTCTTAACGCCAGCTTGCAAAATGTGGCTCCAGATGTTGTGGAGCAATTGTTGACCGTGTGAATTACTCCATTGCAATCAGCTATTATTTTGTCCTCCAGCCTGAGCATAGTGTCATGATGGGACACGGGAAAAACAGTGATTTTAATACACGACGATTTGATTATTGGAAATTTGATGACAAAATACAAGAGGTTAGCGGACTGTAATATTTTAACGGAAGCAACGGACAATAAGTCTTTGATGGGGGTATCTGTGGGCTCTTCTATCCATATATCTTCTAGGTCTGCATGATCTAGTATACTAGGGCTCACAATGTTGGCCTTAGCTAGAGCTATCGCTAGTAATAAGTTTTGCAGCTCCATACTAATCATTCTATTTCGGGATAATAACATCTCATAAAGATGCCCCGTGTCAACTTGGGTTCCCTTGGCCGACCTCAGAAGTTGGTTGACGGTGGTAGTAATATTATTAATTTGGTCTTGTACTTTACTATTGATGTTTATCTGCCTATTGTTTGCATTTATTAACTGAAATTCATTAAGTTTAATTTTCTCGAAATCCTTTGCATCTGGCGTTCCCGCCACTACCTTTAACGCCGCTCCTAGGAAATCCAAACTCCTAGCTACTCTGTGGTGGATGCTCAACGAGTCGAGCAGGTCACGCAGATGAGCGACATCGACACTCAAAAGTTTCTGCATGTGTGACTGGGGAAACAAAAACTTATACCAAGTGAATAGGGGTGAGAAAATATGGAAAAAACTTATGCCAAGTGGCTAGGGATGAAAAAATGTGGAAAAGAAAACTTACGTCAAGTGGCTAGGTGTAAACATTAGAAAAAATGAATTATTATCTAATGTTGTCCTTGTGGACCACCCTCCCCTTAATGAGGACCGTGGTCCCCAGGTCCGCTTCGACAGCTTTTTCCTCACACAATGGTGTGAGTTTATTGCCAAGCCTTTGGTTTGACTTAACCAAGACTTTCTCGCCGACTTCGAACGTTCTGCATTGTCGGGAGGCATTTTCCCTGGCCCTGAGCGTGTTTTGTGCCCTAACGATCTTATTCTGGACGTCCGTCTGTGGGTCGTCTGGGTGCTTTTGCACGATGTCGACTGGACGTTTGTCAACGACAGAGTGAATTGATTTATTATATTTGGCGGTTGCCAAAATAATTTCCACAGTATCGGTCCCCTTGTCGATTTTTAGGCAACGAGCAAGCTCCAAGAGGGTGCTGTGAAAGCGCTCTACTTGCCCGTTTGAGACGCTATGAAGTGGTGGGGCATTTGCAATGCTAACACTAAAATGGTTGTCAAGCATGGCTGAGATAGTGTGCGAGTTTAACGAAGGTTCATTATCGCAATAGACTACTCGAGCCCTAGGGAAAAAGTTCATTATTTGGAGTATGGCCGGTTTAAGATCCTCGATTGTCCTAGAGTGGACATGTTGCACAACTTCAAACTTCGAAAACTTGTCGATGCAAGTGAGGAAGTATTTCTTGTCTGTGGAAAAGATGTCGATATGTAGCAGTTCTCCCACATGAGAGGGGATCAGAGTCTCGCCTAGCTCATGCTTCTTTGGGTGCCTATCGTACTTGGCTTTCGCACATGTTTTGCAGTTTGCTACAATTTCTGTGGCTAGCTTGGCCATCTTTGGAAAGTAGTACTCGGAGAGTATCTGCTTAACATTTTCTTGGGCCGATATGTGAGCCCTGTTGTGCTCGACGGTGAGGATTTTCCGTCTCTCAGGAACTGCAAAAATATCCGTTACACGGTTTTTGCAATGCCAAAATTTGGTGGCTGGAAACTGCCGAACCAATTCGTCCTGTATCATTGCCAGCGTGTGCAAGTCACAATGAATGGCGTTTACGCCCTAAGAACGATTATGCCTGCAAGCTCATCAAGTAATGACTCTTTGCAGGGGAAGTTAATCACATGCCGCCTCTTTCTTCCAAAGAGGACGAAGCTGCGTTTTAACGAAAAGCGTGCCTCCTCCAGAGTTATCTGGTTCAGGAAGCAATTCAAAGGCTTGTATAGGTATAGGTTAGTGACAGCTTACTGTGAATTGTGGCCACGCTAGAAAAAGCGTCTTCCTCTTCCAGAACGTTAAGTTGCTGTCTTGAGAGGGCATCCGCAACGAGGTTATCTTTGCCGGGCTTGTAAAACATTTTAGCGCCGGATTCGTCGATGCGGGCTTTCCACCTCTTGATTTTCGCATTCGGATTGGATTCCGACACTGCGAAGGTGAACGGTTGGTGGTCAGTAAAGATATTTATATCTTTGACTGCATATAAATAGTGGCGTAATTTGGCCAGTGCCCAAACTTTAGCTAACAGCTCCCTTTCATTGGTAGCGTAGTTAACTTCCCTGTCCTTTAAGGTTCTAGAGATCATTGTTATGGGTCTCCCTTCTTGGGATAGGACTGCGCCAATGCCAAATGCCGAGGCATCCGTCGTTAAATCGAATGCCTTTTTATAATCGGGGTATCTGAGGATGACATCCTCTGAAGCTAGAATGTTACGCAATTTTTGGAAAGCAAGTTGTTGCTGTTCACTAAATTGCACCTGGATATTTTTGGACCTGTGCCTACTGACACTTCCATGTTCCCCGGTAAGAATGTCGGAGATGGGCCTAGCTATTGACGCAAAATCCTTAATGAAGCATCGGTAATAGCTGGCCAGGCCAAGGAATGATCTAACCTCAAAAACATTTTTGGGTTCTGGGAATTCTTGAATGGCCTTAATTTTTTCTGGGTCGGTGGTTGCACCGTTGTTGGAGACAATAAAGCCCAAAAAGCTAACGCTTTTTTTTTTTTGAAAAATCGCGATTTTTGTGCTTACACCCTCATGTTGGCGTCATGTGGGCATTTTCGTCTTCCGAGAAAACGATTACATCATCGACATAGACATAGCAAAATTTGCCAATCTGCTCTCGCAGTATGTCGTCGATGGTTCTTTGAAAGATGCTGGCAGCATTCTTCAATCCGAATGGCAGTCTGCGAAACTCGTACTTTCCTCCATTAACGGAAAAGGAAATTTTTCACGATCACGCTCTGCCAGTATGATCTGGTGGTAGCCAGACTTCAAATCGAGCGTTGTGAAGTACTTGGCTTTGCCTAAATTCCCTAGTATCATAGAGATATTTGGCATGGGATAGCGATCAGGTATTGTCCTCTCGTTCAACTTGCGAAAGTCCAATACTAGTCGCATCTTGCGGTTGGCCGTTTCGTCAGTGCCCTTCTTATCTACTACCCATATTGGGTTATTGTAGGGGGACTTAGACTTCTGGATTATGCCATTTTTTAGCAGCTCTTGGATTTCATTGTTCACAAAATCTGCTGCTCCCATTGGGTATGGGTAAAGCTTGCCATAAATGGGCTCCTCGCTAGTCGATCTGATGGTAGCTACCACCGACGTATTGTAAGGGAGGGCCTCATTTGGGCTTGCGAAGGCTTTTTTCCTTTCGCCAAGCATTTTTATGAAGGCGTCCCTAACCAAAGGCGATGCGTCCGAGCAGTAAATGTCAGTAAAATTGACTTCGGGGCACGATTGGAACTCTAGTTTTTCTTCTTCGGAGCCCCATTTGAGGTGGCCGGAAGCTAAACAAAGTGATGCCCCGGCCTCTTTTAACAGGTCGAGACCGATGATGGCATCAAAGAAGGACAAGTCTGGTAAAATGAAGAACGTGGCCTTCAAGTTGAAAAGGGAAATTAAGCACTTCTTGGTGATGGTGGTGACGCCATGGATAGAATGTATCGTAAATGGCGATTCTACTGGGCGGACGCCTTTCAATCCTTCATATGGACGGATGAAATTTTTTGACGCGCCCGTATTTATTAAAAGCCTCATATTCATCCCCGCTACTCTTCGTCTGATGATGGGTAGCAGGGATTTTCCCCTAAAAAATTAATAACGTCCGAATCATATTCATGAATCGCGTCGTCATTGATTTCCTGAACCGCGCTCGAGGCTGTGGTTGTGTATTTTTCTTCGGAATTTTTCGCATAAAACCTGTGCAGCCGAGGCTTCGTATGACATGGTCGCCTTGTTGGTGAGGAGGGTGAGCTTCCTTTCAACTTCATCATAATATTGTAGAAGCGAGAGATTCCCTTGTCTGAGGGTGCCCATCTCCTGCTCTATGACATGCATTGTACGCTTATCACTATAAGTAAAGTCGAGTCGATTTATAATCGCGTCGAAATTAAGCACTGTGCCAAATGAGGACAGCACTGCATCGGCCGGGCCCCTTATTTTGCTCCTAATTATAATAACTGCCTGATAATGGCGTGAACTTCCTACGAAATCCTTAAAAATATAGTATGCGCCTACTGCCGCCTGCCGCCTGCCGCCAAGAGACGTATGTTTCTTGGGCACCCGAAAACTCGGGCAGGCATTTGACAGCATCTAGCGGTTCATTACAAATGACGGTGTTATTAATGTCTATGGGTGTAGAAACTTTAATCTGAGGAGTTACTGTTGGGGCGGGTGCGACCTGTATCGCCGCCACTTGGTTGGCCAGTTGTTGAATAGTCTGGCGCAACTCATTCTCCCTGCGCTGGCTGTCAATGGCCGCTTCCTGTAGGGCATGGTTGACGGCAGCCTCTACTACCGCCTTTATTTGATCTGGGTTAAATGCCATGTTTCTGGCTGAGGGAGTGCCGACGTTTACACTCTTCGGTGTAGAAGTTCTTGCCGGCCCTTCGGTCTCGGATTCAGAGTCGCTGGGGACCTGCCTGTTGTTCCTATATTGCTGGAATGGGTTGCTCATATGGAGCGGCGCAAGCTAAATGCCCAGCGATTTAATGCATGCTCAAGCGGTCTTGCCCATGGATATGGCGGGGGGCCGCGGGGGCTGAGATGCCGCTTGGTAACGATGGACGAGAGCTCGTTGCCTTGCCAAGCAATGTCAAGGGGAAGGGGATCGCGGGGACTGGGTCTCCGCTATGGCAAACAAAAATATAAACAACAAAAATTGACACAGTAAAGATCCGTGGTGGCTAAGCTGCCGTTTTGAAATACAAAGAAGCGAAGCTAAACAAAATCAGAATACAAACGTCGCGGTGTCGAGTTCGAGTGTCGAGTTCGAGTGTCGAGTTCGAGTGTCGAGTTCGAGTGTCGTAGTGGAGTGGGTAAGCGATGGAAACAAAAACAAACCCAAGATTGTTACGAAGCTAACACAAAGAATTTAGGTGTAAGCAAAAAGACGACTACATATAAGGGGTAAATTAAATGCACAAATTTACATGAGATAGTGTCCGTCGCCAATAAAAATATATCAATAAATGCACAATTAATAAATTTATTTCCCGGCGGCGCCTTTGCGTCTAGGCTGGGTATTAAATATGTAGTTTGGTAGTTATATTGGCGATAATATTCGGGACCAAGATATTTATTGAAAGAATTTTCTTCTTTTTTTTTTGTAAATGCAAACAATGAAAAACAAATAATATCACTTGTGATTACACCAATAAATATTTTACCAATGCAGATGCCCGAAAATTTTTGGAACAGAAGTGCTCACTTACATGATTTCCCCGACTTAGATGGGTAATTTAACGTGGGCGCCAATTAGATAATTTTACTGTAGAGGTTCCCTCGCTGCTGTCTTCGTGTAGAAGTCCGGTTAGTTATTTCCCTCTAAGTATTTAAGTTCACAGTGGAGATTCCCTTGCCCCTGTGTCGGTACAGAAGTCCAGTTAGTGATTTCTCTCCAATGGTGAATTACGAAGATTAGGATGGAAGGGTGAATTCCCTTCTTAACCTGCTGGCCTAGAGACTCAGTCAGTATAGAAATAATAAGATGGTTAACGGCGGTTGCCGGAGTTATATTGAATGAGCTTGTGCCCTTTATTCGATGAATATCAAAATTGAACTGAACTTAAAGCTAACATAAAAAGGGACTCATAGCGGCCACTCCAATGGGTAGTGCTTGCCGGCTATGCACGGGCTTCCGGCCAGACGCTGTGTCAGCAATTTGGCCGGAGCGAGCTTTCGGACGATCGGTCATTGCCGTCGCCCGGTGAACTTAGTTACCTTATATTCATATGTACGCATGCTACAGATTACATTTTCTGCCATCTACCTAGCTTATCTAATATTTCATCCATTCTGGAAATCGTGAATTTGTCATTGACAATAATTTCATTATAATTCCTGTAGTCGACTACTAATCAGAGTTTTAGTTTTCCTGAGGCCTTCTTAGGAACCACCCATTATTGATGAATATTACAGGGATTTCGATTTACGAACTGTGCCCATTTCTTTGATTTGTTTGTTATCTCCTGGTCAACGCTTTGGGGGTATTTGTATGGTTTACGGTCAACCGGATCTAAATGTTGAGTCTGGATGATATGTTTTATTTTACTGAAAGGACCTTTTTAAGACATTCAATTTCTTTAGCATTTATATAATAGATTCTGAACTCGTTGCATTCTAGTAATTCATTGTTAATTCTGAAGCTGAATATTTCGTCGTCAACGGACTTAGGATCGATATGCATTTTTTGTTTTTGTCCTCTTTCTCATGGCTTGATTAAGGAGTAAGGCACTTTGTGGTTGCTGTCTTCTCCTTCTTTTGTTTAGGAGTAAGGCACTTTGTGGGTGCAATCGTCTCCTTTTTCTCTGGATCGAGAAATTTTTGTGTTGTCCTTTTGTTTTGGGTCAAGGCATTTTAGGTATGCGGTCTCGCCCTTGTCTCCAACATATATGAACTTATAAGTCTTTGAACTTAAAGTTTCTACTACATAATCAATCCTAGATTAGTGTCTACTAAGTAGGTACATTATGCACATTATACTTTTATTCAATTTTATAGGGCCCTTAATCGTGTATACTATTAGATTGTCTTCTTTTTCTTCTAAACTCATGAAATTTTCCTTAATTTCTTAATGTTGATGGAGGATCCTGTGTCAATCATTTCTTTTTAAAGAGTATTGTTATAAGTTATTTTTACATGGGGATTGATTCTTTATTTTCCGCTTACGGATTTTCCAATTTGATGAAAATTTGCATCCATCTATCTTGCCTTGCCCGCTCTTACTTTCACGTTGTCTTTTTACGGGTCCACCGCTACTTGCCTAATTAGAAGTTGTGAGTTGATTCAAAGGATTGTTCTGCCTAGCTTGTGTAATGTTCCCGCTCCGCTCATGAAGAAGATAGGTTCATAGTGTTTTGTTGTTCTTGTTCTTTATTTAAATTTATCATTTCTTTTCATATTTTGTGTTGTACAAATTTATTGATTGTTTCGAAGTAACCGTTGTTGCCACTCGAGCTCGAAGGAGGTTCTCCTGGGAGCCCATTTTACTTAGGAGCTAAGAGTTCTAAGTCTCGTAGCGGCGCTGCCAACAGAGGCAGCGGATTCCTATATATTCTTAAGTATTTAGCTATGCTCACTTAGTCTGGAGCGCGGAGGTATATGCACATACATGAGGTCCGCTCGTGTTGCAATTATGCTGACACTTGCACTTTCAGCGTGCGGGCCAAGGCACAGCGAGCGGTTCGTATTTCGGGCACTTATGTTGATGAATTGTACGAATTTTTTTTTTCTTGTGTATTCTTATTTTAGATATGGTTATTCTGATTATATCTGGTATTGTTATAATTACCTCGATTATTACCTCTACCGCGATAATTGTTTTTATAATTATTACCGCTATAATTATTTCCACGTTGGGTGTACAATATGGAATTGGCATTGCCTGTCATTTCAGTACTACATTGTATGAGTTAAAGATTATAAGTTATTTTTCATTAAAAAAATAATCTTTATTGATTTGAGTTGGATTAAGAGCTGAATTTGCTTAAGCTTAACAATCGTTTATATAGTGAAGTGTTGATATTTATTTGAGTCGAACTAATGTCCCGTCAGTTGACTAAGGACAACGCCAAGTTGAATTAATAAACGAATATTTAGGTTCTCGTCTTTATTCAGATGATGTCGGCTTAAGACTGAATTATTGTGACAAAAATCTTACTTATACTGCCCTTTGTTTACATAAGTTGGGGAGCGAGATCGCCCGCTTGGGATATTGATTGAATGATTTATGTTATTGAGAAGCAGTATTCCCTGATCCGGATGTGGATTGTTTACATTGGTTCAGTGTGGGATCGCCTACGCTGCAGATTTATATTTCTTGGTACATAACGGAATTTGTTAATATGTCACTTTCCTCCCCTTAGAAGGGTTGCCTATGTTTGGGCTGGCATTTCAGGGTACAATGCATGCAACTGGTTTTGTGCCGGTTCTATTTCTTGTTGTGGTTCTTGATTATTTTTTGCTTGTTTTCTAAATTTTGTATATAAAAAGGTAAGTGGATTTAGTGTAAACAATTTTGATAGGACAACAAAAATAATAAGAACGATAACTACTAATATTATAATTACGTAAAGTGTGGTATTATTTTCTGAAATTAGTTTTAAAACGTCATTATGTGCTACTATCTTTATCTCAGTTACATTAATCAGTAAATACAATGCTGTTAAATCAAATTCTGGACTTAACGAATTTTCGCTTAAAATAACATTTCCAATTTTAACTCTACATTGTTTTATTCTAATAATTTTGCTTCTGCAAGTTTGGAAAAAACTAGCTGTAATGAATTTAAATGTTCGGTAAGGGATGTGGAAAAAATTATGATGTCATCTAAATACACTAAACAGTGTTTTTTGAGCAACGGTCGAAGGATATTATTCATGCACCTTTGAAAAGTAGCAGGCGCATTTCTAAGGCCAAATGGCATTCGAAGGTATTCGTAATGACCGCTTTTGGTGGAAAATTCAGTTTTAGATATTGATTCTGAGTCAATTTCTATTTGAAATTTGCCAAATTGATAGTTGTAAAATATTGGCATTTACCTATTTTACCAAGGATTTCGTCCATGTTTGGTATTGGATATCTGTCGGGAATAGTTATTTCATTTAGCTTTCTATAATCAATTACTACACTATACTTAATTTTTGCAGATGCATCAGGTTTTTTGGGTACTACCCAGGTAGGACAATTGTATGGTGAACTACTTTCCCTAATTAATCCCTGATTAAGCATTTCCTGTACTTGGTTATTGATTTTAATTTCGTGCGCTTGAGCAAGTAGGCACTGTTTTGAATAAATTGGGGAGTTAAGACAACAAATTTGCCACCCTTAAGCAATAATTACAACGCACGAATAGGTTAATTAAATGCTGTGTATATTTTCGTTTCTCTCTGGTCGGAGCTGCAACTACCGATCGAATTATTGACTTCAACATATATAATCTTAAAATGTAGCTTAGCATAGATAAGGCGACAGAAGAAAAAGAGAGAGAGAAATAGATAAACAAAGAGAAGAGCTAAGAGCGCAGCAGGTGCAGCCATACATCCATGCGCGCATGATTAGGCGCTAGCGGTCTGCTCCGAACAGTATTGATTGTGGTCATAATACTATTGTTCATAATAATTAGGTTGTATTTCTTCGTATTCGTGTTCGTGTGCGTCTTGAAATCTCAATTCGTCAATAGACATTTTGGTTTGTTCACTGTCCGATGGTCGTTAGTCGTTTGGTAACCGGGAAGTTAGTATTTTAAGATGTGGAGGGTTGTTGTTGTTGAGGCTATGTATTTCCTTTAAAATGTGCTGTTTGAGGATTTTGAACTTTATTTGAATATTGTGGAAAAGGATTTTTGTGAGTAAATGGTTGTGTGTTCATGTATTGGTTGGGTCCGAAATGATTTGGCGACATACATGTAGTTTGGTTGTTAGGTATCTGTTGTGTATAGGTGGGTGTCGTGCTTCACTTGGATTTGCCTTTAACGACTCCACATCTCTGGTTCCCGTCAAACAATAGGGAAGCCTCCTGGCCCAAGGCCGACAATTAGATGTGAAGTTTGTACGTTTTATTCTGCGGAAAAATGAACTTAACCTTAATTTTTAGACTTTTATAACTCTCACACGCGCTTACCGCAGTGTGTCCTCCTAATTTTCGCACGACAATAACACGCTCAATTTTGGCGTTTAACTTAGCGATAAAAATATGCCCATTTTCTCTTGGGCTCAAAATCCATCAGTATTTTTGACGTTATTCTTAATATACTAACTAAGCCTATCGATTACAATATTCGATCGTCGACATCCCCGACCCCGTGAAGAACCGCTTCACTCAATTCAAAACCGCAAGTTTAGAGACGGGTCGCATCATTGTCCGAGATAGGCCGTTGTCGTTTATGCGCACTGTAGCGCGTCTGGCGAATCCATCAGCTCCGATGTAGACTTCCTCCACGATGCCCTTGCGCCACTCTCGTCGGGGCAAGGCAGGATCACAGATGAAGACCATTTCGCCCTGACGGATGGGCTCCGTCCTCCTGTACCACTTCTCGCGCCGCACTAGCGTAGGTAGGTACTCCAGGACCCACCTCTTCCAGAAACGGTCTCTCAACAGGCGAGCAATCCTCCAGTGCTTTCGTGTAGAGCATTCCTTGGGCAACTCCGCACCCAGGCCAGGGGTATCCGGCAGATTGGCTACTCCCTTGAGTAGGTCATTCGGCGTCAACGGTCCTGCTTGACAGCTCATCCTGAATTTTCTCCATCTCGAATACGTCTCCAAAGCGCCTGGCCTCCCAGTCTGCTCCCACGAAGTTCTTGCCGTTATCACTGCGCAGTCTGTGTACTGGTCCTCTACGGCAGACGAAATTCCTAATTGCGATGATGCAGGAATCCGTCGACATGTCATGTGCCAATTGCAGGTGGATCGCCCTTGTCGTCAAGCACGTGAACAAGGCGACCCAACGCTTCTCCTTGTGACGGGAAACAGTCACCAACAGTGGCCCAAAGTAGTCCAATCCTGTGTATTTGAATGGCCAACCACCCGCTTCCAGTCGATCCTATGGATGGGGTCCCATTATCGGCGGCACCGGCCGGGCTCGCTGCAACTTGCAATCGTTGCACGACGAGATCACTTTTTTCATAACTCGCCTCATCTTCGTGACCCAGAATCTCGTCCGAATCTCCGCAATCGTCGCATCCACGTTTTGATGCTTCATTTTGACGTGGAAGTGATTGACGATTATCTCCGTAAGATTGTGCCTGTGCGACAGTATTACGGGCCTCCTCGCACTATACGGAACGCATAATGCGGCATCAATTCTGCCATAAGCTCGCAGAATTCCGTGGACATCCACGTAGGGCATCAGCCCTCGAATGTCGCTCGTCATGGCGACATCCTTTCCGCATCCCATCGACCTCATCTCGTCGGGAAAAGACTCCAATTGAGCCTGTCTGATTAACAGGTTCTCTGGAGCCTGACATTCTGCTGCTGTAAGGCCGTATTCCTCGAGCACGCTTCTCTATTTACGGCACCGGCGCGTAAACCTCAAGACCCACGCTGTGGTTCTAACCAAGCGCCTGAAGCTCGAAAACCTCTGGAATGAGATAACAAAATCATTCGTAAGCAAACTCACTGGGCATCTCCTCTTCATCAGGGGCATCTGGAACACGCTTATTCTCCTCTTCAGGCGCCGGCCAGGTGTTTGCTGGCTGCCTTAAAAAGGTAGGTCCACGTATCCATCGGGATTCCTGACTAAGGTCCACTTCTCTTTGCGACCGAGTCCCATCATCCGCCGCATTTTCGGCTGTAGGTACCCATCGCCAATGGGAAACCTTCGACGAATCCAAAATCTCAGACACTCGATTGCCGACAAACTGCTTGTACCGGCGGTGTGTGCTGCCAATCCATCTCAGCACCGTCTTCGAGTCTGACCATAAGACCACGTCGTTGATGACCACACTGTGCTCCTCCTTGACAGTGTTCATTAGTCTGGTTCTAAGAACTGCTGCTTGCAGCTCTATCGACATCGTTCTCATAGGGGCACACTTCGTCTTTGCGCATACGAAGCTCACCAGCACATTATCGTCCTCATATGTGACCCTCCAGTAGGCCACCGCCGCGAATGCAGATTGACTTGCATCCACGAACACGTGCAGCTCTATGGCTCTAACTGCTCCGTGCCCAAAGAATGGCGAGGACAACGGAACTGTCCTACGGCATCCATCTCTTTACGCCAAATCGCAAAGGCCTTGCCAATCTCCTCCGGTAGTGGTTCATCCCACTGGATCTTCTGCCTCCAAATCTCTCTCAGCAACAGCTTCGCTGTAATCATCAGGAAGAGCACGGCTGGCAAAGACTTGTAGTGCTGAGGTCCTTTGTCCAACGCCGAATTTAAAGACGTTTCTCCAATTTTGGCTGCCGCATCGAACACAAGCCGGACCTTACCGGGCTTGTTCGGGTTTTCGACACAAAAGTGTGGCAAATACCATATCCGGTCACTATTCTCCGCGGCCTCATGTGGCTCCAACCGCCTCGCGTATCCTTTTGCAACATAATCCTTGATGATCCGACAGTATTCCAGCGCCAACTGTTCGTTACGCTTCATCTTCTTCTCGACGTTGACCAGCCGTTTGTACGCCATCTCATAGTTCTGTGGCAGCTTCACGTGGTCGTCCTTCCAGAGTAGTCCCGTTTGGTAGCGACGCCCCACTCTCACCGTGGTGTCTTCGAGTATCCTTTGTGCCCGCATGTCGTCGCTTGCTGCGACCTGTGACACGAGCTTCACACCAAAGTTCTCCTCTACCATTTTTTCCACCGTATCATCCATCGACACGGCAAGTAGGCAGGACCTAGATGATGGCGAAGTGAACTGCCCTTTTACGGGCCCGAACACAACCCAGCCTAGCTCGGTGGAAGCTGCATACGGTCCCTCACTGGCAAATCGCCTAGTTCTCAGTGGCAATCCCAGGTGTCCATGATCCAGGCCGATGAGCAACTTCGGCACCACATTGCTGTAAGGCTTCATCGGCAGGCGCGCATCCTTATGCACACCCTGGACATCCTGCCGACTTAACGTCTGCATCAGTAGGCTCAAGCTCGAAATGGCATACACGTTTCTCAGTACATGGCGAGTGGACTTTCCAATTCCACTTATTTTCAGACTCACTACGTTGGTGGTCTCTCTGGATGCCCTTCCTCCAAACCATTGGATATTTAGCTGTCGGCGCTCTCCTTGTATTCCCAGATCCCTCCGTAGTTCGTCGTCGATCATCGTAATGGAGGGTCCTTCATCAAAGAGCGCTCCAAATCCGTGCAGTTATACGCCCCTGTCGTCTCCGTGAATGCACAGCTGAAAATCGGTCACTCCTCTGGCTGCCCTCTAAATATAGGCAGATCTGGGAGCTTTCGTGGCCCGTATGTTCCTTGAATTTCCTTCGACGTCAATATAGTGGGGAATCCGACAAGTGGCGAAACAGATGCCACGTTGCGCATATTCACACTCGGTAGTGTGAATCCATGCGCCGTCTGCGCAGTGCTTGCTGTGAACGGCGGCCCACTGCAAGGTGGCAGCAGCGTGCAGGACGCGCTGTACCCACCGACACTGTGATAGGGCGCCGACCCGACCCCTTTACATGAGGTCTCCTCAACCGATGTCGCTAATGGCGGACCGCTCCAAAATGGCGGCCGGCCTGTCGCTACACTGTGCGCGCTAACTGCGACTGGCGCACAATTGGCGGTGCCCACGCTTCCCAGGGCTTTAACCTGCTGCAGCTCCTTTTCCAGCGCTGCGATCCTCGCCATTAGATCCAACGTGAGATCCTCTCTGGCATTGATGTTCGCAGTTGAGGCTGCAGTGCTTCCATGTTGGGGAGCTGATGTAATCTCCGTAGTGGCTGGGCTAGGTATAGCCTCTGCCGTGGTTATGTCTACCAGCGGCCAGGTTTCTGTTTCACTACTCACTGGTTGCTGATCCACTCGTGTTGTTATAGGGGTGGCTTCCCCTCTATTCAGCCGGGCGCTCCTCCTAGGTAAGCGCTGCATCTTCCCGATGCCAATAGGGCGCTGACTTAGCGCACTTCAAATGGCGTACCTGTGCCTCCTTGTCGCTGACTGCGACAACTGACGCCGCCCGCGTCTCCTTGTCGCTGGCTGCGACCACTGACGCTACCCGCTTCTCCTTGTCGCTGGCTGCGACCACTGACGCTACCCGCTTCTCCTTGTCGCTGGCTGCGACCACTGACGCTACCCGCGTCTCCTTGTCGCTGGCTGCGACCACTGACGCTACCCGCGTCTCCTTGTCGCTGGCTGCGACCCCTGACGCTACCCGCGTCTCCTTGTCGCTGGCTGCGACCACTGACGCCGCCCGCGTCTCCTTGTCGCTGGCTGCGATTTCTCCATCAACACGTGGGGCGCTGCCTGCGCTCCCAAGTTGCTTTAGCAGTCTCTATCGGACTGCGAATAAAGGGAGTTGTCGTGCTTCACTTGGATTTGCATTTAACGACTCCACATCTCTGGTTCCCGCCAAACAATAGGGAAGCCTCCTGGCCCGAGGCCGACAATTAGATGTGAAGTTTGTACGTTTTATTCTGCGGAAAAATGAACTTAACCTTAATTTTTACACTTTTATAACTCTCACACGCGCTCGATCGTCGACAGTGGGTCTAAATGATTGCGTGTATTGATTAAAATTAGGTTGGAATGGTTGAGAATATTGTCGGTAGCTTGGTCGATATTGGGTTTGTGTATTTGTGTTGAATTTGTGTGGCTTAGAATTCTGATTAGGGTTTAAGTTTTTATTACGATTTTCTGGAATTTTATTTAATTCAAAATTAACATGTTCTTCATATATTACCTCATTTTGTGCGATAGTGATTAATGATCTTAAGTCTTCAATGTTATGATGTCCAAAATAGTGAATAATTGTATTGGTAATTTTCTGATCGATATTTTAATGGAATCTTTAATCGCGTGAATATAAATAAAAAAATCTGGCTGGTTACCTTCTAGATGCAATTTCGAAATTAGTACTTGACGTCGTCTTTCTGCTTCTTCGCAGAATGCTCTCAGATTTCCCTTGTAAGGTGTCTCCCTGAAGTTCTCCAGTAGTTTGTTGTTCAGTGTTTGGGGTTTAAATTCTGCAACTAGTCTCGATCTAAGGGTAGGCCAATCTTCAATTTTCGGAAGGCCCAATGATCGTGTTACGTGTCCGTCCAAGTTTCTTTCGATTGCTCCAAGAAAAATCCTATGTTGTCGCACATCATTAGTTTGGTAGAGTGAAATTACATAGTCCACTCTGCTTACGAAAGTGTAGAGAGTTTCTGGATCACCCTTAAATTGCATTATGTCTTTTAGCTGCCGACGAGCTTCAGCAAGTCGCTTAGTGCAACGATTTGGGGTGCGGCGATAACTGGATGTGCCATTGTTGTAGTAAATTTGTTGTTATTGTAAAATAAAAATTTATTTTAGTTTATTTTTGATTTCACTTTTTTAAGTTGAAGTGTTTGTTTAAATTAATTTTCTTAAAATTTATTTGATGTTATTAACTGTTTGGTGCCGTTTGTCTTATTGTGTTTTTGTTTTGTTTTGTTCTTCCACTTTTTGTTGGACAACCGAATTTGAATTATAATCCAAGTTGAAGGGGTTTAAAATGTTTTGCGTAATTATTGTTCGAGAACTGAATTATAAAATTTAATTTATTTTTCACTCGAGGTTCTGTTTTTTTCGGATACTTTTTGTATCCTACCGGCTGCGCCAGTGAAGTGTTGATATTTTTTGAGTCAAATTAATGTCCCGTCAGTTGACTAGGACAACGCCAAGTTGAATTAATAAAACGAATATTTCGCTTCACGTCTTTATTTAAATGATCTCAGCTTAAGACTAAATTATTGTGACAAAAATCTTACTTCTACTGCTCTTTGTTTACATAAGTTGGGGAGCGAGATCGCCCGCTTGGGATATTGATTGTACATAATAATTTGAGAGTGAGAGTGCCACTCAGAGAGCGGGACTTAATCATTTAAAGAATTATTTATGTTATTGAGAAGCCGCATCGCCTGCTCCGGATGTGGATTGTTTTTATTGGTTCAGCGTGGGATCGCCTACGCTGCAGATTCTGATTTCTTGGTACATAACGGAATTTGTGAATATGTCACTATATGCACCTACATGAGGTCCGCTCGTGTTGCAATTATGCTGACACTTGCACTTTCAGCCTGCGGCCAAGGCACAGCGAGCGGTTCGTATTTTGGGCACTTATGTTGATGAATTGAATGAATTTTTTATTTTCTTGTGTATTCTTATTTTAGATATGGTTATCCCGATTATATCTGGTATTGTTATAATTACCTCGATTATTACCTCTACCGCGATAATTGTTTTTATAATTATTACCGCGATAATTATTTCCACGTTGGGTGTACAATAAGGAATTGGCATTGCCTGTCATTTCAGTACTACATTGTATGAGTTAAAGATTATAAGTTATTTTTTTATTAAAAAAAAATAATCTTTATTGTTTTGAGTTGGATTAAGAACTGTATTTGCTTAAGCTTAACAATCGTTTATATAGGCTGCTTGTTGCTCCATCGCTGTCACCGTCTCTTCCGCCGTCATTGCTTCCGCTGACGTTCTTTGTTTTTCCGCTGACGTTCTGTGTTCTCATTAGCTGGTTATGACAATTTGTAACTATTGGCCGCTTCTAATTACCATTGGTCAATGCATTGATGTCCCCATTGGCAGATGCCCTAGATATGGTAAGCCACGTGCGCTGAGCTTGCATCTTTTGGGTGGCGATCGTGGGACCACTAATCCAGAATTTTCCTCAGTTGGTAGTAAATTGAACTTCTGGTTTCTTCACCCGGTTGCGCCATATGTACTGAGCTTGCGTCTTCTTTGTCAACGATTTTAGAAACTAGGTTGTTAACATTCCCCCTTTTTAAAAGAGTACCGGTCCGGGCTGTGTAGGCTTTTCTTGCCTATTATTACTATCAGGAGGATGATGATAGATCCATAGCTAACAGAAGCTGATATTGATTGATGTTTAATTTTTTGACTAGTCGAATTGAGAGAACTTCCTCAAGTTTTGTTTTTTCTCCCATAAGTTGGAAAACAGGAGGTTCGGGTTCGGCTATGTTGATTTCTCTTTTTGTACGTCACCTCGCTAATAGTAACCGTTGAGTTTGTATGATAAAAGAGTCATGTAGTTTTAGCTCCTTTCCATCCAGCGATATTGGTCCATTAAAATCGTTCAGTAGTATGATTTAGAAGACTTCTTGTTCGTTTCAGCGTTTTTTATTAATTGAATTTTATATCTTTTCAATTTTGGTTACTTGGCCTTATTCTAAGCCCGCGAAGCTGACGCTAACGTCGGCAGAGGAGCGGGTCGCTTATGTACATGGCTGCACAGGTGTAGTCACAATGGGGGGTAAAGATTTAATTGGGTAAAGATTTAATTGGGTATAGATTAATTTGGGTATTTCCTTCTTCTGTGTCGGAGGTACTTTTATATTAGCTTTAGCGAGACTTTTAATTGCAGAGTAGGTGGATGTATGTGTGGCTGTGGTTCTTTCACTTAATAAATTTTTTATATGTTCAAGTTCGGCATGTAATTTTACCGACTTGTTCCAATTTAATTTACTTCCGCTATTTAGTAGCTTCAGTATTTCAGCCCTTCTGGCTTTTAATTTTTTCACCACACCACTGCGTTTACCACACATCACACTTCACTCACTGCGATCTTTATTTTTGTAGTCTGCTGCTAATTTTTCCTTGTCATTGATATTTTCACTCATTAAATTAATAGTTTTCACTCAGTCTGTTGCGACTGTCACGCATAACTTCTTATTGTTATTTATTCCAGATCCATCGCTGTCACACATAACTCTCACGGTCGCCATGTATAGTTTCCAGTTAGATTTCGGATTTGTTTCTCCCCATTAAGAAGAATATGATTTGCTTTTGAGTTTTCTTTATTAATTTTCCTTTTAGGTTTATATTTCGGAGCAGCCGTTGTTGCCGCTCCGAGCTTGATCATATATCTGTCGTTATCAATATGTTTTAACAGCTAAAGAAATCTAAGTCTCGTAGCTGCGCTGCCAACAGCGACATCGGAGAGACGGTTATATATTCTTAAATACATAAATACATAGCTATGCTCGCTAAGGCTGAGCGTGGAGGTATATGCACATACATACTTGAGGTCCGCTCGTGTTGCATTTTTGCTGACACTAGCACAGCCTGTGTGCGGGCCAATGTTCGAAGATCGTTTCATATTTCGGCCACTTAGGTTTATGACCGGGACTTTAAATTATGTAAACACTGCAACAAAGTGCGTACTGTGTGTACCCGTAAAGTACTCTTGGTACAGTGGGTATTCAATATATGTGCTCGCTTTATTTTTGATAACGTTTAAGTACTTCCTGTATGACCTCCTTGTATGGGATGGATCGTCATGATTTGTAAACATTATTGCTTCTATATCTTTTTTATTTTATATTATGGTCACCTGCTTGATTAGCGCTACTCTTAATGATTTCAATATCTTATTGCCCATAACTTTGAAAGATTCGATTGAAATAGTTTCAAATATCTTTCCACTCGGTGCCACTTTAAGTTGACTAATGACTTATACACCAGCTTCTTTTTCAAGCCTTTGGAAGAGCAATTCTAGGGAGCGGAAACTTTCTGATAGTTGTTTTTTATTTATCTGACGATAATCTATGACTAATCTCCATTTTTTCTCATCCGAACCTGGGAGAGATTTTTTAGGCACTAACAACATTGGGTTATTATATTCAGACACTGACGGCTCCATTTTTTTGTTTTCTATAAGTTTATCTACCTGTTTTTTTATTTCTTCAAGGTGGCTCTGTGGGCATCTATAATTTTACATGTACACGGGTTCTTCGTCCTTAAGCCTCAAATTCTGCTTGTAAAAATTATTTGTTGTTATTGGCTCAGTTTTAAGTCCAAACACATCACTGTATTTTGTACATAAATCAGTTAATTCTGATTTGAATTGTACTGGGAAATTCTTTTTTAATTGAGACAAAACTTCTTCCTATCGTGAATTCTTATTTGTTTGAATTACTTCGTAATTCGAAAGTGGTTTATATTTTAAATTTTTTATATTAATTAGCTTATCGGTACTTGTTGTGTTTAGTAAACGGACAAAAGTGTTTTCGGATGTTGCGACGGTGTTTGAAACGTATATTCCAGGTATAATTCCTCTGGTTTGGAATTAAAACATGTTCTTCTATCGAGTTTAATTTTAATTTTCGGACAACCTCGGACCTTGCCGGCAATACTATTGTTTTGTTACCGGAACTCAATTCTATCGGGACATAAATTGAAATGTTTAAATTATTAGGTCGCAAAATAAACCAATTGTTTGATGGTTCACATTCTAATTTGCAATTAAAGTTTTCTATGAATTCAAGGCCTATTATTCCATCACATGGGATTGCAAAATTTGAGTTAACTAAATGAAAATTATGTGGGTTTGTCGGTTTTATCAATGAAAGGTCTGCTCCTGTATCTATTAGAAAAGTAATGTTTTTACCAGTAATTGAATTTTGAAAAGTCACAAACATATTGAGACCAAAGTTTATAGTGTGTACATTATGGTTTAATTTTGAGTCTTTTAAGGTGCTTGGGAGTTTCCCGAATTTCCTTGGGTAACCCTGACATTATTGTTGTAATTACCGTTGTTGTTATTATAATTATTACGGCCTGAATTATTACGATTCATATTATTTCCTCTTATGTTATTATTATTATTTCGGCCTCTATTGTTGTTGTTATTATTGCAACCGTTGTTGTAATAATTATTGTAACCGTTGTTTCGGTAATTACCTCGTGCACGGTTGTTACCTCTACAGCCTCTATTATTTTGTCTTCCTTGATAGTGCAAGACTGTGTGTGCCTGGCCGGTTGCAACTGTTTACAAATTTGGACATGGGATCATCCATGGTATTGAATGTTCCAGCCTCCATGATAAGCTTAACCTTATCGATAGTACAGTTTTTGGTCATTGCCTTTATGGCGAGCGCCGTACTTTGAGACCAAATCCATGGATAGACCATCGTGCAAGTAAGCTCCCTGCAACGACTTCGTTAGTTTTTCCACTTTCTGCACATATTGATTGGCTGTCTTTTGTTTCTGCTGGAGGTTTAGGAGTTTTGCAGATATTACGTCTACTGATTCTCCTTTTATGTTCGTTTTCAGTGAATTGCTTATCTCCGCAACTGTTTGATCGTTGCTAATGAGATTTCTCGCGTGACCTTTCAACTTGGTCTTAATTAAAATGACTGCTCTTAGTTCATGTGTTCCCTTGAACGAATCTACCAGCTGCAATGCATCTAAAAGCTTTGCAAAGTTTCTGCCCTGCCATCAAAATCTGGTAAGATTGATGAGACTAATTTTAAAAATTCTGGCTGTGATAATGCCATCTTTATTTTCTTTCAAGATTGGTAAATCAACTGTTAGAACTTCCAAGTATTCTTCTTCACTATCTAAACTCGTACCTATCGTAGGTTTGGATTCAAAGTTTGCGTGCGATGGTAAATCTTCCGGAACATCTACAACAATGCTTCGTCTAGTCGCTATATTATTTAGCCTACCACCAAGGCGAAGTAACAGTTTTGTACACTGTCTCGTGTGTTCCTCTGTCAACCTCGCAGTATTTTTGTTAACAACATTGTATTGTTGTATTATAATTTTAAAATGATGAACCAGAGTGTCAATTTTTATGACCGTATCTCGGTTTATGCATTTATACGATCTATCAAATTTATTTCGACTTTCGTTAATTTTATTTACTATATGGTCCCATTCCATATTTAAGAAAGGAACAAAATCATTTTAATCAATTTTGTGTTTCTATTTCTGGTATTATTTCATCCATAAGCTGTAAATCGTCCAGTTCCACGTCAAGGTCTATGACATTGTCATCGTTTTCCATCCGAATCTCTCATAATAAAATGCTTTCTAATTCAAACATTTTTGTTATCTAAAAGCGGAATATCGTCTAGATCAACCAGTTTAATTTTCTTGTATTTAATTCTTTTACATCCGTTTATTTAATTATTTTTGTGTATTTAGTAAAAAAAATTGTCGAACATAAGTTTTGTATTTTTGTTTGTTTGTGTATTTTTTATAGAGTGGGAGTAGGTAGTGGTGTGTTTTTTGCCATTTTTCTTTGACACCAGTATGACATTTTGTTAATATTAATATGCGCACATCACAATAATGCCTGGCCGTATCTCCTCAAAATCTAGTATGTGCTGATTGTCAATTATTTAACATTCGGGTTCTCTTAAATTTAGCAGTGCATTTACACAATTATCGTTACTTAAATCTAAAAATTTTTCTGAGTTACAAATAGTCTTATCATTATGGTATTCACATGGTTCTGTTCTGGCAAATAGTTGTTTCTTACATTCTAAAAAATTTTCGTGTTTCATATCATTTATAATTGTGCTTTCTTTATTGCTTTAATTTTTAGTGTTCTGCAGTTGTCTGCTTTTATGGTTGGTTGGCTAATAGTGTAAAAGAAGTTGTTACCGTTTGTGGCTAATTTGACCTTAGCAAATTCTAGTCATTTTCTACGTTAAAAAATGAGTTATTTTCTTTTCTGAAAGATATCTTCCATTATTGTGGTGTGGTTGTAAATATAAATGAATTTACTGCGTTTGATTTCGCCCATGTAATTGCGTCTATTATATTATTTATTTCCTCTTGTATTAATTGTATTTTTATTTTTTGGGAAAAAAGCAAAAACTTTTTGATTTTGAATTTCTTTCGAGCTCTGAGCCTAATTATTTTATTGCTAATTGCGAAGAAGATTCCGTAATATTTAGGTGAAACCATTTTGTTTTCATTGAGTTTTAATAGCCTGGTGACAGCTTTTTTCCATGATGAATATTCAGTTTTGTTTCCTGAATAATCTCTAAGCGATCGGACAATATCTGGTAATTTATCTAACTCACTTAAATTGTGTGCCAACTCTTTCTTAATTTCCTGATCTTCATATTTAGAGAAGTCCTTATTAGGATTAGTATTTCCTTTACTAAGTTACAAAGGTTTTCTCCCAAAACTATTTTATTTTTTCGTCAATCTCACTCTCTGTCATAATTCGTGCGTTTAGAAGTGTGCTTGAAGAAGTTCCTGTAAGGTTTGAGAGTCTGTCAACTAAGTCTTATTCTGTCATTTTGATATATGTATGAACAATTGATAAAAGATTTTGATTTTGTTCTTATATACTCAGAAGTCGAAGGTTGAATCTTAAATAATTAGTGAATAATTCGAATTTTGTTTTCTTACTTTTTGTTGAGAATTCTTCATTTTGCTTTGTGTTAATTTCTTTTCTATACCTCTTCTCACGTTCCCTCCGAACGGGTACTAAAGGGATCACGGCGATAATTACTGGCCTGGTCTTTCCTCCAGGTACAAGTCCTTTAAACTAGGGGTAGCGTCTTTTTTTCGCTCCTCCGGTTCGCGCTTTTTGGATTTCACTCTTAACGTATTAGGCGGAGTTATTTTACCGAACCGTGGGGATTTTTTTTTACCGATCGACGCGAGACGCTGAACTTGCACCTTTCGAGGATTTGAACCAGGTCCCTGCTCGGGCGCCAGTTAAAGATTATTAGTTATTTTTCATTAACAAAATAATCTTCATTGATTTGAGTTGGATTAAGAACTGAAATTGCTTAAGCTTAACAAGGGTGCTTGTTGCTCCATCGCTGTCACCGTCTCTTCCGCCGTCATTGCTTCCGCTAACGTTCTTTGTTTTTCCGCTGACGTTCTGTGTTCTCATTAGCTGGTTATGACGATTTGTAACTATTGGCCGCTTCTAATTACCTTTGGTCAATGCATTGATGTCCCCATTGGCAGATGCCCTAGATATGGTAAGCCACGCGCGTTGAGCTTGCATCTTTTGGGTGGCGATCGTGGGAACACTAATCCGGAAGTTTCCTGAGTTGGTAGTAAATTGAACTTCTGCGCCATATGTACTGAGCTTGCATCTTCTTTGTCAACGATTTTAGAAACTAGGTTGTTAACTTATGTACTTGATGACGGCTTCATTCATGGTTGCAAAATTGCCTGCTTCCAATATTGTTTTGAGGCGGCCATGCTCACAATTTTTGGCCATTGTGGTGATGGCTTCCTTAGTCCTGAATTTGTCAGAGTGTTCGGCCGATAGGCCTTCATCAATGTACGAAGCTTCTAGGAGCTTACGTAGGTTGTCAATTTCTGTGGTAAATTTTTCTGCAGTTGTACCTTTTTGGCTTGTTCTTGCCATTTTGGCTTTAACTACGTCGGATGTTTCTCCGACTATAGTAGTTTTTTAATTATAGCTTCTATTGTTGTATCGTTTTAGACTCTGTATAATGTTGATCCAGTTATTTTGGATTTTATAACTTCTACAGCCAAATTCTCGAATGTACCTTTCGTAAGGTTAACTAGCTTCAAAGCTGTTACAAATCTCTGAAGGTGAATCCTTTGCCCGTTAAACTCCGGGATGGCATCCGATATTTCCTTAATGTATTCCTCATCATCTGTCTGAGCCTGCTCAAGTGCAGGTGGATCTAACAATTTTGACTCGTTACCTGTCTCAATTGTTAATGGGGTGTTTAGTATAGTTGGCACTGAAATGGCCAAATTATACCTTTGTTTTGTGTATATTAAGTTCTCTTGTAATTTGTTCAAGAACTTAGATACTCGAGACCAATGGGCTTTGTCTAGCCGGTTTCTTTGGTCAGTATACGCGCAGTGTTGAAGCGGTCTACTAATATTTCAGCACGCTTGTTCACAGTATTTTGCTGTGCTTGCCTAGTTCTTGATAATGACTTATAGGATTTGTCAAAATCAATTTTTATATTATTTAATTCTTTATATATTTCGTCCCATTCCATTATATAATGAAATATTTTTGAGGACATCGCCAGAATCATTCTCATATATATAACTTATATATATATACATATAAATTAATATAATGTTGGGTGGTAATGATTCGTCGTCGACAATTTCAATTCCGCCACGGATTGTTCCTGGAGATGTAAGGTCGGGGCGAGAGGCCCTTTGGTGTCTTTTAGCCGGCTGGCCGTAGAATATTTAGTTAGGATGATTATGTTGGAGGGATGACTGTCCCTCTTTATCTGCTGGCCTAGGGACTCAGTCAGATTTGTAATAATAAATGCTTAACGACGGATCGTCGGAGTTACAGTAAGAGAGCGATGGCTCTTTATTTCATAAGTGTCAAAACAGAACTGAACTTAAGAACTAACAAAAGTGATATTCATAGCGGCCACTCCAATGGGCAGTGCTTGCCGGCTATGCACGAGCTTCCGGCCAGACGCTGGGTCAGCAATTTGGCCGGAGCGAGCTTTCGGACGATCGGTCATTGCCGTCGCCCGGTTAACTTAGTTAACTTATATACATATTTTTAACCTCTCTTGAACAATAAAATGGCTAACTCGCCCAAATAGAAATAGATTAAATGGTTCGGCTCATGTGACACATACGATCCGAATTCACTGCCGACAATGCAATGCCATTTGGGTTTAAATTTTATGTCGAACTCAGTTTTAATGTATTTGGCAATATCATGTTCGATGCTATACTCGTTAAGAGTCTGTGTTGCGCAATCAACGGCACTCTAAAATTAATATTATCTCCCGATCCAAATCCACAATGAATAAGATTCATTCAGTTTATAGTTGTGTTTCTTCTTTTATTTTATTTTGGTTTTTTAATTCCGGAGCAGCCGTTGTTGCCGCTCCGAGCTCGATTGGATATCACCCCTTATCAATATGTCTTAACAGCTAAAGAAATCTAAGTCTCGTAGCTGCGCTGCCAACAGCGGCAGCGGAGAGACTTAGATTTCTTTAGCTGTTAAGACATATTGATAAGGGGGGTTATATATTCTTAAATACATAAATACATAGCTATGCTCGCTAAGGCTGAGCACGGAGGTATATGCACATACATACTTGAGGTCCGCTCGTGTTGCATTTTTGCTGACACTAGCACAGCTTGTGTGCGTTCCAATGTACAGTGATCGGTTCATATTTCGGCCACTTAGGTTTATGACCGGGACCTTGCAACAAAGTGTGTACAGTGTGTACCCGTAAAGTGTTAGTTATTTATTAGAAACAAAGAAAATGAAATTACAAAAAAAAAAAAAATATGTGTATCTAAGCATGGCCATACTAAGTACAATCTATGAAATAAAGATTTTTAATCTATCTTTATGAACTATTTGCTTCTTATTTTTATTATTTGTTATTACGATGTTACCTCTATCTCATATTTCCGTTACTTTATGCGGACCTGTGTATTTAGGATCTATCTTATGACCTGTCTCGATTTTAGTAAAACTTTATCTCCTACTGATATATCTATATTTCTCACTTTTTGATCATATAGTATTTTATTTCTATTCTTATTTTCTTCTAACATAACTCTAGCTCTTTTATATGCTACCTCTAATCTATATTTACTCTCCTAAGCATAGTCATATATATTATTTATGGTTTCTATGTTATCTATACTATTAAATTCCTTTGGTAAATTATTTGTTTCACCAAATACTAACTCATATGGACAATAGTTATGTGCCATTGAGGAGGTCGTGTTGAAGCAAAATACGAAATATTGAAGCCATACATCCCAATCAGTTTTATCAACCGATATGTAGGATCGTATATATTCATAAAAAGTTCTATGGCTTCTTTCGATTGTCCCAACTGTCTGTTGGTGGAATGCGGTAGATGTTATATTTTTAATGTATAAATATTTGCACAAGTTATTTATGATTGAATTTTTGTATTCTGTTCCCATATCCGTAATGAAATTCTTCATTGGACCGTACTTCAGAATAAATGATTCAAAAATGGCTTTAGCGACAGTACTTGCGTTCTTATTTGCAACTGGTATGGCAACTAGATATTTTGTTAAGTCTCATATTAGCGTGATTACATATTCATTGCCATTTTCTGATTTTGGTAGTGGACCTATCACTCTGTCGAAAACATTTATGGTTGTTTCAGTTATTGTTAATGGGGTCTTTGTATGCGATGTAATTTTTGATTTCTGACATTTTTCACATTTTCTTACGTACTCAGTTTCATTAGACATACTTTTCCAGTAATAGTGTCTTTTTACTTTGGCCAAAGTTTTTGATATGCCAGTATGACCTCCTTGAATTGGATAATCATGAAATGTAGACAAAATTGCTTCTTTTTCTTTTAAATTTGTTATTTGGGTCACCGGGTTGAGTAGCGCTACTCTTAATGTTTTCAAGATTTTATTGCCCATTAATTTAAAATTATCTATTGAAGTATGTTCAAAGATATTTTCCCACGGTGCCACTTTGAGTTGGCTGATTTTATGTATACCGGCTTGCATTTCAAGCCTTTGGAAAAATTGATCTAAGTCAATAACTCCATTAGTATATAAATCGCTAATATTATATCTTGCAGTAATTTTTCTGCCTTGTTTAAATAAACATAACGAATTTTTTATCTGCAAGGTCACTACTTTACGTACTTCATCATTGTTTATGACGTCGTATACGTTGGGCTTAGAAGCTTTATTTGAAGATTGCATAGGCAATTCTTGTTTTTGATTTTCCGCGCGGAATTTTTGTCTACTTTGATATCTGGTAGTGACTTTCAATATATTTCTAGTTATATTTTGTAGATCTTTGATGGTTATCCTTGATAAAGCATCAGCTACATAATTATCTTTTCCCTTTAAATATTCGACTGTAAAATCGTATTCTTGTAGTTCGAGCCTCATACGTGTCAGTTTAGAACTGGGATTGATCATTGAGAAGAGGTATATTAAAGGTCTGTGGTCTGTTTTTATTAAGAAATGTTTTCCATATATATATGGTCTGAAATGTAATATCGCCCAATGAATTGCAGCTAATTCCTGCTCAATAGTACATTTGTTACTTTCACCTTTTGTAAATGCTCTTGATGCGTATGCAATGGGAAGTTGGAGACCATTATGGTTTTGAGTTAAAACCGCTCCACATGCTTGCTTACTTGCATCTGTTATTATACAGAATTCTTTAGTGAAATCTGGATATTGTAGCAGGGTAGGTTCCATCAGATTTGTTTTTAAGTATTGAAATGCATTTTCACACTCATCCGTCCATTTAAAAGGAACATTCTTTTTACATAATCTAGTTATGTGCCGTGAATAGTCGGCGAAATTTTTTATAAAACGTCTATAATAGTTACAGAATGCTACGAAACGTCTAGCACTGTCCGCGTCGTGCGGAACTGGGTAGTTCATAATGACATCGTATTTCTTGTCATCTGGAAGTATTCCTTTATCAGTGCATTTATGACCTAGAAAAGTCACTTCATGCATAAAAAATGAACATTTTTCTGGATGTAACTTTAGGTTGTACTTTCTACATTTCTCAAAAACATCTGTTAAGTTCTTAAGCATATGCTCTTCGGAACAGCCAATTACTATTAAGTCATCCATATAAAGGAATGCTTGAGAAGGTTCTAGACCAGAGAACGCAATAGTCATCATTCTCTGAAACGAATTAGGGGCTATTTTTAATCCAAAGGGTAATCGCGTGAAACGATATGAGCCGTTGCTCGTTGAAAAGGACGTTATATCTCTTGAGCCTTTTTCGAGTTCAATTTGATGGAATCCTGACATTAAGTCAAGACATGAAAAGTATTTTGCTCGCCCTAGTTGATCTAAAATATCATCAATTCTAGGTAATGGGAATTTATCAGATAGTAATTTTTTATTTATCTGGCGGTAGTCAATTACTAATCGCCATTTCTTAACATTTGACCCGGGGGATGATTTCTTAGGAACAAGTAACAATGGGCTATTGTATTCAGATACTGACGGTTCGACAATCCCGTCAGAGATTAATTTACCTACTTGCTTTTGTATTTCGTTCACCTGACTATGTGGGCTTCGATAGTTCTTTATATATACGGGTTCATCATCTTTTAATCTCAGTTTCTGTTTATAAAAATTATTTGTGGTTATTGATTCGGTTTCCAATCCGAATATATCGCTATACTGGGTGCATAAGCTAGAAAGCTGTGACTTGAACTGTGAAGGGAAGTTTTTTGAAAGTTCTGATAGTACGGATTTTTTCCTATTGTCTGAATTTGTGTTGGCTACATCGTAGTTCGAAAGTTATTCATATGTTAGGTTATCAGTACTGACTACTTGGTCGGTATTTGTTGTGTTTAGTAGTCTTATGAAGGCATTATTAGATGTTGCTATGGTATTTGCAATATAAATGCCATGCTGAATTTCCTGATTTGGAATAAATACACTGTCTTCTTTTGAGTTAAGCTCAATTTTCCGAATAACTTGGGATCTTGCTGGCAGAAGTATTGAATTATTGCCAGAACTATGAGTTATTGGTACATTAATTGGAAATTTTAAGTTATTGGGTCTAATTATAAGCCAATCTTCAGATGGCTTGAAGTCTAATTGACAGTTGAATTTTTTTATAAAGTCGATGCCTATTATTCCATCGCATGGAATTGGGAAATGTGAATTTAGAATATGAAAATCGTGTGGAATTATGTATTTAGTTGTCTTATCTCCAAAGAAACTAAATCTTTGGATTTGGTTATTTCTTGACTTATGCCTTTTATGTCTATGATGTGATCATCTTGGATGTTTTGGAAGTTATCCGAAGTTTCTTTTAAAATGGAAATGTCTGCACCTGTATCTATTAAAAAGATAAGCTCTTTTCCAGTAGCTACATTGAAAAATGAAACGAATATATTTTGACTGAGATTAATGGTGTGAACTCTGACTTCTTTTATTATTGAGTATTTAAAGGGCTTTGGGAGTTTCCCGAAGTGTTTTGGTTAGTATTTTGTGCAATTCTGACATTGCTTTGATTATTGCCATAGAGGCCTTGGTACGAGCTTCCACCGCCTCTATAGTTTCCGCTATATTGGCCTCGTCCTCCCCTCTTATTTTGGTTGTTGTAGTTTTTGTTGTTATTTTGGTAATTGTTGTTGTAGTTATTGTAATTACCACGAGAATTACCTCTATAATTTCCACGTCCGCGATTTGAGCCGCGCTGTGGATAATTCTTGAGATATAGGACAGTATTTGACTGTCCAGTTGCTTCGGTGCAACTATTGACAAATTTGGAAACAGCATCGTTCATAGTACTAAAGTTGCCCGCTTGCATGATAAGTTTTACCTTATCGATTGTGCAATTTTTAGTCATTGCTTTGACTGCATGCTTCGTGGAATAACTTCTGGCTAGCTCTAAAGGTAAACCATCCGTTATATATGCACCTTCTAAGGCTTTCGTCATCTGCTCAATTTCTTGTGTATATTGGTTAGCAGTTTTATTGCGCTGCTGTAGGTTCATCAGCTTCGCTAATAATACTTCTACAGTTTCGCCCTTGACGTTGCCTCTTAGTTTAGAAATCACTTCAGTAATTGTTGTCATTACCGATTAGATTTCTGGCGACACCTTTTAGCTTTGTTTTTATTATGGAGACAGCTAATTCTTCGTGCTCGCCTTTTATCGATTCTATTATTTGTAAAGCATCAATGAAACTTGTTAAATTTTCAGCCTTACCGTCAAAAACTGGTATAAGCTTAGATGCTGTATTAATAAAATCAATATTTGATTGTGCCATTGTGATGGAACAAAAATAGGTAATTTTGTTTTCTAATACACTCGAAGTATCTGAATCTGTAGAATTATCCAGATCAGTGTATACCGCCGGAATTGTAAGATTATTCAAATCTTCATTTTCTATTTTGGGGTTTACTTTGGGAAGTTCTTCTGACTCAGATTCGTTCGTTTCTATTGATTCCGAGTCAGGTGCAGAGTCAACTGCTATTGGAGTGTTTAGAACGGTTGGTAACGATATTTCTAAACTGAACTTTTGTTTAACAAATATTAAATTAGATCAAAGTCGTATCAAAAGTTTCGATACCTGTGACCAATGATCTTGATTTAATCTTTCCCTATGATCATGTATTAGCATTCGCGCTTCATTAAAGCACTCTACTAATATTTCAACGTGTTTCCTAACCGTGTTCTTTTGAATGGGTCTATTCTGAGCTAGCGACTTGTACGATCTGTCAAAATTAGTTGGAATTTTTTCTTTAAACATTTAAACAACATTCTAATAACGATTATCATTAACAATATTGTGATTGTTTGAAGATCGATTTTTTCGGATTCAATTTTATTAACGACATTTGCCGTGGAATCTACAACTTTTGTATCTACCAAACCCATTTTAAATATTGTATCTATTTGTCTTTTTTCAATTTCAATTTTTTTTTCATTTGAGTCATATTTTGTAATGTTATATAATTTTTCTGGGAAGTAATAGTCAGAATCATTTATTTGATCTGTTTTACTTATGCTATTACTTCTCATTAAAAAGGAAATTAAAAAAATCTTAGTGTTTCTCTAACATCTTTTTCCTACCTACTATTTGTACAGCTATACGGGCCATACTTACACACAAGAAGTTCCGCTCAATTTTTTAGAATATTATATTCTAAAAAAAAATATGCATCGTAGTGCAATCAAAATAAATATGCTAAAAATATGTAAACACTGCAACAAAGTGTTACAGTGTGCACCCTTTAAGTACTCTCGGTACAGTAGGTATTCAATATATGTGCATACTACACAATATTGGCTTCGTCCATTATTGTTGTAATTGGAACCGTTGTAGTTGTAATTGTTGTTACGACCACGAAAGCTACCTCTATTATTTCCATAATTTCCACGTCCGCGGTTTCCGCCTCGTTGTGGATAATTTTTGAAATATAGGACTGTGTTTTGCTGTCCAGTTGCTTCTGTGCAACTGTTTACGAATTTGGATATGGCATCATTCATGGTGTTCCAAGTGTCAGCCAGCATGATAAGTTTTACCTTATCAATTGCGCAATTCTTTTTCATTGCCTTAACTGCAGACTGTGTGGAATAACTTCTGGCTAACGCAAGTGGTAGGCCGTCCGTTATGTACGCACTTTCTAAAGTTTTTGTCATTTGCTCAACCTCTGATGTGTATTGGTTAGCAGTTTTGTTGCGTTGCTGTAAATTCATCAGTTTAGCTGATAATACTTCTACAGTTTCGCCTTTGACATTGCTCTTTAGGCCGGAAATGACTTCTGATATAGTTGTTACATTTCCGACTAAATTTCTGGCGACACCTTTTGGCTCTGTTTTTATTATTGAAATAGCTAATTGTTCGTGTTCGCCTTTTATTGATTCTATAATCTCCAATGCATCGAGAAAACTTGTTAAATTTTCAGCTTTACCATCAAGTACTGATATAAGCTTTGATGCAGTGTTGATAAAATCAGTATTTGATTGTGCCATTGTAATAAATTTTTCTTCAACTATGCTCGAGCTATTATCTGAATCTGCAAAATTGTCCAATTCAGACATTAGAATAGCTGGGATAGTAAGATTATTTGTTTCTTCCTCTACCAAATCTTGTTGGTCAATAACTTTTTTTGACTCTGGTTTACCACCATTTGGTATTGAAATATCAAGTTTGAACCTTCCTCTAATAGATGTTAGATTGGATCTTAGTCTGATCAAAAACTTCGATACTTGAGACCAATGATCTTGATTTAACTTGTCTCTGTGTTCATATATTAGGACTCGAGCTTCATTAAAGCTCATAACTAATATTTCTACGTGTTTCTTGACCGTTGTTTTCTGTATTGGTCTATTTTGTGTTAGTGATTTATGTGATTTGTCAAATTCAGCTTTAATGTTTGATAGTTCTTTTAATAATTCATTCCATTCCATTTTATATTTTGGATGCTTATTATTTCTTAGAAACCACCATAACAATAGCTCTACCTAGAATTCGATGTTCATCTATTCTTGATCCCACTTGCACACCCGGAATGGTTGTTAGTACTATTCCTTTTCGGGTTGCGGTGCAGTGAAATAATGGAGACATGACAGTTATATGTGGCTACGTAAAGGGTTTCTAGCTCGTACACACTAACAGGGGTTACAGATACTAACTGCTGAATTCTTCTACTGAAATCTGGGTCTCTTTCATGTGTCTTTCTTATGGTTCTTTCTGTATTCATATTTAAATATGCATACATACATATATATTTTGTTCCAAATTTTCTTTATTTTTCTAATCGTTACTTATTTAATGACATTTTATCATGTTTTGCTTTATTAAGAGTTGTTGTTTGTGTGCTTTGTTTTTTTTTAGTAGGCTAATGATGGGGACATCTGTGGGGTGATCAACAAATACAGACTTCAAATCATCTTGATTAAAAATTGCTGGGTTTATGATGTTAGCTTTTGAAGGCATTACGTTTTGAATCTCGGTTATTAGTATTCTATTTCTTGCCAAAAGTAGCTCGTATAGGTCAGAAGTCTCAACTATATTGTTTTGTTTTGCCTTGATAATTTTATTAACGGCCTCTGTTCATACATTAATTTTATTCTGCGTCTGCGTATTTATTATAGCCTGCCGGTTATCGGTATCGAAGTCTAACAATGTTTTCATATGAGACTGTGGGAATAAATCGGACAACCTAGTAGTTTCTTCTACTATAACAGAAAATTCGGACAAATTACTTGAATGTCGAAGCAAGTTTCTATGTTCCCATACCAACGCAATTCCGTCCGTAATTGGGATATACTGAGCATGCGAATAATCCGTCACTCTAGCATTAACTATAGTTAACGTTGTCAATAAAATTCCCGCGATCCTGTAAGAAGGCGAAAGGTTACATCTACTGTGTATAAAATGGAGTAAGTAAGCTAAGGTGTAGTATGTGTGGAAATAAAGTAAAAAAGTTAAAAGTTAGTTGAGGGGTATATTTATCTAAGGTTGTCCTTGTGGACCACCATCCCTCTAATAAGGACAGACGTTCCCATGTCTGCTTGTACACGCTCTTCTGTGTACAGTGCGGTTAGTTTATTTCCTAACCTTTTGTTATTTTTGAGATATACTTTTTCTCCTATCTCAAAAATTCTGTTTTGTCTTGTAGGGTTCCACCTATCTAGATTGGCCTGTTGTGCCTTTTCAATATTACTTATTATTGCCAATTTCTGTTCTGCATTGGCTGAGTGCAAGGTGGGTGACAGCCTTGTCACTGAGTGTATCGTCATAATAAGCTCAACGGTATCGTCAATCTTTTGGTCTATTCTCGTGCACCTAGCTATTTCAGTTAGGGTACTGTGGAATCGCTCCACTTGCCCGTTTGAGCTGCTGTGTAGAGGGGGAGCATTCACAATGTCAATGTTATATTGATTTTTCAATAATGAAGTTATAGTCTCCGAATTAAAAGACGCCTCATTATCACAATATATTGTTTTAATGTTTGGGAAAAAATTAATTAGTTGTAATATGGGGCCGCGTACATTGACTATGGCCCTAGAAGGTAATGGCTGTACTACAGCGAATTTTGAAAACTTATCTACGCAGGTTAAAAAAAAAACCTCTTATCCGTAGAGTATATGTCTATATGCAGCATTTCGCCAGCATATAAGGGGGTTGGTGTGATACCTAACTCTTGCTTCTTGGGGTGTCTATTGTACTTCCCCTTGGTGCATGTCTTGCAGTTTAGAACCACTTCGTTGGTGAGTTTTGACATATTTGGAAAGTAGTAGTCCTGAAGAACTTGTTTAACATTTTCCTGGGCTGCCCTATGAGCGCGGTTGTGTTCGCAGATAATTACTTCTTTTTGTTCATTTACATCCGTGATGTCATTCACGAATTTTTTGCAATGCCAAAACTTGGTTGCCGGGAATTCGGCCACCAGGGCATGTTGGATGCATGCTAGGTCGCAGTAAATGGCGTTAACAACATCTACGTTTACTACCTCTTTGACTAATCCGAACAGCGAGTCCTTGTCATTGAATTGTATTATGTGTCGGTTTTTAGTCCCAAAAACTATGAAGTGTCGCCGTAAAGGCTGCTCTGCTTCCTCCAGGATTATTTGGTTCCTGTAGCAGTTCAGGGGGTTAACGGTGGATTCGACCGTGTAGGTCAAGGACAGTTCACTGTGAATAGTGGCTACATCAGATTGGGGATCGTTTTGTATAGCGTTTATGTTTTGCCGCGACAGAGCGTAAGCCACAAAATGTTCCTTTCCGGGTTTGTAAAATACTTTGGCGTTATGTTCTTCGATGAAAGCTTTCCATCGTTTAATTTTGGCATTTGTATTTCGCTCGGATACGGCGAAAGTAAGAGGTTGATGGTCCGTAAAAATCCGGATCTCTTTTGTGCCGTATAGGTAATTTTGTGATTTTCCTACAGCCCAAACAATTGCCAATAATTCTCTTTCGTTGGTCCCGTAATTGAGCTCGCAGTCTTTCAACGTGCGAGATATCATTGTGATTGGCCTGCCTTTTTGGGACAGTACCGCACCGATACCGCTTGCTAAGGCATCGGTGGTCAAATCAAAGAGAAGTTTGAAGTCTGGATACGTTAGTATCACATCTTCTGATGTCAAAATGTCTCGCAGGCGCTCGAACGCTCTGCGTTGGGTCTCATCAAATTCAAAAGCGACCTTTTTTGACATGTGTTTGTTCACAGTGCCATTCTCTCCCTTAAGTATGGAGGTGAGTGGTCTAGCTATGGTAGCGAAGTCTTTGACAAAACTTCTGTAGTAGCTGGCCAATCCTAGGAAAGACCTGAGACTGAACAAATTTTTTGGTTCAGTGTACTCTTGGATGGTTTTTATCTTCTCCGGGACTGTTTTGGCTCCGGTTGAAGTGACGAATAAACCTAAAAATTCAACACTTTCTTTGAAGAATTTTGTGTTTTAGGACTGTGTCAATGTTTATAACTTGGTCAGAAGCATTTTCGGAGAAAATTTTCACGTCGTCTACATAGACGTAACAAAGTTTCCCGATGTGTTCACATAGTGCGTCGTCAATCGCCCTTTGAAAGATACTTCCCGCATTTTTCAATCGAAAGGGTAGACGGCAAAATGCATGCTTTCCTCCGTTTATGGAGAAACCAGGTTTTTCACGGTCTTTTTCAGCCAGATAAATCTAGTGGTACCTCGATTTTAAGTCTAGGGTAGTAAAAAATTTTGCCTAGGTTCGCTAGAATCATAGGAATACTCGACATAGGGTAACGGTCGGCGAAGGTTCGTTTATTCAGTTTCCTAAAATATATCACCAGCCGTTTTTTCTTGTTGCCATCTGCATCACGTTACTTTTTGTCGGCAATCCATGTTGGGCTGTTAAATGGCGACCTAGAAGATCGGATAATGCCATCCTTTAACAGCTGTTAACGAAATCTACAGCTTCCATGGGGTAAGGATGTTGCTTGGAATATACGGGTTCGTTAGTCTCCGTACGAATTGCGGCAACGATCGAGGTATTAAAAGGTAGCGCCTCGTTAGAGTGCGAAAACACTTGTTCTCTACTAAGGATCATTTTTTTAAATGCAGCTTTCACCGAATTTGGGACTAATAAGACATCGATATTTGGGAAGTTCACGTTATCGCATTCGTGGTATTTCAGCTGTTCAGATATGTTTCCATACCTTATAACGCGTAAATCTAATGCTGCTCCGGCCTGGGTTAGTAAGGCGAATACTATTATGGCATCAAAAGAGTTAATGGTATCAAGTAAAAAAAATTGAGCCTTTAGGCCGAATATGTGCATAAATCACTTCTCTTTTATATTACTGGGGCGATGAATGGAACTCACAGTGAATGGGGAGTCGACAAGCATAATGTTCTTCAGCTCCTTTAGTGGCTTTACATAACTCTTTGCCGCTCCAGTGTCTATGAGAATTTTTATAGTTCTCCCCGCCAGTCCTCGCTCAATGAAGGGCAAGCGGGACCTTCCTCTAAAAAATTGACGAGGTCGTTACCGTCAAATGAGTCACTGTCATCATCAATTGCCTTTAATGCGGCTGCGACCGCGTTTTCATAATATTGAGTTTCTTCCGCGTTTGCGGTTTGCTCAACGTTGTTAACCCGCTGGCGCCTTTGGCCAGTCATTTTCTCCGAAGAGTTTGGCTTTTTTGGGCCCTGGTAATTTTTGTATTTAGAGTTGTGTCCCTGTCTAAAATTCGTAGTATGTCGGAATTTGGAAGATGATGGATCACAATGTCCATAGGTTCCGGGGACTGATTTTGTTTACCCTGATCTACCCAGTTGTCCTGTTTACGCCATGAATCGTTGTTTTGATACTTGTTTGGCTTTTTGAAAAAATTGAGTTTTTTTCAGGTCCGCGGTCGGTACCGTAATTTTTCCCTTGTTTCTCGGACGCTCGTTGTTGGCCCTTGTGAAAATCAGTATTCTGATTTCTTTGCTCAGCTACCTTGGCATATGTGGCCACGAACATACTTCGTTCAATACTGGCCTCTGCCTCTCTAGCTAATGCCAGTGCTGCTGGCAGGTATTTTGGCTGTGCTGGAAACACAACAGCACCTTAGTGATTTTTTTAGAACGAAAATTAATATGTGTAGGGCGTCAGCCCTAACTTCTGTTTTGAGTAATGAAGCCCTTTCATCGTCATATGTCATGACAATTTTGTTCGTAACGAGGGTCAATAGTCGTTCGGCTTGTAACGGCTTGGTAATGCGCGGAACTGCCCTGATAAGGTTCGAATAATTCGTAGGCATCGGTGGCGAATTGCCTCCATGCTACCTACTCATCTTGCACACCAGTTAAATCTGGAATTGACTTCACTATGTGGAATGGTATATCGCACTGTGGTGCTCCCGGCTCTCAAGCTACCCTCCGGTAAGATTCTACCTCTGGCGCTTCTATATTCAAACTCTGAAGCTGTTTATTAACGGCACTGATCTGACCCGCGAATTCGGCTCTGAGCCTCAATTCTTGATTAGTTAATGCGGCCTGAATTAACGCCTCTATTTGTGCCGCGTTTATGGTTTCTGTGTTATTTTGTTGTTGTGCCCGTGCTGGTTGATGTCTACGGGGCTCTCGGCTTAATTCTTCTTCACTATCACTGTAAAATTCGCGTTTATTTTCCCTGTATGGGCCTGGAAAACTCATAAGGCCAAGGCCATAGGTCCACACTTAGCCACCGTGGCTAGTTCCGAAAAAGAGGGTGATAACGTAATTTCCACCGTGATTTGCTGTTCTGATGGATGAGCCGGCCGGTTGCCGCTGGCTCTCTTCTCTCCTATTTTAGGAAGACTATGTTGGGAGTAACTGACTCCGTTGCTGACGGCCCTTAAGGCACGATAACCAATTTCAATTAATATAATAAATGTTGACGGCCAATGCCGGAGTTTTATATTCAAGTAAATGCTCTTCATTGAATATCCAAATTAAAACTGATAACATATATGAGTTTACGTAAGCTATGCGCGGCCGGCAAGCCGACCGCTCGTGCAGTAAAGTGCTGACACTAGCAAAATCAACATAACTCACCATACTGTGCACCAATAAGAACCAGGCACGGCCCCTAAAGATGTTTATGCTGATTTTGCAACTACACACTAGGGTGATCTAATTATCACCCCAGATCTGTATCGACTTATGATTACCCTTAACCGTGTTAACATATCGACTTATGATTACTCCTTAACAGTGTTAACATGTATACCGCGTATCTAAACAGCGATCTGAGTGAGACGGTCTACATGAAGCAGCCGGAAGGGTACTCACATGAAACGAATCATGATAAGGTATTGCTGCTGAAGAAAGCAATATACGGTTTGAAGCAGTCGGGAAGGGCCAGGAATGAGAAGCTGAATGGCGTATTGGTAAATATGGGATTCGTTGCCTGCGACAACGAGCCATGTTTGTACAAACAGTGTGGAGAAGGTAATCTTGCACTAAACCTTGTATATTTTGACGATATACTTATAGCTTGCCAATCGCACAAGGATCTGCTGAAAATCAAAAGCAGCATCTCACAGTCATTCAAGTGCGTTGACAAAGGTAAGCTGAACCATTTCCTGGGCATGGAAATCGAACGAGACGGCGATCTTCGAGCGAATATTTTGGGACATACGCAATATATCAAGGACTTATTGCATACCCATGGGAGCGAGTTTTGCAACTTTTGGATCCTGGTTTCCAAGTATATTGCACAAGCCCTCAGTGCAAAATGGTGTATCCTTCGTTTTATCAGTCTGCTGTAGAAGAGCTTATGTGGCTAGCTCTTACAAGGCCAGAAATATTGCATTTGGTGTCAAAATTGGCACAATTTCCATTTTGACTGAATTTATTATTGTAAAGTACTGTAGTGTAGCAACTTATACAATAGTGAGCGAATTGGCACAATGAAACCAAAACCCGCATGCTGAACACATGGCTGGCATAAAGCACATCTTTAGGTACCTCTCATCCATGACATGAAACAACACTATCGGCAATGTTGTCAGCCATTCTGTGGATACGTGGATGCAGATTTGGCAGGCGATAGGCTTGACAGGAAGTTTATACTTGCTACATCTACCTGTTAGCGGATGGTCCGATTTCTTGGCGTTCGGAAAAGCAGCGAAGTGTGGCGTTAAGCAGTACCGAGGGACTTGTGTATCATATATTCTACTATCGGACTCGTGTGGAGTTGTGGTGTCCGATGACTGTATGGTTATCATTCGATGATGATTCATAGGTTTACATATGTGGAATAAGTAGGTCCTTAAGCAGATAATGTGGGATAAATCATGATGTTATTTTCCGGAATGATCTGATCATTTACAATTTGTTCCGGAATCGGTTGTTCTTCTTGTGTTTTCTTATATTTAACAATGAGTTCCTTAGGTATACTCTTAAATTTATAGATGACATACAAGATTAAACTTAGGATTGTAATGACAAAAGATGTATGATTTAAAAGACGCTGTAATATTTTACATAGGATTCAATTATTTCTTTTGTTTGAATGTATGCCAAAAGTTCTATTTTGGTTATGTTGTTAACAATATAAATTGACTATGTAAAATCTGCAAAGTTGTTTGAAATTATAAATTCATTTATTTGCACAGTACAATTCTTTATTTTAATAATGTTATTTCCTTGTATAGAAACTCTATTGTTGATGCAATTTTGAGTAACAAGTGTTTCTATAATATTCCAGATGACTAATTTGTTTGGTTCTACAAAATTGATTTGGAAATTTTTATGTGCTTTAGTGTATATTTGCATTCAGTAGGTACTTTTATAATAATTCCTACCAAATATTTGACGAAAATTGGTTTTCCTGTATGTGTGTTATAGACCTGATCTTCGCAAGTGTACAACTTATCAAATACAGATTCGGTAAGGATGTAATTGGACTGGTCAGGATATGGGACTATATTGAAAATTGGGACTTTCATTATTTCGCTAGGAACATGGGAAATAATTAAGATTTCATTTGTATCTGATTTATGGATGTTTTGATTTTTAGCATTTTCTTGGAATTTACTTGTTACAAATAATCGTGTTTAAGTAATTTCGGATTAAAATCGGATATCCTCAATATATTCAGTGAATTGTTGTAAATTGAAAATAAGCACTGCTACCTGTTGGTCTTTTTCCTTTTCTATTTTGAATTTGTTGATGATATCTATTCCGCTATTAATCGCATCTATAATCATATTCAAATCGTGATTCTGAACGGAGTTTTCTACCAAGCTATTGATTTTGCTTTATAAATCATCTCTGTCATCCTGATCTAGCATGCCGAATAAATATTTGTACGCTGCTCCTACAATATTTAACAGATCCGTTTGTTTCTAGAAATTATTCTCAAACCGATTATTTCCCTTTTTAGTTTTTTGACTAAGTAATCTATTTGGATTACATCGGGAAAATACTTCGCCTCATCCAATAAATTCTCAAACATTAGCATAGTCTTAGTTATGTTTATGCTTTAGTGATATTCGTAACTTGTGGGTATCTCCGAAACTCCTGTTTGAAATAATAGGTATCCATTTTTAGCATTTATTTTGTTTACTTCTATGCTACTGCCTTGGACTACGGTGATGAGAGTGATGATTGCCAGACATACAATCATAACGGGGAATACGGGGCATCTCTTAATTTTCTTCGATGGGTCTGGAATTATCGTATTTACTTTGGTTAGTCTTCTTTTGTTTCTTGAATTTTGATTTGTAATGTATGATTTGTCTGCCTCTATTTGTTTCCTCAAAGTGTTTATCGTCCACTTGTCTAATCTGACCTGTTTTCTTAAACGCGTTGGTCACCTTGCTTTTGACTAATGGGGATTGCCTATATTTTGTATCGACTTCATAACTATGTCTGTTTTTGTTTAGATGGTCAACTTTGCTAATTTTATTTTGATGTACTTCAAAATCGGGGCTTCCTGCGTATAGAAAAATATCTGCTGGAGTTCTTTTAGTGGTATTGTGCTTTGTTTTATGATTATAAACATATAGGATCGTTTCAAATTTTGTACATCGATCTTCAATATTTTGTTCGCTACCAATAATTCTGAGCTTCTCGTTTACTGTCTTATGAAACCCTTCAATGTCAGATACACCATTTTTACTTGTCGTAAGTTTTGCAATGCTATAAATTATTTAATTGTCCGGGCCGGCTGGCGGATCCTCCGCGGCAGGAGTAGAGCCGGTAGGTAATATATCCGTGAGGGGCTGGCAGTATGGTACTGCCGCTGGTTGAATATTGGTGACCACCAAGGTTGGCAGCCACTGGGGAGTCGGGTGGTCGCTTCGACTCCTTTGCTTCTTCCGAAGTATACGGTGGGAGGTACTTATCTCCGTTGTCACGGCTCTTACGGCACGATAACCAAATTCAATAATCAGAATAATGTAACGGCTAAGGCCGGAGTTTAATGATCGAGCTGGTGCTCTTTTTTTCAAATCCAAATTAAAACTAAACTTAAGATTGAACAAAAGCTCATGCATATCCGGCTGCCCGTGGCAGACCGCTGACCTTGCACATTTTGCAGAAGTCATACTAACGCTGTCAGCCAATCAAAAGGAGCCACGGCTCGGAATGGCAAAATGTGCTGGCTCAGCTCTAGGGCCAATAAACCCGACCTAATTTTAGGGTGGACCATGCATGAGGGAGAAGTATAATGATAATAATAATAATAATAAAAAGTGATTAATACTAGAGAATGATAAACATGATAAATGATTAATATTAATAAAGGAGATAAGAACTGGCCTGCTCAGCCTAAGCTGGGAGTTGGTTGTTAACTTATACACATAAACGCTGAATATTCATCCGCTTTTAATTGTTGCGGTTTTCCCATGTCATTAAATATCTTTATGAGGGCTCTCTTTGCTTCTTGCCAATCTCTACTTTTTACTTCAATTAGGGTAGAAAATTTCAAATAGATATCTATGCAAGATAGGAAGGTTTGATGCCCTGTTAGATAAAAATCAATCACGTATTTTTCTCTATCGTTTAGGATGTCAGGTGTCGTTTCAAATACAAGTTTCGTATTCCTATGTTTGGTTTTAGCTATGTATGTTGCAAACTAGACTTCTGCATGAATGTACTCATTTGCAGCTCAACAGTACTGTAGAGTAGTGTAGTGTTCTGAAAAATACTGCACTCATTTCTTACTGTACAGTATTCTCAGTAGGCCAGCAAAATATAGCACAACATTTTTAGTGTACCCACTCCGAGTGAGAGCAGTATATGGTTGTACTTTTCGTAAGTGAGTACTATGTTTGTCTCTTTTTAAACAGCTGTACAGCTAGCTAGTTTACTGTGTACAGCTGTGCAGATGAGTGCAGTATTTTTTTAATAAGTGCATGCACATGGATTGCAAAGAAAACGACGCTCGTGCAATGACTGTTCTACATATTAACAACTTAAAAAAAATCCTCACCAAATGAAAATTACATCGAAATATTTTAAAAAATTCAAACTTTCGCTTTTAGAATATTTAGATTCAATAGTCATAGAAAATTTTAAAAAATAGCACAATATTGCCCTGTTTTTGTTTCCACCCACTAACAAATTAACTAAATTCTCAGAATTAGAAAAGCAACAAAATTTTAATGACGTAGAAGAAATGATGAATAATATTCATATAAATAGCCAAAATGATGATATAGAAAAATTAATTAAACCAGAACAAATCTTAGATTATATATTTGCCGATTATTCGGAACCTGTTCAAAATACTAATATTTTGCAATATATTCAGGATGAACTTCAGACATATAAAAATATAAATAAAGCTTACAGTGAAGATTTTGATGTTCTGCAGTGGTGGTCAATTAATAAAGACCGTTTTCCTTTGCTGTGTCAAATTAGCTGCAAGATACTAGCAGCTCCCGCGAGCAGTGCAGCATCGGAAAGGGCATTTTCTGTTGCCAAGAATTTAATTTGCGAAAAGCGGTCTAAAATTGCCACCACTGAACACTTGGTTAATAAAATAATGTTTCTCCATTTTAATATTAATAATTTAAATATAAATTCTGTAATAACATAAAATAATTCAAGAATTATTATTTTCTAAATTTCTAATTTCTTTATTTTATAATAAATACATTTAAAACGAAAATACAAACCATTCTTTCTATGACATACATAAACACGAGAACTCTATATGTGTGTATGTACCGGTCATGAAGTTTCACTCACTGTACAGTAAGTCAACTGCAAATTATTTAGTTGTCCAAACCGGCTGGCGGATCCTCCGCGGCAGGGGTAGAGCCGGTGAGTAATATATCCGTGGGGGGGTGGCAGTATGGTACTGCCGCTGGTTGAATATTGGTGACCACCAAGGTTGGCAGCCACTGGGGAGTCGGGTGGTCGCTTCGACTCCTTTGCTTCTTCCGAAGTATACGGTGGGAGGTACTTATCTCCGTTGTCACGGCCCTTACGGCACGATAACCAAATTCAATAATCAGAATAATGTAACGGCTAAGGCCGGAGTTTTATGATCGAGCTGGTGCTCTTTTTTTCAAATCCAAATTAAAACTGACCTTAAGATTGAAAAAAAGCTCATGCATAGCCGGATGCCCGTGGCAGACCGCTGACCTTGCACATTTTGCAGAAGTCATACGATCGCTGTCAGCCAATAAGAGGGAGCCACGGCTCGGAATGGCACAATGTGCTGGCTCAGCTTTAGGGCCAATAAACCCGACCTCATTTTAGGGTGGACCATGCATGAGGGAATAGTATAATGATAATAATAATTAATACTAGATAATGATAAACATGATAAATGATTAATATTAATAAAGGAGATAAGAACTGGCCTGCTCAGCCTAAGCTGGGAGTTGGTTGTTAACTACTCCCCCCTTAAATTAGACGCCGTCCTCGGTGACAGCCAGTTCGTCGATGGATTTTTGTAATTGGGCTGCCTCTCGTTTGGGCCTGCAGTGTTGTTGGAGCAGGACTAAGCAGCATAGCGTGAGGCTGACGGCAACTCCTGCGGCGAACCAAATCCTCGGGGAACCTCCATTCGACACGTCATCTCGGAGCTCCTGCATTAAACGCAGGTTATGCTCATTTATCCGCTGTAGCAAAGGCAGACTCAGTATGTGATCGTGTCCCGTGATGTTAATTAAGGGGGAGGCCGCAATACCCGGGCTCAAAATCACTGCGTGGTTGAAGTTCAAATATACGGAGTCGTTGATCACCGCCTTTCTCTCAAAGGTGATGAGGTGGGTCCCTATTATGGTTGTTGAGGGACCGTCATCGATGGTAATCCTCGTCAGTTTCTCATTAACGATAATTACTCCGTCGTCCACAATTGTAAGGGGTTCCAGATTGCTGGGCCGCGTCCGGCATGTAGCCGCCCCGCCTGCATGTAACTGCCTGGCGCAGGTGTCGTGCGACGCTTTTTTGCAAAATGTGGCCAAGTTGGTAGAAGTGCAATCGGAGACTGCTAGGATTCCGTCATCACATTCCGCCACGATGTTGTTTTCTATTTGTAGCATAGTATGGTAGTGTGCGACAGCGAAAAGCAGGACTTTTTTACAAATACGCTTAACTCTAGGATACTGGACTATAACGTGGACAAGAACATTATTTTGAAGAATTTTAATCTTAGATACATCCATAAGGCTAACTATTGGGACCTCTGTGAGCTGTTCGTCAAAAATAGCCTTTAAGTCATTGTGATTGAAAGTGGTAGGATTGATGATATTATTTTTAGCAAGAGTGATGGTGATCATACAATTTTGGATTTCTGATATTAACATTCTATTCCTGGCAAGGAGTGTTTCATACCAATGGCCTGAGTCGACAAGCCCGTCCCTCTTCTCCCTGAGGATCTTGTTTACTGTGTCTGTGAGTAGGTTGATGTGCTTCTGTGTCTCTGTGTTAATTATAACCTGTCTATTATTAGCCTCGATAAGCGACGCTTGATTGGTGTTGATTCTACTTAAATCGTCCGCGTCGGGTGTACCCGCCACGACCTTAAGGACTGAGCCCAAAAAATCAAGGCTCCTGGCCATTCTATGGTGTATCTTAAGTTCCTCCAATAGGTTTTGAGCATGCTTAATGTCCACTTCCAGCAGCTTCTTCATATGGGACTGTGGGAACAGTTCCAGCATTCTGATTGTGGAGTCGATTATGATGGCAAACTCGGACAGATTTGTCGAGTGCCTGACCAGGCCGTACTGTTCCCATATTAAGACATTGCCATCTAGCACCGGGATGTATTTAGCGTGCGAGAAATCAGTGATTCTCGCGCTCGCGGTGGACAGCAGTATGATGGATATAATGGAGAGCCTGTGGGGATTTAGCAAAGATTGGGTTACCTAATGTTGTCCTTATGGACCACCCTCCCCTTAATGAGAACAGATGTTCCCAGATCTGCTTCTACGCGCTCTTCTGAATAAAGCGGTGTTAATTTATTCCCTAATCTTTTGTTGTTGCGAAGGTGTACTCTTTCGCCGACTTCGAAGACTCTGTTTTGTCTAGAAGGATTAACCCTGTCTAAGTTGGATTGTTGTGCTTTGTCAATCTTGGCTTTAATTGCCAGCTTCATCTCATCGCTGCTAGCGTGGATGACCTCTACCGGCCTAAACTCTGTGACCGAATGTAGCGACCTGTTGTATTCTATAGTAGACCTCAATATTAGTTCCACAGTGTCCTCAATTTTTATACCCTTGCAGGGTATTATAATTTCAGTCAGAAGTTTGCAACGCAGTGAAGGAGGCACCTCCGACTATATAAAGTATATATATTCTTGATCAGGATCAACAACCGAGTCGATCTAGCCATGTCCGTCTGTCCGTCTGTCCGTTTCTACGCAAACTAGTCTCTCAGTTTTGAAGCTATCTGAATGAAACTTTGCAATTAGTCTTCTATATACTCTCACTCGTATATATGTCGGAACGGGCCGGATCGGACGACTATATCATATAGCTGTCATAGGAATGATCGGAAAAGTTTTACAAAAAAAATTATAAAATTTTTAGTTTTCAACAAAATTTGATCAAATTTGAGATATAGCCATTTCATATTATTCTACAATTTTGCGTAAAATTTTATGAAAATCGGACTAATATATCATATAGCTCCCATAGGAACGATCGAGAAATTAATTCAATTAATAAGTATAACATTTTCAGTTTTCAACAGATTTTCATCAAATTTAAGATATAGCCGTTTTATATTATTCTACAATTTTGTGTAAAATTTTATGAAAATCGGACTAATATATCATATAGCTCCCATAGGAACGATCGAGAAATTAATACAATTAAATTTATAACTATTTTAGTTTTCAGCTGATTTTCATCAAATTTGAGGTATAGCCATTTTATATAAGTCTTAAATTTTGTGGCAAATTTCATAAAAATCGGACGACTATATCATATAGGTGCCATACAAACGATCGTTTGATGTAGAGGAAAAATGCAAATCTGTGAATGTAAAACTGCAAATATAATATGTATAGGTGAATGAAATGAAAGCAGGTATTACTTCATTGTTTTTTAACACAAATATATATAATTTATATTGTATGGATTCCTATTCATAGAAGTTCTATCTGCAAGGGTATATAAACTTCGGCGTGCCGAAGTTAGCTTCCTTTCTTGTTTTTTATCAATTTTGAGGCATCTGGCAATTTCCGCCAGGGTACTGTGAAGTCTCTCAACTTGGCCATTGGAGCTACTGTGCAGCGGTGGCGCATTGACAACGTCGATGCTGTATTGGTTTTTCAGCAATGATGTGATTGTCTCCGAGTTAAAGGAGGCCTCATTGTATATGGTCTTGGTGTTAGAGTAAAAATTTACTAACTGAAGAATAGGTGCTCGTACATCTATTATTGCCCTAGAAGTCAAAGGCTGTACGATAGCGAATTTGAAAAATTTATCAATGCAAGTTAAAAAAATTTTTTTGTTTGTTTGTTTTTTTTTTTTTTGAACCTGACAGCTACTTTTTTCGACATATTCTTGCTGACCGTCCCGTTTTCCCCCTTGAGGATGGCGGTTAGGGGTCTAGCAATAGACGCAAAATTGTTGTAATAGCTCGCCAGGCCTAGGAAGGACCTGAGGCTAAACAGATTTTTTGGTTCCGGGAACTCTTTTATTGCCCTAACCTTTTCTGGGTCTGTTTTTGTCCCTCCTCTGATGACAATGAACCCTAGGAACTCAACGCTCTCTTTAAAGAACTTTGTTTTTTCTCGTGCCACCCTCATGTTGGCATCGAGTAGGCGCTTAAGCACCGTGTCAATATGCTTGACATGTTCCGTTTCATTTTCGGAAAAGATGATAACATCGTCAACGTAGACGTAGCATATTTTGCCGATTTCTTCCCGCAGCACATCGTCGATGGCTCTTTGGAAGATACTCCCTGCGTTTTTTAGGCCGAAGGGTAGTCGGCAGAATTCGTACTTCCCACCATTAACTGAGAACGAGGTCTTCTCTCTGTCTCTCTATGCTCGGCATGGGATAGCGATCGGCGACTGTTCGCTCGTTCAGCTTCCTGAAGTCGATTACTAATCGCTTCTTTTTACTGCCATTATCATCAGTCCCTTTTTTGTCAACTACCTAGGCAGGGCTGTTGTATGGGGATCTGGACGGCCTGATTATGCCATTTTGCAGCAGCTCTTTGATTTCATTGTTTACAAAGTCTGCTGCCCCCATAGGATAGGGGTATAACTTGGATTAGACAGGCTCGTCACTCGTAGTTCGAATAGTAGCGATGACCGATGTGTTGAAGGTGAGCGCCTCGTTAGAGGTTGAAAACACCTTAATTCTTTTCAGAATAGTAGTTTTTTTGAATTCGGCTTTAGCCGAACTTGGCACCACTATGTCATCGATTTTTGTGAAGTTGACATTTTGACAGTCAAAAAATTTGAGCTTTTCGGTGACATTTGTGTATTTTATTACGCTGTTGCCTAGGTCCAATGCTACTCCTGCTCGCGTTAGCGAATCGAAGCCTATTATAGCATCGAACGTGCTCAATGTATCCAAGAGGAAAAATGGGACGTCTAGTCCAAAAATGCGCATTATGCACATTTGACATCACTGGAGCCGTGAATAGAGCTCACAGTAAAAGGGGTTACGACCGGCATTACGTTTCTTAGCTCCTTTACGGGCTTCACGCAATTTTTTGCCGCCCCGGTGTCGATAAGAATTTTTATTGATTTGCCAGCCAACTGTCGCTCGACGAACGGCAGTCGGGAACGCTCCCTAAAAAATGGAGGAGGTCGTAAAGCTCGGCGGAGTCGCTATCTTCCTCGATGGTGGCAACCTCAGCCTCAGCTGTGGCGGCATAATCTGTCACCTCCTGTTGGGGTTGGGCTATATTGTTGACGCGCTGGCGTCTTTGGCCTGATTGCCGCTGGGACGAGTTCTGCCTTTTGTAATTGTTGTTACTTTGAGGCTTTCCCCAGTTTGTTTCTTGTCTAAATTTAGCCGTTGAGGGGTCTACCTCCATGGGCTGAACTTTATTCTGGTCTAATGGTTCAGGATCCCTGCGCTTTGGCCAGGGATTGTCCTCATGAGATTTATTTTGGTTTTGTTTAGGGACAAAGTGCGGATTTTTATCCTCGCCTCTCCATTGCTTTCCCTGACCCTTACTATTGCGCCTGTTGCCCTCATTGAAATGGGACTTGTCTTCTATAATTTTCGCGTAGGATGCCGCGAACACACTTCTTTCAATGCTGTTCTCGGCCTCTCGCGCTAACGCTAGCGCAGACGGAAGGTCTTTGGGTTGTGCTGGCAGCACGAGTGACTTGAGTGGTCTTTTAAGCCCTGCAATGAATGCAATAAGGGCGTCATCCTTAACTTCCTTATTTAGGATAGTTGCTGTGTCCGAGTTATGTGACATGACTATTTTGTTAGTGACAAGTGTGAGTTTCCTCTCGACCTCATCATAGTATGCCATAAGGTCGGAGTCTCCTTGCCGAACCATTTCTAAATTTTGCCGTAGCACTCTCAAGGACGTTTTGTCCGCATATGTGCAATTTAGTCTGGCTATAATTGCATCGAAGTTTAGCACTGTATTGTGGGACGTGAGTAGTGACCGAGCGGGTCCGCAAATTTTGTTTTTAATTATGACCACGGCCTCGTAATGTGCCTCGCTGCCGTCGTATTTCTTGAATACTTCATAGGCATCCGATGCAGCCTGCCTCCACGAAACATACTCATCGTGGCTTCCACTGAACGTCGGCAGAGACTTTACTATGTCTAACTTGACATCGCATCTTACTGCAGGGTTTGGTACTACTCTTTTATAGACCTCCACCTGCGGCGCTTGCACTGACAGCGCGCTAACCTGTGTTCTAACCGCTTCTAATTCTGTGGCGAAATCGATTCTTAACCGCTCCTCCTGTTCGTTAAGAGCGGCGCTGACCGCATTTGCGACAAGCGCTTGGATCATTTCTGCATTCATTTCTGGTTGATCTGTGTCCCTAACTTCGGGGCGAAATCCTACTTGTTCGCTATCGTCGCTATCAATTTCCTGTTTTACTTCTTTATACTCCCAACTCATTGGCAGTTAAAGGGCGGGAGGTAGATACGAGGATTTGACGATTGGGTTCAATACAAAAGGTTTCAACGGGCCACTTTGGTGATGTAAAGCCGAAAAATTTAGCGAAAAATAATAAATCGTCACCTAAAACACAAAAATGTTGTATTAATTTGTCCAAGAACAAAACTAAATTACAGAACGGTGACAACAAGTATAGGTCAATTCGATTGGGTGTATTATTAGCACAGACACACTGGATAACTTTGGTACAAAATTCAATATAAGCACAGTGGGTAAATTTGTAGCAAAACACAAGGAGAAAAACGACTGGGACCTCTGAATGCGTATAGAGACCAACCTTAACAAAGAAATAAAATATTCCTTTGCATAATTAATTCATACAATTGTTGATTGCCTTGGCACCAGTGTGCGTTATTTGGGACGTATGGTTTCTTTTATTTACAATCGAACAAAATTAAATCAACACGCAGAACATGGAAGTATCTTGTTATTTAATATTTGAATAATTTACTCACATAAAAATCGCCAGTACGAGTGTACGTAACTAGAGTAATATGTTTTTTTTTTTAATTTTGCCACACACTCATAAAAATCTGGATTAGAAATCGATAATCGAGTCACTTTTTATGTATACGTAAAAAATTCCTATTGCTGGGCATAGGAAATTGTATGCACTGGTATTCGTGTGTTGTGTATGTGTAGACCTTGGCTATTGTCGGCGCTCAGCTACTTACATAATGTACAACTTCAGGGGTGGTATTCGAATATTAGTAATAATATTAATCCGTTGGGCGCCAATCATTTAGTTGTCCGAGCCGGCTGGCGGATCCTCTGCGGCAGAGGTAGAGCCGGTAGGTAATATATCCGTGGGGGGGTGGCAGTATGGTACTGCCGCTGGTTGAATACTGGTGACCACCAAGGTTGGCAGCCACTGGGGAGTCGGGTGGTCGCTTCGACTCCTTTGCTTCTTCCGAAGTATACGGTGGGAGGTACTTATCTCCGTTGTCACGGCCCTTACGGCACGATAACCAAATTCAATAATCAGAATAATGTAACGGCTAAGGCCGGAGTTTTATGATCGTGCTGGTGCTCTTTTTTTCAAATCCAAATTAAAACTGACCTTAAGATTGAAAAAAAGCTCATGCATAGCCGGATGCCCGTGGCAGACCGCGTACCTTGCACATTTTGCAGAAGTCATACTATCGCTGTCAGCCAATCAAAAGGAGCCACGGCTCGGAATGGCACAATGTGCTGGCTCAGCTCTAGGGCCAATAAGGCGGACCCAATTTAGGGTAGACCATGCATGAGGGAGAAGTGTATTGATAATAATAATAATAATAAGTGATTAATATTAGAGAATGATAAACATGATAAATGATTAATATTAACAAAGGAAATAAGAACTGGCCTGCTCAGTCTAAGCTGGGAGTTGGTTGTTAACTTGCACTCCAAAAAACTGTACAGTGCCTTGCTAATGTACACCAATTTCGATGAACTCGTCAACAGCTGTACAACTATGAAATGAGTGAGAACACTGTCAATCGAAACCGACAATACTACCCTAATCACTCACACCCAAATATACTGTGTAGAAAAAAAGTGTGCCCACTTTTAGACTGAGTGATTCATTTGCCGTTTTGGATGCATTCATGCAGGAGTCTATTGCAAACTTCGCATTCATTGATTATTCATTGAATGAGTTTCTGACTGTCAGGATAGTAATATTCTTCTCTAAACCAATTAATAGTTTTTTCTATACCAGAATGTAAAAGTTCCTTATGTTTCTTTAAGATTAAGTCTTCTTCTGCATATGTCAGAATATCAGTTAACTTTTGAGTACATCTTAACAATTTTGTGAAACAATAAGATCTTATAATTTTAATATATGTCCTTTGGAATATCAGAAAGTCGTCGTCATCTGGGAAGTAAAGAGTGCTTTTCTTTGTGCTCAAATATTCCTTGATGAGAGTTTTGGCTAACTCGATCGTCATTTCTTTATATGTGATTTTTATTTTTAATTTCCGAAAATAATGACTCGTGCTAACTGTGTCTGCTTCTCCTTTTTCTATCTCTATTTGCCTATAGAAATAGTTTAGGGGTCTTTCGGTAACGGAGATGTAGTTTAAGTTATCTTCAGCAGCACTATGCATTGTTGCATCCATGCTGTCCGCAATATCACCAACCATGGCTTCTTCTATTACTGTGCGGGAAAGAGCATCCGCTACATAATTTTCTTAGCCTGGAAGCCTTTTATGTTGTTAAGCCACACCAGTGGTTTATGATCGCTTAATATTTCAAACGGCCTTCCAAATAGATATGATCTCAAATATTTAGTTGCCCAAACTATAGCTAACAGTTCTTTTTTGATATTCGCATAATTTATTTCATGTTCATTTAGCGTTCTACTTGCATAACATACGGGCTTATGATTGTGTGTCAAAACAGCATCGAGTGCTATATTACTCGTGTCAGTTGTTAGGAAAAAGGGTTTTGAGAAATCAGGATAGATTAAAATCGGATCTGAAGTTATCAGTACCTTTTTATTTTTCAAATGACTCTATGTAATCTCTGCATTTGGTATCGATTACCGCTCATTTTTTCAACTTTAGGGTTATTGGCTTAACTACCTTAGCAAAGTTAGGAATGAATTAGCGATAGAACCCACTGTGTGGAGATTGGTCACTGTCCCCATGTGTAGATATATTTATTAGTAAAATCGATTAGCACGTCTGTACTCATAAGTAGTCAGTTGCAGAATAGTCTTTATCAAAATAATTTAGTGGACTTAGCCTAAGTACATAAAAATCGCATGCGACTGCGCTGCCGTTATATATATATATACATATTTATTATATATGTGGGATTCGAAATAGGCGGGTTTCCTTCGCGGCGTACTAGAAGCGGGTTAAGCTATCTGGCAACCCATAATTAGTTTCGATATTTAGATAATAACCGATAGTTTTAAGACCTAATAAAAAAGCTAAAAGTAAGAGAGTCGTCGTTAGAGGTGGAGAACTATCGATAGTCGTCGCCATCGATAGTGAGCGATTATTTTTCTCAAACCATCGATAGTGTCGATAGTACTATCGGTAGTGTTATGCTTTTTAATTTTTAGATGTAAAAAAAGCTATAAAATGAAATTCGAACAAAACTTTATTATATTTTTAGCTCTTTAAAAATAAAAAATTAATTAATTAATTTATTTTTTTGATTAGGGATTGTATAAAAAGTACATCGTCGAACTGTGTATTCGAGCGGAAAAGAAGTACAAAACTAATTCTTTTTTAAAAAGAGCATTAGGAGATTTTTACTTTCAGCTATACTTTAGCTTTTCACTATATTTTGGCGTTCCACTTTCAACTTTATTTTTTCTTTGTGATGTGATAAGCCGCGTGCAAAACTATCGATAGTGCAGGGCTGCCATCGATGGCGGTGCGATAGCGCCAAACCATCGATAGTGTCGATAGTGCCATCGATAGCTCTCCACCTCTAGTCGTCGTTTGAGAGAGCTAGTGAGAAGTTGAGAAAAGAAGACGCTGTGTGTGAAAACAAAAGAAAATGAACTTGTGATCCTAATCTAAGCACTTATGTTTAAACCAATCTTGTAAATAAATTATTGTATGTGAATTATTAAACTAAATTCCCCTACAATTTGGGGGCTCGTCCGGGAATTGGCCCAAACATTAAGTGCAAGACAATTAGAGAGTGGCGAAGTGCGTTTTACACACAAATACATATGAACAAAGATTGCGAATTGTGGTAAAATACCAAAAGCTGGAGGAAACGGCATGAGTACAGTTGCAGATTCCTAAGAAAACGACGGCGAAGAGCAGCATTTCTTGGCATGTGTGAGTGCATGTGAGACGAGCTGGAACACGTGCAGACAGACGCTTGTAGAAGTAGTGACTGCAGTCCAGGAGGCAGTGAGTCAAAGATCGTCAGAGCGGCAGTCGGAGATCCGGCCGGTCACGGTGAACTAATTTGCAAAGGCTGATCTGTGGAAGGCGTTGGGAGCAGCGTTAGGCAGAGGCGAGCGGAGCAAGTCAGGAGCGTGAGGCGGAGACTGGAAGAGCTGAGACAAGGTGACGAAATCTGGAGCAGGCTGGAGCAGACGGAGCAAGCAGGCTGGAGCAGGCGGAACAAGAGGACAAGCAGCAACGGTTACAATCTGGAGGGCACGAAGCCTCCATCAGTGGGCAAGCAAATCTTTGTGGCGAGGCAGTTGGCCAGGAGATCTGGGTAAGCAAGCAGTTTGGAGCAGGCGGATCTTCCTAAAAGAACTGAGGCGAGGTGACGAAATCTGGAGAGCAGATCTATATAGTAACCTCGATACGATAAGCAGTGCGATATAAGCAGTGCATCGAAATAGGTGCAAACCGGAACTGAAAACCATTTGGAATTGTCTGGCAAGCAGTCCAAGCAGATTTTACCATTAAGATAATATCAACCATTGTAAACAAAATTTCTCAAAATGCAGCTCGAGGAAATAATGTTAATGAGATGTAGCGATTTGCGCGCAAAGCTAGGAGAATTGCATTTAGCAACAACCGGTAGGAAGCGCGATTTACAAGATAGGCTTCTTGCTCATTTTGGCATTCAGGATGACGAAGAAACGATTCTGATGAGGTCGAATCTGTAGTTACCGCTCTCAATCGTAGCGTGCAGGAAAGACGTTCTTTGTTTACACTAAAGGACGTAGAAGGCAGCGTATCAATTGTTGCAGGAACAGGTAGCCCAGATGTAGACCAATGGATAGTGGAGTTAGAGGAATGCGCTTTGACAGTTGAGTGGAACCAGCTTCAAATATTCATTTACGCCAAGCAGTTTCTCAGTGGAGCCGCAAAATCATTCAGTCAGGTTAATATTCGCAACTGGGATTCTCTTAAGGCAGCATTGCGTGAGGAATTTGCCATCAAAATATCGTCTGCTGAGGTGCATCGTAAGCTAGGTCAACGGATGCAAAAGAAAGGAGAAACATTACAAGAATATTTGTATACTTTAATGGAAATTGCGAAGCCAGTCAAATTAGATGAAGAGAGTTTGATTGAGTACTTTGTGAAGGGAGTGCTGGATGCAAAGGCAAATAAGATAATGTTGTACCAGGCTAAAACGATAAAAGATCTAAAGGAGCAGATGGAAGTCTACAAGAAAGTTCGGGGCACGTACAAGGTATCGTACAAGAATGAAGAGCGTGCAATGGAGACAGACGGATCAAAAAGTTTGGATTCGAAACCGAGTTTTGTACGTAAATTCTTTAAGTGCGGGGATTCGTCCCACTTAAAGAAAGATTGCAAGAAAAGGGACAACTACAACTGTTTTCGTTGCGGACAGCCAGGTCATCGTGCTGCACAGTGCACGGTCGAGGTGAAACAGGAGAGTAACACCAATGCCGTTCACTTCGAGAGTGAAGCCTCGAAACCAAAGAGCGAGTTTACTGTTTCCGGCCTTGAACTAAAAGTTGTCAAGCATTCCGTCATCCAATTCAAAGGACTTGTCGACACAGGTGCAGATTTATGTTTACTGCGCAGGAATATCTTCCTTAAGCTGGGCAGCAAACTGGGAAAGAGAAATACTTGACAGGAATAGGCGAGAGTCAGTTGTTGACGTTTGGAAGCATAACTCTGCCAGTCGAAATAGACAACATACAAATGAATGTAGAATTCCACGTAGTACCGGAGGAAGACATGGGCTTCGAAGCTATATTGGGCAGAACTATTTTGGAGATAGTGGACATGAAAGTTACCAAAGAAGGCACTGAGTTTCTGCGTCGGAACGAATCTAGAAATGTTGACGAGGAGCAGAGCAACACGGATATAGAGTTTCTGCAGAAGTTTAGGGGCATGTGCGCAGAACAGGTGGCAGTTTCAGATCAGGTTGATTTATCCCATTTAAATAAATTTCAGAAGGCCGAAGTCAAGAGAGTTATTGAAGAATACGTACCCGAACGAAACGTAAATGCACCGGTGCAAATGAAAATAATTCTAAAGGACAAAATACCAGTTTTTCAGCATCCACGTCGTTGATGCACAGTTGATGACCAAGTTAAGGAGTAGCTTGCTGAGAAAATTATCCAACCGAGTACTTCTGAATATGCATCGCCAGTAGTTTTGGTATCGAATAAGAATGGAAAGAAACGTCTGTGTTGTGAATATCGAAAATTGAATGAAAAGATTAGTCGAGACAATTTTCCGATGGCTCTCATGGAGACCGTTTTAGACAAGCTACAAGGGTCCAAAATATTCACGACTTTGGATTTAACCAATGGGTTTTTCCACGTTCTAATTGAACCAGGTTCTGGGAAGAATACGTCATTTGTGACACAGTCAGGACAGTTTGAATTTTTATATGTTCCATTTGGCATATCTTCTTCATATTCACCGGCAGTTTTTACCAGATTCATCATGGCAGTTCTAAGGGACCTCATCGTCACCAAAATGGTTGTTGTGTATATGGACGACGTAATTATACCCAGCCAGGACATTGAAGAAGGATTTGTTAAGTTAAAGGAGGTCTTAGAAGTTGCTGCTAGAAACGTTTGCGTATCAACTGGAGTAAGTGCCAACTATTACATAGCAGAGTACAGTTTTTAGGATACATCATCCAAGGTGGAACCATCACTCCAGGTCCTGAGAAGATACAAGCCGTAAAAGATTTTCCCGATCCACGCGACAAGAAAGGTATTCAACGATTCCTAGGTCTGACTTCATATTTCAGAAAATTCATTGAGGGATACGCTACCATTGCCAGGCCTTAATCGGATTTGTTGAAAGGTGATTCCAAGTTTGAATTCGGGGAGAAACAACGATTGGCGTGTAAAAAGTTGAAGACTGCTCTCATCAGTGAACCAGTCCTCAAGCTATACAATCCAACTTTACAAACTGAGATCCATACAGATGCGTCCAAGTACGGTTTTGGAGCAGTCTTGCTGCAGAAGGATTCCGAAGACAGTTTATTTCATCCGGTTCAATATATGAGCCGAAAGACTTCACCATTTGAGGAGAAATATGACTCGTACGAGCTGGAGGTGTTAGCTATCATTGGAGCTCTAGTGAAGTGGCGTGTTTATGTGTTGAGCATAAATTTCACAATTGTTACGGACTGTAACGCGTTCAAGATGACCATGAACAAGAGGGAAGTTCCTCTTCGCGTAGCTCGTTGGGCTTTATACTTGCAGGATTTCAACTATAAGATTGAGCATCGTTCCGGTACGAAAATGAAACATGCGGATGCTCTGAGTCGAGTCTCGTGTTTCTTTTTATCAGACTGTATAACCCACCGTTTGAAAGAAGCCCAAACTAAGGATGAATGGACACAACCAGTTAGAAGTCTTGTACAAAGGGATACATACCAAGATTTCTACATGGAGAATGACGTTCTTTTAAAAGACCCGAATCGCGAACTAGTTTTTGTACCTTCGTCGATGGAAAATGAAATAATTCAAAAAGCGCACAATCAAGGACATTTCTCAGCCAGGAAGACACAAGAACTTATCGAAAAGTCGTATTTTATTTCCAAGTTAAAAGAAAAGACAGAGCGAAACGTCGGGAGTTGCATCAGATGCATAAGATTCACAGATTCATTCACAAGATCGTCGTACCAATGCTTGCAAAGTTGAGTTATGAAAGTCCTTTTGCATGGTATAAGCACGTTGGAAGAGTTCAGCAGATTATAAACAGCACCGAGCCAAGAAGTACCAGGATCACCCCTTTTAAGCTTTTGACAGGAGTTGAAATGCGATTGACCGACTGCAGCGAGCTGAAAGATTTGATGCAGGAGTCTGCAGTAAAAGAGTTGGATGAAGAAAGAGAGAAATATCGCCAAACAGCCAGAGAAAGTATCAAACAGTTGCAGGAAGAGAATAAGAAAGCGTTTGATTTGAAACGGAAACAAAAAAGAGTTTATAAAGTCAATGACCTAGTAGCGATTAAGAGGACCCAGTACGAAGTAGGGTTAAAGCTTAAGGGAAAGTTCTTGGGGCCATACAAAATAGTTGCTGTCAAAGATCATGGGCGATATGAAGTAAAGCGTATAGGAGACACAGAGGGTCCGTTCAAAACATCAACTGTTTCTGAATTGATGAAGCCATGGCCAGGTCCATTCGGGGCGAATGAACAGTCAGGAAGGGCGAATGAGGAGGGCCGAATGTGGGATTCGAAATAGGTGGGTTTCCTTCGCGGCGTACTAGAAGCGGGTTAAGCTATCTGGCAACCCATAATTAGTTTCGATATTTAGATAATAACCGATAGTTTTAAGACCTAATAAAAAAGCTAGAAGTAAGAGAGTAGTCGTTTGAGAGAGCTAATGAGAAGTTGAGAAAAGAAGATGCGGTGTGTGAAAAGCGAAAGAAAATGAACTTGTGAACCTAATCTAAGCACTTATGTTTAAACCAATCTTGTAAATAAATTATTGTATGTGAATTATTAAACTAAATTCCCCTACATATATGATATGTACATATTATGTTAAAGGAAGAGAGAGTGTAATAATTGATTTTAGAGTTTTTATTGAATAGTTTGGTTAGTTTCCTTGGAGCGACTAGATATGTCGCTTCAAAGTCTGAAACCCTTCTGGTTTTACAAAAATTGCTTAAGGCTACTCTTAGGCTAAACAGCGGGGCTGCGCAGCTCAGCTACCTTATGTATATATGCTTATGAGTAACTTATGCATTACATAAGTTGCAGAGAGAGAATGCGAAATGCACGCTCTTTGTTATGTACTTATGTGTGCGACGGCTAGCGGGTAAACGCGTGGTCAGCACTTCAAGTGCATAGCGCATAATTGCGATCATGTTACAAAGGCACTTAAACTTGAATATTTACTTGAACACTGCGACAAAGTGTCACAGTGTATACAAACATATAATTTATGTGTGCCTCTACACTCGTACTTAGATACAGTGGAGCTTCGATAAGTGCGCATAGTACATCTCCCTCCTTTTGAAAAATGACGTAACATATGTACATAGTGAAGTCATTTTTGTAAGTAATTTTTTTTTTATTTATTTTTTTTTTTTATGTATATATTCTTAATAATCAGAGTGTTCAAAGAAAATATATATTTTTTTTAAACAAAAATAGAACAGGTTATAAAAATTTTGTATTATTTTTTTTATCAAATGAAAGTATTCTTGTCAAGTATTATACCGTTTAAGTCTATTTTTATGCACTATTTGTTTTTTGTTCTTATTCCCTGATATGACTATATTATCTCTATCTTCTATTTGTTCTACTCTATAGGGTCCTGTATATTTAAAATCTAGTTTATGACCTACTTCATTTCTTAATAAAACTTTATCTCCTACGGATAATTTTATATCTCTAGTTTATAAGTCATATAATTCTTTATTTTTATTTTTATATTTCTAGCTCGTTTATGTGCTATTTCTAGTCTATATTTATTTTCCTTAGCATAATCTTCAACGTTGTATATAGTGTCTATATTATTTATTGTATTAAAGTATTTTGGTAAATTACTTGTTTTACCAAACACAAGTTCGTATGGGGCATAATTATGTGCCATAGAGGGGGTAGTGTTGAAACAGTACACAAAGTATTGGAGCCATACGTCCCAATCAGTTTTATCTGCTGATATATAGGATCGTATATATTCGTTAAATGTTCTGTGGCTTCTTTCTACTGTTCCAACTGTCTGATGATGATGTGCAGTTGATGTTATATTATTAATTTTTAAGTATTTGCACAAGTCATTAATTATTGAGTTTTTGTATTCTGTTCCCATGTCTGTGATAGTTAGTTAGTTATAGGGGTCTTATTATGTTTTGTTATCTTTGATTTTTGGCATTTTTGACATTTGCGTATGTACTCAGTAATATCTCGAGTCATACCTTTCCAATAATAATTTCTTTTGACCTTGGCCAAGGTTTTTGTAATGCCTGTATGACCTCCTTGTATTGGATCATCATGTAATGTAGACAATAGTGCTTCTTTTTCTTTATTATTTGTTATTGTGGTCACCGGGTTGAGTAGCGCTACTCTCAATGTTTTCAATATCTTATTGCCCATATTTTTAAATTCATCAATTGAAACATGTTCAAAGATGTTTTCCCAAGGTGCCAGTTTAAGTTCGCTGATTGAATACATACCGGCTTGCAGTTCAAGCCTTTGGAAGAATTGACCTAAGTCGAAGGTTCCATTGATACATATATCGTTAACTTCATATCTTGCTATAATCCTTTTCCCATGTTTAAATAAACATTCAGAATAGCTCATATGCAAGGTCACTACTTTGCGTACTTCGTCATTAGTAATGACTTCGTATACATTGGGCTTTGAAGCTTTATCTGTAGATTGCTTAGGCGTATCTACTTTAATGTTTTCTCCTGCGCAGGATTTTTGTCTACTTTGGTGCCTGGTAGTGACTTTCAGGACTTTATTTTGTATATCTTTTAATTCGTCAATTGTTATGCGTGATAACGCATCTGCTACATGATTGTCTTTTCCCTTTAAATACTCTACTGTGAAGTCGTATTCTTCTAATTCTAGACGCATACGTGTTAATTTGGAACTTGGATTTACCATTGAAAATAAATATGTCAAGGGTCTGTGGTCTGTTTTAACTACGAAATGTTTGCCATATATATATGGTCGAAAATGTTGTATTGCCCAGTGGATCGCAGCTAACTCTTGCTCTGTGGTACTCTTGTTACTTTCACCTTAGGTAAATGTTCTTGATGCATATGCAATTGGAAGTTGGAGTCCATTATGGTTTTGAGTTAAAACAGCTCCACACGCTTGTTTGCTAGCATCGGTAATTATGCAAAATTCTTTGGTGAAGTCTGGGTATTGTAACAGAGTTGGTTCACATAATTTTGTTTTTAGATATTGGAATGCGTTTTGGCATTCCCTCGTCCATTGGAAAGGAACGTTCTTTTTATATAAACTAGTTATGTGCCGTGAATAGTCGGCGAAGTTTTTTATAAAGCGTCGATAGTAATTGCAAAATGCAACAAAACGCCTTGCACTATCCGCGTCATGTGGGACTGGATACTTTTTTATAACGTCATATTTTTTGTCATCGGGAAGAATTCCTTTGTCTGTGCATTTGTGACCAAGGAATGTAACTTCATGCATGAAAAATTTGCACTTTTGCGGATGCAATTTTAGATTGTTTTTTCTGCATAGTTCGAACACATTGGTTAAATTTTTAATCATGTGTTTCTCTGAACATCCAATAACAATTAAATCATCCATATAGAGGAAGGCTTGAGTGGGTTCTAGCCCTGAGAATGCTATGGTCATCATTCTCTGGAATGAATTGGGTGCTATCTTTAGTCCAAAGGGTAGTCGCGTAAAGCGATATGAACCATTGTTTATTCAAAATGACGTTATGTTTCTTGAACTTTCCTCAAGTTCAATCTGATGGAAACCTGACATTAAGTCAAGGCATGCAAAATATTTAGCTCTACCTAGTTGATCCAGAATGTCATCAATTCTAGGTAGCGGAAATTTGTCGGACAGTAGTTTTTTATTTATTTGGCGATAGTCAATTACTAATCTCCATTTTTTCTCATCTGAACCTGGGAGCGATTTTTTGGGTACTAATAAGAGTGGGCTATTGTATTCAGACACAGACGGTTCAACAATATTGTTATCTATTAATTTGCCAACCTGTTTCTGTATTTCCTCAACATGACTATGTGGGCATCTGTAATTTTTAATATACACTGGTTCATTATCCTTAAGTCTCAATGTTTGTTTATAAAAGTTATTTGTCGTGACTGCTTCGGTTTCAAGTCCGAATACGTCACTATATTTTGAACATAATTCAGTTAATTGTGGCTTGAATTGTATTGGAAAATTTTTCTGTAATTGGGCTATGACTTCTTGTTTTCTGGTATTTGGGTTTATTTTTATTATTTCATAATTCGAGAGTTTTTCATACTTTAGATTATTTACGTTAACTAGTTGGTTGGTGCTATTTGTATTTAGCAAACGGACAAATGTGTTTTTGGATGTAGAAATTGTGTTGGCAGTGTATATGTCTGGTGCAATTTCTTGGTTGGGAATTAAAACAGAGTCCTCTGTTGTATTTAATTCTAACTGTCGAACAACTTCAGACCTTGCTGGTAATAATATTGAATTATTAACCGGACTAAACTCGATCGGGATATTGATTGGATATTTGAGGTTATTTGGCCTTAGTATGAAAGAATTGTTAGAGGGTTTGCAATCAATTTTGCAATTGAATTTTTGTATGAAGTCAAGTCCTATTATTCCATCACACGGTATTGCAAAATCTGCTGAAACTAAATGAAATTTATATGGAATAATGTACTTATCGGACTGTAGTTCAATCTGAGTAAGGCCATTGGACATGATTACTCCATGTCCAATGCCTTGAATATTTATTATGTTCTCTTTTTGGACATTATTAAAAAAATCTGAGTTTTCTTTTATCAGTGAAATATCTGCTCCTGTATCGAGCAAGAATATTAGATTTTTATTGGTGCTTACATTTTTAAGTGTTACAAACATGTTGAGACTAAAGTTTATGGTGTGTATTTTATAATCTAATTTTGAGTATTTAAGGGAGCTTGGGAGTTTCCCGAAGTGTTGTGGGTAACTCTGACATTTGAATTGCTAGTGTTGGTACGTGGTCGGTAATTATTATTATTTCCCCGTCCAAAATTTCCACGTCCCCTGCTATTTCCATTACTTCTATTTGTAGCATTGTAGTTGTTGTTGTAGTTACCTCCGTAATTATTGTTGAATCTTGGGTTCCCTCTACCTCGGAAATTCGTTCTGTACGTATTTCCGCGATAGTGGTTTCTTTTTGCATAAAATACGGTATTTACGCTTCCAGTTAATCTGGTGCAAGTCCGTATGTATGCACCTATGGCATCATCCATGGTGATGAATGATCCTGACTCTAGGGTTGCTTTTATACTTTCGTATTCGGCTTTTTCGATCAGAACTTCTATAGCATCGTTTGTGCTTACTTTGTCTGCATGAGCCGCTGGCATACCTTCATCCAATATATGCCGATTCTAATTGTTTCCTCAAACTATCTAACTCAGTGGTGAATTGTGTAGATGTCTTACCTTTTTGTTGAATTGTTTTCAACTTGGCTTTGACATTGCTTGATTTTTCACCCACTATTGTCGATTTTAATTTCTCGATTATAGCTCTTATCGACATCTCATCTTCTACTCTATTTGCGGTTGTTCCTAATATTTTGGATTTAATAACTCGCAATGCAATTTCCTCATTTTCACCTTTTGTTAAGTCGACTATTTCCAGGGCATTGATGAAACTTTTAAGGTTATCCCTCTTTCCATCAAAGCTTGGTACTGTCGACGAGACGTATTTGACAAATTGCTGAGTAGTTGTTAATTCGTCCATGTTTAATGGTTCAGGTGACTCTGACTTTAAATATTCTGGTAATGTTATTACCGCAGGTATTGTTAGATAGTGTAGATTTTCTTCTTTAATTGCTTGTTCAGGGTCACTGATATCGGAGTCGCTTGCTACTTCTGTCTCCGTGTTTAATACTTCTTCGATTACTACAGGTGTGTTAAGTATCGAAGGTATTGTTATGTCAAGTAAAAACTTTGTCTTGACACTGGTTAAGTTAGTCTTTAACCTGTTTAGGAGTCTAGATACGTACGACCAGTGGTGAGAACTGAGTTTCTCTCTATTGTCGTGTATTAATGATCGTGCTTGGTTAAAGCATGCAACTAGTATTGTTGCGTGTCTGCTTATAGTCACGTCTGTAATTGTCTATTTTGCGATAAACATTTATATGATTTATCGAATTCAGTTTTTATATTAGTTAGCTCAATACTTATGTAGGGGAATTTAGTTTAATAATTCACATACAATAATTTATTTACAAGATTGGTTTAAACATAAGTGCTTAGATTAGGTTCACAAGTTCATTTTCTTTTCGTTTTCACACACAGCGTCTTCTTTTCACAACTTCTCACTAGCTCTCTCAAACGACGACTCTCTTACTTCTAGCTTTTATTATTAGGTCTTAAAACTATCGGTTATTATCTAAATATCGAAACTAATTATGGGTTGCCAGATAGCTTAACCCGCTTCTAGTACGCCGCGAAGGAAACCCGCCTATTTCGAATCCCACATTCGGCCCTCCTGACTGTTCATTCGCCCCGAATGGACCTGGCCATGGCTTCATGAATTCAGAAACGGTTGATGTTTTGAACGGACCCTCTGTGTCCCCTATACGCTCAACTTCATATCGCCCATGATCTTTGACAGCAACTATTTTGTATGGCCCTAAGAACTTTCCCTTAAGCTTTAACCCTACTCCGTACTGGGTCCTCTTAATCGCTACTAGGTCATTGACTTTATAAACTCTTTCCTGTTTCCGTTTCATATCAAACGCTTTCTTATTCTCTTCCTGCAACTGTTTGATACTTTCTCTGGCTGTTTGGCGATATTTCTCTCTTTCTCCATCCAACTCTTTTACTGCAAACTCCTGCATCAAATCTTTCAGCTCGCTGCAGTCGGTCAATCGCATTTCAACTCCTGTCAAAAGCTTAAAAGGCGTGATCCTGGTACTTCTTGGCTCGGTGCTGTTTATAATCTGCTGAACTCTTCCAACGTGCTTATACCATGCAAAAGGACTTTCATAACTCAACTTTGTAAGCATTGGTACGACGATCTTGTGAATCCTTTCGACTTGGCCATTTCCGCGCGGTACACCTGTCGCTATGAGCAAATGCTGTATATTGTTCGACTCGCAATACTCCTTGAATGCTTGAGATGTAAAAGCAGTGCCTCTGTCGGTCACTATGCGGCAAGGATTTCCAAAATGTACAGCTTGCTTCTCCAGACTGCTTACGACTTCATTCACATCCGTGCTACGAGTTGGGTAGAGCCAAACGTACTTCGAAAAGCCATCTACTACGACCAGAATATGATTGTAGCGCTTGGTCGTTGTCTCCATTGGTCCGACGTGATCAATGTGGTATGTTATGAAGGGTCGGTCACCTTTGTCAATTGAAGTAAGAAACCCTTCCTTTTTACCCGCTTTGGCGTTTACAATTATACATCTGATGCAACTCTCGACGTTTCGCTCTGTCTTTTCTTTTAACTTGGGGATATAATACGACTTTTCGATAAGTTCTTGTGTCTTCCTGGCTGAGAAATGTCCTTGATTGTGCGCTTTTTGAATTATTTCATTTTCCATCGACGAAGGTACAACAACTAGTTCGCGATTCGGGTCTTTTAAAAGAACGTCATTCTCCATGTAGAAATCTTGGTATGTATCCCTTTCTACAAGACTTCTAACTGCTTGTGTCCATTCATCCTTAGTTTGGGCTTCTTTCAAACGGTGGGTTATAGAGTCTGATAAAAAGAAACACGAGACTCGACTCAGAGCATCCGCATGTTTCATTTTCGTACCGGAACGATGCTCAATCTTGTAGTTAAAATCCTGCAAGTATAAAGCCCAACGAGCTACGCGAAGAGGAACTTCCCTCTTGTTCATGGTCATCTTGAACGCGTTACAGTCCGTAACAATTGTGAAATTTATGCCCAACACATAAACACGCCACTTCACTAGAGCTCCAATGATAGCTAACACCTCCAGCTCGTACGAGTCATATTTCTCCTCAAATGGTGAAGTCTTTCGGCTCATATATTGAACCGGATGAAATAAACTGTCTTCGGGATCCTTCTGCAGCAAGACTGCTCCAAAGCCGTACTTGGACGCATCTGTATGGATCTCAGTTTGTAAAGTTGGATTGTATAGCTTGAGGACTGGTTCACTGATGAGAGCAGTCTTCAACTTTTCAAACGCCAATCGTTGTTTTTCCCCGAATTCAAACTTGGCATCACCTTTCAACAAATCCGACAAAGGCCTGGCAATGGTAGCATATCCCTCAATGAATTTTCTGAAATATGAAGTCAGACCTAGGAATCGTTGAATACCTTTTTTATCGCGTGGATCGGGAAAATCTTTTACGGCTTGTATCTTCTCGGGACCTGGAGTGATATTTCCACCTTGGATGATGTATCCTAAAAACTGTACTCTGCTATGTAATAGTTGGCACTTACTCCAGTTGATCCGCAAACCATTTCTAGCAGCAACTTCTAGTACCTCCTTTAACTTAACAGGTCCTTCTTCAATGTCCTGGCTGGGTAAAATTACGTCGTCCATATACACAACAACCATTTTGGTGACGATGAGGTCCCTTAGAACTGCCATGATAAATCTGGTGAAAACTGCCGGTGAATTAGATATGCCAAATGGAACATATAAAAATTCAAACTGTCCTGACTGTGTCACAAATGACGTATACTTCCGAGAACCTGGTTCAATTGGAACGTGGAAAAACCCGTTGGTTAAATCCAAAATCGTGAATATTTTGAACCCTTGTAGCTTGTCTAAAACGGTCTCCATGTGAGCCATCGGAAAATTGTCTCGAATAATCTTTTCATTCAACTTTCGATAGTCACAACACAGACGTTTCTTTCCGTTCTTCTTCGATACCAAAACTACTGGCGATGCATATTCAGAAGTACTCGGTTGGATAATTTTCTCAGCAAGCCACTCCTTAACTTGGTCATCAACTGTTTTCTGATCACAGACTGGCAAACGACGTGGATGCTGAAAAACTGGTATTTCGTCCTTTAGAATTATTTTCATATGTACCGGCGCATTTACGTTTCGTTCGGGTACATATTCTTCAATAACTCTCTTGACTTCGACCTTCTGAAATTGATTTAAATGGGACAAATCAACCTGATCTGAAACTGCCACCTGTTCTGCGCACATGCCCCTAAACTCCTGCAGAAACTCTATATCCATTTTGCTCTGCTCCTCGTCAATATTTCTCGATTCGATCCGACGCAGAAACTCAGTGCCTTCTTTGGTAACTTTCATGTCCACTTGCTCCAAAATAGTTCTGCCCAATATAGCTTCGAAGCCCATGTCTTCCTCCGGTACTACGTGGAATTCTACATTCATTTGTATGTTGTCTATTTCGACTGGCAGAATTATACTTCCAAACGTCAACACCTGACTCTCGCCTATTCCTGTCAAGCATTTCTCTTTCCCAGTAAGAAGTTTGCTGCCCAGCTTAAGGAAGATATTCCTGCGCAGTAAACATAAATCTGCACCTGTGTCGACAAGTCCTTTGAATTGGACGACGGAATGCTTGACAACTTTTAGTTCAAGGCCGGAAACAGTAAACTCGCTCTTTGGTTTCGAGGCTTCACTCTCGAAGTGAACGGCATTGGTGTTACTCTCCTGTTTCACCTCGACCGTGCACTGTGCAGCACGATGACCTGGCTGTCCGCAACGAAAACAATTGTAGTTGTCCCTTTTCTTGCAATCTTTCTTTAAGTGGGACGAATCCCCGCACTTAAAGCATTTACGTACAAAACTCGGTTTCGAATCCAAACTTTTTGATCCTTCTGTCTCCGTTGCACGCTCTTCATTCTTGTACGATACCTTGTACGTGCCTCGAACTTTCTTGTAGACTTCCATCTGCTCCTTTAGATCTTTTATGGTTTTAGCCTGGTACAACATTATCTTATTTGCCTTTGCATCCGGCACTCCCTTCACAAAGTACTCAATCAAACTCTCTTCATCTAATTTGACTGGCTTCGCAATTTCCATTAAAGCATACAAATATTCTTGTAATGTTTCTCCTTTCTTTTGCATCCGTTGACCTAGCTTACGATGCACCTCAGCAGACGATATTTTGATGGCAAATTCCTCACGCAATGCTGCCTTAAGAGAATCCCAGTTGCGAATATTAACCTGACTACGAATGAATGACTTTGCGGCTCCACTGAGCAACTGCTTGGCGTAAATGAATATTTGAAGCTGGTTCCACTCAACTGTCAAAGCGCATTCCTCTAACTCCACTATCCATTGGTCTACATCTGGGCTACCTGTTCCTGCAAAAATTGATACGCTGCCTTCTACGTCCTTGAGTGTAAACAAAGAACGTCTTTCCTGCACGCTACGATCGAGAGCGGTAACTACAGATTCGACCTCATCAGAATCGTTATCTTCGTCATCCTGAATGCCAAAATGAGCAAGAAGCCTATCTTGTAAATCGCGCTTCCTACCGGTTGTGACTAAATGCAATTCTCCTAGCTTTGTGCGCAAATCGCTACGTCTCATTAACATTATTTCCTCGAGCTGCATTTTGAGAAATTTTGTTTACAATGGTTGATATTATCTTAATGGTAAAATCTGCTTGGACTGCTTGCCAGACAATTCCAATTGGTTTTCAGTTCCGGTTTACACCTATTTCGATGCACTGCTTATACCGCACTGCTTATCGTATATCGGTTACTATATATGTAGATCTGCTCTCCAGATTTCGTCACCTCGCCTCAGTTCTTCTAGGAAGATCCGCCTGCTCCAAACTGCTTGCTTACCCAGATCTCCTGGCCAACTGCCTCTCCACAAAGATTTGCTTGCCCACTGATGGAGGCTTCGTGCCCTCCAGATTGTAACCGTTGCTGCTTCTCCGCTTGTTCCGCCTGCTCCAGCCTGCTTGCTCCGTCTGCTCCAGCCTGCTCCAGATTTCGTCACCTCGCCTCAGCTCTTCCAGTCTCCGCCTCACGCTCCTGACTTGCTCCGCTCGCCTCTGCCTAACGCTGCTCCCAACGCCTTCCACAGATCAGCCTTTGCAAATTAGTTCACCGTGACCGGCCGGATCTCCGACTGCCGCTCTGACGATCTTTGACTCACTGCCTCCTGGACTGCAGTCGCTACTTCTACAAGCGTCTGTCTGCACGTTTTCCAGCTCGTCTCACATGCACTCACACATGCCAAGAATTGCTGCTCTTCGCCGTCGTTTTCTTAGGAATCTGCAACTGTACTCATGCCGTTTCCTCCAGCTTTTGGTATTTCACCACAATTCGCAATCTTTGTTCATATGTATTTGTGTGTGAAAACGCACTTCGCCAATCTCTAATTGTCTTGCACTTAATGTTTGGGTCAATCCCGGTTGAGCCCCCAAATTGTAGGGGAATTTAGTTTAATAATTCACATACAATAATTTATTTACAAGATTGGTTTAAACATAAGTGCTTAGATTAGGTTCACAAGTTCATTTTCTTTTCGTTTTCACACACAGCGTCTTCTTTTCACAACTTCTCACTAGCTCTCTCAAACGACGACTCTCTTACTTCTAGCTTTTATTATTAGGTCTTAAAACTATCGGTTATTATCTAAATATCGAAACTAATTATGGGTTGCCAGATAGCTTAACCCGCTTCTAGTACGCCGCGAAGGAAACCCGCCTATTTCGAATCCCACACTTATTTTATGCCATTCTATAGCATATTTGTCTTAGTTTGTATATATGTGTCATATTCATGTGTCTTACTTATGGCTTCAATTGTATTCATATTTGTATATTAAAATAAAAAATTTTTTTTTTTAAATTTTGTCAAGGTCATTAGCCTTGCTTATATATTTTTTTCTTAAGCACTTATTGTGCAGTTTATAAATTTTGAAGAATACATTTGCGCACATAGTGACAACGATGATTATTAAGAGTGTGGTTACTAAACTCATGTCTTTATTTTCAATCTCAACTTTATTAATGACGTTTGCAGTGGAGTCCACTGTTTTTGTGTCTATTAACCCCATGTCGGTTAATGAATTATTCCTATATATTATTCTGTATTGTCCTATTCTTTTGTCTGTATTTTCTTGTATGTCTCTTTGGGTATAATAATCTTTGCTAATACTATTACTGCGCATAGTTTATATTGAACATTTTAATTTTAGAATATTTCATATATATATATATTTTTTTTTTTGAACACTTGCAGCATCGACATTTGATTTAAAAGGGGTAAAGATCTTTTAACTTCACATAGAAGTGCATGCGTTAATCGCTTCTGACAAAATTTCTTAAACTAGTACATGTTCTTTACCTATAGCATGGCTTTACGGGCCATACAATTGATCATGCAGTCTCCTGGACATTTCTTAGTTGGCTTGGGCAGCTTGGTTTGGTGAGTAGGAGTTTTCTTTAGTAAATTTCTTATTTGCTTAATATTATCTGGTGAGTTAGAGCTTGGGGCGTTTTCTTTCTTGACTCTAAGGGTCTCAATGAGAAAGTCTAGCTCAGTTTGTAGCTTCTGAGCTGTAGACCATGCGGGCGGTGGTGTTTGTTTGTACATTAGCCACTTTAGTTTGGCTATTCTTTTATTTATTTTGTTATTAAAACCACCGCGTCGCTTGCCCATCTCTTAACTCTACTCACTCAGATATTTTTTTGTTTTGTTTATCTCCTCCAGTTTTTTGCTGCTGCCCAATCGTCCATGCAATTTGTATTATGGTTGTGTTTGTTGTTCCTCTTTAGTCCTGAGGTCCTCCAGGACCTCTCGTCACGGTCGCCATGTAATAATTGATTTTAGAGTTTTTATTGAATAGTTTGGTTAGTTTCCTTGGAGCGACTAGATATGTCGCTTCAAAGTCTGAAACCCTTCTGGTTTTACAAAAATTGCTTAAGGCTACTCTTAGGCTAAACAGCGGGGCTGCGCTGCAGCAGCTCAGCTACCTTATGTATATATGCTTATGAGTAACTTATGCATTACATATGTTGCAGAGAGAGAATGCGAAATGCACGCTCTTTGTTATGTACTTATGTGTGCGACGGCTAGCGGGTAAACGCGTGGTCAGCACTTCAAGTGCATAGCGCATAATTGCGATCATGTTACAAAGGCACTTAAACTTGAATATTTACTTGAACACTGCGACAAAGTGTCACAGTGTATACAAACATATAATTTATGTGTGCCTCTACACTCGTACTTAGATACAGTGGAGTTTCGATAAGTGCGCATAGTACAAGAGTCTTTTGGGCATATATATATATATTGCACGAGTTATGATCAGTAGGTTCCTTGTGAGGTGTCCCGGGGTAGCTTCCCGACCAGAAGTAAATGTTTCAAAAAAGTACTTGTTCGTTTCGACTTGCAAATCAGAATAAATTCTTTATTTTTTTTATCTCTTTGTTCAAAGCTAATCGTCTACGTACAATCTGCTGACCTAGCGGAATGAAAGTGAAACCGGACCGGAAGCATGTTGTTGTCCGTCTCGGTGCGGCCCAGTTGTTTTTGTTTATTTGGCAACAAAGGTGCCGGCCAGCTCTGCTACTCAAGTGGTTGCCGGAGGGGTTTCGGCGGGGGACCGCCGAGGGCCAATGCTGAGGGGGTAACTCCTCCCCCCTCAGACTGAACTATCGACCATAGTGGAGCAATGGTAGGTGTGAAGGTGGCAGTTGGAGCAATAGTTGGCGTGATGGTTGCAAGTGGTGTCTCTAGAGAGAAGGTGGTCGTCCTTTTTGAACAACCGGCCACAGCCAGCACCACTATCAGTAACATGGTTAACATTGTATACGTCGCTGTTGTGTGTATTGCTGTTCTAGTTTGTATTCTGTTGATCTGTAGCTTCGTTTCAATATCTTCCATCTTTAGCTCGTGTATTCCCAATTCTTGGGTAGTTCTATTCTTCTTAATAGCTTCGAATTGGGGTATCTCCAGTTTTAGCTTCGCCGTGCCAAGTCTCCACCGCCTCGTACTGGACGTTGTTTACCATGGTTCTGTATTCCTTAAATGCAATTTATGCCGATCCATTCACCATTCTGTCTTCTCCGCAGTCCATTTTCAATTTTACATTTTCTCTATTGAAAATTGCAATATATCCTTCTTCCGGCTCAAAAATCCTGGTTATGAGCCCTGCATCTATTGTTTCACAGTCCGCTTCCATTCCGCTGATCAGGTTTTGTAGACAATCTTCATTACAATTTTGTTGTTCTTACATATATATAAATTTCGAATTTTCTGACATTTGTTTTGGTAGTAGTATATTTCTTCGTTATTAATTACCACGTATTCCGGTGTTATTACAAATTCTGTCTTATTCATAGGTAGTGATATAAAGTGTAAAGAATACGTTTCTTTTTTAAAAATGGGTAATTTTATCGCAAATATTAAATCTGTCTTATTCATAATTGCTTTAAATTCTAGAAATTCGTACATACATATGTATGTTCTTCTGATGTTATCTGTACGCCCTGTTCTTCTAGTTTCTGTATGCACTTAGCTGTTTCTTGTTTGCCGAAAGTGAGTTTTGAAATTAATCCAACTTTAGCCAATAACAAACTTTCGGCTAAATTATTTATATTCAATTTGAGCATGTCTATTGTTACTGAAATTCTGTCGATGTACTCTAGCCTATAAATCCTATTATCTTTTTCTAAAAATGTTTTACATTCCATTTTTGTAATTATTTATAAATGCGGTTACCCTGCTTTGCTCGTCATTTATAAATTTTGTCAAATTCTTAAACATTATGACGAACTTACTGCCTGTTCTTTCCTGTGTGTACATGTCTTCGCTCAACCTTCTCTCTTCTTCTTGCATCTTTCTTAATTCTTCTTCTAATCTTTCTAGATCCTCTGCGTCTAAATTTCCTGTTATGGACTTGACAACTGACCCTTGGCCTTTTATTAACCCTCTCGCTTTTCTGCTCTTTGGGCATATGGCTTCTAGCCTTGCCTTTAGCATTTGTAATTTGTTCCTAAGTGTTTTCACTAGGTCCATCGTCTCTGTCTCCTCGACTATATCTTTGAGCGTTTGCTCCACTTCCTCTATTACTTTCTGATATTCTTGAAACCTTACTATATGTAAAAACATCTTGTGTGTTTGTATTATCCTTGCCGAGCCGAGATTTATCTGCGCCTACGGCTCGCCTCCCTCCAACGACCGGAACTCAATAGTCCTTTCCGCCGCCATGGTCCTTGACCACCTGTAATTATTATTTATTATGTTTGGCTAGTCTTCTGATTTTCTCCTTATGAATCTTCTGTGGTCTTGTTGATGTTAGTGTCAGACCATTGTCTTCCAACACCTTGTGTTTCGTAAATCGAGCGGTAAGCTTATCTCTCCTGTTCTCTTTCCTACATATCGGTTCTGTTCTACCTATGTTTGCCACTTCTATTCTTCTAGTCTTTTGCTGCTCTACCCTTTCGTTGATTTTTGGGTACAATTCTGCCTGGAACGCATTGATCTTTTGCAAATAATCGTGTTCGTTGTTAAAAGACACGTTATTTAAGAAGTTATGTGTTCTTCCCGTAAATAATTCTTGTGGTGTTAATTTAGTAGCTGAATGAAGAGCATTATTATTATAAACGCCTCATCCAGTACTTCCTCATGCCTGATTTCTAATCTATTTGTCCTTTTAGTTTCAATTATTAGCCTGTATATTTCTGTAATCGTGGAGTGCAGTCTTTCGACCGTGGCGTTACTCGACGACTGCTGAAATGACATTGTGTGCAGTTCTTGTTCGTACTGCCTACAAAAGTCTTTGAAGAGGTTCGACGAGAATTCTATCCCCTGATCACAAACTATCTTTTTGGGTACTCCAAATAAGGCCATACAACTTTTTATTGCCTTGACTATATTTACGCTCTTCTTTGCTCGGATGGTTACTCCCCAAGCGTACCTGGAAAATTTGTTTATTATGGTTAGTACATTTTTCTTGTTCACAAAATACAAGTCAATGTGTACTATTTCCATAGGTCTTTCTGGTGTTTCCGTGAGGTAATACTTAATCTTGTTTGGGTTCCTATAATATTTCTACATTTGGCAGCTATCACAATTATTTATTGTTTTTGTGATTGTCTGCTTCATGTGCAGGAAGACACCTTTCTTTTGTGGTGAGCTAAATTTTCCGCTATTCCCCGATGGTTACTCTTTTGTGGTATTCTTTAATGACCCGCTCCTGTTCACAACTTTTCGTTATATCTGGCAACAAAACCGTACATCTTATTGCCTTATACAACTTACTATAGGCAAAGTATTTGCAGTATACCTCTTGGATTGTTATCACCAAGTTATCCGGAATTAACAATGCTACCGTCCTCTTGGGCTTTAAGATTTCTTTTACATAGCCTATGGCCAATTGTTTCGTCATCGAAAGTATTCTCCGTCCAAATTATTCGTAACTTATTCCTGAATGGAATTTGTTTTACTACTCCCGCTATTCTCCCTTCCTGTATGACTACTTGGATATTATATTCGTTTAATGGTCTTTCTGATATGGGGAAACCTAATTGTAGGTCTTCCCCAGCGGAGTGAATTGTCTCTCCATTCGTTGCTAACTCCGAAGCGACTTTTACCATATTGAGCTCGGGTCGAATTATGCTCAATTCATCAGCCACTACATTTAAAGATCCTTTATTGTTCACAATCTCATAATCGTACTCCAACATTTGGAGTCTCCATCTTACGAGTTTGGAATCTGGTTCTATGACACTCATCAGCCAGGTTAATGGCCTATGATCAGTCACTATCTTGAACTTTGTGCCGTATACAAAGTGTCTGAAATGCTTTATCGCCCAAATAATGTCCAACATTTCATTATCTATAGTGACATAGTTTACCTCTGACCCTGACAAGGTTCTACTCGCATACGCTATTGGTCTTTCCGTTCCCCCATTTCCACGGCGCTAATCGCAAAGTTGCTTGCAGCCGTTGTAAGGATGAATGGTTTGTCGAGGGAATTGATAGGGGAATTGTAAAATTGAGTCGTTGCATAGTAAGGTTTTGCAAACCTCAAACGCTTCTTTATACTCTTGGTCTACTGGTATGGCTTTCTTGTCCTTTAACTGCCTTGTCATTGGCTTTGTTATAGCCGCGAAGTCTCGTATAAACTTTCTATAGTATCCCAACAGCCCCAGGAATGACTTGATCTGTTTCCAAGTCTTGGGAATCTCGAATCTTTTTATCGCTTCGATATAAATGTCGTCCATGTATATAAGGCAACATTTCCCCAGCAGTTCTCCGAAAATATTATTTATCAACCTTTGAAAGGTTGCGGGAGCATTATTCAAACCGAAAGGCATTCTCACGTATTCGAAATGTCCCCTTTCAGCGGAGAACGCTGTTTTCGGGATATCTTCCTCTTTTACCTCGATTTGGTGGTATCCACTCGCCAAATCTAAGGTGGAGAAATATTTGGCTCTTCCCAAACTACCCAATACATCATTGATTATCGTTCTAATTTGGTGTTTGACTGCATTATTAAAAGTCAACTTATCTTCTTCCTCGTGGAATACCTTCGGGCACTTCCTGCAAATTCTGTGGAGTTCTTTAAGCTCCTCGCTGTTTAAGTTTTCTGCTCTAATCCTGTGAAACGGTATGCTTTTACTTCCGTTAACTGCCCTCTCTGTTATTTAATTCGAAATGTTGTTCGGTTTTGAATTTTATAACACTTAACGGTTCTTCCAAAAATATATGTTATATGTTATTATATATGTATTATTATCTATATATGTTATTATATATGTATTATTATCTATATATGTTATTATATATGTATGGCCATACTAAGTGCTATTATGAAATAAAGAGTTTTAATCTATCCTTATGAACTGTCTGTTTTACTATTATGACATTGTTTCTATCTCCTATTTCTGTTACTTTATACGGACCGGTATATTTATAATCTAACTTATGACCTGTTTCATTTCTTAGTAAAACTTTATTTCCTACTGATATATCTATATTGTTTACTTTCTGATCATATAGTACTTTCGTTTTATTCTTATGATCTTCTATCATTACTCTAGCTCTTTTATAAGCTGCTTCCAATCTGTATTTACTCTCCTTAGCATAATCGTCTATATTATATATTGTTTCTATGCTATCTATGCTATTAAAGTGTTGCGGTAAATTACTTCGTTTACCGAATACTAATTCATATGGACAATAATTATGTGCCATAGAGGGTGTTGTGTTGAAACAAAAGACAAAGTATTGAAGCCATACGTCCCAATCAGTTTTATCAACCGATATATAAGATCGTATGTATTCATTAAATGTTCTATGACTTCGTTTTATTGTTCCAACGGTCTGATGGTGGTGTGCTGTTGATGTTATATTTTTAATATTTAAATATTTACACAAATTGTCTATAATTGAATTCTTGTATTCTGTTCCCATGTTCGTAATGAACGTCTTCATTGGACCGTACTTCAGAATAAAAGATTCAAATATTGCTTTAGCGACAGTGTTAGCATTTTTATTTGGTACTGGTATTGCAACTAAATATTTAGTTAAGTCACATATTAAAGTGACTGCATACTCGTTACCATTTTCTGATTTTGGTAGCGGACCAATAGTGTCCACTATCACTCTGTCGAAAGCATTTATTGGGGTATCTGTTATTGTTAGTGGGGCCTTACTATGTTTAGTTATTTTGACTTTCTGGCATTTCTGACATTTTCTTATGTACTCAGTGATATCACGAGTCATATTTTTCCAAAAGTAATGTCTTTTTATTTTTGCTATAGTTTTTGAAATGCCTGTATGACCTCCTTGTATGGGATCGTCATGAAAATTAGACAGAATGGCTTCTTTTTCTTTTTGTTTATCTATTAGGGTCACCGGGTTGAGTAGCGCTACTCTTAGTGTTTTCAATATTTTATTGCCCATTAATTTGAAATTATCTATTGAAATATATTCAAAGATATTTTCCCACGGTGCCACTTTGAGTTGGCTGATTTCATTTATACCGGCTTGCAGTTCAAGCCGTTGGAAAAATTGACCTAAGTCTAGAGTTCCATTGGTATATAAATCGCTAACATCGTATCTTGCAGTAATTTTTTTGCCATGTTTAAATGAACATAACATATTTTTTACGTGCAATGACTTCGTATACTTTGGGCCTAGAAGCTGTACTTAAAGATTGCGTTTGCAATTCTTTTTCTTTATTTTCCGCGCGGATTTTCTGTCTTTTTTGGTATCTTGTAGTGACTTTATTTATAGTTCCAGTTATATTTTGTAATTCTTTGATGGTTATTCTTGATAACGCATCAGCTACATAGTTGTCTTTTCCCTTTAAATATTCAACTGTGAAATCATATTCTTCTAATTCTAGCCTCATACGTGTCAGTTTAGAACTAGGATTGATCATGGAAAAAAGATATATTAAGGGTCTATGGTCTGTTTTTATAGTGAAATGTTTTCCATATATATATGGTCTAAAATGTAATATTGCCCAGTGTATTGCAGCTAATTCCTGCTCAGTAGTACACTTATTACTTTCTCCTTTAGTAAATGATCTAGAAGCATAAGCAATGGGAAGTTGGAGTCCATTATGGTTTTGAGTTAAAACCGCTCCACATGCTTGTTTGCTTGCATCCGAAATTATACAAAATTCTTTATTAAAGTCGGGGTATTGTAATAATGTTGGTTCCATTAGTTTTGTTTTTAAATATTCGAATGCGTTTTGGCATTCAACTGTCCATTCAAAGGGAAGATTCTTTTTACATAATCTAGTTATGTGCCGTGAATATTCGGCGAAGTTTTTGATGAATCTTCTATAATAGTTGCAAAAAGCTACAAAACGTCTAGCGCTATCCGCATTGTGCGGCACTGGATAATTCATGATGACGTCATATTTCTTTTCATCTGGAAGTATTCCTTTGTCTGTGCATTTATGACCTAGAAAAGTCACCTCATGCATGAAAAATGAACATTTTTCTGGATGTAACTTTAGATTGTATTTCCTGCATTTCTCAAAAACGTCTGTTAGGTTTTTAAGCATATGCTTTTCGGAACAACCTATAACTATTAAGTCATCCATAATTTATTTGACGATAGTCAATTACTAATCGCCATTTCTTTGAATGTGAACCGGGAGGTGATTTTTTTGGGACAAGTAATAATGGGCTATTATATTCAGATACAGAAGGTTCTACAATTCCGTCGGTGATCAATTTTCCGACTTGCTTTTGTATCTCGTTCACCTGACTGTGTGGGCTTCTATAATTTTTGACGTATACTGGTTCATCGTCTTTTAATCTCAGTTTTTGTTTGTAGAAATTATTTGTACTGATTGGTTCTGTTTCCAATCCGAATATATCATTGTATTTGGTGCATAAGCTTGAAAGTTGTGACTTGAATTGTGAAGGAAAGTTCTTTGATAATTGAGATAATACAGTCGTTTCTCTGTTTCCATTATTGGTTTTGACTACTTCGTAGTTCGAAAGTGATTCATATGCTAGGTTACTTGTACTGACTACTTGATCTTTATATGTAGTATTAAGTAGTCTTATGAATGCATTTTTTGTTGTTACAATGGTACTAGCTATGTAAATACCATGTTTAATTTCTTGATTTGGAATCAGTACACTCTCTTCTTTGGAATTTAATTGAATTTTTCTGATAACTTGGGATCTTGCTGGCAGAAGTATTGAGCTGTTGCCAGAACTGTATGTTATTGGAACATAAATTGGGAATTTAAGGTTATCAGGTCTTATTATAAGCCAATCTTCAGATGGCTTGAAGTCTAATTGGCAGTTGTATTTCTTTATGAAATCGATTCCTAATATGCCATCACATGGAATAGCAAAATGTAAATCCACGATATGAAAATCGTGTGGGATTATATATTTATTTGTCTGTATCTCAATAGAAGTTAACCCTTTTGATTTTGTAATCTCATTACTTATTCCTTTTATATCTATTATATGGTTAACGTTTATGTCATTGTAGACATCAGAAGTTTCTTTGAGTATTGATATGTCTGCACCTGTGTCTACTAGAAACACCAGTTCTTTCCCTGTTGTTACATTAATAAAATTGACAAATATATTCTGACTGAGATTGATCGCATGAACCGTTACATTCTCTACTGCTGGGTATTTAAAGGGACTTGAGAGTTTCCCGATGTATTTTGGGCTACTCTCACATTATTAATATTATTGCGGCCTCGATTTGAGTTACCACGTCCTCGATTGTTTCCTATATATCGACCTCTTCTATTATTATCGTTATAATTGGAACTATTGAAGTTGTTGTAGTTATTATTAATACGACCACGATAGTTCCCTCTGAAGTTTCCACGTCCGCGGTTTCCGCCGCGCTGTGGGTAATTGTTATAGTATAGGACAGTATTTTGCTGTCCAATTGCTTCTGTGCAACTATTGACAAATTTCGATATGGCTTCATTCATGGTGTTAAAAGTGCCAGCCTGCATGATAAGTTTTACCTTATCAATTGCGCAATTCTTTGATATGGCTTTTACTGCAGACTGTGTGGAATAACTTCTGGCTAACGCTAGTGGAAGGCCGTCCGTTATATATGCACTTTCCAAAGCTTTTGTCATCTGCTCAACCACTGTTGTATATTGGTTAGCAGTTTTATTGCGTTGCTGTAGGTTCATCAACTTGGCTGTTAATACCTCTACAGTTTCGCCTTTGACATTGCTTTTTATTCCGGAAATGAGTTCTGATATTGTTGTTTCATTTCCTACCAAGTTTCTGGCGACACCTTTTAGCTTTGTTTTTATTATTGAAATAGCTAATTGCTCGTGTTCGCCTTTTATCGATTCTATTATTTCAAGTGCATCGAGAAAACTTGTTAAATTTTCTGCTTTACCATCAAATGGTGGTATAAGCTTAGATGCAGTGTTTATAAAATCCATATTTGATTGTGCCATATTGATATATTTTTCAACTTCATATTGATATATTTTTCAACTTTCTTCAACTATGCTCGAGCTACTGTCTGAGTCTATTGACTTGTCAAATTCAGACATTAATATAGCTGGGATAGTGAGATTGTTAATATCTTCCTCGTCAAGACCGTGTTGGTCAATATCAATAACTTCTTTAGACTCTGATTCTTCACCAGTTTCAATCGAAGTATTGAGAATATTCGGTATAGTTATTTCAAGCTCAAACTTTTGTCTAATGGCCGTTAAATTAGATCGTAGTCTGATCAAATACTTTGATACTTCTGACCAGTGATCTTGAGTGAATCTATCTCTATGTTCGTATATTAGTGTTCGTGCTTCATTGAAGCATTTGACTAATACTTCTACGTGTTTCTCAACTGTACTTTTTTGTATAAGCCTATTCTGTGTTAGAGACTTGTATGATTTATCGAATTCTGATCTAATGTTTGATAGTTCTTTTGTTAATTCATTCCATTCCATTATAGTATGGTTATGAATTAGTTTTTGACACCATCATAACATTTACTCTATCTAACGTTGGGTGCTATCTATTCTTTATCTACTTTTGATTTTTTTTGGCTATTTGTGTGGTCATACATACATATATATTATGTTTCAATTATATTTATTTATTTTTATTTCATTTTCTTTATTTTTATTTTTTTTGTTACTTATTTAGGTACATTTCGCTATATTTTGCTTAGTTAATAATTGTTGGATGTGTGCTTGTTCTGATTTATAAAGAAACATTTTTTTTTTTTTTAATTTTGTCCAAGTCATTCGCTCGGCTCATATACCTTTAGGCATCTGTTGTGTAGTTTTTATATTTTGTAAAAACAATTGGCGCACATTATAACAACAATTATTACTAGCATTATACTTAGAAATTCCATATCAGTTTCGTTTGATTATACCTTATTTATTACGTTAGCAGTGGAGTCCACTGACTTAACGTCTACTAAACCCATTGTGGTTTCGCAAAAATTATTTTTATAATTATACTTATCATTTACTTCGTTACTGAATTTACTTATAGCGTTACTTTTCATCTAATCTTGCTTATTTTTTTTTTTTTGTTTCATTTGTCATATTTGTATTTTTTTTTTACATGCGTCCTGCCTATTTTTCGTATAGCTTTACGGGCTATACTTCTAACCGAGCGATGGTTTTATTTTATATCATATGTATATATAGTGGTGCCTGCTGCATCCTCTGCGTCAGCTGGTCGTCGCCGGTTGGCTACGCTGACGCTCCTTCGTAGGCGGAAGTGGCGGTTTGCCCCTCTCGCTATCGCTCTGCTACTGACGTCCGGGGCCTATTGGCTCAGGCGGTGCCGGTGCTGGTCTTCGCACTGGTCTTGGCTAGTTTCCTCGTTGTACATGCATAATCGCATGTTACTGAATAGAAGGGTCCAGGGCAGTCGTTTGGGCAGCTCTTCGGTTGTTTCTGTAGTGGCTTTGGAATATTAGGTTTGGATTTTAATTTTCCATTTATAATATGTATTTTATTGTCTGAGTGAGTTGCGACTTTCGGTACTTTGTTTAGTAGGGTTTCATTTTAAAAAATGTAGCTCGTTTTGCAATTTTTGGGCCGTCGACCATGCGGGCGGCGTTGGTTGAGCGTATAAAAGCCACTTTATGTGTGCTATTCTCTTATTCCCCTCGTACCATCGCTCACTCTACTCACTCAGACTTATTATTTTTGATTTTAATTATTCCCACGTAGTTGCCGTCGTCGTCGGTGCCAAACTGCCAAGCTAGGTGTTGCTGCTATTTATTTTGTTGCTTATGTTGCTGCTGCTCCTGTTGGATTGTCCAGCTTGTCCTAAGTCCCAGAGGACTTTGTCACGGTCGCCATGTTGTGTGTTCCTTCTCAAATAACTTTCACTACGGATTTGTTTGTTGAACCGATTGGTTCGGCTTGTCTTTTACTAATGTTTCATTGAATCTTAGACTAAGGCTTGCTAGCTGTCGGCGCAGCGGCAGAGCAGCCGTTTTACCTTATACATCAGTAAAGTATGTAAAGTCAAATGAGAGAGTCGCGCATGCATATATATATATATATATATATGAGCGGTCAGCGTAAGAACTATGCTGACTCGGCTCTTATGCGAGTAATGCATTAAGTGCATCTCGTATTACGTTTGCACTTGAAACGTATTTAGGTACTTGGCACGCTGTCGATGAGTGACAAAGGCAATGCCCTTTTGTATATTTATGTTGTGCAATATGAACTCATATATGGATACACTACTCTACATGTTACTTATTACACTATACTACACTACTTATGGTATTAAGGTATTCTGGTAGACTGCTTGTCTTTCCAAATACTAATTCATATGGACAATAGCTATGTGCCATAGAAGGGGTTGTGTTGAAACAATAAACAAAATATTGAAGCCATACGTCCCAGTCAGTTTTATTAACTGATATGTAGGATCGTATATATTCATTAAATGTTCGATGGCTTCTTTCTATTGCTCCGACAGTTTGGTGATGATGTGCAATTGATGTTATATTTTGTATTTTTAAATATTTGCACAAATCATTTATAATTGAATTCTTATATTCCGTTCCCATGTCCGAAATGAACGTCTTCATTGGACCGTACTTGAGAATAAAAGATTCAAATATTGCTTTTGCTATTGTTGTTGCACTTTTGTTTGCGACTGGTATAGCTACTAAATGCTTAGTCAAGTCACATATAAGACTTTGGTAATGAACCAATTGTATCCACTATAACTCTGTCAAAAGCTTTTACTGGTGTTTCAGTTATGGTTAATGGGGTCTTATTATGTTTTATTATTTTTGATTTCTGGCATTTTTGACATTTCTGGATATGCTGTGTTATATCACGAGTCATACCTTTCCAGTAATAATGTCTTTTGACCTTGGCCAAGGTTTTTGTAATGCCTGTGTGACCTCCTTGTATTGGATCATCATGTAGTGTAGACAGTATAGCTTCTTTCTCTTTATTTTTATTTATTATAGTCACCGGGTTGAGTAGCGCTACTCTTAATGTTTTCAATATTTTATTGCCCAAATTTTTGAAATTATCTATTGAAATTTTTTCAAAGATATTTTCCCACGGTGCTATTTTTAATTGGCTTATTTTTAATATACCGGCTTCTTTTTCAAGCCTTGGGAATAGTTGACCTAAATCAATATTTCCATTTGTATATACATATATCGCCAATATCTATTCTTGTTATAATTTTCTTACCATGTCTAAAGAGACAGAGCATATCTTTTGTATGCAAGGTCACTACTTTACGTACTTCGTAATTATTAATGACGTTGTATACGTTGGGCTGAGAAGCATTTTCTGTAGATTGCCTTGGCAATTCTACTTTTTTATTTTCTGCGCAGAAATTCTGTCTACTTTGGTACCTGGTAGTGACTTTCAGGATTTTATTTTGTATGTCTTTTAATTCGGATATTGTTATCCTAGATAGAGCGTAGGCTTTACCCTTTAGATACTCGACTGTAAAGTCATATTCTTCTAATTCTAACCGCATGAATTTTGTTTAAGGAGTTGCGAAGTTTAAAAAAAAATAAATTATTTGTGAGTAAAACACGTCAAGCGGGTTTGGTGGGCAAAAATCAACTGAATATTCTTTATTGATAATGTTTTAAAGAAAACTTAATTTAGGTTTACAGAAGTGCTTATTAGTTTTTCTTATGAATTATTCTGATTGACATGTGTAAGATCGTTGGCCTTTAGATAGCCTGAATTTAATAACGATCGATGAACTATGCATTTCCTGTTTACTGTGTTATATTGCTTATTTGGATTTTATATTTTCTTAGAACTCATTTTGGTTGGCATGTGCCAGATCGTTAACCTGTGCATTTCCTGTTTGCTGTATTACTTTATTTATTATATTGTTTATTTAGCATTTAATGAGTTAAGCAATTCTTGTACTTTATTATTAAGAGGTGGTAAAGAAGAAATTGGGTTTTGGACATATGCGGGAAGTGAAGTGGGGTTATACGTAACTTCTCCCTCTTTTAGATAAGAATTCTCCTGAATTTTATTGTTATTGAGCTGAATTTTAATTTTCTTGTGTTTTAAAACAATGTACGCAATTAATACAATTATTGACAAAAGTATGGTTGCATTAAAAATATAATTTATGTCTTTATGTGTTTTTAACTTTCTTATGTTCGACCAATTATTATGTTCCATTATTTTCTCAAAAGTGATTTGTTTAGTAAAATTTTGAGTTTGGTTTGATTTCTCATATAAAATTCTTTTCTTATCTAATTCGTATGAATTTGTAAAATAACTATTTTCTATACCTATTGTACAATTTGTAAAGTGTATTAGAATATTTTTTTTTCATTTTAATTTCATTGCTGTTGCAATTTTGATATAATGTTTCGTTTTTTTGCATTCTTAATTACTACGGTTTCTTCGTCTAGTTCTAATATTTGCATTTCCTTTCTTTGTATCAGTTTGCAATTTTTCTTAAATACACAATGTTTACTTTTTCGCATTTCTTTTAATTTTTTATTTCTTTTATAGGTGTATGTTGAATTTTTATAATTAAATATCAATTCTGATTCCTGATCTATTTCAAAGTTTTCTTCATTAGGCATCGGTATTATCTGTTGTATTTTTACTGTTATAAAGTTTTTTGGTATTTCTATTGCGAATACTAAAAGATTATTTCTGAACATAGCCGTAGCTAACTTTATATGGTTTAGTTTGTTGAAATCGATATTGTATTTTTTTATTTCGTGATCTGTTAATATGCTGGGATGTAATATATTGTATCTAGCAGAAGCAACGTTATCCTGCAAATGTTCAATCTTATTTTTTATTGACTGAATTTTTATCTGTTGGTCGTAATATAAGTTCTCCTGGTATTGCCATTGTCATAAGTATTGTCGCCAGCAACCTAGTCGTCGTTAGTATTTTCGAATTCACTCTCAGGGGACATATCCTCTTGTTGATTTGGTGCGGCTCCGTGTCTGGTCTGTACCTTAACTTCAAGGTGGCTTTTATCAGGTTCCAGTTGTCCGGCTCCGGGATATTTATTACTGCATCCTTTGCTTGACCCTGAATTGTCCTGTAGAATATTGTCCTTGTGGCTTCTCTCTTGAGTTGTGGGTCCTCTACCGTCTGTAACAGGTACTCCACGCTACTGAAGAAGGAGTTGATGGAGATTTCCCCGGTTCCCATAAAGGTTGCCAAACTATTGATGTTTTTGAACAACCGCTCTTGTTGGGCTGGGTTGTTTCCATTTCCTTGGAGCTGTACATACGCTTGTTGCAGTTGCTCCAGCTGTCTTTCCCTTATGGCCAATTGTTCCAAAAGATCCGCTTGAGGCATCTGGCCGTTATCGTGAGCCATCCTGTTATTGTCGTATGAAGCGATCCTTCGCTGCCTTCTTATATCCAGGCTGAGTAGATTTCCTTCTTGGCGCTGTCTAAGTCGATTTTAGTTCGATCTCTACAGGCGTTAATCCACTGATTTTTAGTTGGATTTAATGCTGTTGCGCTGCTTGGTCCGGTTTTGCTTTGATCAATGCACTTTTCTATGCACTGCACCACGTTCACTTATCGGACTGATTTTTAGTTCGCTTCTTTTCGCTGACTTTTTGTATTTTTTTTTATTTATCACAAAAAATTTTTGTTATATATATATATATATATTTTTTTTTTTTTTGCACGTTAAGTTCGAGTGAATTGCTGCTAATTCCTGTTCTGTAGTAATTTTATTGCTTTCACCTTTCGTGAACGCTCTCGATGCGTATGCAATTGGAAGTTGGAGTCAGTTATAGTTTTGGGTTAAAACTGCTCCACATGCTTGCTTACTTGCATCAGTGATTATGCAAAATTCTTTGCTAATATCGAGGTATTGCATCAGGGTTGGTTCCATAAGTTTCTTTTTTAAATACAGGAATGCTTTTTGGCATTCGTCTGTCCATAAAAATGGGACATTCTTTTTACATAATCTTGTTATGTGCCGTGAATAGTCTGCGAAGTTGTTTATAAAACGTCGATAATAGTTGCAGAATGCAACGAATCGTCTAGCACTGTCCGCATCATGTGGCACGGGATAATTCATGATGACATCAAACTTTTTGTCATCTGGAAGTATTCCTTTTTTTTTTTTTTTTTTTTTTCTTGGACGTTGATGCTCTAAGGTCAGTACATACAAGTGGCCCGTATGACACCAGGCACGTGCCTGTTTGGGTTAGGTGTTAGTAGGCGCGATGGAAAATATAGGACAGAATACGAGGAAAATTGACTACCGGCGTGCTGCCAGATTGTTAGCTTGCATGCTTACTAAGTGTGTTAGTATCAAAGATTTTAATTTGGGAAGGGAATCTACGTTAGAGATTAGTGTGTACAAATCATTATAATTTGCACATAACACTCTAAAAGGTTCATGCAGTTTAAAGGAGGTTCTACAGTGGCGCAACACTAATGGGATATAGGATCTAGTGGTTCTACATGGTACATGGAAATTAAGCTGACTCAACAAGTCAGCACTTTCCACATCACCATGGATAAGGTTAAAAATAAAGGTTATCCCTAGCATCGTTCTACGATTGGCTAAGGACGGCAAGTTTATTAATAGGAGTCTTCTAGAGTAGGAAGGTAATCTTTGGTTTGCATCCTAATTTAAACCGCGTAGAGCGAAAAGTAAAAAGTTCTTTTGAACCGACTCAATTTAGTAACATAGGGGTCATTGAATTACTTCGACCACCGTTTAATAAATCCAAGCACACCCCTGGCTCTATTCACCATAGACGAAATATGATCAATAAAGTCATGTTTTGGGTCCAAGCGGACGCCCAAATCGTCAACTGTATTAATTCTTTCCAAAGAGCAGCCGTTCAGCGTGTAAGTAGCAAGCTTAGGAGCGACACGAGAGAATGTCATTAGCTTGCATTTCGAGCCATTTAAGTTTAATAAGTTTACACGGCACCAAGTTTGAAAATTATTAAGATCTGTTTGTAAATCCGACTGGCAGGCAACGTCATTGTATTGCACGCAAAGCTTGACGTCATCCGCGTACATAAGTACTCTGGAGTTAGTCAAGACTTTGGGCAGGTCATTTATGAACAATGTAAACAATAAGGGTCCCAAATGGCTTCCTTGCGGGACACCAGATGTAACCCTTAGAATATTGGATAAATTATTCTTAAAGATTCTTAGTAATTCTTATTTCTTATTCTTAATAATTCTGACGTGAGTGAGGAGTCCACCGCTATAAGAACTCCACCCCCGCGTCTGATAGGGCGATCTAGCCGATATACCGTGAACACAGTTGGAAAAACTTCGGAGCTCAGAATCTCCGGCTTTAACCAGGTTTCTGTGAGCACAATAACCTGAGATGCAAACGAAAGGCTATCAGAATACAAGTTAGGAAGCTTACTACGTAAGCCTCTTGCATTCTGATAGGAAATACCTAAGGAGTAGGTTAGTTTTTTGGGTCGGGATTGGAAGACGTAGAAGGCGCAGTGGTAACATCAGGCCTGGGAAGAGCCAGAAGTTGGGAGAGCAAATAGTGTTAAAGAGCTCGTTAGGGACATTTATTTTGAAAGATGAAATGTCCCTTGCGTAAGAAAATTTGAACTTTTCCACCTTTATCTTAATTTTTTCGGCTCTGGTTTTGCCTTGTATAAAGGCGAGAACATCTTCCGATGTTTGGTCAGGGGAGAGCCGCGAGACAAAAATATGTCTCGTTGGTGGAACAGCTATAAAGGCTTTTGGCAAGGCAGATTGGTTATCTGCCGTGCCATTGTCGGCCGGTATTCCGGGCCTAACACCCTGGGCAGATATATTTGTGTGGACGGGACTTTGAGGGGTCAATATTTGGGACCCCCCAGGGGATAAAACAGAAAGCACCGGCGGTACGGGCACTCCCGCTGCACATTCGGATACCGAATCTTTCCTAGCGCTCGATCTCAGCACTCTTGGAATTAATGCTGAGGTCGAGGGCTGTGCCGAGGGAGGCTGCTGCTGAGAGCCCGTTGCAGGTAGTTGGGGTTCGTCTACATGCTGCCCACCAGTAGCAGTTTTTTTGCGCCTAGGAGACTCATTTAATAGCGTAAGGCTATTAAATTGGGTGTCCAGCGCCAAGAACATATAAAGAGTTTTACGAAAACTCGTTAAAATGCCCTTAAAACCGCTTTTGGTTTGCCGCATGAAAGACGTCATTTCCCTTTCTACATCGCGACAGGCCTCACAGCAGTAACGCAGGCCGATGTTTTTCCTTACATCGTCCACCGTCCGAGCTGCAACTCCAATACACTTGGCGTGCATGACGTTGTCGCACAGCCAGCAGCCGATTGTAAGGTCACCTGCAGCAATTGCCTTTTTGCAGGTTTTAACGGAACAGACAATATTTGAGGACATTATAGCGACTTACCACTGTACTTTCAATTGAAAAAAAAACAACAGAGCTATGAAGAAAGAAGCGAGAGCGAGAGCGAGAGAGCGGGAGAGCGTAATAGATTAGATAAGATAAGAAGTGCAGCGGTACAACTAAAGCGAGAGAGTTGGAGAGCGTGGGAGATAAATAGATGAAACGTTTAGCTGTTGCGACGGCGCAAACAAAAGCTAAACGAAGAAGGCACAAAAAGGAATTCAAAATATGCAAAAGCTAGCACTAGCAGCACAACTAAATTGGAGAATAAAACCAATTATATACACATAATTAGGATAGCTGCATGCACACGCGAAGTGAACGGGAAGTTATAAACACAAATTAGAAAATTTAAGTTAACCCCGGTGGTTAGATTGAAACTTTAACACAAAACGAGAGCGCAAGAAAAAAACACTTCCGTTTACTTGGAAAGATGATAATGAGGTGATAATGTGTGCACTTGCGATCAAGGAATGTCACTTCGTGCATAAAGAATGAACATTTTTGGGGATGTAATTTGAGGTTATTTTTTCACAGAGTTCAAATACATTGATTAGGTTTTTGATCATATGATGCTCTGAACATCCAATGACGATTAGATCGTCCATATAAAGGAATGCTTGTGATGGTTCTAGACCCGAGAATGCTATTGTCATCATTCTCTGAAATGAATTTGGTGCTATTTTTAAACCAAATGGAAATCGCGTGAAGCGATATGATCCATTGTTTGTTGAAAATGACGTTATATTTCTTGAGCTTTCTTCTAGCTCTATTTGATGAAATCCTGACATAAGGTCAAGGCATGAAAAGTATTTAGCTCTACCTAGTTGATCTAGAATGTCGTCGATCCTGGGTAGGGGAAATTTATCGGACAGTAATTTTTTATTTATTTGGCGATAGTCTATTACTAATCTCCATTTCTTAACGTCTGAACCTGGAAGTGATTTTTTGGGTAGTAATAAAAGAGGGCTATTATACTCGGGTACAGATTCTTCAACTATATTGCCTTTTATTAGCTTATTTACTTGTTTCTTTATCTCTTCTATGTGACTATGCGGTGTTCTGTAATTTTTAATGTTTGGAAAATGTTTCTGTAATTGAGCTATGACTTCTTCTGTTCTCGAACTTGGGTTTGTTTGAATTATTTCATAATTCGAAAGAGGTTCATAATTGATATTATTTATGTCGACTAATTGGTCATTATTGGTTGTATTCAGGTGTAATTTCTTGGTTAGGAATTAAGACATTATCTTCTATTGAGTTAATGTCTAACTTTCGAACAACTTCAGATCTTGCTGGTAATAGTATTAAGTTATTACCGGAGCTGAGTTTTATGTTATTAAAGACATCTGAGTTTTCTTTAATTAGTGATATATCTGCTCCTGTGTCTAGCAGAAATGTGAGAGTACTGTTTGTAGAAATGTTCTTGAAGGTTACAAACATATTCAGACTAAAGTTTATTGTGTGTACTTTTTTATTTAATTTTGTGTATCTAAAGGTGTCTGGTCTGGAGTTACCGCGACCCCTGTAATTTCCTCTGTACTGTCCTCTGCCTCTATTATTGTTATTGTATCGGAGATTGCCGTTGTTGTTGTAGTTGGCCCTTCCTCGGTAGCTTCCTCTACCTCTATTATTGTTTTGTTGCCCACTGAAGTACAGGACGCTGTTAGCGTGCCCTGTTGCTTCTGTGCAACTATTAACAAATTTCGATGTGGCCTCGTTCATGGTGCTGAACGTGCCAGCTTCCATGATGTATTTTACCCTGTTTATTGAGCAATTTTTGACCATTGCCTTAACAGCATGTGCTGTGCTGAATTTAGCAGCTATTTCTGAAGTTAGTCCATCGTCGATATAGGCTCCTTCTAGGACCTTTGTCAACTTCTCTACTTCTTGTACATATTGGTTAGCCGTTTTCTGTTCTTGTTGTAGATTCAGTAATTTTGCTGAAATTACTTCTACTGATTCTCCTTTTACTTTAAACTATAGTTTGTCAATTATGGCTGTAATTGTCGCTTCATTTGTTATTAACTTTCTTGCATGGCCTTTTAATTTTGTCTTTATTAAACTAATAGCAACTGTTTCATGAGAACCTTTCATTGAATCAATTAGACTCAAACCGTCTATGAAACTCGTTAGGTTTTCTGCCTTTCCATCGAACTCAGGTATTATCGATGAGGCTAACTTTAGATATTCTAATTGTGTCATAGCCATGTTTACTGTTTTTCGATTACGGACTCTGATTCAGATTCGGATGGCTCTGGTAAAATTATTACCGCTGGTATTGTTAGATCATGTAGATCTTCTTTTTTATTATATTTTCTGAATCGCTTCCTATTTCGGAATCGCTAACAGACTCTATATCTGTATTTGTATCTTCTTCGACTACTGCTGGAGTGTTTAATATTGAGGGTATTGTTATATTCAGTGAAGATTTTTTTTTTATTTATTATTATTTAGATTATTTTTTAATCTATGTAAAAATCTTGATACATACGACCAATGGTGAGTATTTAGTTTTTCTCTGTTGTCGTGTATCAATGATCGTGCTTGATTGAAACAGGCAACTAATATCGTTGCGTGCTTACTTATAGTCACGTTTGTACTATTCCTATTTTGCGTTAAGCATTTGTATGATTTATCAAATTTTAATTTGATTTCAACTAATTCGGCATTCAATAGATGCCATTCCATTTCATGCTTATAGAGTCTTCGATATAAATTGTGTCAAACGAAAGAACAAACATAGATTGGATACGAATTTATTTAGTATTCTAAATTGAATTCAATTTTATATATGTATTGTTAGAATGCAAAAATATATTTGACATTTTGTTTTATGCAATCTTTGCTGCTGTTTTATATTTTTTTAAATTTTCTTAAATTTTATCCAGGTCATTTGCCTTGCTTAAATATTTTTTTCTTAGGCATTTATTGTGCAATCTATAGATTTTAAAAAATACATTAGCACACATTATTACTACGATGATAATCAATAATGTGGTTATTATACCCATGTCTCTATCCTCAACTTCAACTTTGTTAATGACATTTGCAGTGGAGTACACTGTTTTACTGTCTATTAACCCCATATCAGTTGGATAATTAATTTCTTTTAATGTAACTTTATTTGTATATGGGTATTTTTTCTGACTTATTTGAGAATCTGGATATTTACTTATACTGTTGTTATTCATAACCTACATTTTGATTGAACATTTTCATTTGAAAAATTTTTTTTGGTTTGACAGTTTCCTTCCTAATTTTCTTACAGCTATACGGGCTGCACTGCTATCGAGCAAAAAGAGTTTCGCACGATTTTACAATTTTGTTTTATATTATTAGTATTCTATTTATGTTCTATATTTATCATTTATCATTATTTATCATGTTTCCTGCACTCTTTGTAGTGCGGCCAGCTTCTGTGCCCTCTGTGGCACTGTCGGTTCCTTGGCCCGCTTGATGTGCGCGGCGTTGCCGGTGCTGGGTTGGCACAGGCTATTGCTCCTTCTGGTTGCACGTCGCAACGCAATGTGGTGAGAATAGTGGTCCCTCGCAGTCAACAGGACATCTCTTCTTTAGTTTCGGCAGTATCGCTGGTATGTGGATAGGTTTTGGTTTTAACAAGTTTTTTATTTGATTATTATCTGGCGAGTTAGAGTGAGAGGCTTCTTTTTTAACCCGGAAGGTCTCTATAAGATGGTCAAGCTCAGTTTGTAACTTCTGTGCTGTAGACCATGCAGGCGGTGGCGATTGTTTGTATATTAGCCACTTGCCCATTACTCATCTCTACTCACTCAGATGTGGTTTTTCTCTATTGCTTTTGTTGTCCATCTTCCTTTGCCGATGTCGCTGTTGTTCTTGATGTTACTCCTGTCCTTGGTCTTCCAAGACCACTGTCACGGTCGCCATGTGGTGAACTTTTACTGTCATATTTAATAAAGTCCTTTTCAATGGTTTAGTTTTGGTTATTATTTATTTTGGAGCAACTGTGTGTGTCGCTCCAATTGTTGGACATATCTGTCTTTTACAAAATCTTTACTTAGGCTACTTAGGCTAAGCCGCGTAGCTGCGCTGCCGGTAAAGCCAGCAGCGGAGCGGCTGCATTATGTATACATATGTATGTATATATTGGCTGAAGGAATGTGTTATGCGCGCTTTTGTTATGTATACAAAAGTGCGACGGCCAGCGAGGAAACGCGTGGTCAGCACTTTAAGCTCATAGCGCATATGTGTGATCATGTTACACATGCACTTGAATTGGGATGTTTACAATAACACTGCAACAAAGTGTCACAGTGTATTCATACATATAATTTATGTATGCCTTGGTGCTCTATATAAGTACAGTAGGGATTCGATAAGTGCGTATAGTACAGTTGATCTAGATTATCATCAATTCTAGGTAGTGGGAATTTATCGGACAATAGTTTTTTATTTATTTGACGATAGTCGATTACTAATCGCCATTTTTTCTTGTCTGAGTCCGGGAGGGACTTCTTCGGAACTAATAAAAGGGGGGTATTATAAGCTGAGGCTGATGGTTCGACTATTTTGTCATCTGCCAATTTTTGGACTTGGGATTGAATTTCCTGTACTTGGCTGTAAGGACTTCTACAGTTCTTAATGTATACGGGCTCATCATCCTTCACTCTAAGCTTTTGCTTGTAAAAATTATTTGTTGTTATCGATTCGGTTTCCAGTCCGAATATGTCTGTATATCTGGTGCATAAATCTTTTAATTCATTTTTGAACTTGGGCGGAATGTTTTTAATAAGCTTTTTCATAACGAAGTCATCTCTTCCTTCGTTAGTTTCTTTTATTATATCATAATTATTTAGAGTTTCATATTTAATTTTATTTAAATTTACAATCTTATTGGAATTTGTTGTATTTATAATACGGACATAAGTATTTTTGTGATTGGATATCGTATTTGCGATATAAATTCCTTCATCAATTTCTTGATTTAATATCAGTATTTGATTTTTTACTGAGGGAATTTGTATTTCACGGACAACTTCGGAACGAGCTGGGAGTACTGTGGCATTATTTTCACAGGTATGAAGTATTTGTAATTTAATGGGATAATTTAAGTTGTTTGGGCGAAGAATTAGTGAGTCGCCACTCTGTGTGAAATCTAATTGGCAATTATATTGTTTTATGAAATCTATTCCTAGTATGCCATCACTAGGTATTGGGAAATTTTGCTCGACTAAATATACAGGCTAAGCCTTTTGAAGAGATTGTGCCTTCGCCAATCCCCGATATTTGGGTATGAATTTTATCATTTACATTTTCAAATATATCTACATTTTCTTTTAATATAGATATATCTGCACCAGTGTCAAGCAACAGTGTATAAGGTTTACCTGTTCTTTCATTGTTAATTTTTACAAAGATGCTGAGATTAAGGTTGATGGTTTTTACTGAGCCATTTTTGGGCTCTAAATAGCTGAAGGGTTCTGCTGGTTTCCCGAGTTACCTTGGGTTACTCGGACATTATTCTGATTATTGCTTGCCCCGCGGTTGTTTCCGCCACGGTTATTTCCACCGCGGTTATTACCTCTATAATAATTATTGTTTTGATTATTATAATTCCGGTTGTAACCTTTATTTTGGTTATAGCCATTGCTTCGGTAGTTACCTCGGCTATTACCCCTACCGCGATAATTGTATCTGTAATTGTTGCCGCGATAATTGTTTCCTCGGTGGGCGTACAATATTGAATTGGCATTGCCTGACATTTCAGTACTACATTGTATGTACTTAGTGACGGCCTCATTCATGTTTGTGAAATTTCCTGCTTCTAATATTGTTTTGAGTCTGCCATGCTCACAATTTTTAACCATTGTGGTGATGGCTTCCTTCGTGCTGAATTTGTCAGCGTGTTCGGCCGAAAGGTCTTCGTCAATATATGAAGCTTCGAGGAGCTTTCGTAGGTTGTCTATTTCTGTTGTAAATTTTTCGGCTGTTTTGCCTTTCTGGACTGTTTTTGCCATTTTTGCTTTCAACACGTCAGATGATTCGCCGACTATAGTGTATTGCAGTTTCTTTATTATTGCTTCTATTGTTGTCTCATTCTGTACTCTGTATAGCGTTGATCCTACAAATTTGGATTTAATCACTTCTACAGGTAGGTTTTCATATGTTCCTTTTGTTAGGTTTACTAACCTCAAAGCTGTTGTGAACCTTTGTACACTCATAAAAATATTTTTCTAGATTTAAGAAAAATCGCCCTAAAAAATAATCGCCCTTAAACTAAGAAAAATTTTCTAGAATTAAGAAAAGGTTTTCATACATTTAGGGAATGGCACCATAAAATCAAGACAAGCCGCCATAAACACAATTTTTTAGGGTTAATATACTTTTTTTTCTAAAATTTAGGGCGATTTTTTCTGATTTTGTTCGTTTGGCGTCTTTCTCAATATACGGGCGAATCGCCCTAGTTTTGACGGTCAAATTTTCGTATAACCATGTCGAATTCTCTCTAGAACTACAGGTTACAGATTTAAGTTTAAAGGGTAATGCAAGAAAATGACAGAGAAGGAGATATTTTCGGTATTCTTCGGGAGGGCTTCCGGTTTTCAGTTCGTGTAAAGGGTTAGCTTCGGGGTTTCAGTTCGTGTAAAGGGTTAGCTTCGGGTTTTCAGTGCATCTAAACAGATCTATGAGTGACGTTGTGTATAAGTGAAAAAGTGAAGCCATGGAGCAATTTTTAAAAAGTTTAAACGGAGACATGTTGCTCAACGTTTTTGTTTACTTAAAGGTATTTACGTAGATTTAAAATCTTAATCTTATTAAAAATGAAGACCGGAAATTCACAATAAATGCAATAAAGTGCCTTACTTGGGAGCAACTGCGTGGGGAAATTCCGACGGAGCTTGTTGGTGTAGCCGTGGAGTTTTTCAATAACCTTGAAAAATTCAGGCGCAATGTAAGTAATTCAATATTAACTATATTATTTGCAATAAGTAGTATTTGTGCGCATATTTTAAATTCTGTCTTTGGTTAGGGTATGCATGTACACATGTATGTATATATAAATTATTTAATTGTCCAAGTCCGGCTGGCGGATCCTCCGCGGCAGGAGTAGAGCCGGTAGGTAATATGTCCGTGAGGGGCTGGCAGTATGGTACTGCCGATGGTTGAGTATTGGTGACCGCCGAGGTTGGCAGCCACTGGGGAGTCGGGTGGTCGCTTCGACTCCTTGCTTATCTCCGTTGTCACGGCCTTTACGGCACGATAATCAAATTCAATAATTAAAATGATTTAACGGCTAAGGCCGGAGTTTTGTGATAGAGCAAGTGCTCTTTATTTCAAATCCAAATTAAAACTAAACTCAAGATTGAACAAAAGCTCATGCATATCCGGCTGCCCGTGGCAGACCGCTGACCTTGCACATTTTGCAGAAGTCATACGATCGCTGTCAGCCAATAAGAGGGAGCCACGGGTCGGAATGGCACAATGTGCTGGCTCAGCTTTAGGGCCAATAAACCCGACCTAATTTTAGGGTGGACCATGCATGAGGGAATAGTATAATGATAATAATAATAATAATAAAAAGTGATTAATACTAGATAATGATAAACATGATAAATGATTAATATTAATAAAGGAGATAAGAACTGGCCTGCTCAGCCTAAGCTGGGAGTTGGTTGTTAACTACTCCCCCCTTAAATTAGACGCCGTCCTCGGTGACAGCCAGTTCGTCGATGGATTTTTGTAATTGGGCTGCCTCTCGTTTGCGCCTGCAGTGTTGTTGGAGCAGGACTAAGCAGCATAGCGTGAGGCTGACGGCAACTCCTGCGGCGAACCAAATCCTCGGGGAACCTCCATTCGACACGTCATCTCGGAGCTCCTGCATTAAACGCAGGTTATGCTCATTTATCCGCTGTAGCAAAGGCAGACTCAGTATGTGATCGTGTCCCGTGATGTTAATTAAGGGGGAGGCCGCAATACCCGGGCTCAAAATCACTGCGTGGTTGAAGTTCAAATATACGGAGTCGTTGATCACCGCCTTTCTCTCAAAGGTGATGAGGTGGGTCCCTATTATGGTTGTTGAGGGACCGTCATCGATGGTAATCCTCGTCAGTTTCTCATTAACGATAATTACTCCGTCGTCCACAATTGTAAGGGGTTCCAGATTGCTGGGCCGCGTCCGGCATGTAGCCGCCCCGCCTGCATGTAACTGCCTGGCGCAGGTGTCGTGCGACGCTTTTTTGCAAAATGTGGCCAAGTTGGTAGAAGTGCAATCGGAGACTGCTAGGATTCCGTCATCACATTCCGCCACGATGTTGTTTTCTATTTGTAGCATAGTATGGTAGTGTGCGACAGGGAAGAGCAGGACTTTTTTACAAATACGCTTAACTCTAGGATACTGGACTATAACGTGAACAAGAACATTATTTTGAAGAACCTTAATCTTAGATACATCCATAAGGCTAACTATTGGGACCTCTGTGAGCTGTTCGTCAAAAATAGCCTTTAGGTCATTGTGATTGAAAATGGTAGGATTGATGATATTATTTTTAGCAAGAGTGATGGTGATCATGCAATTTTGGATTTCTGATATTACCATTCTATTCCTGGCAAGGAGTGTTTCATACAAATGGCCTGAGTCGACAAGTCCGTCCCTCTTCTCCCTAAGGATCTTGTTTACTATGTCTGTGAGTAGGTTGATGTGCTTCTGTGTCCCTGTGTTAATTATAACCTGTCTATTATTAGCCTCGATAAGCGACGCTTGGTTGGTGTTGATTCTGCTTAAGTCGTCCGCGTCGGGTGTACCCGCCACGACCTTAAGGACTGAGCCCAAAAAATCAAGGCTCCTGGCCATTCTATGGTGTATCTTAAGTTCCTCCAATAGGTTTTGAGCATGCTCAATGTCCACTTCCAGCAGCTTCCTCATATGGGACTGTGGGAACAGTTCCAGCATTCTGATTGTGGAGTCGATTATGATGGCAAACTTGGACAGATTTTTCGAGTGCTTGACCAAGCCGTACTGTTCCCATATTAAGACATTGCCATCTAACACCGGAATGTATTTAGCGTGCGAGAAATCAGTGATTCTCGCGCTCGCGGTGGACAGCAGTATAATGGATATAATGGAGAGCCTGTGGGGATTTAGCAAAGATTGGGTTTTAATATAAGGGCGAATGTGGCGAGTGGAGTGCCTACCTAATGTTGTCCTTATGGACCACCCTCCCCTTAATGAGAACAGATGTTCCCAGATCTGCTTCTACGCGCTCTTCTGAATAAAGCGGTGTCAATTTATTCCCTAATCTTTTGTTGTTGCGAAGGTGTACTCTTTCGCCGACTTCGAAGACTCTGTTTTGCCTAGAAGGATTAACCCTGTCTAGGATGGATTGTTGTGCTTTGTCAATCTTGGCTTTAATTGCCAGCTTCATCTCCTCGCTGCTTGCGTGGATGACCTCTACCGGCCTAAACTCTGTGACTGAATGTAGCGACCTGTTGTATTCTATAGTGGACCTCAATATTAGTTCCACAGTGTCCTCAATTTTTTTTATCAATTTTGAGGCATCTGGCAATTTCCGCCAGGGTACTGCGAAATCTCTCAATTTGGCCATTGGAGCTGCTGTGTAGCGGTGGCGCATTGACAACGTCGATGCTGTATTGGTTTTTCAGCAATGATGTGATTGTCTCCGAGTTAAAGGAGGCCTCATTGTCGCAGTATATGGTCTTGGTGTTAGAGTAAAAATTTACTAACTGAAGAATAGGTGCTCGCACATCTATTATTGCCCTAGAAGTCAAGGGCTGTACGATAGCGAATTTGGAAAATTTATCGATGCAAGTTAAGAAAGTTTTTTTGTCCGTCGAAAAAATGTCGATATGCAACATTTCCCCAACGTATGATGGGATGGGCGTAGTTCCCAATTCCTGTTTCTTGGGATGGCGGTCGTATTTGGCTTTATTGCAGACCTAGCAATTTGCGACCACTTCGCTAGCTAATTTTGACATGTTCGGGAAGTAATAATCCCGGAGAATTTGTTTTGCGTTCTCCTGGGCAGCTCTATGTGCGCGATTGTGCTCAGTGTTAGTGATTTTCAACTGTTCATTAGCGTTGGTTATGTCACTGACAAAGGTTTTGCAATGCCAGAACTTTGTCGCAGGAAATTCCTGCCTCAAGGCATGTTGGATGCGAGCCAGTGTAGGGAAATCGCAGTGAATCGCGTTCACAACGTTGGCGTTGATGATCTCTCTAACGGATTCAACAAGCAAGTCTTTGTTGTTAAAATTGATGATATGGCGAGTTCTAATTCCGAAGACTATGAAATCTCGCCGAAGCGGTTGGTCCGCTTCTTCCAAAATAATTTGGTTCCTAAAGCAGTTAAGAGGTTTGTCTGTGGTCTCAATGGTGTATGAGAGCGAAAGCTCACTATGCACCGTGGCCGCGTCAGACTGGGCTTCAGCCTCTAAGTTATTCAGGGGTTGCCTCGATAATGCGTCAGCTACCAGGTTTTGTTTTCCTGGTGTGTCAAATACTTTCCCGTTGTTCTCATCAATGAATGCTTTCCATCGCTTGATTTTAGCGTTGGTATTTTTGTCGGATACCGCATACGTGAGAGGCTGGTGGTCTGTAAAGATCCGTATTTCATTGTTACCGTACAGGTAATTTTGGAGTTTGCCTATTGCCCAGACTATCGCCAATAATTCTCTTTCGTTGGTGGCGTAGTTCAGCTCGCAGTCTTTTAGTGTGCGTGAAATCATGGTAATAGGTCTTTTATTCTGGGATAATACCGCGCCTATTCCGTGTCAATATGCTTAACATGTTCCGTTTCATTTTCGGAAAAGATGATAACATCGTCAACGTAGACATAGCATATTTTGCCGATTTCTTCCCGCAGCACATCGTCGATGGCTCTTTGGAAAATACTCCCTGCATTTTTTAGGCCGAAGGGTAGTCGGCAGAATTCGTACTTCCCACCATTAACTGAGAACGAAGTCTTCTCTCTGACCTTTTCAGCCAGGTATATTTGGTGGTACCCTGACTTCAGGTCTAGGGTAGTAAAAAATTTGGCTTTTCCCAAGTTCGCTAGAATCATGGGTATGCTCGGCATGGGATAGCGATCGGCGACTGTTCGCTCGTTCAGCTTCCTGAAGTCGATTACTAATCGCTTCTTTTTACTGCCATTATCATCAGTCCCTTTTTTGTCAACTACCCAGGCAGGGCTGTTGTATGGGGATCTGGACGGCCTGATTATGCCATTTTGCAGCAGCTCTTTGATTTCATTGTTTACAAAGTCTGCTGCCCCCATAGGATAGGGGTATAACTTGGAGTAGACAGGTTCGTCACTCGTAGTTCGAATAGTAGCGATGACCGATGTGTTGAAGGTGAGCGCCTCGTTAGAGGTTGAAAACACCTTAATTCTTTTCAGAATAGTTTTTTTGAATTCGGCTTTAGCCGAACTTGGCACCACTATGTCATCGATTTTTGTGAAGTTGACATTTTGACAGTCAAAAAATTTGAGCTTTTCGGTGACATTTGCGTATTTTATTACGCTGTTGCCTAGGTCCAATGCTACTCCTGCTCGCGTTAGCGAATCGAAGCCTATTATAGCATCGAACGTGCTCAATGTATCCAAGAGGAAAAATGAGACGTCTAGTCCAAAAATGCGCATTATGCACTTGTATTTGACATCACTGGAGCCGTGGATAGAGCTCACAGTAAAAGGGGTTTCGACCGGCATTACGTTTCTTAGCTCCTTTACGGGCTTCACGTAATTTTTTGCCGCCCCGGTGTCGATGAGAATTTTTACTGATTTGCCAGCCAACTGTCGCTCGACGAACGGCAGTCGGGAACGCTCCCTAAAAAATGGAGGAGGTCGTAAAGCTCGGCGGAGTCGCTATCTTCCTTGATGGTGGCAACCTCAGCCTCAGCTGTGGCGGCATAATCTGTCACCTCCTGTTGGGGTTGGGCTATATTGTTGACGCGCTGGCGTCTTTGGCCTGATTGCCGCTGGGACGAGTTCTGCCTTTTGTAATTGTTGTTACTTTGAGGCTTTCCCCAGTTTGTTTCTTGTCTAAATTTAGCCGTTGAGGGGTCTACCTCCATGGGCTGAACTTTATTCTGGTCTAATGTTTCAGGATCCCTGCGCTTTGGCCAGGGATTGTTCTCATGAGATTTACTTTGGTTTTGTTTAGGGACAAAGTGTGGATTTTTATCCTCGCCTCTCCATTGCTTTCCCTGACCCTTGCTATTGCGCCTGTTGCCCTCATTGAAATGAGACTTGTCTTCTATAGCTTTTGCGTAGGATGCCGCGAACGCACTTCTTTCAATGCTGTTCTCTGCCTCTCGCGCAAACGCTAGTGCAGACGGAAGGTCTTTGGGTTGTGCCGGCAGCACAAGTGACTTGAGTGGTCTTTTAAGCCCTGCAATGAATGCAATAAGGGCGTCATCCCTAACTTCCTTATTTAGGATAGTTGCTGTGTCCGAGTTATGTGACATGACTATTTTGTTAGTGACAAGTGTGAGTTTCCTCTCGACCTCATCATAGTATGCCATAAGGTCGGAGTCTCCTTGCCGAACCATTTCTAAATTTTGCCGTAGCACTCTCAAGGACGTTTTGTCCGCATATGTGCAATCTAGTCTGGCTATAATTGCATCGAAGTTTAGCACTGTACTGTGGGACGTGAGTAGTGACCGAGCGGGTCCGCAAATTTTGTTTTTAATTATGACCACAGCTTCGTAGTGTGCCTCGCTGCCGTCGTATTTCTTGAATACTTCATAGGCATCTGATGCAGCCTGTCTCCACGAAACATACTCATCGTGGCTTCCACTGAACGTCGGCAGAGACTTTACTATGTCTAACTTGACATCGCATCTTACTGCAGGGTTTGGTACTACTCTTTTATAGACTTCTACCTGCGGCGCTTGCACTGACAGCGCGCTAACCTATGTTCTAACCGCTTCTAATTCTGTGGCGAAATCGCTTCTTAACCGCTCCTCCTGTTCGTTAAGGGCGGCGCTGACCGCATTTGCGACAAGCGCTTGGATCATCTCTGCGTTCAATTCTTGTTGATCTGTGTCCCTAACTTCGGGGCGAAATCCTACTTCTTCGCTATCTTCGCTATTGTCGCTATCAATTTCCTGTTTTACTTCTCTATACTCCCAACTCATTGGCAGTTAAAAGGACGCGTACAAGAATTTTAACGATTGGGTTCAAGACAAGATGTTTCAACGGGCCACTTTGGTGATGTGAAGCCGAAAAAATTAGCGAAAAACAATAGATCGTCACCTAAAACACAAAAATGTTGGATTAATTTGTCCCAAGAACAAACTATAATACAGAACGGTGACAACAAGTATAGGTCAATTCGACTGGGTGTAATATTAGCACAGACACACTGGATAACTTTGGTACAAAATTCAACATAAGCACAGTGGGTAAATTTGTAGCAAACCACAGGGGGAAAACGACTGGGACCTCTGAATGCGTATAGAGACCAACCTTAACAGAGAAATAAAATATTCCTTTGCATAATTAATTCATACAAATGTTGATTGTCTTGGCACCAGTGTGCGTTATTTGAGAACTACGGTTTCTTTTATTTATAATGCACTTTAAAAAATTCAGATCGAACAGAATTAAATCAACACGCAGAACATGGAAGTACCTTGTAATTAAATATTTGAATAATTTATTCACATAAAAATCGCCAGTACGAGTGTACGTAACTTGAGTTATTTATTTTATTTATTTTTGCCTCGCACTCATAAAAATCTGGATCAGAAATCGAAAATCGAGTCACTTTTTCTGTATATGTAAAAAATTCCTATTGCTGGGCATAGGAAATTGTATGCACTGGTATTTGTGTGTTGTGTATGTGTAGACCTTGGCTATTGTCGGCACTCAGCTACTTACATAATGTACAACTTCAGGGGTGGGATTCGAATATTAGTAATAATATTAATCCGTTGGGCGCCAATTATTTAATTGTCCAAGTCCGGCTGGCGGAGCCTCCGCGGCAGGAGTAGAGCCGGTAGGTAATATATCCGTGAGGGGCTGGCAGTATGGTACTGCCGATGGTTGAGTATTGGTGACCGCCAAGGTTGGCAGCCACTGGGGAGTCGGGTGGTCGCTTCGACTCCTTGCTTCTTCCGAAGTATGTATATGGTGGGAGATACTTATCTCCGTTGTCACGGCCTTTACGGCACGATAACCAAATTCAATAATTAAAATGATTTAACGGCTAAGGCCGGAGTTTTGTGATAGAGCAAGTGCTCTTTATTTCAAATCCAAATTAAAACTAAACTCAAGATTGAACAAAAGCTCATGCATATCCGGCTGCCCGTGGCAGACCGCTGACCTTGCACATTTTGCAGAAGTCATACGATCGCTGTCAGCCAATAAGAGGGAGCCACGGGTCGGAATGGCACAATGTGCTGGCTCAGCTTTAGGGCCAATAAACCCGACCTAATTTTAGGGTGGACCATGCATGATAATGATAATAATAATAATAATAAAAAGTGATTAATACTAGAGAATGATAAACATGATAAATGATTAATATTAATAAAGGAGATAAGAACTGGCCTGCTCAGCCTAAGCTGGGAGTTGGTTGTTAACTTATATATGTGTTGCTGCATAATTGCGTCGTTGTGTTTATGACGCCATGGCCTTGTGTTTTTGTCTCGAACTCTTATTAGTACAGTTATACATTGCATATATGTATGTATCTATAGTCGAACTCGGATTCGTCAAACAGGCAAAAACAAAAACACGCATATGACCTTTTTTTGGGTGTTTTCTTGCACCCTTCTTTTCTTAGACCGTCTTGCTCGCACGCATAATTTTGCATGCATACAAAAAATGACCTGCGACCGATCTTCGCTTGTGTGTCGGGTGACATTGTGCCACAACACTCACTCGCACCCTTTTACGCAGTAGCCAAATACACCGAGTATTTCGCGGGTGCACTTGTAGTTCCGGTGGCTTGTTGCACTTTTCTGATGCGCAAATTCAAAGGCTTGTACTTTATTTTTTTCAGGATGAAGTCGGTTTTCCTCAGCCCGCAGCTAACAGTTTTGCTTTAGAGTCGACTACATCACATGTGGAAATTACAAAAATAATTGCCGAGAGTGACAGGGGAAAACTAATCCTAAATAGTTTTCGCGACCTGAAAACCCTAAACGCTCGAACAAGAAAGGAATTGAGCCGTGTAATCGTGGACTATTTTCTTGCAAACTGTGTACGCCCGAAGCAAACTATTGGAGGATAACTTATCAGTGGAGATTCAGTTTAATACAATCGAAAGCAAATCTTGCCACGGTTTTTGAGGAGTTCCCGATACTAAACGAGTCCTTTGGTTATGACCTGGTAATTTAATCTAATGTTGAAATGTAACGTAATAAATGTAACATGTTTAGACACTATTTTTTAAGATTGAAGACGATTTTAACAGGCTATACCCTTCAAAAACCCATAATTTTGTGGACAAATGGGAGGCGTTTCAGTTTAATATCGCGCCCTTGCTGAAGTCCAAAGTCCGAGAACTACAAAGTTTAAATCTTTTAAGTGGCATAGAGTTGCAGTCAGAAGGTATATATTTTCATATTATAATATTATTATAAGAATTATTTATATATTTTAATTTTCACATAGCTTTAAAGGAAATAATTATATGGATGTGCATTCATGCTGTTTTAATACCGACCACAAGAGGGAAAAAAACGGAAGGTAACAAAACAGCAGCAAAGCACACTATCGTCGATTCCAGGAATACGTTCATCGTGGTGAAGCCTTCTGTAGCTGAGCTCCAAACATACATAAAAGAGCGAACAGAAAATTGCTACGCTGAAGGAACAAAACTTCAACCCTTCATTTGCTGCATCGGAAGTGGTATTTTTAGTTTAACAAATTTTTACATTTATGTTTCTGGAATTTTTTATTGTTTGCCAAGCTTTCAAAAAAGTATAGATATATGCTTTAAGATATATTTTGCTTTAATATCGAGTATCCACAAGAATGCCAACTATTTTGGACATTTATTCAAAGAGGAATATATGAAATTGACTTAAGCACTGACTTGAAAATCAGGGCGCTTTCAGAGCATCTTAATGACCTTAATAATTTAGTATTAAAGAACAGCGTTGCTTAATGTTTTTTCATATATTTTGAATTCTTATTTTTTATTAAGTTTTTATTTTTAATTCTCTATTAGTTTACTTTTTTGATTGAAATGGCACTGAAGTTTAGGCTTTAAGTTTTTATTTTTAATTCTCTATTAGTTTACTTTTTTGATTGAAATGGCACTGAAGTTTAGGATTTAAGTTTTTATTTTTAATTCTCTATTAGTTTACTTTTTTTTATTGAAATGGCACTGAAGTGTAAAATTTGCTCCTTAAGTTTTTCCGAATGCGAGGATTTTCTTTCCCATATGCGAGAATTTCATACTCTTAGTGTCCTCATTAACTTACCTTGCTGTTTTTCAACGTGCAATCAATCATTTTCCAGTATTAAATCGTTGCACAAACATATTCAGAACAAAAACATTCACTGCAATAGCCTCCATAATAATAATGTGTTTGAATTTTCTACAAATATCCCAAATTTGCAAAGCCAATCATCCGAATCGAGTATAAATGAGATCTCTGAGTTCCAAATAGAAAACAATTTAAGTACAGATGTGCCCTTGAACTGCAAACCGACTAGTACAAATTTGATGAATAACACCGAAAAGTTTACCTTATCCCTATGCTCAAAACTAAGTATTCCTCGTCAAGACGTATTCAAGTTGCAAAGTGAAATTAAAAAATACATTACAACGCCGTTAGTAAGGGAACTACAAACAGTTCGTTCCAATTTAAAAGATTCTTCAAATTTTAATATTGAGCACATCTTAAATTTTTGTCAAAATCCGTTCAAAACTGTGAGCAGTGAGCATAAATTATTAAAAATTCTGAAAGAAAAGAATTTATATCAAGACCCTTTAATAAATACAATAGTTGACAGAGTAAGTTCGCAGAGATTTAAGAACAGAATGACGTTAAAGTCTAAAAAAACACAAGGCGCGATTATTCCATTACAGTTTCACATTAAACAGTTCTTTGAAATGCCAAGGGTACTTGAATGTTTCGTAAAAAGGCTTCAATTATTAGAAAACCAAAAAAACTTTTGCAATTTTGTCAATGGCTATTTATGGAAAAAGGTGAAGTTGAATTTCAATAAACCTAATGGAATTCTTTTACCCTATTTCCTATATTTCGATGACTTCGAGATAAACAACCCCTTGGGGCCACATTGTGCACCGATTCAGGGAGTTTATTTGTCATTTCCCACAGCTCTAATAGAGTATAATAATATTTTTTGCGCTGCACTATTCAATTCGGCAGATATTAAGTCGTTAGGCTACTCACGGTGTTTGTATAAATTAATAGAGCTCTTACAAGATCTAGAAAATGATGGGGTAGAAGTAGCAGTTAACGGTGAGCTACACAAATTATATTTTGTTCTGGGCCTTATTTTGGGGGATAATCTGGGGCTTAACAGCGTTTTAGGTTTTACTACATCATTTTCTAGCAATTATTTTTGTAGGTTTTGTAAATTGAGTAAGGTAGAGACTGCAATAGCTTATGAAGTCAAATTTGAAGCATTGCGAACCGAAGATAATTACAAAGAGGACTTAGGAAAATCTGACGTAACACTTACAGGAATAAAATCAGAGTGTGCCTTCAACAAACTCCCTCACTTTTCAGCCATTAAAAACTTTTCGGTAGATATTCTTCATGACGTATTTGAAGGTATTTTACGATATGATATTTCAAAAATTATTTTGCATTACATTAGTAAAAAAACATTTGACTTAGAAACGTTGAACCTAAGGAAGACAAATTTTCAATATGGAACATCTGAAATCGGAAATATTTGTCCGCCTTTCCAATTAAATAATTTAAAAAAATGTAATATAAAAGCCACTGCCCGTGAGCTGCTTACCTTTACAACTTTCTTCCCAATAATGGTCGGTGACTTAGTTCCTATCGATGATGATGTTTGGAAATTCGTTAAAAATCTGCTCAAATTAATTGATATAATAACATACTCAGAATATACAGTAAACGATTTGAAGCTTTTAAAAGAAATAATAAAATATCACAACAGAGAATATACTATTCTATTTAATGACAATCTCAAGCCAAAACATCATTTTTTATTACATTATTATAACATTATTCAGGAATCAGGGCCAATTAAGGATTTGTGGACTTTTCCTTTTGAGGCCAAGCACAAAGGATTGAAAACCTATGCTAAAAATATAACTTCGCGGAAAAATGTAATAACGTCCTTGGCAAAAAAATGTCCCTACATTTTGCAGGCCTTATTCAAAATTTCAATTTTAAAGACATAATATTAAGCAAGTCTAAGTGCTTAGCTACAAGTTCTATATATAGAAATGAACTTGGTACATTTTTTTTACATTTAGAAAACGTCACTTGCTATTCTTATATTAAACAAAAAAATATCATTTACAAACAAAAAATGATTGTATATACATTTCTGCCAAATATACAAGTGTACGAAATTTTAGAAATTTGTACCTATTACAATGAAATATCCTTTTTGTGCGATGAAAAGGAAGTTAATTTAAATGACCACTTCACAAGTTATGAACTTTTAGGAACTGTAGGGCAAAAAATTGTTAAGCTAAAAGATCTCAAATTCCCCCCCACCGAAACGCACAAGCTGGGAAATAAAAAATTGTTTAAACCTAAATTTTATTTTTAATATTAGTTATTTATATATGTAATAAATGTAAATATCTTTATATAAATATTTGTATGTAAATATAAAAAAATATAATTAAAAAACAGCAACAAAAAAATTGTGTTTGTCTTCAAGGCGACTAGCCTTTAAAAATAGAAAATTCACCCCGAAAAGAAGAAAATATATTCTTATATCTCGGTCCAGCATTTCTTAATTCAAGGCAGCTTGCCCTTAAATTTAGAAAAATTTGACTATTTTTATCGGTGAAAGCCCTAAAAGGATGGCAAATTTCCCTTATTATAATGGTTACTTGCCCTACAAGTAACTACATTTTTTCTTAATTCAAGAAAGCTTGCCCTTAAATTTAGAAAAAAAGTCGCATTTTAGTGGTCAAATAACCCTAAAACTAAGAAAAACTTTTCTACATTTAAGAAAAATGTACCTTTAATTTTAGAAAAATTTTCACATATTTAGGGCGAATCGCCCTAAAAACAATGACATTTTTTCTACAATTAAGAAAAATCGCCTTAGAATTGAGAAAAATTCTTTCCCGATTTTAGGGCAAATTTTTCTTAAATTTAGGGCGACTCGCCTTTGGAGCCATTTTTAGAGCGAATTTCTAAATCTACGGGCGAAAAGTGTACTTTTTAGGGCGATTTCGGGTTAACATTTTTATGAGTGTGGAGACGAGCCAGAATCATCAGATTCGCCAGCCCTTAAGCCGGCTGAGATAGATAACCCCGTCTCTACAGATCCCGAAATAGAGGAAAAAGATATAAACAACCTCACTATTTCTGCAGTCCTTATTCAATCTGAATCATCAGATCAGGACCTCACAGACACTGATAATAACGATAATAAGCATTGTAGAAGTAAAACCGACCACAATGGCTGACGAAACTATTGCCCAAAGGGCAATGAGTGTAGGTGAAGCTTTTGTCCGTTAAACTCCGGAATGGCACTTGAAACTTCCTTTATGTATGCCCTTTGGGCAATAGTTTCGTCAGCCATTGTGGTCGGTTTTACTTCTACAATGCTGTCGTTATTATCCGTGTCCGTGAGGTCCTGATCTGATGATTCAGATTGAATGAGGACTGCAGAAATAGTGAGGTTGTTTATATCTTTTTCCTCTATTTCGGGATCTGTAGAGACGGGGTTATCTATCTCAGCCGGCTCAAGGGCTGGCGAATCTGATGATTCTGGCTCGTCTCCACACTCATAAAAATGTTAACCCGAAATCGCCCTAAAAAGTACACTTTTCGCCCGTAGATTTAGAAATTCGCCCTGAAAATGGCTCCAAAAGCGAGTCGCCCTAAATTTTAGAAAAATTTGCACTAGAATCGGGAAAGAAACTTCCTCAGATTTAAGGCGATTTTTCTTAAATGTAGAAAAAATGTCTTTGTTTTTAGGGCGACTTGCCCTAAGTATGTGAAAAATTTTCTGTAATAAGAGGTACATTTTTCTTAAATTTAGAAAGATTTTTCTTAGTTTTAGGGTTATTTGACCACTAAAATGCGACTTTTTTTTTTATCTAAATTTAAAGGCAAGCTATCTTGAATTAAGAAAACTGGCCCGAGATATAAGAATCTATTTTCTTGATTTTGGGGTGAATTTTTAATTTTTAAAGGCCTTGAAAAAAACACATTTTTTTTTTGGTTGCTGTTGTTTTTATTTGTATTTTATTATATTAATATTTACATACATATATTTATATAAAGATATTTACACTTAGCTATTTACATTAAGTACAGATGTTAATATATAATATTAAAATACTTTTTTGGCTTAACAAATTTTTTAATTTTATATATATATATGTATATAATTAAATACTTGTTATTTTGTAAGTTAAAAAAAATATATTTTATTTTTATTTAACCAAAATAAGTTACAAGATATTTGTATGTATGAAGAACACCGACCGAATAATTTCGTGTCTCAAACTGAACTCTACTTATTGAACTAGGATGGGTGATTTCGAAAGATTCTAAGAGAGAGCTTAATTGATTATTTAATTTCTCTTGGATTCAAGTGCATTCGCTCTTGGATACAAGTGCTCTTTTGAAATTTGATAATTTTGTTTTCGAGCTAACGGGTCCGAACTTTGAGCGTGTGAACGCGACAAATAGGAAAGGATGTTTAGAAAATAAAATTGTTTAGTCTACTACTGAGGACTTGTGTTTATTCTACTGTCGAACTCGTGTGGAGTTGTGGTGTCCAATGACTTTATGGTCCTTCGATGATGATTCATGGGTGTACATATATGTGGAATAAGTAGGCATGTGCTAAAGTCTATGGGACTGTGGATATGTCACTCCCCTAACCTTTGAATTTAGCCTGTCCTCAGGCGGATAACGTGGGATAAATCATAATGTTATTTTCCGGTATGATCTGATCATTTACAATTTGTTCCGGGATCGGTTGTTCTTCTTGTGCTTTCTTATATTTAACAATGAGTTTCTTAGGTATACTCTTAAATTTATAACTGACATACAATATTAAACTTAGGATTGTAATAACAAAGGATGTAAGACATATGATTTGAAACATGCTGTAATATTTTACATGGGATTCAATTATATCTCTTGTCTGAATGTATGCCAAAGGTTCTATTTTGGTAATGTTGTTTACAATATAAATTGACTGTGTAAAATCTGCAAGGTTGTTTGAAATTATGAATTCATCTATTTGCATAGTACAATTCTTTATTTTAATAATGTTGTTTCCATGTATAGAAACTCTATTGTTGATACAATTTTGATTAACAATTGTTTCCGGAATGTTCCAAGTGACTAATATATTTGGTTCAACATAATTGATTTGGAAATCTTTGTGTGTTTTAGTGTATTTACATTCAGTGGGTTCTTGTTTAATAATTCCTATTAAACACTTATCGAAAATAGGTTTACCTGTGTGTGTATTATAGACCTTATCTTCGTAAATATAAAACTTATCAAATATGGATTCAGTAAGGATGTAGTTGGACTCATCAGGATATGGAACTATATTGAATATTGGGACTTTTGTTATCTCAGTAGGAACATGGGAAATTATTAGAATTTCGTTTGTATCTGTTTTTAGCCAAGTGGATGTTTTAATCTTTAGCATTTTCTCAGAATTTACTTGTTTTAAATAATCATGTTTAAGTAACTTCGGATTGAAGATTCCCAGTCTCGTGAGTTGCATACCCATTTCTATGTCTTCAATATACTCAGTGAATTGTTGTAAATTGAAAATAAGTACTGCTACCTGTTGTTGTTTTTCGTTTTCAATTTCCAATTTGTTAATGATATCTATCCCGCTGTTAATCACATCAATAATCATATTCAAATCATGATTCTGAACGGAATTTTCTGACAAGTTATTAATTTTGCTTTCTAACTCATCTCTGTCGTCTTGATCTAGTGTGCCAAATAAATATTTGTATGCTGTTCCTACAATATTTACTAGACCTCGTTTGGTTCTCTTGATTATTCTCAAACCATTTATTTCCCTTTTTAGTTTTTCAACTAAGTAATCTATTTGGATTACGTCAGGAAAATGTTTCGCTTCATCCAACAAATTCTCAAACATTAACATGGTATTAGTTATGTTTATGCTTAAGTAATGATATTCGTAACTCGTTGGTATCTCCGTAACTCCTGTCTGAAATAATAGGTATCCATTTTTAGCACTTATTGTGTTTACTTCTATGCTATTGCCTTGGGCTACGGTGATGAGAGCGATGATTGCCAGACTTATAATCATTATGGGGGATACGGGGCATCTTTTAATCTTCTTCGACGGGTCTGGAATTATCGTATTTACTTTTGTTAATTTTCTTTTGTTTTTTGAACTTGGACTTGTAATGTACGATTTTCCTGCCTCTGTTTCCTCGAAGTGTTTATCATCCACTTGTCTAATCTGACCTGTTTTCTTAAACGGGTTGGTCACCTTACTTTTGACTAATGGTGATTGCCTGTATTTCGTATCAACATCATAACTATGTCTGTTTTTGTTTAGCTGGTCAATTTTGTTAATTTTGTTTTGTTGTACATTAAAAATGTAATTTAAGTTATCTTCAGCAGCGCTATGAATTGTTGCATCCATGCTATCAGCAATTTCGCCAACCATGGCTTCCTCTATTACTGTGCGGGAAAGAGCATCCGCTACATAATTTTCTTTGCCTGGAAGATACTTAATTTTGTAATCAAATTCATTCAATTTGATTTTCCACCTTTGTAGTTTCATGTTAGGTTCCTTTATGTTGTTAAGCCACACCAATGGTTTGTGATCACTTAATATTTCAAATGGCCTTCCGAATAGATATGACCTAAAATATTTAGTTGCCCAAACTATAGCTAACAATTCTTTTTCGATAGTAGCATAGTTTATTTCGTGTTCGTTTAGCGTTCTGCTTGCGTAACATACGGGCTTATGGTTTTGTGACAAAACAGCACCAATTGCTATATTGCTAGCGTCAGTTGTTAGAGAAAAGGGTTTTGAGAAATCAGGGTAGATTAAAATCGGGTCTGAAGTCATCAATACCTTTAGTTTTTCAAATGACTCTACATAATCTCTGCATTTGGTGTCGATTACCGCTCCTTTTTTCAACTTTAGGGTCATAGGTTTAACTACTTTAGCAAAGTTAGGAATGAACTTGCGATAGAATCCACATAATCCTAGAAATGATTTTATTTGTTTAGGAGTTTTTGGTAATGGGAATTTTGTGATTGCGTTCGTTTTGTTTGGGTTAGGCCGAATTCCGTTAGTAGTGACAATGTGTCCTAGGAATTCTGTTTCCTTCCTCATGAACTCACATTTATCTAACTGCAATTTTAAGTTAGCGTCCCTTAATTTTCCAAAGACTTTCTTCAATGATAAAATATGTTCCTCCAATGAAGTGGAGTAAATTATGATATCATCCAAGTATACCAAACAATCCTTGTAGATTAAATCTTCTAACAAGTTGTTCATGCATCTCTGAAAAGTTGCCGGTGCATTTTTAAGGCCAAAGGGCATGCGGGTATATTCGTAATGCCCATGTTTGGTTGAAAACGCTGTTTTTGCAATAGACTTTTCCTCCATCTGAATTTGATGGAAACCTTTAGCTAGATCGATAGTAGTAAAATACTGACATCTTCCCAGTTTGTCAAGTATTTCGTCCATTCTAGGAATCGGAAATTTATCATTTATTGTTATTTCGTTAAGATTCCTATAGTCGACTACTAATCTGAATTTCGGTTTACCTGAGGCGTCTGCCTTCTTTGGAACTACCCAAATAGGTGAACAATAGGGGGACTTAGATTTTCGGATAATGCCCTGCTCTATCATTTCCTTAATTTGTTTATTTACCTCCTGATCAACACTCTGGGGGTATTTGTATGGTTTGCGATAAACCGGATCTTCATGTTGAGTTTGGATAACGTGTTTAATGGTACTAGTGAAAGTCAAATTCTCACCTTCTCTGTACTGAATGTCTCTATATTGGTATAGGACCTTCTTTAAACATTCCTTTTCTTCAACATTGAGGTGTTCGAGCCTAAACTCGTTACATTCGCGTAATTCATTATTGATCGCGAAGTTAATTGTTTCGTCAGCAATCGATGTAGGATTGGATTGCATTGCATCTGAATCCTCAGCATCTTTACTGCTTTTGGGAGTAAGGCACTTTAGGGGTGCGGTCTTCTCCACTTTTTGTTTGATTTTGGGGTTAACCTTTTTGTCTTTTGGACTGGGACACTTTTTTAGTGTGGTCTCACCCTTTTTGATTGGGTCAAGGCATCTAGTTGATGCGGTCTCGCCCTTTTTGATTGGGTCAAGGCATCTAGTTGATGCGGTCTCGCCCTTTTTGATTGGGTCAAGGCATCTAGTTGATGCGGTCTCGCCCTTCTCATCCTCGTATCTGAATTTATAGGTTTTTGAACCTAAGGTTACAGTCTCCTTCTCATAATCAATCTTTGCTTTGGTATCTTCTAAGTATTGACGACCTAACAGGAAATCATATTTTTGAGAAAAATTATGCACATAGAACTTTTGTTCAAACGGACATACTACATTGGGTTTAATCATTATGCTTTTCGTTAGTATTATTGGACCCTTAATTGTGTATACCTTGAGGTTTTTTTAGTCTCCTTCAAATTTGCAAAATTCTCCCTAATGATATTGATGGACGAACCTGTGTCAATCATACCTTTGTAAAGATTGTTCTCATATGTAATTCTTACATATGGACTGATTCTACCTCTTCTCCCGTGTCCGGGGTTTCCGAGGCAGTTTGATGAAAATTTACATCTACCTCCATTTTGGTCTGTCCACTACTACTTTCTCTTTGTCTTTTAACGGGACCGTTACTACTCGGGTTGTGTGAAGTAGAGGGCTGATGGTTTAGTGGATTATTCTGCCTACCTTGATTTAACTTGTTCCTAAAATTGTGATAGACTTGTGGGTCAACAATAGTAGAGTTATTTCGATTCTGGGTGTTTCGATTCGAGTTACTGGCTTGATTATTATTTTGATACGTAGACGAATAATAAGAGTTTGTGTTATGTTTGTTATTGTAATATCTTTGATTATTATTTAAATTTTTATTTCCCTTATTCCTGCGATTATTATCGTGAGATTTTTGAAAATACATATCTTCTGGATTTGCGTCATAAAGACCAAGTTCCATAGTGGCTTGTTTCAACTTTGGGATAGTGTCAATATCCTTGCGAGCCAACGACATGTACATTCGATCTGGTAATTTCTTATCGATAGTAGACTTGATAGTCCATTTTAGCATATCGGAATAATTGTTCTTAATTACGGGATTACATTCTAGTTCTAGCTTATCGAAGATATTACGATGCTGTGCTTCCAGCATCTGGATAAACTTACTGATACTTCCTGAATATGATGTCTCCTCCAGTTGTTTCATCAGTGTTACATATGGCCTATGATCCTTGAACGAAGTAGAAAGGGCTTCTCGGATCTCCCTCCATGTTGTTGCTCCTGCTTGGATTACTGCTTCTAAGGCGTTGTCCACTATAACTCGTTTTATAGCGCCGTAGATTATGTGAGCTTGCCGATTATCTTGTGTTGGGTACAGAGTTAGCAGCTGATCCACCTGGTTGATGAATATTGAAAGCTTCCCTGGTGTGCCATCATAATAATGCAGCTCCTTAATTTGGTGTAGCAATTGATTTAGGTGTAGTTCGGAGAGTTGTTGCACTGTTGCCATTTTGGTTTTGTTTTATTTTAAAGTCACAGAATTAAAAATTCGGATTTGAACTTTATTTCTGACCGCACGGGATTTTGGTTTGGTTGTATTAAAAGTCACAGAATTAAAAATTCGGGTTTGAGCTTTATTTCCGACCGCACGGGATTTTCGATTTAGAATACTACTTGCACGTAGATTCTTTTGCGGATCAATTTTTTAATCACTATATCAATTCGTTGGTCTGGATAGCTAGTTGTATAGCTTATCCTTTAAGTTGACCAATACCGTACTGAAAGGATTATTTTAATTTTTGATCCTACCGACTGCGCCAATTAAATACTTGTTATTTTGTAAGTTAAAAAAAAATATATTTTATTTTTATTTAACCAAAATAAGTTACAAGATATTTGTATGTATGAAGAACACCGACCGAATAATTTCGTGTCTCAAACTGAACTCTACTTATTGAACTAGGATGGGTGACGATCAAACCTCGGTTTCGAGCTTTTGTGGATCTTGATTGATTTCGAAAGATTCTAAGAGAGAGCTTAATTGATTATTTAATTTCTCTTGGATTCAAGTGCATTCGCTCTTGGATACAAGTGCTCTTTTGAAATTTGATAATTTTGTTTTCGAGCTAACGGGTCCGAACTTTGAGCGTGTGAACGCGACAAATAGGAAAGGATGTTTAGACAATAAAATTGTTTAGTCTACTACTGGGGACTTGTGTTTATTCTACTGTCGAACTCGTGTGGAGTTGTGGTGTCCAATGACTTTATGGTCATTCGATGATGATTCATGGGTGTACATATATGTGGAATAAGTAGGCATGTGCTAAAGTCTATGGGACTGTGGATATGTCACTATATATACATAAGTACATGTATGTATGTAACTGTATATTCCTCCAGTTTTTACGTCTTTGAATAAGGGGACCAAGTGTGCATGTGTGTGTGAATATGTGTGTGTTTGTGTGTGTGCGCGCGAATTACAGTATATATGTATATACTGGGGTAGAATCCAATGTTCTTCAATTCGAATCCAATGTGTTTCAATATATAATTTGTAATAATGGAACTTCAATGAAAGACAACCTTCTTTGTCTGTGGTCAAAAATATAATAATTCTTTATTCTTGTGCAAAACTAAAAGTAACTTGAGGAATACAATGGAATAAATGGAAATGGAATGGTGTGATTGGGAATATGCATATCTGGCAGATTCGGGTGAGAATCTGCATAGATGGCAGATTTGGCGTAGCTGATATGATGGTTTGTTATTTCCGCTGGTTTCCAAACTCAGCGTTGTTAGCCAGTGCTCGGGTTAATGGCCATTCGTCCGATACGCTGGGGTTTGGGGGGCGGCGACGTGTCCGCAACAATGTGTGCGGTAACTCCTCCCCCCCTAGAGTGGAAAGAGGGCCATAACGAAGGGATGGCCGGCTCGAACAAGGTAGTGACGGTCGGCGGGTGTGAAAGGAAGATGGTCCGTGGTTTATGACATAATCGGAGAATGACGATCAGGATAAGGATCAATGATATCGCTGAGTATATGGCCGTAAATTTGTAGTGTGTCATACTATTCATTTTGGTGATTTTTCCAACTGTCGAAAGAGCTTCCAAGTGTAGTCTTTCCAGTGATAATGTTTTGATCGTTTGGTTTTTTGTTATCTTGCCGACTGGTGGAAGTACAAATGTGAAATGATCTTGTTCCACCAGTTCTCTGTCGCTGTATTCTATCCCGTTTATCCATAAGGTACAGTTCTTATAACGGATTACGAAAGAGCCATTTAAAAGAATTTCATCGTTGCAGGTTGCTTTAAGGGTGGTGTTCCTTACGTTGAAAACGAAAATAAACCCTTTTTCTGGCTCGAATATATTCATTTCGTGATCTGTGTCTATCATGTCGCATTTTGTTTCTTTTGCGTTATTGACGATATCTGACAGACACTTGTTGTTTTTTGCTGTCGAATCCGTGTGGGTTCCTTGACAAAAGAACTCTTGTTCGACCTTAAGGCAGCTTTCGTGAAATTGATGTAAGGTGTAGTTATCGTGTGCCAAGAATTCGGGGGAAATGATGAAATGTGAATTATTTACTGGTAGGGGTATGATGTGGGTGAACTTATAGGTTTGTGTATCGAAAATTGGTATCTTAACGTTAAACAATAGTTTGTTCTTAAAAGTAAAACATGGTGGTGTAAGTATATTATAGATGTGTTCATCTAGTTGTAGGATAATGTTTTGTGTGGTTAACATATTTCTTATAGTATTTATTTCTTGTTTGTTAAACAAGAATTTTGGGATTAAGCCCAATTTGCTGGCCAACAGGCTATATTATTAATATGTTCCTTCAAAGTATCAATGTGGAAATTTATTCGATTAATGTATTGGAGTGTAAAAATGTTTTCCCTATCTTCCCTAAGTTCCTTGAAGATAGAGTTTTGTGCTACGTTTAGAAAATTTTGTATTTTGATTTGTTCGTTGTTTATGTGGTCTGTGATATTATTAATTCTAATAATGACCTGCTTGTCGAAATTTTCCAGTTTTTCTTGGGCATCTTTTAATGCGTTGGAAGTAATTTCTAGTGAATTGATTTCTGCGAGTATATTTCGCCCGTCATTGTCGTCTAAATTACCCAAAATTGACTTGAGGATGGTTCCTAAGCCGTTAATTAAACCCCTTTTAGTACGACTGTGTGGGAGAAGGGTGTCTATTCTGGCTTCTAATTGTTGTAGTTTACCTTTTATAATACCTAGTGAAATGTCAAATGTTTCATCTAGTCTGAGGGCTTTTAATGTGTCTTTTATTCTGGAAAGGCATACTTTAAATTCTTGGACGTCTACGACATGGGTTAGGATTGTATAGCTCTGTGTTATATGAGCATCTCCGAGATGAATGAAAGCGAGGGGTGAAGATCCGTTGAGTCTTTCTAAAGAGAAGGACTGTGTAGCGGAATAGGTGGTTCTGCAATGAAGTAGTTCACTGAGTGTTATTATTTTTTCTGATTATCTTCCTTATTTTCTGCTTGTGTAGTTTTTGTTGTCTGGTTGTTAGTAGTGTAACTCCTTTATCGGTCCTAACCTTGTGTAGAGAAAATCTAGGCGTTATCTTATTTCTCCTATTCTCTTTCCTGAAGATAACATCATCGGGTTCGACTTGTACAGGTGGTTCCCTATCTTTGTTTAATTTGCTTAACCTATTTCCTGTTTGGTTATCTAGTTGTTCTTGAATTTTGGGGTATAATTCCTTCCTAAATTCATTCAGTTTTGCCAAATAGTCGTGATGACTGTCGAATTTCATTGTTTCTTCGAATAAGTGGGTTCTGCCATGAAAAAGTTCGAAAGGCGTATGGGCAGTGCTAGAGTGTATCGCATTGTTGTAAGTTGTCAATGCTTCTGTTAATATCTCTGCGTTTTCAGAATGGAGTTGGAGCTCCTTTCTGCGGTTATCGACAATTCTATAGAGCTCCGTGAATGTTGAATGGAGTCTTTCGACGGGTGCATTACCCGTTGATTGTTGGAAAGAAGTAATATGAATTTCTATATTATATTGGGTCAAAAAAATCGGTGAAGAGATTTCCCGAAAATTCTGCACCCTGGTCGAAGACAATTTTTTTTGGTAGGCCAAAGGTACTGAAAAAACTTGATAGTGCTGCTATTACTTTAATCGAATTTCTATTAGTTAACGGATATGCTTGTGCAAATTTAGAGAATTTATCGATGATAGTCAAATTATTTGTGTTGTTGATTACATAAATGTCAATGTGAATAACATCCAAGGGTCCTGTTGGTGCCGGTGGGGTTTGGAAGAAGGGTCTGTGAGGTTGTCTATCATACTTTAGTGTTAGGCAAATGTCACAATCTTTAATTATTTGTGTAATAATTTCCTTCATTCGTGGAAAATAAATGTCTCTTTTAAGATGATTAAGGGTTTCGTCAATACCTCTGTGGTTACTGTTAATATGATATGACTGGACCCTTTGCTTTTGTTCTTGTAAATCGGAAAGGTCGGTTAGAAGTGATGAGCATCGACAAATGTTATACAGGTTGTTTCCTGTAAAATAGTTGTTGTATGCTTCTTCGATTATAAGAAAGACGTTATCCGGTGCCAATATGGCATGTGTTTTGTTTGGTTTTAGAATGGTCTGGAGAATTTTTGTGATTGCGTCAAATGTGTATTCCGGTTCGGAAAATACACGTCTTATTTTGTGGGGAAATGGAGTAATTAACTGTACCGGAATTGATGGACCGATTTGGAAGATTGTTTGGATGTTAAAGTAATTGAGTGGTTTCTGAACAACTGATATTCTTGCTGGGTCTTCGTTTATATTTAGGTTGGGTTCTATTCTGCTGAGTGCATCAGCGACGACGTTTTGCGATCCCTTTTTATAGACCACTTCGTAGTCATAGGCGGCCAGGGTGGTTTTCCACCGAAGTAATTTAGGGTTTTGGCCCTTTAGATTTTCCAACCAGACTAGTGGCTTGTGGTCGGTCACTATTTTGAATCGGCGCCCGAAAAGGTAGGGTCTAAAGTGTCCCACAGACCATACGATCGCAAGCATTTCTTTTTCTATTGTAGAATATCTGATTTCGGTGTCAGATAATGTTCTACTGGCAAATGAGATTGGTGTTTGGACCTTGAGATAATACTGCGCCTATGGCGTAGTTACTCGCATCTGTGGTTAGAGTGAACGGTTTCGAAAAGTCGGGGTAAACTAGGATTGGGTCATTACACAGGAGGTTTTTAGAATAAGCCACTGCTTCTTTAAATTCTTCGTCTATCACTATTGATTTTTTCCTTTGAGTTGTCTAGTTAATGGTTTGGTTATTGCAGCGAAGTCTTTTATAAACTTTCTGTAATAACCTAATAAGCCCAAGAAAGACTTGATTTCCCTAACAGTTTTTGGGCAGGGAAAATTCTGAATTGCTTGAATTTTATCGGGATTGGGTTTTACCCCCTCTTGGGTAACAATGTGTCCTAAAAAGTCAATCTCCTTTCTTAGGAAATTACACTTTGCGGGCTGTATTTTCAGATTTGCCTTTTTGTAATTTAGTGAATACTGATTTGATGTCTGTCAAGTGACTTTGCAGTGAAGGGGAAAATATGATAATGTCGTCAAGATAAACAAGGCAGACTTTTCCTATTAGGTCTCCTAGTACGTTATCCATAACGCGCTGAAATGTCGCAGGTGCGTTTTTGAGACCGAAAGGCATTCTCGTGAACTCGTAATGCCCATTCTCGACGGTGAACGCTGTTTTGCTTGCATCGCGTGGATTCATCTCGATTTGATGAAAACCACTAGCCAGATCGATTGTAGTAAAGTATTTTGTCTTCCCTATACTATCCAGTATGTCCGCTATGTTAGGGATAGGGTACCTATCCGAAATTGTTTTTTCGTTTAATTTCCGAAAATCTATTACCAGTCGCCACTTTTTTTTTTCCTGACGAGTCAGCTTTCTTGGGCACTACCCATACAGGTGCGCTCCAAGGGGAATGGCTGTTCCTGATAATATTTTGCTGAAGCATCTTCGAAATTTGTTTTCGAACTTCTTCCTTGTGTATGAAAGGATATCTGTACGATTTTGTATGTATGGGGACGTCGTCTACTGTAGGGATTGAGTGTTTGACAACATTCGGAAAAGTAAGTTGGTTATCTTCGATATAAAAGAGTTTTTTAAATTGTTTACATAATTTGAGTAAATTTTGCGTCTCCTCGCTATTTAAGTGTCCCGTTTGGATGTCTAATTTTGTGTGTGTGTCTGTGTGTTGTGGGGTTTCCCCCGCGAACATGCAGTACAAGTACTCAAAATCCCGTATAGGAGTTATTTCGGCTTTTAATGGTTCCTCTAGGAACAGTGTTTGGTCAATGTCGGATGTATTGCACACTTCAAAGTATGCGAAGCCATCCAGTGCGGTATAAAGTCCACCCGTGATTGATAAGTCGTTACTTAAGGTTGTGGTTTCGAACAAGAAATCCCCATCCATTAAATTTACAGGGAGTGACAATTGAATTTTTGTATTTAATGGTACGGTATGAGTTGTATCTACCGGGTTTGTGCTTGTTAGGATTGATAGAGACGCCTGTTTCATTTCTAGAACAGAGTCCGCTATGTTTATTTTTGCGTCAAAGGAAGTTAGGAAGTCCATGCCCAAGAGGCCATTAAAATGTGGGTGGAAATCGAATAAAAAGAATTTTGGTTCTTTTGTCGAGTTGAATTGTTCAAATATAATTGAGTCTGTATATTCCTCAATTTGAAAATTATTCAGAACAGTATGAATGCTAATGGGAGTGTTTAGTTTCTTAATGTGGTTTCTTGATATTAGGGCCGGTTTTATAAAAGAGTAGGTGGAACCGGTATCTATTAGAAATTTGTGTGGGTTAGTTGTAAGAAGTTTTGAGGACAAGAGGACATATGGTAAAGACTTTCCATGGGACTTTTTGTTTAAGAAGCCGACGGGTTGTCCGAGGCTTCTTGTGAAAAATTTGCACCATCATTGATGTTGCAAGAAGCAGTAGTGTTGTCATTCGATCTAGAATTACCCCGGAAGGGATTTTGGGCTCTAGATGAATGACTCTCCTGTCGGTTTTGGGATGATTGTCGTGTCTCATTTCTTTTAGTGTTGTTATCTGAATGTTTGTAGTTATTGTCGTACCGTTGGTATGGGCGGTTACGTTCGCCGGAATTTCCACGGTGACGATAGCTTTGTTGGTCATTAGAATTTCCGCGGCGATTATTATTTTGGCGGTCGTTAGAATCCTCTCGGTAGCGATTATTCTGTTGCCCATTAGAATTTTGACAGTAAAAATTCTGTTCTATTTGTGCTAATTCGTAAGCCCTTTCTATAGATTCTGGGTTTCGCGATCTGATTATTGTTCTTAGTGGACCGTTTAATCCGACTATAAATGCATTAAGGCATATGTCGGAGTAAAGGGCGTGTTTTTCCGTGGTGTTTTGGTCACCTCGGCTTGGGTCATTATTCAATGATACCAGTTGGCCTCTCAATTTTGCTATTGCGAAGAATAACTTATGAACGGAGAGTCCGCTTGGTAAAGTTTGAATTTCGCGTATCAATATAGCTTCTGTCTTCTTGCTAGTGTAAAGGCGTTTAAGATTTGCTTTGATTTCATCCCAGATTAGTGGAGTACCACACAGGGTCAATGCATCGTGTGCTTTGCCTTTTACTCTATTCCTAACAGCCCTGAGGATCAATTGTCCATACGCTGTCTGATCTACGGATCGAATGAGTATTAGCAATTCTTCAACGCTAGTAATAAAAGTTTCCAAGTTATCGGAGGGGCCTTCATACGTTGGCAAATGTTGTACAAATGCCAATATATCCTTTGGACTCAAATTTGTGTTAACGATGGTCAAGGAATTACTAACTGTGGGGCTGATAGAACCCGAAGCGTTACCAGAGTCTGATTGGTTCATGTTGGGATTAGAAAGTTTGTTTAATTGGTCGTGCTGCTCTACTTCTTCAAGTACACTTAGGTCTGACAAACTGCCCTTACTTCTTAACCCTATCCTTCTACTAGCTGCACTAACTTTCTTTAACATTTAGTTACCTTCCCTATGTTATAAGGATGTATCTCAATATGTGGTTGCAGTGTAATATGTTTATATCTTATTATTAATATGTTTGGTATTGTGTAGGTGTTGCTTGTTATAATTGTATCTTAATATGTAATTGTAGTGTAATAAGTTTATATCTTATTATTAATATGTTTGGTATTGTGTAGGTGTTACTTATTATAATTGTATCTTAATATGTAATTGTAGTGTAATATATATATATATCTTATTATTAATATGTTTGGTATTGTGTAAATGTTACTTGTAATTGGTTGTAGTGTATTTTCTCGTTGGTGTGTATTTCCTGTGTCGTTTTCCTAGTGTGGACTGTAATATATATATATATATATATATATATGTATATAGAGTTAGTGGTTTGTTTAAAATTTGGTGATATAATTACTATAGGCAAGTGAACATATGGTGACTAAAATAAAGAGGTGAATATTTTCAAGCGAGGTATAATGGCGTAATTTTTTGGATCCAATTTCCGGCTCAGTGTACAGTTGGATATATTTATTTATTTGCAAAGCCACATCAAACGAAAACTGCTGATGCGACAACTCCAGTTCAAGAGAAAAAGAAAAATTGTATTTCAACTACGTGATCCCGGTGCCTTATCAGCATTTGATGTGCACATATTCGGTCACGATTTTTTTTCTTTTTTTCCTCTTTTTTTTATTTTTTATTCATTATTATTTATTTTTCACTTAATTACTTTTTGTATTTTCCTTTCTTTTCATTTTTCCACTTGATTTTTGTCACCACTTGTTCGCTTACCTATCTTACAGGTATAGAATTATCAGGCGCTGGAGCATTTTTCGATCTCCTAATCCTACCGGCTGCGCCAATTACAGTATATATGTATGTATATACTGGGGTAGAATCCAATGTTCTTCCATTCGAATCCAATGTGTTTCAATATATAATTTGTAATAATGGAACTTCAATGAAAGACAACCTTCTTTGTCTGTGGTCAAAAATATAATAATTCTTTATTCTTGTGCAAAACTAAAAGTAACTTGAGGAATACAATGGAATAAATGGAAATGGAATGGTGTGATTGGGAATATGCATATCTGGCAGATTCGGGTGAGAATCTGCATAGATGGCAGATTTGGCGTAGCTGATATGATGGTTTGTTATTTCCGCTGGTTTCCAAACTCAGCGTTGTTAGCCAGTGCTCGGGTTAATGGCCATTCGTCCGATACGCTGGGGTTTGGGGGGCGGCGACGTGTCCGCAACAATGTGTGCGGTAACTCGCGCGCTTATTTTAAATTCTATTGTCTTTAGTTACCCTGCAGTACCGCGTGTCATCAATAGCCACTGTCATCAACCCATCATCAACGCGCCGACTGCGACTTCTACCGAGTCGAAGCTCTGCCGGCTGCGACTTCTTTAGAGTCGACGCTCTGCCGACTGCGACTTGTACGGAGCCTACGCTCTAATGCTGCCATGGTGATTGTCTCTCTCACTGCCTCACTCACGCTTCAAACGAGTGAGATGAGCCAAAAGCAAATAAGTTAACAATTAAAATCGAACCAACTGTTTCGCACCCTAGAAATTTAGCATTTGTATGTGTATAATATATTATCATTAACAATTATAATGATGGTATTAGAAATAAATATTCTTTAAATATAAAACGCAAATGAAAAAATAATTGCATATCGAACAAAATTGTTTGAGTTGCAATAACATTTTAAGTAACTTGTTGCCTCGTCGGATATATCCTTTATACCCTGTTTACAAGGAAGCAAAACACTCGGACACAAGATAGCCAAACGGGACTTTGAGAGAGAAAAAAGGACTTGAGGATCCGTTTTTCCGGATCGTGGTTCGTTTTGTTGTTGGAGGCACGGTCCTTTTTTTTCTATTGCTTATTCGTGTTTTCACTTGCAGTTAAACAGTGAGCTAAGTGAGAAGTGTGCGGACTGCGCACTGCGCACGCCAAATTAAAAAAAAAAATTACATACATATAATTAAATACTTGTTATTTTGTAAGTTAAAAAAAAATATATTTTATTTTTATTTAACCAAAATAAGTTACAAGATATTTGTATGTATGAAGAACACCGACCGAATAACTTCGTGTCTCAAACTGAACTCAACTTATTGAACTAGGATGGGTGACGATCAAACCTCGGTTTCGAGCTTTTGTGGATCTTGATTGATTTCGAAAGATTCTAAGAGAGAGCTTAATTGATTATTTAATTTCTCTTGGATTCAAGTGCATTCGCTCTTGGATACAAGTGCTCTTTTGAAATTTGATAATTTTGTTTTCGAGCTAACGGGTCCGAACTTTGAGCGTGTGAACGCGACAAATAGGAAAGGATGTTTAGACAATAAAATTGTTTAGTCTACTACTGGGGACTTGTGTTTATTCTACTGTCGAACTCGTGTGGAGTTGTGGTGTCCAATGACTTTATGGTCCTTCGATGATGATTCATGGGTGTACATATATGTGGAATAAGTAGGCATGTGCTAAAGTCTATGGGACTGTGGATATGTCACTCCCCCAACCTTTGAATTTAGCCTGTCCTCAGGCGGATAACGTGGGATAAATCATAATGTTATTTTCCGGTATGATCTGATCATTTACAATTTGTTCCGGGATCGGTTGTTCTTCTTGTGCTTTCTTATATTTAACAATGAGTTTCTTAGGTATACTCTTAAATTTATAACTGACATACAATATTAAACTTAGGATTGTAATAACAAAGGATGTAAGACATATGATTTGAAACATGCTGTAATATTTTACATGGGATTCAATTATATCTCTTGTCTGGATGTATGCCAAAGGTTCTATTTTGGTAATGTTGTTTACAATATAAATTGACTGTGTAAAATCTGCAAGGTTGTTTGAAATTATGAATTCATCTATTTGCATAGTACAATTCTTTATTTTAATAATGTTGTTTCCATGTATAGAAACTCTATTGTTGATACAATTTTGATTAACAATTGTTTCCGGAATGTTCCAGGTGACTAATATGTTTGGTTCAACATAATTGATTTGGAAATCTTTGTGTGTTTTAGTGTATTTACATTCAGTAGGTTCTTGTTTAATAATTCCTATTAAACACCTATCGAAAATTGGTTTACCTGTGTGTGTATTATAGACCTTATCTTCGTAAATATAAAACTTATCAAATATGGATTCAGTAAGGATGTAGTTGGACTCATCAGGATATGGAACTATATTGAATATTGGGACTTTTGTTATCTCAGTAGGAACATGGGAAATTATTAAAATTTCGTTTGTATCTGTTTTTAGCCAAGTGGATGTTTTAATCTTTAGCATTTTCTCGGAATTTACTTGTTTTAAATAATCATGTTTAAGTAATTTCGGATTGAAAATTCCCAGTCTCGTGAGTTGCATACCCATTTCTATGTCTTCAATATACTCAGTGAATTGTTGTAAATTGAAAATAAGTACTGCTACCTGGTGTTGTTTTTCGTTTTTAATTTCCAATTTGTTAATGATATCTATCCCGCTGTTAATCACATCAATAATCATATTCAAATCATGATTCTGAACGGAATTTTCTGACAAGTTATTAATTTTGCTTTCTAACTCATCTCTGTCGTCTTGATCTAGTGTGCCAAATAAATATTTGTATGCTGTTCCTACAATATTTACTAGACCTCGTTTGGTTCTCTTGATTATTCTCAAACCATTTATTTCCCTTTTTAGTTTTTCAACTAAGTAATCTATTTGGATTACGTCAGGAAAATGTTTCGCTTCATCCAACAAGTTCTCAAACATTAACATGGTATTAGTTATGTTTATGCTTAAGTAATGATATTCGTAACTCGTGGGTATCTCCGTAACTCCTGTTTGAAATAATAGGTATCCATTTTTAGCACTTATTGAATTTACTTCTATGCTACTGCCTTGGACTACGGTGATAAGAGCGATGATTGCCAGACTTATAATCATTATGGGGGATACGGGGCATCTTTTAATCTTCTTCGACGGGTCTGGAATTATCGTATTTACTTTTGTTAATTTTCTTTTGTTTTTTGAACTTGGACTTGTAATGTACGATTTTCCTGCCTCTGTTTGTTTCCTCGAAGTGTTTATCATCCACTTGTCTAATCTGACCTGTTTTCTTAAACGGGTTGGTCACCTTACTTTTGACTAATGGTGATTGCCTGTATTTCGTATCAACATCATAATTATGTCTGTTTTTGTTTAGCTGGTCAACCTTGTTAATTTTGCTTCGTTGTACATTATCTTCTACAGCGCTATGGATTGTTGCATCCATGCTATCAGCATTTTCGCCAACCATGGCTTCCTCTATTACTGTGCGGGAAAGAGCATCCGCTACATAATTTTCTTTGCCTGGAAGATACTTAATTTTGTAATCAAATTCATTCAATTTGATTTTCCACCTTTGTAGTTTCATGTTAGGTTCCTTTATGTTGTTAAGCCACACCAATGGTTTGTGATCACTTAATATTTCAAAATTTCAAATGGCCTTCCGAATAGATATGACCTAAAATATTTAGTTGCCCAAACTATAGCTAACAATTCTTTTTCGATAGTAGCATAGTTTATTTCGTGTTCGTTTAGCGTTCTGCTTGCGTAACATACGGGCTTATGGTTTTGTGACAAAAGAGCTCCAATTGCTATATTGCTAGCGTCAGTTGTTAAGGAAAAGGGTTTTGAGAAATCAGGGTATATTAAAATCGGGTCTGAAGTTATCAATACCTTTAGTTTTTCAAATGACTCTACATAATCTCTGCATTTGGTGTCGATTACCGCTCCTTTTTTCAACTTTAGGGTCATAGGTTTAACTACCTTAGCAAAGTTAGGAATGAACTTGCGATAGAATCCAAATAATCCTAGAAATGATTTTATTTGTTTAGGAGTTTTTGGTAATGGGAATTTTGTGATTGCGTTCGTTTTGTTTGGGTTAGGCCGAATTCCGTTAGTAGTGACAATGTGTCCTAGGAATTCTGTTTCCTTCCTCATGAACTCACATTTATCTAACTGCAATTTTAAGTTAGCGTCCCTTAATTTTCCAAAGACTTTCTTCAATGATAAAATATGTTCCTCCAATGAAGTGGAGTAAATTATGATATCATCCAAGTATACCAAACAATCCTTGTAGATTAAATCTTCTAACAAGTTGTTCATGCATCTCTGAAAAGTTGCCGGTGCATTTTTAAGGCCAAAGGGCATGCGGGTATATTCGTAATGCCCATGTTTGGTTGAAAACGCTGTTTTTGCAATAGACTTTTCCTCCATCTGAATTTGATGGAAACCTTTAGCTAGATCGATAGTAGTAAAATACTGACATCTTCCCAGTTTGTCAAGTATTTCGTCCATTCTAGGAATCGGAAATTTATCATTTATTGTTATTTCGTTAAGATTCCTATAGTCGACTACTAATCTGAATTTCGGTTTACCTGAGGCGTCTGCCTTCTTTGGAACTACCCAAATAGGTGAACAATAGGGGGACTTAGATTTTCGGATAATGCCCTGCTCTATCATTTCCTTAATTTGTTTATTTACCTCCTGATCAACACTCTGGGGGTATTTGTATGGTTTGCGATAAACCGGATCTTCATGTTGAGTTTGGATAACGTGTTTAATGGTACTAGTGAAAGTCAAATTCTCACCTTCTCTGTACTGAATGTCTCTATATTGGTATAGGACCTTCTTTAAACATTCCTTTTCTTCAACATTGAGGTGTTCGAGCCTAAACTCGTTACATTCGCGTAATTCATTATTGATCGCGAAGTTGATTGTTTCGTCAGTAATCGTTGTAGGATTGGATTGCATTGCATCTGAATCCTTTGCATCTTTACTGTTTTTGGGAGTAAGGCACTTTAGGGGTGCGGTCTTCTCCACTTTCTGTTTGATTTTGGGATTAACCTTTTTGTCTTTTGGACTGGGACACTTTTTTAGCGTGGTCTCACCCTTTTTGATTGGGTCAAGGCATCTTTTTGATGCGGTCTCGCCCTTTTTGATTGGGTCAAGGCATCTAGTTGATGCGGTCTCGCCCTTTTTGATTGGGTCAAGGCATCTAGTTGATGCGGTCTCGCCCTTCTCATCCTCGTATCTGAATTTATAGGTTTTTGAACCTAAGGTTACAGTCTCCTTCTCATAATCAATCTTTGCTTTGGTATCTTCTAAATATTGACGACCTAACAGGAAATCATATTTTTGAGAAAAATTATGCACATAGAACTTTTGTTCAAATGGACATACTACATTGGGTTTAATCATTATGCTTTTCGTTAGTATTATTGGACCCTTAATTGTGTATACCTTGAGGTTTTCTTTAGTTTCCTTCAAATTTGAAAAATTCTCCCTAATGATATTGATGGACGAACCTGTGTCAATCATACCTTTGTAAAGATTGTTCTCATACGTAATTCTTACATATGGACTGATTCTACCTCTTCTCCCGTGTCCGAGATTTCCGAGGCTGTTTGATGAAAATTTACATCTACCTCCATTTTAGTCTGTCCACTACTACTTTCTCTTTGTCTTTCAACGGGGCCGTTATTACCCGGGTTGTGTGAAGTAGAGGGCTGATGGTTTAATGGATTATTCTGCCTACCTTGATTTAACTTGTTCCTAAAATTGTGATAAACTTGTGGGTCAACAATAGTAGAGTTATTTGGATTTCGATTCTGGGTGTTTCGATTCGAGTTACTGGCTTGATTATTATTTTGATACGTAGACGAATAATAAGAATTTATGTTATGTTTGTTATTGTAATATCTTTGATTATTATTTAAATTTTTATTTCCCTTATTCCTGCGATTATTATCGTGAGATTTTTGAAAATACATATCTTCAGGATTTGCGTCATAAAGACCAAGTTCCATAGTGGCTTGTTTCAACTTTGGGATAGTGTCAATATCCTTGCGAGCCAACGACATGTACATTCGATCTGGTAATTTCTTATCGATAGTAGACTTGATAGTCCATTTTAGCATATCGGAATAATTGCTCTTAATTACGGGATTACATTCTAGTTCTAGCTTATCGAAGATATTACGATGCTGTGCTTCCAGCATCTGGATAAACTTACTGATACTTCCTGAATATGATGTCTCCTCCAGTTGTTTTATCAGTGTTACATATGGCCTATGATCCTTGAACGAAGTAGCAAGGGCTTCTCGGATCTCCCTCCATGTTGTTGCTCCTGCTTGGATTACTGCTTCTAAGGCGTTGTCCACTATAACTCGTTTTATAGCGCCGTAGATTATGTGAGCTTGCCGATTATCTTGTGTTGGGTACAGAGTTAGCAGCTGATCCACCTGGTTGATGAATATTGAAAGCTTCCCTGGTGTGCCATCATAATAATGCAGCTCCTTAATTTGGTGCAGCAGTTGATTTAGGTGTAGTTCGGAGAGTTGTTGCACTGTTGCCATTTTTAGTTTAGTTTTAAAGTCACAGAATTAAAAATTCGGATTTGAACTTTATTTCTGACCGCACGGGATTTTGGTTTGGTTGTATTAAAAGTCACAGAATTAAAAATTCGGGTTTGAACTTTATTTCCGACCGCACGGGATTTTCGATTTAGAATACTACTTGCACGTAGATTCTTTTGCGGATCAATTTTTTAATCACTATTTCAATTCGTTGGTCTGGATAGCTAGTTGTATAGCTTATCCTTTAAGTTGACCAATACCGTACTGAAAGGATTATTTTAATTTTTGATCCTACCGACTGCGCCAATTAAATACTTGTTATTTTGTAAGTTAAAAAAAATATATTTTATTTTTATTTAACCAAAATAAGTTACAAGATATTTGTATGTATGAAGAACACCGACCGAATAACTTCGTGTCTCAAACTGAACTCAACTTATTGAACTAGGATGGGTGACGATCAAACCTCGGTTTCGAGCTTTTGTGGATCTTGATTGATTTCGAAAGATTCTAAGAGAGAGCTTAATTGATTATTTAATTTCTCTTGGATTCAAGTGCATTCGCTCTTGGATACAAGTGCTCTTTTGAAATTTGATAATTTTGTTTTCGAGCTAACGGGTTCGAACTTTGAGCGTGTGAACGCGACAAATAGGAAAGGATGTTTAGACAATAAAATTGTTTAGTCTACTACTGGGGACTTGTGTTTATTCTACTGTCGAACTCGTGTGGAGTTGTGGTGTCCAATGACTTTATGGTCATTCGATGATGATTCATGGGTGTACATATATGTGGAATAAGTAGGCATGTGCTAAAGTCTATGGGACTGTGGATATGTCACTATATATAAATATTCTGTTTAGTTTTCAATAATTGAAATTATATATCAGGTGAGTTTTTATGTAAAGATTTAAAAAAAGTTTACTTTCGTATCAATTCTGTCTTCTATTTTGAGTATCTGCATGTGTCTGTGTCTGCATGTAGCTATTGTGATACATCGATGGTGCGAAGTGTAAGAAAAGGCTTCGAGACCATAAGAAGTTCTACTCTGCACTCTTAGGTAATTATGTATTTTTTTTTTTTAGATTTTGATATCAATTTATTTTCCAAATTTTCCTTTTCAGATGCAACAAGTCAAGTTGATGCAACGGAGCCACCTGCCAACCGTTTAACTAAAAGCCTTCCTTGCGCAAAAAATTTGGAGGCGCAACATAAAAAAAGGAAAAGGGATGAAGACGTGTTAGAATGTGGTCCGAGCGTTTTTCAATACATTAATATTTAATTTTTAATGTTAATTATTATAATTATTATTATTGTATTATTATTTTTTTTTAATTTATTTTGTATTATTATAAGAAATATTTTTAATTTGATTATTTGTATTATTTTATGTATAATTTTAATTTTATTATGTTAGTTTTTAAGAGGATATAATAAAAGTGAATGAATTGAAATATGAAATCCCTTATTTATGTTTTTTAATTAATTTATTATTGATGACACATCGATGAATTGTTGATGAAACATCGATAAATTGTTGATGAAACATCGATGAATTGTTGATGAAACATCGATGAATTGTTGATGAAACATCGATGAATTGTTGATGGCACATCGATGTTTCATTGATGTTGCATCGATGTTTCATCGATGTGTCATCGATGTGTCATCAACAAAACATCGATGAATTGATGCTGAATTGTTGATGAAACATCGATGAATTGATGATGAATCATCGATTTATTGTTGATGAATTTCTATTGATGACAGCCTAGGACATGCCCATGTTAAATTCATCAACAGTTTGTATGGGCTGTCATCGATGAATCATCAACAGCACCCCCTTCGCTGTTGATGAAACGATAATGAATTACTGATGACAGGTACTGCAGGGTAGGGTTCCATGTGTCAAAAAAAGATTATGCAATCATGCACCAACACGTTTGTAGGTATATATGTATGTATATGCATGTACATATATATGTATATATGCATGTACATATATGTATGTACATATTTGTTTTTTGCTAATTTGTACAAATAATAAGTTTTATATTGAATTACTTACATTACGCCTGAGTTTTTTCAAGATTATAAAACTCAACGGCCACACCAACAAGCTCCGTTGGAATTTCCCCTCGAAGTTGGTCCCAAGTTGCACTAATTGTGAATTTCCGTTTTTCATCTTCTATAAGATTAAGATTATATATCTATGTATATAAATTCCTTTAAGTAAACAATAATAATAAACTTACCTTCAAAAATGTTGAGCAACATATCCCCGTTCAAATTTTTTTTTTAAATGTCTGCATCGCTGGACTTTTACACGCAACTTCACTCTTTGAACTGAAAACGCACTGAAAACCCGAAGCTAACCCTTTACACGAACTGAAAACCCGAAGCCCTCCCGAAGAATACCGAAAATATGTCCGTCTCTGTCATTCTCATGCATTCCCCTTTAAACTTACATCTGTATCCTGTAGTTCTAGGGCGAGTTCGACTTGGTTACACGAAAAATTTACCGTCAAAACTAGGGCGATTCGCCCGTATATTGAGAAAGACGCCAAACGAACAAAATCAGGAAAAATCGCCCTAAATTTTAGAAAAAAAAGTAAATTAACCCTAAAAAATTGTGTTTATGGCGGCTTGTCTTGATTTTATGGTGCCATTTACTAAATGTATGAAAACCTTTTCTTAATTCTAGAAAATTTTTCTTAGTTTAAAGGCGATTATTTTTTAGGGCGATTTTTCTTAAATCTAGAAAAATATTTTTATGAGTGCAGTTTCTACTTTCAATGCTGTGTTTAATATAGTGGGCACTGAAATGGCCAAATTATATCTTTGTTTTACGTATGTATATTAAGTTCTCTCTCAATCTTAGTAAGAACTTAGATACTCGAGACCAGTGGGCTTTGTCTAGCCGGTCTCTTTGGTCGTGTATTAATATACGCGCTGCGTTGAAGCGGTCTACTAATATTTCGGCGTGTTTATTCACAGTATTTTGCTGTGCTAGCCGTGTCCTTGATAATGACTTATATGATTTGTCAAAATCAGCTTTTATGTTATTTAATTCTTTATAAAGCTCATCCCATTCCATTATTTAATGGAATTTTATTGAGAACATTGCTAGAATTACAAGTGAAATAGTTGGTTTTATATTTTATTTTATTTTTTGTATATACATATAAACTTATGTACCTCTCTTAAACAATAAAATTGCTAAGTTATTCAAATGGAAATATATAAAATGAATCGGCTCATGCGATACGTATGATCCGAAGTTACGGCCAACAATACAATGCCACTTTGGTTTGAACTTTGTGTCATAATCATTCTTAATGTATTTGGCAATGTCTGATTAAATGTGGTTTTCTTTTCAATAGCTTGTCTTGCGCAATCAATGGCACTTTTTTGCATTTCCTGACTCATGTCAGTACTCTGAATATCGGCCTTGTCGCTAGACATTTTCCTACTTGTTTTCTATTAGATGTGCCCTTTTGTTTTAGCACGTTTATTTGCCCTAGTGTTGGATGTATGTCTATTTCCGAGAACACTTTGCAGTTTCGTACGGTAGACAATACAATCGCTTTCTCCGTATTGCTGCAATGAAAAAGAGGTGAAAAATCCTGATTGAATCTATTCACATACTCATATTCAAAGTCTGCAATTAGCAGGGGCTCTGCTGCATTTCTAATGATCTCTAACACCCTATTCTCGAAATTTGGGTCCTTAGAAATTGTGATTCTTATACACTCATTAGTATTCATATTAATTGTGTTTTTATTTTATTTTATTTCGTTTTCAAGGATAGGTGTGAGAATAAGTAAATACATTTTTTGTAGTTCTTAATGTATTTTTCAAGGCTATACAAATATGTTTTTTTTTTTTAGATATTATTTCAAAACATTTTATTTTCAATCATTGTCAGCGCTTATTATATCTTGTCCAGGTCATTAGCCTGGCTTTTGTTTATGGCTTCTTTTGCAATACATTTATTATGGAAAATGTAGGCTTTGTACAAAATGTAAGCACTCGTTATGAAAACAATAATTCATAATAAAATGTTTGTTAAATTGGAATCAATATTTTGTGTCTCAACCTTATTAATTACATTTGCAGTGGAATCTACATTTTTTAAATCCATTAGACCCATTTTGGGTGTTTTTTCGTACTCTAGTATATTAACTGTGATTTTTATATTATTATTAATTTGCCATTCGGTTTGGCTCATATATTAGTTCATTTGCCCTAGTGGCCTATAAGGGTATTATATATATATATATATATATATATATATATATATATGTATATATATATTTTTTTATATATCAGTTTATACATTTTAACCTGCCTAATTTTTGTATGGTTTTAAGGCCACACGCTAATTGAACAACTTTAATGTCGCACAATTTTACATTAGATTTTTATACATATATTAGTAAAAACAAGAAAGGAAGCTAACTTCGGCACGCCGAAGTTTATATACCCTTGCAGATAGAGAACTTCTATGAATAGGAATCCATACAATATAAATTATATATATTTGTGTTAAAAAACAATGAAGTAATATCTGCTTTCATTTCATTCACCTATACATATTATATTTGCAGTTTTACATTCACAGATTTGCATTTTTCCTCTACATCAAACGATCGTTTGTATGGCACCTATATGATATAGTCGTCCGATTTTTATGAAATTTGCCACAAAGTTTAAGACTTATATAAAATGGCTATACCTCAAATTTGATGAAAATCAGCTGAAAACTAAAAAAGTTATAAATTTAATTGTATTAATTTCTCGATCGTTCCTATGGGAGCTATATGATATAGTAGTCCGACTTTCATAAAATTTTATGCAAAGTTGTAGAGTATAGTAAAATGGCTATATCTCAAATTTGATCCAATTCAATTGAAAACTGAAAAAGTTAAAAATTTTTTTGTAAAAATTTTCCGATCATTCCTATGGCAGCTATATGATATAGTCGTCCGATCCGGCCCGTTCCGACATATGTACGAGTGAGAGTATATAGAAGACTAACTGCAAAGTTTCATTCAGATAGCTTCAAAACTGAGAGACTAGTTTGCGTAGAAACGGACAGACGGACAGACGGACAGACGGACAGACGGACATGGCTAGATCGACTCGGCTGTTGATCCTGATCAAGAATATATATACTTTATATAGTCGGAGGTGCCTCCTTCACTGCGTTGCAAACTTCTGACTGAAATTATAATACCCTGCAAGGGTATAAAAATATGCATCGTAGTGCAATGTAAAAAAATTTTACCACGCAGGGTTAGATATTATCATTAATTCTGCTTGCCGCTATCTTCCGCGTCAGCTGGTCGTCGCCGGCCTTGGCTTCGCTGACGCTCCTTCGTTGGCGTAAAGGGCGGCCTGCCCCTCACGCTTGATGAGTCTGCTGCTGTTGTCCTGGGCCTATGGGCTCAGGCGGTGCCGGTGCCGGTCATCGGACAGGCTTACAGCAGGTCGCTTTCGCAAAACGGGCTCTCCAGAGGTCCACGGCAATCCTTGGGGCACTCCTGTTTAAATCTCGGAATTTCTGCTCTTTCTGGAGGGGGTAATTTTTCGTAAGTTTTTGCAATGTTTCTGATAGCAGCGTAGGTGACTGTGGGTTTATTTGTGGTTTCTTGTGGGTTTTTTGTTCGGTCGTTTAGTACTTTTTTAATGTACTCCACCTCGGCTTGCAATTTGACCGAGTGGGTCCACTCTAAGCTACTTCCACTATTCAATAGCTTCAGTAGTTCAGCCTTTCTGGCCTTTAGTTTTTTCACCACTCCACTTTTTTCCGCACATCACACTCTACTCACTGCTTTTTTGCCTTTTTCCGTTTTCCTCTGTTTTTCAAAATTTTCAGTTCAATCCAATTTTTTTGATGATTCCCAGCCGGTACAGGTTGTTGTTTTTAATCCTTCCGAATGTGAGGTCCTTTTATAGTCACGGTCGCCATGTGATAAAAGTGATGCCCGCAAACTCCATTATTAAATCGAAGAGCCGTAGTATGTTTCTTGTGTTTTTATACCCTTGCAGGGTATTATAATTTCAGTCAGAAGTTTGCAACGCAGTGAAGGAGGCACCTCCGACTATATAAAGTATATATATTCTTGATCAGGATCAACAGCCGAGTCGATCTAGCCATGTCCGTCTGTCCGTCTGTCCTTCTGTCCGTCTGTCCGTCTGTCCGTTTCTACGCAAACTAGTCTCTCAGTTTTGAAGCTATCTGAATGAAACTTTGTAGTTAGCCTTTTATATACTCTCACTCGTACATATGTCGGAACGGGCCGGATCGGACGACTATATCATATAGCTGCCATAGGAATGATCGGAAAATTTTTACAAAAATTTTTTTAACTTTTTCAGTTTTCAATAGAATTGGATCAAATTTGAGATATAGCCATTTTACTATACTCTACAATTTTGCATAAAATTTTATGAAAATCGGACTACTATATCATATAGCTCCCATAGAAACGATCGAGAAATTAATACAATTAAATTTATAACCTTTTCAGTTTTCAACTGATTTTCATCAAATTTTAGGTATAGGCATTTTATATTAGTCTTAAATTTTGTGTCAAATTTCATGAAAATCGGACTATTATATCATAACGGTGCCATACAAACGATTGTTTGATGTAGAGGAAAAATGCAAATCTTTGAATGTAAAACTGCAAATATAATATGTATAGGTGAATACAATGAAAGCAGGCATTACTTCACTGTTTTTTAACACTAATATATATCATTTATATTTTATGGTTTTTTATTCATAGAAGTTCTATCTGCAAGGGTATATAAACTTCGGCGTGCCGAAGTTAGCTTCCTTTCTTGTTATATTCTTTATTTAATTCAATTTGATTTCCAGTTTTAAGCCGGAGCAACCTTTTTTGTCGCTCCGAACTCACATTTTCCTCTGATCTCATTAATATGGATTTACAGTTAAAGGAGTCTAAGTCTCGTAGCTCGTGGCTTATATATTCTTAAATACATAGCTATGCTCGCTTAGGCTGAGCGCGGAGGTATATGCACATACATACATGTGGTCCGCTCGTGTTGCATTTATGCTGACACTTGCACTATTTGTGTGCGGGCCAATGTATAAGTGGGCAGTTCATATTTCGTCCACAAAGTGTTACAGTGTGTACCCGTTAAGTACTCTTGGTACAGTGGGTATTCAATATATGTGCACACTACAATTGCGTTCAAATAAAATGACAACTTGCTTCGACTTCGGTCAGAATTATAATGATATTTTTATTGTTCTACAAACTCAAAAGTAACTTATGGGATACAGTGGAATATGTGGGAATGAAATGGTATGATGGAATTCGCATATCCAGCAGATTCGAGTGGAGAATGAGAATCTGCATAGTTGGCAGGTTTGGCATATCTGATGTGTTTGTTTATGGTTTTGCATAGCTGTTACTTCCGTTGGTTTCCAAACTCAGCGTTTGTGTCCAGTGTTTGGGTTAATGACTATTGGTTGGTTTGGGGGCTGCAATGTGTGCGGTAACTCCTCCCCCCCTAGAGTGGAGAGAGGGCCATAACGAAGAAATGGTCAGCTCCACCAAAGTATTGACAGTCGGCGGGTGTGGGAGGATGATGGTCTGTGGTTTATGACATAATCTGAGGATGACGATCAGGATAAGGGTCAATGATATTGTTGAATATATGGCGGTGAATTTGTAGTGTGTTATATTATCCATATTGATGAATTTTCTAGTTGTCAAAAGGGCTTCTAAGTGTAGTGATAGTGATTTGATGGTTTGATTCTTGGTTATCTTGAAGACTGGTGGAAGTACGAAGGTTAAATGGTCATGTTCCACTAGTTCTTTGTAGCTGTATTCTATTCCATTTATCCGTATGATACAATTCTTATATCGTATTATGAAAGAGCCATTTAAAAGTGTTTCATTGTGGCAGGTTGATTTAAGGGTGGTGTTCCTTACGTTGAAAACGAAAATAAACCCTTTTTCTGGCTCGAATATATTCATTTCGTGATCTGTGTCTATCATGTCACATTTTGTCTCTTTTACGTTATTGACGATGTCTGCCAGGCACTTGTTGTTTTTTATCGTCGGGTCAGCGTGGATTCCCTGACAGAAGAACTCCTGTTCTACCTTGAGGCAGGTTTCACGAAATTGATATAAATTGTTGTTGTTATTAGGGGGAAATGATGAAATGCGAATTATTTATCGGTAGGGGATCATACCCCTGGGTGAACTTATAAATTTTTGAATCGAAAATTGGTATCTTAACGTTAAACAATAGTTTTTTATTAAAAGTAAAGCAAGATGGCGTAAGTATATTATAGATGTGTTCATCTAATTGTAGGGTAATATTTTGTGTGGTTAACATATTTCTTATAGTATTTATTTCTTGTTTGTTAAATAAGAATTTTTGGATTAAGCCCACTTTGCTGGCCAGAAGGCTCTCAGCTATATTGTTAATATGTTCTTTCAAGGTGTCAATATGGAAATTTATTCGATTAATATATTGTAGTGTAAAAATGTTTTGCATATCTTCCCTACGGTATTTGAAGCTAGTGTTCTGTGCTGTGTCTAGAAATTTTTGTATTTTAATTTGTTCGTATTTATATGATTCGTAATATTAAGTCTAATAATGACCTGTTTATTGAAATTTTCTTGTTTATCTTGATCATTTTTTAATGTCTGGGAGGTAACTTTTAGGATATTTATTTCTGCGAATATGTTTTGTCCGTCGCTGTTGTCTAAATTACCCGAAATTGATTTGAGAATAGTCCCTAGGCCGTTAATTAAACCTCTTTTTGTTCTAGCGTGTGGGAGTAGGGTGTCTATTCTGGCTTCGTTTTTGTCGTTTAATTTTCGAAAATCAATTACCAATCGCCACTTTTCCTGACCTGACGAATCGGTTTTCTTGGGTAGAGGCACCATACAGGTACGCTCCAAGGGGAATGGCTATTTCTGAGAAATTCTGATATTCTGTTGAAGCATTTTTGAAATTTGTTTCCGAACTTCTTCCTTGTGTATGAAATGGTATCTGTAGCATTTTGTGTGTATGGGAACGTCGTCTACTGTGGGAATCGAATGTTTGACAACGTTCGAAAACGTCAGTTGGTTATTCTCATTGTAAAAAAGTTTTTTGAATTGTTTGCAAAGTTTAAGTAAATTTTGTGTTTCTTCGTTGTTTAAGTGTCCCGTTTGAATATCTAATTTGGTCTGTAAGTCTGTTGAAATACGTTTGGTTTTATTTTATTGGAGTTTATTTTATTGTAGTTTATTTTATTGGAGTTTGGTTTATTGGAGTTTGGTTTATTGGAGCAGCAATGGTGCCGCTCCAACGATCGAAATGTCTCTGCTTTTTACAATATTCTTTAAGTCTAAGTAAGGCTAAGTCTCATAGCTGCGCTGCTCGCAGGCAGCGGCAGAGAGACGGCTACGTATCTATATACTTATGTATATTGCTATGCGCTCTCAAGTGTAGGCGCGAGGGGTATGCATATGCTGTCCGTTCGTTGCAATTATGCCGACGCTAGCATTTACCGTGTGTGGGCTAAGCCATAACGATCGGATCATATTTCGGCCACTTAGGAGTTATGACCGGGATTTTGAAATATGTAAACACTGCAACAAAGTGTTACAGTGTGTACCCTTTAAGTATTTTCGGTACAGTGGGTATTCAATATATGTGCATACTACATCTCCCTCCTTTTGAAAAATAACGTAATATAATGAAGTTATTTTTATAATAAAAATTTCTAATTAATACATTTTTTTTTTTATATTATTAGAATTAAAGAAAATGAAATTATTAAAAAAATATGTTTATTTATTTATTTATATATGTGTGTCTTTGTATGGCCATACTAAGTAAAATTTATGAAATAAAGATTTCTAATCTATCCTTATGAACTGTTTGTTTCCTATGTTTATTATTTGTTATTATAATGTTGTCTCTATCTCCTATTTCCGTTACTATATACGGACCTGTATATTTAGGATCTAACTTATGACCTGTCTCGTTTTTTAATAAAACTTGGTCACCTACTGATATATCTATATCCCTTACTTTATGATCATATAGTATTTTATTTCTATTCTTATTTGCATCTAACATAACTCTAGCTCTTTTATAGGCTACTTCTAATCTACACATACTCTCCTTAGCATAGTCATCTATATTATATAGTGCTTTAATACTATCTATGCTATTAAAATGTTTCGGTAAATTACTTGTTTTACCAAATACTAGCTCATATGGACAATAAGTGTGTGCCATAGAGGGTCGTGTTGAAACAAAAGACAAAATATTGAAGCCATATGCCCAATCAGTTTTATCAACCGATATGTAAGATCGTATGTACTCATTGAAAGTTCTATGACTTCTTTCTATTGTTCCAACTGTCTGGTGGTGGAGTGCTGTGGATGTAATATTTTCAATCTTTAAATATTTGCATAAATCGTCTATAATTGAATTCTTATATTCTGTTCCCATGTCCGTAATGAACGTCTTCATTGGACCGTACTTCAGGATAAAAGATTCAAATATTGATTTAGCGACAGTATTAGCATTTTTATCCGGAACAGGTATTGCAACTAAATACTTAGTTAAATCACATATTAAAGTGACTGCATACTCATTGCCATTTTCTGATTTTGGCAATGGACCAATGGTGTCCACTATCACTCTGTCGAAAACGATTATTGGTGTATCTGTAATTGTTAAAGGAGTCTTTATGTGTTTAGTTATTTTGGCTTTCTGGCATTTTTGACATTTTTTTACGTACTCAGTTATATCTTTCGACATGCCTTTCCAGTAATAGTGTCTTTTTACTTTGGCCAAAGTTTTTGATATGCCAGTATGACCTCCTTGAATTGGATAATCATGAAATGTAGACAAAATTGCTTCTTTTTCTTTTAAATTTGTTATTTGGGTCACCGGGTTGAGTAGCGCTACTCTTAATGTTTTCAAGATTTTATTGCCCATTAATTTAAAATTATCTATTGAAGTATGTTCAAAGATATTTTCCCACGGTGCCACTTTGAGTTGGCTGATTTTATGTATACCGGCTTGCATTTCAAGCCTTTGGAAAAATTGATCTAAGTCAATAACTCCATTAGTATATAAATCGCTAACATTATATCTTGCAGTAATTTTTCTGCCTTGTTTAAATAAACATAACGAATTTTTTATCTGCAAGGTCACTACTTTACGTACTTCATCATTGTTTATGACGTCGTATACGTTGGGCTTAGAAGCTTTATTTGAAGATTGCATAGGCAATTCTTGTTTTTGATTTTCCGCGCGGAATTTTTGTCTACTTTGATATCTGGTAGTGACTTTCAATATATTTCTAGTTATATTTTGTAGATCTTTGATGGTTATCCTTGATAAAGCATCAGCTACATAATTATCTTTTCCCTTTAAATATTCGACTGTAAAATCGTATTCTTCTAGTTCGAGCCTCATACGTGTCAGTTTAGAACTGGGATTGATCATTGAGAAGAGGTATATTAAAGGTCTGTGGTCTGTTTTTATTAAGAAATGTTTTCCATATATATATGGTCTGAAATGTAATATCGCCCAATGAATTGCAGCTAATTCCTGCTCAGTAGTACATTTGTTACTTTCACCTTTTGTAAATGCTCTTGATGCGTATGCAATGGGAAGTTGGAGACCATTATGATTTTGAGTTAAAACCGCTCCACATGCTTGCTTACTTGCATCTGTTATTATACGGAATTCTTTAGTGAAATCTGGATATTGTAGCAAGGTAGGTTCCATAAGTTTTGTTTTTAGGTATTGGAATGCATTTTCACACTCATCTGTCCATTTAAAAGGAACATTCTTTTTACATAATCTTGTTATGTGCCGTGAATAATCGGCGAAATTTTTTATAAAACGTCTATAATAGTTACAGAATGCTACGAAACGTCTAGCACTGTCCGCGTCGTGCGGAACTGGGTAGTTCATAATGACATCGTATTTCTTGTCATCTGGAAGTATTCCTTTATCAGTGCATTTATGACCTAGAAAAGTCACTTCATGCATAAAAAATTAACATTTTTCTGGATGTAACTTTAGGTTGTACTTTCTACATTTCTCAAAAACATCTGTTAAGTTCTTAAGCATATGCTCTTCGGAACAGCCAATTACTATTAAGTCATCCATATAAAGGAATGCTTGAGAAGGTTCTAGACCAGAGAACGCAATAGTCATCATTCTCTGAAACGAATTAGGGGCTATTTTTAATCCAAAGGGTAATCGCGTGAAACGATATGAGCCGTTGCTCGTTGAAAAGGACGTTATATCTCTTGAGCCTTTTTCGAGTTCAATTTGATGGAATCCTGACATTAAGTCAAGACATGAAAAGTATTTTGCTCGCCCTAGTTGATCTAAAATATCATCAATTCTAGGTAATGGGAATTTATCAGATAGTAATTTTTTATTTATCTGGCGGTAGTCAATTACTAATCGCCATTTCTTAACATTTGACCCGGGGGATGATTTCTTAGGAACAAGTAACAATGGGCTATTGTATTCAGATACTGACGGTTCGACAATCCCGTCAGAGATTAATTTACCTACTTGCTTTTGTATTTCGTTCACCTGACTATGTGGGCTTCGATAGTTCTTTATATATACGGGTTCATCATCTTTTAATCTCAGTTTCTGTTTATAAAAATTATTTGTGGTTATTGATTCGGTTTCCAATCCGAATATATCGCTATACTGGGTGCATAAGCTAGAAAGCTGTGACTTGAAATCTGAAGTGAAGTTTTTTGAAAGTTGTGATAGTACGGATTTTTTTCTATTGTCTGAATTTGTGTTGGCTACATCGTTGTTCGAAAGTGATTCATATGTTAGGTTATCAGTACTGACTACTTGGTCGGTATTTGTTGTGTTTAGTAGTCTTATGAAGGCATTATTAGATGTTGCTATGGTATTTGCAATATAAATGCCATGCTGAATTTCCTGATTTGGAATAAATACACAGTCTTCTTTTGAGTTAAGCTCAATTTTCCGAATAACTTGGGATCTTGCTGGCAGAAGTATTGAATTATTGCCAGAACTATGAGTTATTGGTACATTAATTGGAAATTTTAAGTTATTGGGTCTAATTATAAGCCAATCTTCAGATGGCTTGAAGTCTAATTGACAGTTGAATTTTTTTATATATATTATTCCATCGCATGGAATTGGGAAATGTGAATTTAGAATATGAAAATCGTGTGGAATTATGTATTTAGTTGTCTGTATCTCCAAAGAAACTAAATCTTTGGATTTGGTTATTTCTTGACTTATGCCTTTTATGTCTATGATGTGATCATCTTGGATGTTTTGGAAGTTATCCGAAGTTTCTTTTAAAATGGAAATGTCTGCACCTGTATCTATTAAAAAGATAAGCTCTTTTCCAGTAGCTACATTGAAAAATGAAACGAATATATTTTGACTGAGATTAATGGTGTGAACTCTGACTTCTTTTATTATTGAGTATTTAAAGGGCTTTGGGAGTTTCCCGAAGTGTTTTGGTTAGTATTTTGTGCAATTCTGACATTGCTTTGATTATTGCCATAGAGGCCTTGGTACGAGCTTCCACCGCCTCTATAGTTTCCGCTATATTGGCCTCGTCCTCCCCTGTTATTTTGGTTGTTGTAGTTTTTGTTGTTATTTTGGTAATTGTTGTTGTAGTTATTGTAATTACCACGAGAATTACCTCTATAATTTCCACGTCCGCGATTTGAGCCGCGCTGTGGATAATTCTTGAGATATAGGACAGTATTTGACTGTCCAGTTGCTTCGGTGCAACTATTGACAAATTTGGAAACAGCATCGTTCATAGTACTAAAGTTGCCAGCTTGCATGATAAGTTTTACCTTATCGATTGTGCAATTTTTAGTCATTGCTTTGACTGCATGCTGCGTGGAATAACTTCTGGCTAGCTCTAAAGGTAAACCATCCGTTATATATGCACCTTCTAAGGCTTTCGTCATCTGCTCAATTTCTTGTGTATATTGGTTAGCAGTTTTATTGCGCTGCTGTAGGTTCATCAGCTTCGCTAATAATACTTCTACAGTTTCGCCCTTGACGTTGCCTCTTAGTTTAGAAATCACTTTAGTAATTGTTGTCTCATTACCGATTAGATTTCTGGCGACACCTTTTAGCTTTGTTTTTATTATGGTGACAGCTAATTCTTCGTGCTCGCCTTTTATCGATTCTATTATTTGTAAAGCATCAATGAAACTTGTTAAATTTTCAGCCTTACCATCAAAAACTGGTATAAGCTTGGATGCTGTATTAATAAAATCAATATTTGATTGTGCCTTTGTTACAGAGTTAATTATTTTGTTTTCTATTACACTGGAGGTATCTGAATCTGTTGAATTGTCCAGATCAGTGTATACCGCTGGAATAGTAAGATTATTCAAACCTTCATCCTCTATTTTGAGGTTTACTTTGGGAATCTCTTCTGACTCTGATTCATTCGCTTCTGTTGATTCTGAGTCAGGTGCAGTGTCAACTGCTATTGGGGTGTTTAGAACGGTTGGTACCGATATTTCTAAACCGTACTTTTGTTTAACAAATATTAAATTAGATCGTAGTCGAATCAAAAGTTTCGATACCTGTGACCAATGATCTTGATTTAACCTTTCCCTGTGTTTATGTATTAGCATTCGTGCTTCATTAAAGCATTCTACTAATATTTCAACATGCTTCCTAACCGTGTTCGTTTGGATAGGTCTATTCTGGGTTAGTGACTTATATGATCTGTCAAAATTAGTTTTAATGTTTGATAATTCTGTGTATAATTTGTTCCATTCCATGCCCTTAGTTTGGCCGTACTTTCTTCATTTGCTGTATTTTTCCTTTAAATCCTTTTGCATTTTCATCCTTTGGTTCCTTTTAGCCTTGGTTCCGAATATCTTCCTAAGTTCTCCAGGACTCATGTCACGGTCGCCATGAAATACGTTTGGTTTTATTTTATTGGAGTTTATTTTATTGGAGTATATTTTATTGGAGTTTGGTTTATTGGAGTTAGGTTTATTGGAGCAGCAATGGTGCCGCTCCAACGATCGAAATGTCTCTGCTTTTTACAATATTCTTTAAGTCTAACTAAGGCTAAGTCTCATAGCTGCGCTGCTCGCAGGCAGCGGCAGAGAGACGGCTACGTATCTATATACTTATGTATATTGCTATGCGCTCTCAAGTGTAGGCGCGAGGGGTATGCATATGCTGTCCGTTCGTTGCAATTATGCCGACGCTAGCATTTACCGTGTGTGGGCTAAGCCATAACGATCGGATCATATTTCGGCCACTTAGGAGTTATGACCGGGATTTTGAAATATGTAAACACTGCAACAAAGTGTTACAGTGTGTACCCTTTAAGTATTTTCGGTACAGTGGGTATTCAATATATGTGCATACTACACTGTGGGTTGTGGGGTTTCCCCCGCGGACATGCAGTTCAAATACTCGTAGTCTCGTAAATGAGTTATGAGGATTGTAAAGGTTCCTCTAGGAATAGTGTTTGGTCATAGTCCGATGTGTTGCAAACTTCGAAGTGTGCGAAGCCATCCAGTGCAGCATATAGTCCCCCTGTGATTGATAAGTCAATGTTTAGGGTCGTGGTCTCGAATAAGAAATCTCCCTCCATTATGTTTACAGGGAGTGACAATCTGATCTTCGTATTTAGTGGCACGGTATGTGTTGTGTCTACCGGGTTTGTGCTTGTTAGGATTAGTAAGGAAGCCCTTATTTATTTCTAGAACAGAGTCCGCTATGTTTATTTTTGCATCTAAGCTACTTTAAAAGTCCATACCCAATAGACCGTTAAAATGTGGGTGGAAATCAAATAAAAAGAATTTTGGTTCTTTTGTTGAATCGAATTGTTCGAAGGTAACAGAGTCTGTATATTCCTGGATTTGAAATTTATTGAGAATGGTTCTTTTTAGTGTTATTGTTGTCTGATTGTTTCTGGTTCTGTTCGTAACGTTGATATGGGCGGTTTCGTTCGCCCAAATTTCCACGGTGGCGATAATTTTGTTGATCAGAAGAGTTTTCGCGGCGATTATTATTTTGTCGTTCATTAAAATTGTCACGGTAACGATTATTGTTGTTACCGTTAGAGTTTTGGTAATAAAAATTCTGTTCCGTCTGTGCTAACTAATAAGCCTTTTCTAAAGATTCCGGATTTCGAGATCTAATTATTGTTTTTAATGGGCCGTTTAATCCGACAATAAATGCATTGGGGCAGATGTCGGAGTATAGGGCGTGTTTTGCCGTGATACTCTGAGCATCTCGGTTCCAATCTTTTGTCAATGACACCAGTTGGCCCTTCAACTTTGCTATTGCGAAAAATAGGTTTGGATTTCTCGGATTAATATAGCTTCTGTCTGCTTGCAAGTGTATAGTGATTAAGGTTTGCTTTAATTTCGTCCCAGATGAGTGGTGTATTACAAAGGTTCAATGCTTCATGTGCCCTGCCTTTAATTCTATGTCGGATAGACCTGAGGATCAATTGCCCGTACGTCGACTGATCTATGGATCGAATGAGCAATAGTAATTCCTCCACTAGTAATAAAAGATTCCAGATTATTATTGGGGCCTTCGTAAGTTGGTAAATGTTGTACAAACGCCAATATATCTTTCGGGTTTAAAGTTGTGTTGATGATAGTCAATGAGTTACTAACTGTGGGGCTGATGGAGCCCGATGCGTTACCGGAGTCTAAAGGATTCATGTTGAATCATGTTGATTTATTTGGTCATGTTGTTTTTCTTCCTCAATTTCTCCTAAGTCTGACGAACTGTCTTTACTTCTCAAACCTAATCTTCTACTAGCTGCGTTAACCTTTTTCAACATTTAGTTAACTTTCTTATGTTATAGAGATGTTATCTTAATTGTATGATTCTAAAATAATATGTTTATATTTTATAAATAATATGATTAGTATTAATAATTTGTTGATATCCGCTCCCTGTGTCGTATTCACAAATTCCGTTATGTACCAAGAAATCTGAATCTGCAGCTTAGGCGATCCCACGCTCAACCAATGTAAACAATCCACATCCGGAGCAGGCAATGCTGCTTCTCAATAACATAAATAATTCTTCAATCAATATCCCAAGCGGGCGATCTCGCTCCCCAACTTATGTAAACAAAGGGCAATAATTTAGTCTTAAGCTGAGATCATTTGAATAAAGACGTGAACCTAAATATTCGGTTTATTAATTCAACTTGGCGTTGTCCTTAGTCAACTGACGGGACATTAATTCGACTCAAATAAATATCAACACTTCACTGGCGCAGCCGGTAGGATACAAAAAGTATCCGAAACAAGAAAGGAAGCTATCTTCGGCACGCCGAAGTTTATATACCCTTGCAGATAGAACTTTGATGGCAAGGAATTCATACAATATACATAAATTAGATATATTTGTGTTTAAAAACAATGAAGTAATACCTGCTTTCATTTTATTCACATATACATATTATATTTGCAGTTTTACATTCACAGATTTGCATTTTTTTCCACGTCTAACGACCGTTTGTATGGCACCTATATGATATAGTCGTCCGATTTTCATGAAATTTGACACAAATTTGTTTTGATGAAAATCAGCTGAAAACTGAAAAAGTTATACATTTAATTGTATTAATTTCTCGATCGTTCCTATGGTAGCTAAATGATATAGTGGTCCGATTTTCATAAAATTTTATGCAAATTTGTAGAGTATAGTAAAATGGCTATATCTTAAATTTGATCCAATTCTATTGAAAACTGAAAAAGTTAAAAATTTTTTTTTTTAATTTTCCTATGGCAGCTATATGATATAGTCGTCCGATCCGGCCCGTTCCGACATATATACGAGTGAAAGTATGTAGAAGGCTAACTACAAAGTTTCAATCAGATAGTTTAAAAACTGAGAGACTAGTTTGCGTAGAAACGGACAGACGGACAGAAGGACAGACGGACAGACGGACATGGCTAGATCGGCTCGGCTGTTGATCCTGATCAACAATATTTATACTTTATATAGTTGGAGGTGCCTCCTTCACTGCGTTGCAAACTTCTGACTGAAATTATAATACCCTGCAAGGGTATAAAAAAGAACCTCGAGTGAAAAATAAATTAAATTTTATAATTCAGTTCTCGAACAATAATTACGCAAAACATTTTAAACCCCTTCAACTTGGATTATAATTCCAATTCCGTTGGCCAACAAAAAGTGGAAGAACAAAACAAAACAAAAACACAATAAGTCCAACGGCACCTAACAGTTAATAACAACAAATAAATTTTAAGAAAACTAATTTAAACAAACACTTCAACTTTAAAAAGTGAACTCAAAAATAAACTAAAATAAATGTTTATTTTACTATAACAACAAATGTACTATAACAATGGCACAACCAGTAATCGCCGCACCCCAAATCGTTGCACTAAGCGACTTGCTGAAGCTCGTCGGCAGCTAAAAGACATCATGCCATTTAAGGGGGATCCAGAAACTCTCTACACTTTCGTAAGCAGAGTGGACTATGTAATTTCACTCTACCAAACTAATGATGTGCGACAACAGAGGATTCTTCTTGGAGCAATCGAAAGAAACTTGGACGGACACGTAACACGATCATTGGGCCTTCCGAAAATTGAAGATTGGCCTACCCTTAGATCGAGACTAGTTGCAGAATTTAAACCCCAAACACCGAACTACAAACTACTGGAGAACTTCAGGGAGACACCTTACAAGGGAAATCTGAGAGCACTCTGCGAAGAAGCAGAAAGACGACGTCAAGTACTAATTTCGAAATTGCTTCTAGAAGGTAACCAGCCAGATTTTCTTATTTATATTCAGGCGATTAAAGATTCCATTAAAATATTGATCAGAAAATTACCAATACAATTATTCACTATTTTGGCTCATCATAACATTGAAGACTTAAGATCATTAATCACTATCGCATAAAATGAGGGAATATATGAAGAACCTGTTAATTTTGAATTAAATAAAATTCCAGAAAATCGTAATAAAAACTTAACCCCTAATCAGAATTCTAAACCACACAAATTCAATACAAATACACAAACCCAATATCGACCAAGTTACCCACAATATTCTCAACCATTCCAACCTAATTTTAATCAATACACGCAATCATTTAGACCCACCTATACACAACAGATACCTAACAACCAAACTATGTGGCCAAATCATTTCGGACCCAACCAATACATGAACACACAACCATTTACTCACAAAAATCCTTTTCCACAATATTCAAATAAAATTCAAAGTCCTCAAACAGCACATTTTAAAGGAAATACATACCCTCAACAACAACAACCCTCTACATCTAAAAATACTAGCTTCCCGGTTACCAAACGACTAAGACCATCGGACAGTGAACAAACCAAAATGTCTATTGACGAATTGAGATTTCAAGACGCACATGAACTCGCATACGAAGAAATACAACCTAATTATTATGAACAACAGTATTATGACCACAATCAATACCATAGGATGATTAATGAACAACAACAGCAACAACAGGTCCAATACACCCAAAATAATGAAGAACAAAAAAATTAAATAGCTCAGAACCAAACGAAAATTTTCGGTTAACAGCCCCGGACAACACCAATACATAGAAATAGCATACAAAGGTTGCACAGACAATTGCCTTATAGACACAGGATCCACAATAAATATGATCAATAAAAATATATTTTGTCTTCCTATTCAAAATACTATATGCGAAGTTTTGACATCAAATGGCCCTATTACATTGAACAATTTAATTATGTTACCCAGCAATAGTATTTTTAAAACAACTGAATAATTTTATGTACACAATTTTTCTAATAATTATGATATACTAATTGGCAGAAAATTGTTGAAAAATGCACAATCAATTATAAATTACAAAAATAGAACAGTTACCCTTTTTGATAAAACATAAATTAATAACTTCAAAATCAGAGAAGAACCAAATTTTTTATATCCAAAAGCCAATAGAACCAATTCAAAAATCACCTCAGGAATCAATAAAAAAAATGATTTTGGATTGTTTCGATTAGGTTACCTGAATCAGGAGCAAACTTCAAGGTTGAAAGGTTTATTAAATAAATTCAAAAATCTTCAATATGAAGAAGGAGACAATCTAACATTTACAAATACCATTAAACACGTACTAAATACAACACATAACTCCCCAATTTATTCAAAACAGTACCCACTTGCTCAAGCGCACGAAATTGAAGTCGGTAACCAAATACAGGAAATGCTTAATCAGGGATTAATTAGGGAAAGTAGTTCACCATACAATTGTCCTACCTGGGTAGTACCCAAAAAACCTGATGCATCTGCAAAAATTAAGTATAGAGTAGTAATTGATTATTGTTTGTAGGGGGGCGATCCTGCCGCTAAAGATCCTGGAAAACGTAGCCCAGTGAAAAATTCCCACGTCGCAAGCGAAGTCGAAAAGTAAAGGCGGGGGCGTCGTGGGCAATTCAAAATCGTCAGCTTTATTTCGCTGAATAAATAAGACTAATTAGCTTAAACGTAAGGGCTGCGCTCCCGACCGATAAGCTAAGCTTAACAGTGCGAGAGCAGGCCCGCGAACTAGCCGTCCCTCAGCTCGCTTAGCAGCGAGCGAAGATCGGGAATTCGGGAGCGCGAGTTCGCGAACATCGAATGCAATCACTCGGGTTGCAACATATTAGCACTGCCGCTTTCTTCAGGGTGTCCTGGCTAGCGGCATATCCGCACCGGAGTGCAGCGGAGGATCGGTGGACGAAGGCCGTGGAGTGGCTGAGGAGTACCGGGGGGAGGCGCAGGTTCCTAGAGGTGACGTCGACGTCAGTAGCGGATGAAGTTCGGTGGCAACCTCGGAATCGGTTGTATTGGACCTCTGATCAGAGCGTTCGCGTGGTGCGAAGCGGTGGCATCTTCTCGAAGCGGACTGGAAAAAATATATCATTTGAAAGATTGGTCAGTAAATAACGCGAATTGGGAGGACGGAGTCATCCGATGCTGCGTTCGGGGTGCGGGAACTGGACTTCCAAGCATATGCAGGAGCGTGTGGTGATGTTGATTGCACGTCTTGCATCGGTCACCACGGTGGCACTTGCCTTGGGAATGTTTGTGAGCCAAACAGTTCGAACAGTAGCGGTTGGTGGACACCGCGCTGAGCCTCTTCTCAGCATTAAGCCTGAGGAGCTTGTGGCATTTTCGAAGCGGATGGACTCCGCTGCAGACTCGGCATGGGTAGGATAAATTACCTCGGGAACGTCTGCTCTTGATGTCGTAGGATACCCAGTAGTTTAAGGCATTGGGAGAAGTGATTTGCGTGGAGAACGCGGATATCCTTTGGATCTGTGCGGTTACTGAGCTGGAAGGTTCAGGAGCAATCTGAACACTGGAGGAACAGTTTCTGGGATGTAGCAGGGTGTGATGCCGTTTGCGGCATGTAAGGCAGGAGTTGACACTGGGGCAATCCCGCTGCTGATGGCCTCGTGCCAAACAATTCAAGCAGAGTTTCTTTCTTCGGACGACATTTGATCGCTCGACTACGGTCATTTTGAGGAATCGGGGACATCTTCGCAGGGGGTGGTTTTCCCTGGAACACAGGTCACACATTCTGGGTGTTAGAGTCACCCTGCAGTCGGAAGAATGTAGCCAGGGCGCTGGGGCCCTAGGAGTCGCCAACTTTGGCGGAAATTGCCGTGAGCTGGTAGGCGTAACATCATCGATGGCCTCAAGCGTACGATGGCGTTCGGTCAGAAACGCGACTAGCTCGGTCCAAGTCGGAATTCTGTCTTTGTTGATGGATGGATTGTTCCCACAGAGAAAGGCTTACTTTGGGAAGCTTTGAGGAAACCATATACACCAAAAGACAATCCCAAGCCTGAACTTGAATGGAGGACATCTCTAGGGCGGTCAGGCAGCTTTGGATGGTGCCTTGCAGCTCTTTCAGCGCGACTCCCGATTCTTGAGGGACAGCCTGGATGTTGAAGAGGATTTTCAAGTGGCTGTTAACCAATAATCTTCGATTTTCGAAGCGGTCGGTGAGGCTTTGCCACGCCGAGACGAAACCTTCATTGGTGAGCGGGGCCTTGATAACAATGGCGTGCGCTTCGCCAGTTGTTTTGGAGAGTAGGTGGAACAATTTCTCCACCGGGGTGAAACGAGGGTTGTGGATATATACCGCCGTGAAAAGGTCTCTGAACGTGGGCCAACGAAGATAGTCGCCCGCAAACACCTCGGTGTCTACCGGTGGTAAACGACAACCGGTGGAAGGGGGTGTGTGGACGCTGCTGGAAGCCAGAGTTGCAGCTGGGCCACACACCTGGAATAAACGGAGTAGCAGTAGCTATACTTAGCTTCTAACACCGTTGAAGTGTCCGCGCCGTCGTCGCACACGAAGAGCAGTTCGGAGCAGCTCTCGTAACTCTTCTCCACCTTTTCCCACAAAGCCCGGATTTGGTCTCGACGCACTTTACACGTGGACGGAGAGGGCTGGGTGATTTCTGGGGCGCCTAGAGTTTGGATCTGTGCCTCAAATTGACTCACACGATCTGTCGAGGCAATAAACTTCCTAAACGCAATGTCGATGGCGGTTTGAGCCATTTTTGTGGTCGTCCGTGAGTGATGGAGCTGGGCTAGTATTTAAAGCTGTTTGCTCTTGAGCGGACAGCAGTGGACTTTGTTTTAAGCGGAGAGGGTCGCAGAGATGCAGGCTGGGATCTTCCCAAACGAATTGACGGAATCGGCCGTAATTAAATTATTGAAATAATTTTAATTCGAAATTAAAAGTTTTTTGTATTTTAGAATATATAATATATTTCGGACGTGGAGGTGTTCATATTTTGCTCAGAAAATTGGGCACGAATTGTGGATGGATCCCGTAATAAATTAAATACGGATTTAGGAACGTATTGGTCGGAAGTAATTGTTGCCAAATTTATTTATCACGGATCCGAAATGGTCGAAATAAACCCTTGGCTTTTGTTGAGAGAAAACTCAATGGGTCATGCCGTCGGCAAAGCAGTGAATATGTGCGGAACTCAAAACAACTAAGCGGCAAGAACAACACGACCGTTGCGGCTGCTAAGTTGAAAAGGTTAAATTAAAAATTAATTAACTTAAATTAATTAATCAAATTTAAATTCTGGATCTGGATGGATGTTAAACTATGAGCAGCAGATGTTTAATTATTTAAGCGCCGGGAAGGTAGAATTAAAAAACAAACATCCGCTTTTTGATCGCGGAAAAGAGCTTACTGGGATAAGCCGTCGGCAAAGCAGGGATGAATGGGGACCCAAAGAACTACGGGGCAACAACAACACAGCCGTTGCTCCGGTTAAATTGAAGACAATTAAAACCAAAAAAAACACTCTCGTTTGAGTTTGAGTTTGGCTGCTCAGCTCAGAATAGTGCGAAACTTGCCCAATATATGTATGTATGTAAGTAGATTGTGGAAATCAATGCTCAGCGCAGAATAGCGCGAAGCTTGCCAAATGTATGGATGTAGGTGTGTAAATTGGTATTTCCTTGATATAAAAGAAAATGGGATAAATAAAATTCGGATAATTTAAAATCCTTGGTTTACGAAATTTCTCCAAAGTTGTAGGTGGCGGATATTGTCTCGTAGGCACTGTTCGGCTGTGGAATGTATAAGTGCAGGTGCTTGTACACGCTCTAGGCACAAAGAGGAGACGAAAAAAAATTACAAATAATTACTTGCCCTTATGCGGGCGCGTGCATATATGTATGTAATAGCTTGGATCGCTCAGCGCAGAATAGCGCGAAGCTTGCCCAATATACATATATGTATGTATAAATGTAAATAATTGTGGAGATCGATCCTGTTGCACCCAAAAATCATGGGCTGTGGGCGTAATCCTATGTTAACGGCCGCAAAAATTGGCCAGGATATAAAGGAGAAGTAGAAGAAGGATTTAAATTATGACACAGTCCGCAAAATTTTGAAAAGGAGGAATTTCATGCCTGTGCTGCGCCGAAGAAGCCTCTCATATTGCCCGTCAATAAATAGGAGTGCGTGGATTTTGCTAAAAAATTCATCCAAGAGCCTTTAGCCTTTGGGAAAATGATTATTTTTAGTGATGAGAGCCAATTTTGCCTATCTGCCATAAAAGGGCGAAAACTTGTGTGGCGCAAACCTGGCACAGCCCTTGATGTGCAGAAGCTCGCTCCAACAGTTAAGCACGGTGGTGGCAGTGTGGTGGTGTGGGGGTGTATGGCAGCAAGTAGAGTTGGCCACTTGGTCTTTATTGACCCCACAATGGACCACAAGGCTTATATGAAAGTCCTTAAGGACAAGTTGCATCAAAGCGCATCAAGATTGGGTCTGGCAGATGATTTTTGGTTGCAACAGGATAATGACCCCAAGCATACTTCGCTTAGTTTGAAGCTATGGTTGCTTTTTTATACCAAAAATAAACTGCATTCACCGCCTCAGTCGCAGGACTTAAGCCCCATAGAGGATCTGTGGGTTTTTCTGGAGCGCAGGATTCGTCTTCGAACAATTACATCGAAGGATACGTTGAATTATGTGATTTTGGATGAGTGGAGTAAAATACCACCTGAATTCTCCGAAAAATTGGGTTATTCAATTCCAAAACGCTTAAATGGGACAATAGATAGAAATGGGTATCCTCCTCTTACTAATTTTATCAATGCCTTAACAATAAATGGTTTCTTTTATCTTAATTGAATTTTGTACGCACACTTTTTCTTGCCCGAAAACATGGGTATTTTTTGTTTTTTAATTTTAATTAAAAAAGTTGTGAACGGAAATAAATAAAGACTGGCTATAATTTTTAATAATAGATGTGTCGTTAATTTAAAAAAAAAATAAAGTCAATATCTTCCATACAACTATTTTAATTTAACATCAAAGTTGCGCGTTAAGTTTGTACGCACACTTTTTCTGGTGAGTGTATGTAAAAATTGATATAAATAAAAATAGGATTTATAAACTTCGGATAATGTTAAATCCTTGGATCACGGAAGTTGTTGAAAGTTGTAGATGGCGGATTTTGTCTCGTAGGCACTGTGCGGCTGTGGAATGTATGAGTGCAGGTGCTTGTACACGCTCTAGGCACAAAGAGGAGACGAAAAAATGAAATTACTTGGTATGCCCTTATGCTGGCGTGTGTATATATGTATGTAATAACTTGGATGCTCAGCGCAGAATAGCGCGAAGCTTGCCCAATATATGTATCTTAAATTGATATAAATAAAAAATAGGATTTATAAAATTCGGATTATTTTAAATCCTTGGCTCACGAAATTTGTTTCTTGAAAAACTTTAGGGTTTGTATTGGCACAGTGGAGCGTCGAGAAGTGGACTGTATTGAATTGTGCGAACAGAAAAATGTGTATGGATACAGCATACAAAAATATCGTGACAGCGGCAGACTGTTCGGCAATCAGGGTGAATTCCCGCAACAAGCGCACACCGGCTGGCCAATATTAATTATGCCTTTCTTTTTGAAACACACTTTCACTGTTCACGGAGAACTTTTTTTGTACGGAAATATTAGCACAAGTTTAGAATGCGTGTGTGTGTATGTGGCTGCACATAGGCCTCGACCGTTGGCAAGTGGATGAACAACGGGGAATCGAAGAGACGGCGAGGAGGATGGCGGCGCACACAAAACGGACACGGATGGAAAATTTCGAAGTTCGGAGGCGAATAGAAAGTGGGATTTCTCACTGCCGTGGTGTCAGGAAAATTCGGACGGGGAGTTGACACGAACACAACAATAAATTTTGCAGCGGTGCGACCGAAATTAAATGTTCGGCTCACTGTCTAAGACCGGCAGCGAGAACAAGACGGAATCAAGCATATACTTATCTCAGCGGTAAAATCACCGGGAACTGCTGGTGAAAGGACGGAAGGATATCCGTATCCGGCTCGAAGGACCAATGTTTGTAGGGGGGCGATCCTGCCGCTAAAGATCCTGGAAAACGTAGCCCAGTGAAAAATTCCCACGTCGCAAGCGAAGTCGAAAAGTAAAGGCGGGGGCGTCGTGGGCAATTCAAAATCGTCAGCTCTATTTCGCTGCATACATAAGACTAATTAGCTTAAACGTAAGGGCTGCGCTCCCGACCGATAAGCTAAGCTTAACAGTGCGAGAGCAGGCCCGCGAACTAGCCGTCCCTCAGCTCGCTTAGCAGCGAGCGAAGATCGGGAATTCGGGAGCGCGAGTTCGCGAACATCGAAGAGTGGGAGCGGGAGCGCTTAGACTGGCCCGATGAGCAGTGCGCCAAGAGCCGACTTGCGGGAGTGCAAGAGCGGCAAACTTTGGAATCTCGGTGGGCAGAGGCGGCGCCGCGAAGGGCCTCCTGACGTGAACAATTATAGAAAGCTAAATGAAATAACTATTCCCTACAGATATCCAATACCAAACATGGACGAAATCCTTGGTAAACTAGGTAAATGCCAATATTTTACAACTATTTGGCAAATTTCAAATAGAATTTGACTCAGAATCAATATCTAAAACTGCATTTTCCACCAAAAGCGGTCATTACGAATACCTTCGAATGCCATTTGGCCTTAGAAATGCACCTGCTACTTTTCAAAGATGCATGAATAATATCCTTCGACCGTTGCTCAATAAACACAGTTTAGTGTATTTAGATGACATCATAATTTTTTCCACATCCCTTACCGAACATTTAAATTCATTACAGCTAGTTTTTTCCAAACTTGCAGAAGCAAATTTAAAGTTGCAGTCAGACAAATGTGAATTCTTAAAAAAGGAAGCTAGTTTTCTTGGTCACATCGTAACCCCCAATGGTATAAAACCAAGCCCCCCTAAAGTTAAAGCCATAGTTTCATATCCAATAATAATATCCATAAAAGAGATCAGAGCTTTCCTTGGATTAACCGGTTATTATCGTAAATTTATCCCAAACTACGCAGACATAGCAAAACCAATGACCAAATGTTTAAAAAAAGGAGCAAAAATAGATACACAAAATCTCGACTACATAGAAGCATTAAAAAAAACCTAAAACTTTAATAATTAGAGAACCAATTACCCGATTTCGAAAAAAAATGCACTTTAACCACAGATGCCAGAAATCTAGCCCTTGGAGCCGTACTTTCTCAAAATGGTCATCATATAGCCTTTATTAGCAGAACACTTAATGAACATGAATTAAATTACAGTGCTATCGAAAAGAAATTACTTGCCAATGTTTGGGCCACTAAAACTTTTCGACATTATTTACTAGGACGACATTTTCTCATTGCTACCCTGCAGTACCTGTCATCAGTAATTCATCAACGTTTCATCAACAGCGAAGGGGGTGCTGTTGATGATTCATCGATGACAGCCCATACAAACTGTTGATGAATTTAACATGGGCATGTCCTAGGCTGTCATCAATAGAAATTCATCAACAATAAATCGATGATTCATCATCAATTCATCGATGTATTGTTGATGACACATCGATGAAACATCGATGTTTCATCATCAATTCATCGATGTTTCATCAACAATTCATCATCAATTCATCGATGTATTGTTGATGACACATCGATGAAACATTGATGAAACATCGATGAAACATTGATGATACATCGATGAAACATCGATGAAACATCGATGATACATCGATGAAACATCGATGATACATCGATGAAACATCGATGAAACATCGATGTTTCATCAACAATTCATCGATGTGTCATCAATAATAAATTAATTAAAAAACATAAATAAGGGATTTCATATTTCAATTCATTCACTTTTATTATATCCTCTTAAAAACTAACATAATAAAATTAAAATTATACATAAAATAATACAAATAATCAAATTAAAAATATTTCTTATAATAATACAAAATAAATTAAAAAAAAATAATAATACAATAATAATAATTATAATAATTAACATTAAAAATTAAATATTAATGTATTGAAAAACGCTCGGACCACATTCTAACACGTCTTCATCCCTTTTCCTTTTTTTATGTTGCGCCTCCAAATTTTTTGCGCAAGGAAGGCTTTTAGTTAAACGGTTGGCAAGCGGCTCCGTTGCATCAACTTGACTTATTGCATCTGAAAAGGAAAATTTGGAAAATAAATTGATATCAAAATCTAAAAAAAAAATACATAATTACCTAAGAGTGCAGAGTAGAACTTCTTATGGTCTCGAAGCCTTTTCTTACACTTCGCACCATCGATGTATCACAATAGCTGCATGCAGACACGAAGTGGGAGGACGGGAAGATGTACTCAAAATAGAAGACAGAATTGATACGAAAGTAAACTTTTTTTAAATCTTTACATAAAAACTCACCTGATATATAATTTCAATTATTGAAAACTAAACAGAATATTTATATATGTACATATGTATGTAAATTTTTTTTTTTAATTTGGCCTGCGCAGTGCGCACGCTTCTCACTTAGTTCACTGTTTAACTGCAAGTGAAAACACGAATAAGCAATAGAAAAAAAAGGACTGTGCCTCCAACAACAAAACGAACCACGATCCGGAAAAACGGATCCTCAAGTCCGTTTTTTTTCTCTTATTGTTCGTTTCGTTTCACAAAGTCCCGTTTGGCTATCTTGTGTCCGAGTGTTTTGCTTCCTTGTAAACAGGGTATAAAGGATATATCCGACGAGGCAACAAGTTACTTAAAATGTTATTGCAGCTCAAACAATTTTGTTCGATATGCAATTATTTTTTCATTCGCGTTTTATATTTAAAGAATATTTATTCCTAATACCATCATTATAATTGTTAATGATAATATATTATACACATAAAAATGCTAAAGTTCTAGGGTGCGAAACAGTTGGTTCGATTTTAATTGTTAACTTATTTGCTTTTGGCTCATCTCACTCGTTTGAAGAGTGAGTGAGGCAGTGAGATAGGCAATCACCATGGCAGCATTAGAGCGTAGGCTCCGTACAAGTCGCAGTCGGCAGAGCGTCGACTTTATAGAAGTCGCAGCCGGCAGAGCGTCGACTCGGTAGAAGTCGCAGTCGGCAGAGCGTCGACTCTATAGAAGTCGCAGTCGGCGCGTTGATGACGGGTTGATGACAGTGGCTATTGATGACACGCGGTACTGCAGGGTAGTGACCATCAACCTCTTAGATGGCTGCATACCTTAAAAGAACCAAATGCCAAGTTACAAAGATGGAAAGCCAAGTTAAACGAATACTAATTTAAATTCGACTATATTAGAGGGAAAGAAAATTCAGTTGCCGATGCATTATCAAGAATTAAAATTGAAGAAAATCACCACAGTGAAGTTACTCAACATAGTGCAGAAGAAGATAATAGCAACCTAATAATAATAACAAATAATTTTCATTAAATCCGATAACAATAAAGTAGAGTATTCAACAATATTCGGTAACTCCATTGCAACAATCCAATATAATGTAATGACACTCGACAAGGCCAAACAAATTTTACTTGATCATTTTATTCATAGAAACATTACCATTCATATTGAAAGCGATGTAGATTTTGAAATCATTCAAAGAGCACACAGAGAAATTATTAATACCACTTACACTAAAGTAATTCGCAGCCTCCACTTATTAAAGAATGTTTGTTCATACGCCGAATTCAAAGAAATTATACTTCAATCACATGAAAAACTTTTACGTCCAGGTATACAGAAAATGACTAAATTATTCAAAGAAAATCACTTTTTTCCAAATAGCCAACTATTAATTCAGAATATAATAAATGAATGCATCAAATGCAATTTGGCTAAAACAGAACACAGAAATACCAAAATGCCTTTTAAAATCACACCCAACCCTGAACATTGTCGAGACAAATTTGTGGTAGATATTTATTCATCTGAGGGAAAACATTACATCAGTTGCATTGACATTTATTCAAAATTCGCTACACTTGAACATATTAAAACAAAGGATTGAAAAGAATGCAGGAACGCACTAATGTGCATTTTTAATCGGTTAGGTAAACCCAAATTACTAAAGGCAGACAGAGACGGAGACGGACAGACGTCGAAAGACTACATAAGACAATAAATAAAAAAAAAACCGAAAAATTAACTCATCCGATGATGAAGAAGTACAATTAATCAAGATAGATACAATTCTTTACATATAACATACAACCAACTGGACAAACACCTGCTCAAATATTCTTATACGCTGGACATCCAATATCAAACACTCAAAATATTAAAGAAAGGAAAATAGATAAAATAAATGAAGATCGACAGGAATTTAACATTGACACTAGATACAGAAAAGGTCCACTTCAAAAGGGAAAATTAGAAAATCCATTTAAGGCAAATAAAAATGTAGAAAAAATAGACGAAGTCCATTACAAAATTACTAATCGAAATAGGGAAACCCAATACAGTCGAGTCCCGATAATTCGAAATGGCAAGGGGATCACTTTTTTTACGAATTAGACGGGAATTCGATTTATCGAGATTTCTATTTAAAGGGGCTCAAAAATGAAAGAGTCGAATAAACGGGGTACTTACATTTCACATCATGTTTACATATGTGTTTAGCTTTATTAAAATTAAACAAACATAATAAATATGTACATTCATGTGTACGTTTTTCAAATTAAAGGAAAATTAAACAAAAAATTAACAAACAAAATTAAGCAGAAACATTAAATTATTAAAAACGAAATTTCAAGCTTTAAAATAATTGGTAATTTTTTATTGTTTCGTGTTTTTTTCTTTTATTTTTTCCATTGCGTTTTCTAAACCTATTAGGTTGTCACACACTATTTGGCACATCATGAGTCGAAAACTAATGTTTAAGTTGAGGAATTCTGTTCTGATTTCTGCAAAATCTAACAAAATATTTCGCATCGCATTACGATTTATAAGACGTTTCGAAACAAAATTACTATTTATAAGAGGTTCAATATTCTTTGCGTTGCGCCAAATACTACGAATTAACGAGGGGACCAAAATGTATGGAATTTTTACGAATTAACGAGTTTTTTTCAAGGGGACAGAATTTTTTACGAATTATCGCGATTTTCGATTTAGAGGGGTACGAATTATCGGGATTCGACTGTACTACAAAACAGAATTTAAGAAATAAAAGAAAACTAATGCCGTTAAACTTCCACAGGAACCTTTTGTACGATGATGTTACTTATTTCACTTATCCCTATTAACCACAAAACCATTAACACCATTAAAATAATTCCTTATCCCGACCATAATGGGTATCAGTTAGACCATTCAGATCAACAATCATATTTTGAAGATAAGAATAAAATTTATAATCAAGACAATAAAAAAGTTAATATGAATGCATTAAAAATATAATTAAGCGTAAAAATCCAATTTGTAATTTTATACCAACTCCTTCAAAGGAAATGATTCAATATATTGAACCAAATATTATACTTACATGGAATCTAACTGAAACTACAATCGAACAAAATTGTCAAGAATTAAATGGCGATATAAAAATAAATAGAAGCAAAATTATTAGAATAAAACAATGTAGAGTTAAAATTGGAAATGTTATTTTAAGCGAAAATTCGTTAAATCCAGAATTTGATTTAACAGCTTTGTATTCACCGATTAATGTAACTAAGATAAAGATAGTAGAACATAATGACGTTTTAAAACTAATTTCAGAAAATAATACCACACTTTACGTAATTATAATATTAGTAGTTATCGTTCTTATTATTTTTGTTGTCCTATCAAAATTGTTTACACTAAATCCACTTACCTTTTTATATAAAAAATTTAGAAAACAAGCAAAAATAATCAAGAACCACAACAAGAAATAGAACCGGCACAAAACCAGTTGCCTGCATTGTACCCTGAAATGCCAGCCCAAACATAGGCAACCCTTCTAAGGGGAGGGAAGTGACATATTCACAAATTCCGTTATGTACCAAGAACCTAAATATTCGTTTTATTAATTTAACATGGCGTTGTCCTTAGTCAACTGACGGGACATTAATTCGACTCAAGTAAATATCGACACTTCACTATATAAGTTAACTAAGTTAACCGGGCGACGGCAATGACCGATCGTCCGAAAGCTCGCTCCGGCCAAATTGCTGACCCAGCGTCTGGCCGGAAGCTCGTGCATAGCCGGCAAGCACTGCCCATTGGAGTGGCCGCTATGAGTCTCACTTTTGTTAGTTCTTAAGTTCAGTTCTGATTTTATATTTGACAAATAAAGAGCCATCGCTCATACAAGGAACTCCGACGATCCGTCGTAAAACATTTATCATTGTAAATCTGACTGAGTCTCTAGGCCAGCAGATAAAGAGTAACAGTCATCCCTCCAACCTAACTACCTTGTTGGATACTCTACAGCCAGCCGGCTAGAGGAAACCAAAGGGCCTGTTGCCCCAACTCTATATCTCCAGGAATAATCCGTGGCGGAGTAGAAATTGCCGACGGCAAGCCTTCGTCGAACAACATCTTATTAATTGGCGCCCAACATCTAAAAGTACCCTACCCACTGTAACAACTATATGCTTTCCTATATCTGCATTAGATTAGCTTCGAACTAAATGAAATAAATCGCTGCCAGAATAATTTCTGCAGCTCCACTTTAATATTTTTGTGTTAACTTTATATTAAATAAAGATTAATTAACCCATTATTTGATTGACAATTTAATGGTGAATTACATGTGCGATAATAATATTTGTTTTATGCTGTCTGTGTATTGTTTGCATTTTATTTTATTGCCAAAAATAAGTACGGATAGTAGATATCTCGGCCTAACCACTAGGCAGCCGCTAACAAATAAATTAGTCGTGAATTTATTTAAAATTATTTTTCACTAAATATCGGCGTTTAATTCTGCCGTTTGGATATTCATAAATTGTGAATTTATTTATTTATTTGTTGTGTCTTTTTGCTTAGACATTTTTTTTATTGCCCCCACTCCACTGCTGGGAACCCGATACTGCTGCATATGCATTTGTGTGGCAAATTGTTGTTATTTGTTTCTTTGTTTCTCATAGCGGAGGCTCAGTCCCCGCATACCCCTGACCCTATCGCTGCTTGACAGGGCACCGGCTCGATTCGACGAGCTCAGAAACTTTGTTGCTAAAGCGGCGGCCATGCCATGCCAACTGTCTTCATGGGCAGAATAGCTTGAGCAAGCATTCCCCTAACAGTGCGATTTAACTTGGCCACATATGAGCTCGCCATTCCAGCATTACAGGGAAAGCAAACCATACGCTAGTGACTCTGAGTCTGATAGTGAAGGGCCCCCGCGTACTAACCCCACAGTAGGAACTATGGACCCGGAGCAGCTTAAAACTATAATTCAGGCCGCGGCTAACCATGCCCTGGCGAAAAGGGTCGGCAAAAAAGAAGAATTGCGCCAAGCTATAGATCAGTTGGCCGCCCAAGTGGCAACGGTGCAAGTCGCACCCACACAAGCAAGGGCTCCGAAAATCAAGGTTTATGAGCCCATTGACATCAAAGGCAATGTTCAATGCAACGAGCCTTTAGATGCCGTTAAATGCCTGCCTGATCTTACGGAGGCACAAGAAACATACGTCTCTTGGCGGCAAGCGGCAGTAGCCGCATATTACATTTTTAGGAATTATGTTAATAGCTGACGCCATTATCAGGCGGTAGTCATAATTAGGAGTAAGATTAGGGGCCCTGCCGATGCAGTGCTATCGTCGTTCGGCACAATATTGAATTTTGATGCGATTATAGACCGCCTCGATTTCACATATAGTGACTAGCGACAGATTCACGTCATCGAGCAGGAGATGGGTACCCTCAGACAGGGAAGCCTCACGCTCCTGCAATACTTAGACGAGGTTGAAAAAAAATTCACCTTGCTTACTAATAAGGCAACCATGTCGTACGAAGCATCGGCGGCAAGAATTTTGTGCGAAAAATTCCGGGATGATGCGCTCCGCATTTTTATTTCGGGCCTCAAGCGCAGCCTCTCCGATGTTCTTTTCTCGGCTAAGCCGAAGGACATGCCAACTGCGTTGGCATTGGCTCAGGAAATGGAATCAAACCACGAGAGGTACACCTTCGCGGCATCGTTCGCAAAGAGCCTGGAATATAGGGACAGGAAGCAAGTTCCAAAAGCCGCAAGATCGCCAACAAACGTCCTATCAAGGGCACTCCCAAGTGAGTGCGGGCAAAAGCCCGCATCCGCTCGATCCGGCCCGCACAAACGGCAGAGGGTGAACCACATTACTCAGGGCCCAAACAAAACCGAAGATTACACCGCCGCAGCTTCAAGCACGGCACAAGAAATCAGTGACGATGCTGTCCATGAATACGATTCGGACGCAATTAATTTTTTAGGGGAAAATCCCTGCTACCCGTCATCAGACGAAGAGTAGCGGGGGTAGATATGAGACTTTTAATAGATACGGGCGCGGTAAAAAATTTCATCCGTCCATACGAGGGATTGAAAGGCTTCCGCCCGGTAGAATCGCCATTCACGATACATTCGATCCATGGCGTCACCACCATCAACAAAAAGTGTTACGTTTCTCTATTTAACTTGAAGGCCACGTTCTTCATATTACCAGATTTGTCCTCCTTTGATGCCATAATTGGCCTTAACCTGCTAAAACAGGCAGGGCATCGCTTTGTCTAGCTTCCGGCCACCTCAAATGGGGCTCCGAAGTAGAAAAGCTAGAATTCCAATCGTGCCCCGACGTCAATTTTACCAACATTGATTGCTCGGGCCGAGAGAGGCCTTTATCAAAATGCTTGGCGAACGAAAGAAAGCCTTTGCGAACCCCAACGAGGCCCTGCCTTACAACACGTCGGTGGGAGCTACCATCAGGACGGTTAGCGAGGAGCCCATTTTGACAACAGCGAAATCCAAGAGCTGCTAAACAGTGGCATAATATAAAAGTCAAAGTTCCCCTACAATAACCCAATATGGGTAGTAGACAAAAAGGGCACTGACGAAGCGGGCAACCGCAAAATGCGGCTCGTGTTGGAGTTTCGCAAATTGAACGAGAGGACGATACCCGATCGCTATCCCATGCCAAATATCTCTATGATACTAGGGAATTTAGGTAAAGCCAAATACTTCACGACACTCGATCTGAAGTCAGGCAACCACCAGATCACTCTGGCAGAGCGTGACCGCGAAAAGACTTCCTTTTCCGTTAACGGAGGAAAGTACGAGTTTCACCGGCTTCCGTTTGGTTTGAAGAAACCAAAGATGCTGCCAGCATCTTCCAAAGAACCATCGACGACATACTGCGAGAGCAGATTGGCAAATTTAGCTATGTCTATGTTGATGATGTCATCGTTTTTTCAGAAGACGAAAACGCCCACATACGGCATGTGGATTGGATTCTTAAGAACCTGCACGACGCCAACATTAGGGTGTCAGCACAAAAATCTCGTTTCTTTAAAAAGAGCGTTAGTTTCTTGGGCTTTATTGTCACTAATAAAGGTGCCACAACTGAAACCAAGGCCATACAGGAATTCCCCGAACCCAAAAATGTATTCGAGGTGAGATCGTTCCTTGGCCTGGCCAGTTATTACCGATGCTTCATAAAAGATTTTGCATCAATAGCTAGGCCTATATCTGAATTTCTTAAAGGGGAGCATGGAAGTGTCAGTAGGCACAGATCCAAAAATATCCAGGTGCAATTTAGCGAGCAGCAACGGCTTGCTTTCCATAAGTTGCGTAACATTCTGGCTTCAGAGGATGTCATCCTCAGCTATCCCGACTACAAGAAGGCGTTCGATCTAACGACGGATGCCCAGGCATTTGGCATTGGCGCGGTACTATCCCAAGAGGGAAGACCCATTACTATGATATCTAGGACCCTAAAGGACCGAGAGGTTAGCTACGCTACTAACGAGCGTGATCTGTTAGCCATAGTTTGGGCACTGGCCAAATTACGCCATTACTTATATGCAGTAAAAGATATAAATATCTATACTGACCACCAACCGTTGACATTCGCAGTATCGGAATCCAATCCGAATGCGAAAATCAAACGATGGAAAGCCCGCATTGACGAGTCCGGCGCCAAAATGTTTTACAAGCCCGGCAAAGAAAACCTCGTTGCGGATGCTCTCTCAAGACAGCAACTTAACGTTCTGGGAGAGGAAGAAGCTTTTTCTAGCGCAGCCACAATTCACAGTGACCTGTCGCTCACCCACACAATTGAAACTACGGATAAGCCCCTGAATTGCTTTCAAAACCAGATAACTCTGGAGGAGGCACGCTTTCCGTCGAAACGCAGCTTCGTACTCTTTGGAAACAAGAGACGACATAGCATCGACTTCACTTGCAACAAGTCATTGCTCGAAGAGCTCGCGTATATTATTGTTCCTAAAGGCGTAAACGACATTCATTGCGATTTGCATACGCTAGCAATGATACAGGACGAATTGGTTCGTCAATTCCCGGCCACCAAGTTTTGGCACTGCAAAAACCGCGTGAAGGATATTTTTGCAGTCGCTGAGAGGCGAGAAGTCCTCACTGTTGAGCACAACACGGCTCACAGATCGGCCCAGGAAAACGTGAAGCAGGTACTTTCAGCATACTACTTCCTAAAAATGGCCAAACTAGCGAGCGAAATAGTCGCTAATTGTAGGACATGCGCTAAGGCGAAATATGACAGACACCCCAAAAAGCATGAGCTTGGCGAGACACCACTCCCATCTCATGTAGGAGAAATGCTACACATAGACATTTTCTCCACGGACAAAAAATATTTCCTTACGTGCATTGACAAATTCTCGAATTTTGCCATGGCCCAACCAATTCCCTCTAGAACCATAGAGGATCTGAAACCGGCATTACTACTCCTGATGAATGTTTTCCCTAAAGCCAAGGTCATATATTGCGACAACGAACCATCGTTAAACTCGCACACCATTTTGACCATGCTGGAAAACCATTTCGGGGTTAGCGTTTCAAACTCACCGCCCCTCCACAGTGTCTCAAACGGACAAGTGGAGCGCTTCCACAGCACTCTGGTGGAGCTCGCCAGATGCCTTAAAATTGATAAAGGCATCAGTGACACCGTCGAGCTAATCTTACTGGCCACAGCCAGGTGATTCAGACACAGTCGGAAGAACCACTGTATGAGGTTCAGGATAAGATTAGGATCGCCCAGGATAAGCTCAGGAACAGGCAAAATGCTTCCCGACAAAACAGGGTGTTCGAAGTTGGCGAAAAAGTCCTGGTAAAATCCAACAGGCGACTAGGCAACAAACTCTCTCCATTGTGTGAAGAGAAAGTTGTTGAAGCGGACATGGGGACCACAGACCTTATTAAGGGAAGGGTGGTCCACAAGGACAACCTTAGGTAGACGAAGCATGGTCATGTTTACTTGATTCGTCTGATAATTTTTTACCACCTTTTTTATATTTTTCATTCCTAGCCACTTGGCATACGTTTTCTTATTTTCATTTGTTATTATCATTGTTTCTACTTAAACTATTCTACGCTTTATTTTATATGTTTGGTGGTGGGCTTCTTGAATTTTGCAAAACACTACAATAAATCCGAAAATTTTGAAACTAACCGAATTCCAACTCATTAATGCAAACAATAGACAGGTCAATATTAACAGTAAATTACAGGAACAGATAAATAACATTACTAGCACTGTCAATCAAATTCTGAGGTCGGCTAAAGAATCCCAAATTGATTCGGGACACCTATACGAGATATTATTGTCTCGGAATTGGATGATTACAATGGAGCTGCAAAATTTATTGCTTGCAATAGCGCTCGCCAATATCAATATAGTTAGCCCTAGCATTCTAGATCATGCAGACCTGGAAAGTATGTGGATAGAGGAGCCCACAGATACCCCCATCAAAGATATATTGTCCGTTGCGTCCGTTAAAGTTTTACAATCCACTAACATTATTCATTTCATTATTAAGTTTCCTAAAATTAAGTTAGATTGCGTCAAAATTATAATTTTTCCCGTGTCACATCACGACACAATGCTCAGACTGGAGGACAAGGTCATAGCAGATTGCGACGGAGAAATCCACACGGTAAAAAACTGCTCCGTGTCATCAGGGGTCACATTTTGCCAACTGGTGCTGAGAAGATCTTGCGCCCAGGAACTCCACGCAAAGGAGGTGATTGCTCAAATAGGATCGGCCGAGGGCTGCCTTAATCTTGAGGGGCGAGTAGTTAACTAAGTTAACCGGGCGACGGCAATGACCGATCGTCCGAAAGCTCGCTCCGGCCAAATTGCTGACCCAGCGTCTGGCCGGAAGCTCGTGCATAGCCGGCAAGCACTGCCCATTGGAGTGGCCGCTATGAGTCTCACTTTTGTTAGTTCTTAAGTTCAGTTCTGATTTGATATTTGACAAATAAAGAGCCATCGCTCATGCAAGGAACTCCGACGATCCGTCGTAAAACATTTATCATTGTAAATCTGACTGAGTCTCTAGGCCAGCAGATAAAGAGTAACAGTCATCCCTTCAACCTAATCTACCTTGTTAGATACTCTACGGCCAGCCGGCTAGAGGAAACCAAAGGGCCTGTTGCCCCAACTCTATATCTCCAGGAATAATCCGTGGCGGAGTAGAAATTGCCGACGGCAAGCCTTCGTCGAACAACATCTTATTAATTTATATAGAGTTAGTGATTTGTTTAAAATTTGATAATATAATTGAGTATAGGCAAGTGAACATATGGCGACTATAAGAAAGAGGTTTATATATTTATACCCTTGCAGGGTATTATAATTTCAGTCAGAAGTTTGCAACGCAGTGAAGGAGGCACCTCCGACTATATAAAGTATATATATTCTTGATCAGGATCAACAGCCGAGTCGATCTAGCCATGTCCGTCTGTCCGTCTGTCCGTCTGTCCGTCTGTCCTTCTGTCCGTCTGTCCGTCTGTCCGTTTCTACGCAAACTAGTCTCTCAGTTTTGAAGCTATCTGAATGAAACTTTGTAGTTAGCCTTCTATTTACTCTCACTCGTATATATGTCGGAACGGGCCGGATCGGACGACTATATCATATAGCTGCCATAGGAATGATCGTAAAATTTTTACAACAAAATTTTTAACTTTTTCAGTTTTCAATAGAATTGGATCAAATTTAAGATATAGCCATTTTACTATACTCTACAATTTTGTGTAAAATTTTATGAAAATCGGACTAATATATCATATAGCTCCCATAGGAACGATCGAGAAATTAATACAATTAAATTTATAACTTTTTCAGTTTTAAGCTGATTTTCATCAAATTTAAGGTATAGCTATTTTATTATAGTCTTAAATTTTGTGTCAAATTTTATGAAAATCGGACGACTATATCTTATAGGTGCCATACAAACGATCGTTTGATGTAGAAGAAAAATGCAAGTCTGTGTATGTAAAACTGCAAATATAATATGTATAGGTGAATGAAATGAAAGCAGCTATTACTTCATTGTTTTTTAACACAAATATATATAATTTATATTGTATGGATTCCTATTCATAGAAGTTCTATCTGCAAGGGTATATAAACTTCGGCGTGCCGAAGTTAGCTTTCTTGTTTTCTTATTATTTTCCTTGAGGTATAATATGACGTAATGGTTTGAATCCAATTTCCCGCTTAGTGTACAATTGGGGATATTTATTTGCTCTCCACCACATCAAGCGAAAACTGCAGCAGTTTCAACTCAAGTGAAGAGAGAGAAAAACAAAATTTGTATTTCAGCTACGTGATCCCGGTGCCTTATCAGCGTTTAATGTGCACATATTCAGTCACGAATCTGTATAATTGGAAGTTTTCCTTTGCATTTGGTTGTATGTGATTTTATAAATTTGTCATTTTTCTCAATAATGCGGACCCGGTGCCTTATTAGCGTTTGATGTGCACGTATTCGGCCGCAAGTTGAGGGAACACTAACACTTGTAACACTTGTACACATGCATGAATTTGGTTCATTTTGTGGTGTGGTTCACTTTCCACTACTTTTCCTTTATATTTTTATCCAATTTATTTGTTTCATTTTTCCTTTCTTTTTCTTTCGTCCTCTTAGTTTCACCACCATTTGTTCACTTACCTATCTTACAGGTATAGTATGATCAGGAGCTGGAGCATTTTGCGATCTCCTTAGTCCGAATCCGGCTGCGCCAATTACGGTATCTGCGGATACCGGGGGGATAAAATCTGCCAGTGATACTGCCAGTTAAACCCAATGAGTGGTTTCAATGTATTTAATATTGCGTTCAAATAAAATGACAACTTGCTTTGACTTCGGTCAGAATTATAATGATCTTTTTATTGTCGGTCTTTTTATTTACTCGGTCAGAATTATAATGATCTTTTTATTGTTCTACAAACTTAAAAGTAACTTATGGGATACAGTGGAATATGTGGGAATGAAATGGTATGATGGAATTCGCATATCCAGCAGATTCGAGTGGAGAATGAGAATCTGCATAGTTGGCAGGTTTGCCATATCTGATGTGTAGGTTTGTTTATGGTTTTGCATAACTGTTACTTCGGTTGGTTTCCAAACTCAGCGTTTGTGTCCAGAGTTTGGGTTAATGACCATTTGGTTGTCGCTGAGGTTTGGGGGCGGCAATGTGTTCGGTAACTCGCGCACTGATATTCGGGGAGAATCAGCTGGCAGGGATGACGCTTGTCTCGAAAAGGGTGAAGAAAGCCAGAGACCGGTTTAGAAGAAAAAAGCAAGAGCGATTCCAAGTGCAGCAATAAATTAATGTAATAGGAAGACAGGATAGGGAGACGGACCCAAGGCCATATGTAGCTATCCCGATTTCCCAAAGGACCATAAGGGGGCTGTTGGACTCTGGAGCATCTGTAAGCTTGCTGGGAAAAGGTTGCAGGAAGCTGTACGAAACTCTGGATCTGGAAACCGTACTATGCCAAGGTTAAAACGGCGAATGGAGCAACTCAACTGATCCTAGGAAAGGTCACAATACCGATGACATACAAAAAGGACACGGTAGTGATGAATTTGTTTTTATGTCCATCGCTGGAACTAGAGTTGAACCTAGGAGTGGTTTTGTAAGGTTGTAAGAGTTTCAAGATAGCGCCGGAAGTCTTCAATCTAGGGTCGATTCAGGAGGAGATAATCCAAGAAGGAGAGAAGAAGAGAGAAGAGAGAACCCGAGCCCCATAACCTGACCAAGGAACAGAAGGAAAGATTGCAAAGTATTTGCAAGTCCTCCTTGACGTTTGAAGCGAATGGTCTTGGAAGGACAGGCAAAATGAGGCACGCTATCGAGATGCTCCGTTTAGGCGTGATAGAGGAAAGTGACAGCACCTAAAGTAATATAATAATACTCGTAAGGAAACACGGGAAAAATTTTCTATGTTTAGATGCCAGGAAGCTCAGTAAGATCACATTAAAGGATGCCTATCCACAACAAAGCATCGAAGGGATACTGAGCCGTATTAATACGTCCAGGTTCATATGGATCCAAAGCATGCTTTCTGGCAGATTGAACTTAAAGGGAAGAGCCGGAGGTGCCGGGACGTCCCTTATACCATTTCGATGTACGATGCCATTTGGCCCAACAAATGCGGCGCAACGCCTCATGGATAAAGTGATTCCACAGAGGTTGAGGGAGACCGTTTTTATGTATCTCGATGACTTGTTAGTCGTGTCTCTCAAATTCGAAAACATCTGGAGACGCTCCGAGAAATAGCAGAATTCTTGAGGGAAGCTGGCTTGACCATAAGGTTGAAGAAGTCGCATTTCTATTTTAAGGAACTCAGATATTTGAGCTTCATCATAGGCGGTGGCGTATTGAAGACAGCCCCAAGGAAGGTGAAGGCAATCCAGAATCTGGGCATTCCAAAGAGTATGCGGGATGTGAGAAGCTTCCTAGGCACAGCGGTATGGTACAGGAAATTTATAATGGGTTTCGCAGAGCTTGCGGCGCCGCTGACGGATACACTTAAAAAAGGGAAAAAATTCAACGTTACGCCGGAGGCTGAGCAAGCGATTGTATCCCTGAAAAAGGCGCTCATGACAGCGCCAGTACTGACACACCCGGATTTTTCATGAAGATTCTTTGTCCAGTGCGATGTGTCAGATTCCGGAGTGGGAGCGGTATTATTCCAGGAGGAAGCAGACTGCGGCGAACGACCAATAGCATTTATGTCGCAAAAGCTCAACCAGTGCGAACGGAACTATAGTGTTAAGAAGAAGGAATGCTTTGCGGCCGACGTGGCAATCAAGCCGGCCATACATAGGGTTGATGCCATTCACCGTGATTACGGATCATGGCAGTCTGAAGTGGCTAATGTCCTTGAGGGATTTGAGTGGAAGGCTAGAAAGATGGTCCCTAAAACTGCAAGCATACGACTTTGACATCCAACACCGAAAAGAATTGGAAAATGTATTGGTAATAACCTTTCGAGAATGGTGGAAGAAGTTCAGGAAGCAGAAGACGACTGGATGTAGGGATTCCAGACCGTAGAGTTTGCTAGTCGTGGTTGAAGCAGAAAAAGAAAAGCGGGCAGATCTTAAGGCGGTGGATGGCTTTGTATTCTAACGGGTAAGGACGAACAGCAAACCAGAACTCGAAGAAAGTAGCTGGAAGTTGTGGGTTTCAACGTAGTTGAGCCAGACGTTGAATGAACAAGCGCACACACCACCATCGAAGGCCCATGGAGGAATGGCAAAAACCCTGCATCGCTTAAGGCAATGGTTCCATTTGCCGGGCATGGTGGCAGGGTGGTGGTGAGAAACTTCATAAGGGATTGCAAGGTGTGTAAGGAGACAAAGACATCGTATGGAGGTCCGAGGCCAGGACTGGGAGGGGAAACCATCACGTATCGTCCGTTACAGAAGGGCTACATTGACTTTCTGGGAAAGTATTCCCGCTCCAGAAAAGGCCACGCTTACATTTTTATCGAGGTCAAGGTGAAGGCAATGAAGGATTCGACAACAGCAGAAGTGATCAAGTTTAGGACGAAGGGTATTTTTCATACGTTTGGAGTTCCAGAGACCATACATTCGGACAACGGGAAACAGTTCGTGGCGAAGCGGTTTCAAAACATGATCGAGCAGTACCGGATCACCCACATAAGAACGGCAGTCTACTCCCCACAATCAAATGGGGCGAAAAGGGTCAACCAGTCTGTGCTGAACGCAATACGAGCATACCTGGAGGGTGACCACCGAGAGTGGTTTTGTATCCGGAAATAGAGGCAGCATTAAGAAGCTCGGTTTATCAAGCTATAGGGGTAACACCGTATTTTGACTTGTTTGGGCAGAACATGTACACCAATGGGGCGGATTACCAGTTAGCACGGAAGCTTCGGGCATTGGAGGACAACGAGCTCGAGGGCTTAGAGCCAGGAGATAGGTTCGCATTGCTGAGGGACACCATAAGACGGAACCTGCATGAGGCACATGAAACCAGCGCTAGGAACTTTGATCGGCAGACGCGATAAGTAACCTTTCAGCCCGGACAAGAGGCGTTTCGCAGGAATCGTGTGCTGAGCGACTCTGGGAGGATCTTCAACGCCAAATTCGCACGAAAATTTTTTAAATGCCGGATTCGGAGGCCCGTAGGAGGATTTGAACGGATTGTTGGGCGGAGTGTTTTATGTCAGCGACCTGAAGCAATACCGATACGACCGTGGAAGTGGACAACACCCTAGAACCTGGAGAAAAGGAAATCCATCGAGGAGGACCTGCAAGAAAGAAGAATGTATAGATCGGTTATCTGATTAAGACGCATAGGTCACCAGCTCACGCAAAGTTGTGGATACCAATATATTATTCCGTCTAGTTAACTGGCGGAAGGAAGGGATCAGGCCCAGGCATCAGTGGGCGGTCTCCCTCGTTGGGCACTGTTTGTGCATCGGATTAGGCCCTGTTTTGTTCAATTTTGCTTGTCAGCGTGGTGTTATGGCCACTTTAGGCCCAGTAAATATCGATAGAACTCAATCGATATATCCACATAGGGGTGTTATACGGTCAGCTCACTGATGCCACCCTGCCCTAAAAGCAGATCGGTAGCATGCACCACCCAATGGGGGAAAAGTTTCTTGACCTGGAATGGCTCGAACCTGAAACAACGGGTTTCAACCAGAAAAAGACAGAGAAGGTAAAAGAAACCGAATCACAAGGAGATAGAGCGGTTAATTGGTGTGAAGCTACGTGAGTGGGCGTTTTATAAAATTTGAAATAAGAATTTAATTTAAGGAGAAAAGGAAATAATTCTGTGCGCCTGCGCTCAACAGAAAGAACTTTGAGTTGTGAAATAAGTTTTTTGGAAGGCTGGGGAGTCACTTGGACGTGTGCAGAGGATCAGCGAGGACGGGAAGCCAGCTCGAGGAGACTCAAAAGGTGAGTGGTCGTGGTCCGAAGGTGAAGCCCTAATATCATGGCTCTCATTTCCTGGCTCGACCAAACCTAGTCCTCGCAGGGATAATTCTAGCCATTTTTTTTCTTGGTTCGGTTTGGTGGCCACTGATATAAGACCTGGAAACTCAAACATAAACAAGAATCTCCGCGATGAGTTTCTGCAGGCATATGTGCTCCGAAAACCGCCATTGAACATATGTACATGAGAACCGCTGTTAAATAGAAATTTGTAACAACCCTGTCATCAGTAATTCATCAACGTTTCATCAACAGTCAAGGGGGTGCTGTTGATTTTTCATCGATGACAGGCCATACAAACTGTTGATTTATTTAACATGGGCATATCTTAGGCTGTCATCAATAAAAATTCATCAACAATTAATCGATGATTCATCAAACATTCATCAACAAATTCAAAACAATTTATCAACAAATCATCGATGATTCATCAACAATTCATAGATGTTTCATCAACAATTCATCGATGTTTCATCAACAAATTTCTCAACGGCCGGGCCATGGTACTGCCGACGACTGCCGTCTAGACTACCGCCGTAACTGTATCGTGGGCAGAGCGTCGTTGTAGAAGTCACAGTCGGCAGAGGGTCGACTCGGTTTCAGGTTAAATTTAAATTTTTGTTTCTGTTTTACTATTTATTTATTTATATATAGTTTTTTAAATTTTTTATCGGCTTTAGTATTTTATTTATTTATTTAGTATTTCATATTAATTATTTATTTATTTTATATTTATTACACATTTATCCCTTGTTTATTATACCCTTGCAGGGTATTATAATTTCAGTCAAAAGTTTGCAACGCACTGAAGGAGGCACCTCCGACTATATAAAGTATATATATTCTTGATCAGGATCAACAGCCGAGTCGATCTAGCCATGTCCGTCTGCCTGTCTGTCCGTTTCTACGCAAACTAGTCTCTCAGTTTTGAAGCTATCTGAATGAAACTTTGTAGTTATTCTTCTATATACTCTCACTCGTATATATATCGGAACGGGCCGGATCGGACGACTGTATCATATATTATTCAAAACTGAGAGACTAGTTTGCGTAGAAACGGACAGACGGACAGACGGACAGAAGGACAGACGGACATGGCTATATCGACTCTGCTGGTGATCCTGATCAAGAATATATATACTTTATATGGTCGGAGGTGCCTCCTTCACTGCGTTGCAAACTTCTGACTGAAATTATAATACCCTGCAAGGGTATAAATATGTAATAAATTTAGTCGCGAAATTGGTATTTTAATGCACGCCATGTTGCTGTGTGCGTATGAGAGAGCTGCTGGCTCTAGAGCGCTCTCTCGCTGGCTTTTGAACGAAATGTGAGAGAGCCTGGAGCCAGTTCAAAAGCCAGCACGAAAAAATCGTGTGCAAAAAAGTCGTATGGCGTTACGAATCTTCCACTCTATTCACTCTTTGGTGGAATGCGTATTAAAAAAAACTCGGAATCTCCTTCCGTAAAGCGCGGGTCCTGCTTTGAACACCAGTTTCTACTGCGCTGAATTGTAATAGCCGGTAGAGCTATCAGGTCGCGATCCAAAATGCCTCATTGATTTTATCGAGCCGCCTAAAGTCCGGTAGCGCCTCCTTGGTCGGTGTTGCGTTTCTAGTCTGAATGGCTTAAAGGATCATGAATATATCAAAATAATATTGGTGACGAGATCTAGACCCAAGATCTCGGCAAGCGCTTTTAAAAAGAACGGGTCTTGGCCCTGAACTCGACCGTTGCCATGAGCGCCCAACAGGACGGTTCTACGCAGTTGGAGCTCAGGCAACGAAATGTTATTGCTAATCTAAAAGTCGATAGTGAGATTATTTTGTTGCATCTTTAAATAGAACAAATAATTTTGGTGTCCACTTTATCGACTTCCCAATGTACAATGTACAATGTGACGCGCATGAATGGATTAACAACGGACGTGTTTTCGGTGCGCTCATAATCTAACTGCAAAAAACTGTGTTTCCTTGCAAAATAAACTCATTAAACTGGAAAAGTCGGTGGTTTCGTGCTTCGCGGAGATAATAAATATATTTTCGCGAGTAAAAACATCGTTGCTTAGCAATTAATTGCAATATTATTTTCGCAAATAATTGCTCAAGCATAGCACGTGTTGCAGTCGAGCCTTCGGGTCAGCTGGTCTACGAGGCTTGCGTACTGGCATGTGGTGTGTGTATCGGATACGCAGTTCGTGTCTTAGTTTAAAAAAGCTTTCGTCAGCTAAAAAGCTTATAAACGCCGCTTGAGAGCGATAGCAGCATGAGTGCCATGAGTGCAAGTAGCGCGGTTGTACGCCGTGGACATCGCAAATGCTATAGGTGCGTTGATTTCTACTACAAGGTTAACAAATTTAGACAGGAGGCGACTTTCTGCCGCCAGTGCGGATACCAGAACCCGGTAGACTGCCGGAAATGCCAGTATAGAGGGTAAACATCAGGGCGTCATATGCTCTCGAGCGTATGCCAGCAGTGCGGACATCAGGGCCACACTACTGCGGGCACAGAGGCTAACCCTTGGGGCATCATATACTCACTCGCTAAGCTCGCATATGGTACAGTGCTTGCGAGGATGCAGACCACACCGTCGGCGAAAGTGGTGCAGACGCGGTGTACAGTGCAGTTTATACCTGCTGCGATGTGTCTCATAGTCTGCCGACCATTATGGCATAGCTGCAGACCAGGGCAAAGAGCGATGAGGGTCTATCCATCAAAAGCCAAGGTTTTTGTTCCCGATTTTTATCTAGAACCCCATTTCAAGTGAGCCGCAGCGTGAGAGTGTTGGCAATTGGTCTGCTCCGTGACCTTTTTCACCTCAGTAGTCACTGAAGTGATGGGATTCTGCCTACTTTGTTCCGCTTGCAGCAGCCTCCCCTAGCGCCCTCTGGGTGTGAAGCAGGTAGGTAGCGCCATATGCATAGCAGATGGCCAAAATATGACTGGGCTATGGAAATGCTGGGGAGCGTTTGTTTCGGACTAAAATAGGCAACAGAGGCAATTGTCATTTCTCCGGATAAGCGGCCGAGAGAAAGCCGAGGCGGGCCAAAGGGGGTTCAACGGCGATAGCATTACTAGTTAAGCGTTTAGCGAGAAAGGTTCACGCGATAGCTCTCAAAGCCCACAAGGAGGAAGAGGAACCAAAAAGAAAGTGAAAGTTTAGAAATGTTCACAAGAAAATTTGATAAGCTTCACCAGCGATAAATCCATGGCCGAGTTTAGCGTATAAGTTTGGTGCTGAATTTGTTGTTAGCTCTTCATTTTGGCGCCTGAATCTTGTCGTGGCTCGCCATTTTTGGCGCTTAGGGTAGACGCAACCAAAGGCAGCAAGCGAGGGCATCCATCCAGCCGTGAAGCTTCGCTGGCCAACGAGGAGGCTAATAATATTTTTTTTTTTTTTTTTTTTTTTGGGTTGAGGAGGGGGAATGCCTAACGCATCCCTATTGCCGTCGCAAAAAAAAAGGTATGTGGGGCTCGCACCCACTAAACCCCCCCCCCCTCGCATTTGGCCGTGTTCCCACCTCGGAACAGCTTTCGCATTACTTCAAGGTGGCGCCAATTCAGCGCAATGCGCTCTCATCTTCTTTCTGCGTCCAGATTACCCAGTTAATTCGTCCAGATCTTGCTTCTTAGATCTGAGAATGTTCTGCACGAATCCTGCGATGTGTTTCCACGTGTCTTCGCTGCCTATCATCTTCGTGACAATATTTTCTGGGTTTATTGCCCCAACAGCTTGTTCCAGGCAGTTCCGCGCAGGTCCGAATTTCTTACAGTGGAAAATGGTGTGTTCAGCACTGTCCATCTCCGCATCTCCATATACGCATCTGGCGTTGGTTCTTTTCCCTATAGAGTGCAGAAAGGCGGCAAAGTAGCCATGGCCTGTCAGCATCTGCGTGACGTAGTAATCCACATCTCCGTGTTTCCTTCCGTACCAAGCTACCAGGTTTGGTAACAGTCTAGCTGTCCATCTTCCCCTTGCTTCGGCTGCCCATCTTTCCTGCCATTGTTGGAGAATTACTTCTCTGGTCCGCTCAATAAAGCCTCTTGTCGTCTCTCCTTCCTGTCTCCTCATATATATTTGTTTTCGCGCTTTGGCCAATAGGTCGATTGGTATGGCGCCTGCAATTACTAGTACAGCAGGGCCGGATACCGTTCGATATGCACTCGCGATTCGTAGAGCCATGGTTCTTTGTACCTCAAGTAGAGGTTTTGACCTGCAGGTTGCCTCAAGGGTGCCTGCCCAGACCTCACACCCGTACAGCATGATTGCGTGATTTATCTCCATTAAGAGTTTCCGCCTTGATTGTAAGGGGCCGCCCACGTTTGCCATGAGTCTGCTAAGCGCCTTTGTAGTCTCGGTCGCCCGCTTCTTCGTCTCTTGTATGTGTGCATTGAATGTCAATTTTGAGTCCAGTCTAACTCCTAGGTACTTTATAACCTTCTGCGTCCTTATTAAAGTCTCTCCAACTCTCATGTCTATTTCTAGAGGGATCCTTTTTCTGCTGACTAAAAGTAGCTCTGTTTTTTCGTCCGCCAGTTTGAGGTCGTGTGAGTTCAGCCAGCTTTTTACGCGTGTCATTACTTGCGTCAACATACGTTGTGCGTACTCGGTATTTCGAGCTGTAATGACTGCGACTATGTCGTCCGCGTACCCCACAATAGTCGTGCCCTCAGGGATGTCTAGGTGAAAAATTTCATCGTAGCTGATGTTCCAAAGCTCCGGTCCAAGTATTGATCCTTGTGCCGCTCCTGAAGTTATCTCTATACACTTCTCTCCTGCTTTTGTTTGGTACAGTAGTCGTCGGTTCTCAAGATAGCTCTGTATTATCCGCATCAGATATCCTGAGATTTGGAATCGTCTTTTCAAGGCATCAATTATGTTGTCCCATTTAACGCTGTTGAATGCGTTTTTAACATCCAGTGTTGCTAGTAGAACTACCGGCCTCGAGAAGTGGTTGCCTTTTTGGCTGCTGAGCGCTTGGTTGACGACTTCTTGGATTGCTCCAATGGTCGACCTGCCTGGCCTAAAGCCATACTGCATCGGTGAAAGACCCCCACCTCTTTCGATCGCTGCTGATAGGCGTGGCTTAATCATTTTCTCTAGTAGCTTCCCGGTAGTGTCAAGCATACATAGTGGTCGATAAGCTGATGGGGTTAGGGGATCTCCTTTGCCCTTACTTATGAGAACTAATCGTTGCCTCTTCCAGATGTCGGGGAATTTCCCGCTGGTAATGCAATCGTTATACATATCCAGCAGGATTTGGGGTCTGCTCTCCGCGATCACTTTAAGGACCTCTGCTGGGATGTTGTCGGGCCCTGGAGCCTTCTTCCCTTTTAAGGTTTTTGCCGCTTTCAGTAGCTCGTCCACTGTGAAGAGTTCAATCTGTTCTACTATTGGTGGAGAAGTTCTCGCTTTACTGTTTGTATGAGTGGGGAATAACGTTTTGACTATATGGTCCATTTGTTCTTCCTCCAGTTCTGGTGTTGTGCTTCTTGTTCTCAGCTTCTTCATCACGATTTTATACCCTAGCCCCCATGGGTCAGAGTTGACATCGTTGCAAAGGCGTTGCCATTTTTCCGTTTTGCTCTTCCGGATGGCAGCATTTAAGTCCTTCTTGGATTTCTTAAATTCGTCATTAAGTTCTGTAAGAATCCCCCTTCCTCTAGCCCTCGTGAGGCGGCGTCTGTTTTTAATACACGCTTCTCTAAGAGCTTTTATCTCTTCTGTCCACCAATACGCTTCTTGTCCTTGTCTTCGAGGATTGCCCTTTTTTGGCATTGCAGCGTTGCAGGCCTGTTTTATGATTGCCAGGTTGTTGCTAACTGCGTTACCACCGCTCTGTCGGTTCTGCCTTGCGTCAATTTCTTGTATCAGCCTTGCCTTGTCTAGTCGGTTAACGTTCCATCCTTTTCTCGTTGGTCTCACTGTAGTCACTTCGTTTTCTGCTATGTTAAACGTTATATAGTTATGGTCGCTTCCGTTGTAGGTGTCGAGGATTTTCCAATCGGAGATCTTGTGCGCACAGTTTTCTGTCACTAGGGTTATGTCGGGGATTGTGCCCTCGTTCCCCACTCGATGGAATGTCGGTATTGCTCCTACATTTGCTGATAGCATTCCGATACTTGCTGCCATATTTAGGACTCTACGGCCTCGAGAGTCAGTTGATGCCATGCCCCATTCTTGAGCCCTTGAGTTAAAGTCTCCTGCTATTATAAGGTTTCCTCCTATTCGCCTGGCGTTGTCTTCAATACATTCAAGTTTCGTCTGGAAAGTTTTAATGTCGTCACTTGGGGTCAAATAGCAGCTGAATATTGTCCAGTTTCTTATTTGTGTTAGGACATGGCATCTTCCTTTTTTGTCGCCCCTGTGTGAAAGAGTGGTAAGGTCGGGGATCCAGATCGCCGCCGTCTTTGTGTCGTCTTCTAGCCAGACGCCTTCGTCCCGTTTCTTATATTGTTCGCTTATGATAACAACGTCAATTTTGTTTTCCAGCACAATTTGGTGCAGCAGGTCATTTGCCGTTCTGCTTCTATGCATATTTGCTTGCAGAACCTTCATGGCTTTCCTTTCCTGGCCACAATGCGCCGTCCCAGGGAGGTGTCCGACGTCGCTCCTGTTCTCTGATGTACAGATACAGCATCTCGGAGCTTTAGTGCAGGTCTTCATTTTATGACCACTTTCACCACATCTAATGAAGAGGTCTCTCCTATCCGGTCCTTTGCAATCCTTTTGCAAATGTCCCACCCCGAAACATTTGAAGCATCTCTTTATATCGAGACAACGCTTAACGCGGCATCGGGTCCATCCTATTTTTATTCGTTTTTCCGTCAGTATCTTCAGAGCGTCTTCCGTTGGTAACGTAACAAACGCTCTCCTTTGTTCTGAGCTGTTTACTCCTGTCAAGTGGATTATGATTTCCTGGTGCGTGTCACCTATACCTTCTCTGATTGCTGAAATTATTTCGTCTTCTTGTGTGATGCTGTCGATGTCTCTGATTTCCAGTTTGACCAATTGCCTCATGGTCTTCACTGTTCCGCACTCTTTAAGAGTATCCTTAATGTTTTCACATAACTTGACCGTTTCACTTCCTTTTGCAAGTTCCAGGAGCATATCACCTGCCTTCGTTTTTCTGACCGACAGTATATTGCTATCGGATTCCTCTGGTTTAAGGTTTTTTCGCAGGTTGCGCAGCACCTCGGCATAGCTTTTTCGCATTCTTCGCATTCTTGTGCTAGTCTTTCCTTTTGTTCCCTCAGCTTCACTTTGTCTGACATGTCCTTCTTTAGTTTTGCTTTCTTTTTTCCCCTTCTTATATGTGACCGTCTGAAAACCATCGTTTTCCTGTTTATTTTTTACCTTCTTACTCCTCTCCTGCGCCGCCGGGCTAGTGGCCGTCCTCTTCTGAAGTGTCGAAGTGGGGGTTTCGCTCACTGTATTGCCAAGTGCGTATTCATTGGTTTTTCTCTTTTCCTTTGACCGCTCCCTTTCTGCGGTTTTCCAGCTAGATCGGTAGTTTTCCATGACATCAAAGAGCTCACTGAGTTCTGAGGTGCCATCCTTTACGTCCGTGCTGATATTCCTTTGCTTTTGCATTGCGATCTTCATTTTCTTGAGAATTGCCTTGCACTCTGATAAGGCCTTCTCTTCTAGTGCCTGCATCTTGTATATCAGCTCCTGTCGCGGGGAGCTTATCTTTGTAGTCTGTGTAAGCAGTGGGGTCTGTTGCGTTGGTAGGGGGGTTGATCCGTATTCATTCTCTGGGTTGTCCTTGTCAGCGAGATTTGGATTTGGATGGGTTATCATCCCCACGGTGTTGTCCGGTGATCTTGTCATCAAGCTGCTCCTCCTGAATGCGTCTCCTTCATTGTCCATTTTTCGTTGTGCGCTAGTCATCTTGTTTAAGTGGGTCCAAACTCTAAGCCGCTATCTCCCCGCATATGTGCAGTAGTCCAAAATCTCCCCATGGGTCCCTATGCAAGCAGTGAGGTTCATGCGAGGGTTGACACAGAGCTTCATGGGCATCTGTGTTCAGAGGCAGGACAGACTCTAAGCAGGAATGCATTCAACTGCACCTGCACCACCGAGCCATCGGTGTGTGGTTCGAACGTACTAAGAGACTTGCCAAGTTTTAATTGGACGGAGTCGAAGGAGGCATTTTCCTGAAAGCCGTTTCTGCGAGATGTCACTCTTGCTTACTAAGGTAACAGAATGCCGCATTCGTCAGCCCACAATCGTCGATTCAAGCAATTTTATCCAAGCATTGGTCCTTGAGGAATCCATGGTCGTGCCGTGACTAGGGATCGCGGGTATGTCAGGCCCGTCACCCCGGGTTGGGGTGCCCTTGCGGGGATAATAATAATAATTTTTTTTTTTTTTTTTTTTTTTTTTTTGGGTTGAGGAGGGGGAATGCCTAACGCATCTTCCCTATTGCCGTCGCAAAAAAAAGGTATGTGGGGCTCGCACCCACTAAACCCCCCCCTCGCATTTGGCCGTGTTCCCACCTCGGAACAGCTTTCGCATTACTTCAAGGTGGCGCCAATTCAGCGCAATGCGCTCTCATCTTCTTTCTGCGTCCAGATTACCCAGTTAATTCATCCAGATCTTGCTTCTTAGATCTGAGAATGTTCTGCACGAATCCTGCGATGTGTTTCCACGTGTCTTCGCTGCCTATCATCTTCGTGACAATATTTTCTGGGTTTATTGCCCCAACAGCTTGTTCCAGGCAGTTCCGCGCAGGTCCGAATTTCTTACAGTGGAAAATGGTGTGTTCAGCACTGTCCATCTCCGCATCTCCATATACGCATCTGCCGTTGGTTCTTTTCCCTATAGAGTGCAGAAAGGCGGCAAAGTAGCCATGGCCTGTCAGCATCTGCGTGACGTAGTAATCCACATCTCCGTGTTTCCTTCCGTACCAAGCTACCAGGTTTGGTAACAGTCTAGCTGTCCATCTTCCCCTTGCTTCGGCTGCCCATCTTTCCTGCCATTGTTGGAGAATTACTTCTCTGGTCCGCTCAATAAAGCCTCTTGTCGTCTCTCCTTCCTGTCTCCTCATATATATTTGTTTTCGCGCTTTGGCCAATAGGTCGATTGGTATGGCGCCTGCAATTACTAGTACAGCAGGGCCGGATACCGTTCGATATGCACTCGCTATTCGTAGAGCCATGGTTCTTTGTACCTCAAGTAGAGGTTTTGACCTGCAGGTTGCCTCAAGGGTGCCTGCCCAGACCTCACACCCGTACAGCATGATTGCGTGATTTATCTCCATTAAGAGTTTCCGCCTTGATTGTAAGGGGCCGCCCACGTTTGCCATGAGTCTGCTAAGCGCCTTTGTAGTCTCGGTCGCCCGCTTCTTCGTCTCTTGTATGTGTGCATTGAATGTCAATTTTGAGTCCAGTCTAACTCCTAGGTACTTTATAACCTTCTGCGTCCTTATTAAAGTCTCTCCAACTCTCATGTCTATTTCTAGAGGGATCCTTTTTCTGCTGACTAAAAGTAGCTCTGTTTTTTCGTCCGCCAGTTTCAGGTCGTGTGAGTTCAGCCAGCTTTTTACGCGTGTCATTACTTGCGTCAACATACGTTGTGCGTACTCGGTATTTCGAGCTGTAATGACTGCGACTATGTCGTCCGCGTACCCCACAATAGTCGTGCCCTCAGGGATGTCTAGGTGAAAAATTTCATCGTAGCTGATGTTCCAAAGCTCCGGTCCAAGTATTGATCCTTGTGCCGCTCCTGAAGTTATCTCTATACATTTCTCTCCTGCTTTTGTTTGGTACAGTAGTCGTCGGTTCTCAAGATAGCTCTGTATTATCCGCATCAGGTATCCTGAGATTTGGAATCGTCTTTTCAAGGCATCAATTATGTTGTCCCATTTAACGCTGTTGAATGCGTTTTTAACATCCAGTGTTGCTAGGAGAACTACCGGCCTCGAGAAATGGTTGCCTTGTTGGCTGCTGAGCGCTTGGTTGACGACTTCTTGGATTGCTCCAATGGTCGACCTGCCTGGCCTAAAGCCATACTGCATCGGTGAAAGACCCCCACCTCTTTCGATCGCTGCTGATAGGCGTGGCTTAATCATTTTCTCTAGTAGCTTCCCGGTAGTGTCAAGCATACATAGTGGTCGATAAGCTGATGGGGTTAGGGGATCTCCTTTGCCCTTACTTATGAGAACTAATCGTTGCCTCTTCCAGATGTCGGGGAATTTCCCGCTGGTAATGCAATCGTTATACATATCCAGCAGGATTTGGGGTCTGCTCTCCGCGATCACTTTGAGGACCTCTGCTGGGATGTTGTCGGGCCCTGGAGCCTTCTTCCCTTTTAAGGTTTTTGCCGCTTTCAGTAGCTCGTCCACTGTGAAGAGTTCAATCTGTTCTGCTATTGGTGGAGAAGTTCTCGCTTTACTGTTTGTATGAGTGGGGAATAACGTTTTGACTATATGGTCCATTTGTTCTTCCTCCAGTTCTGGTGTTGTGCTTCTTGTTCTCAGCTTCTTCATCACGATTTTATACCCTAGCCCCCATGGGTCAGAGTTGACATCGTTGCAAAGGCGTTGCCATTTTTCCGTTTTGCTCTTCCGGATGGCAGCATTTAAGTCCTTCTTGGATTTCTTAAATTCGTCATTAAGTTCTGTAAGAATCCCCCTTCCTCTAGCCCTCGTGAGGCGGCGTCTGTTTTTAATACACGCTTCTCTAAGAGCTTTTATCTCTTCTGTCCACCAATACGCTTCTTGTCCTTGTCTTCGAGGATTGCCCTTTTTTGGCATAGCAGCGTTGCAGGCCTGTTTTATGATTGCCAGGTTGTTGCTAACTGCGTTACCACCGCTCTGTCGGTTCTGCCTTGCGTCAATTTCTTGTATCAGCCTTGCCTTGTCTAGTCGGTTAACGTTCCATCCTTTTCTCGTTGGTCTCGCTGTAGTCACTTCGTTTTCTGCTATGTTAAACGTTATATAGTTATGGTCGCTTCCGTTGTAGGTGTCGAGGATTTTCCAATCGGAGATCTTGTGCGCACAGTTTTCTGTCACTAGGGTTATGTCGGGGATTGTGCCCTCGTTCCCCACTCGATGGAATGTCGGTATTGCTCCTACATTTGCTGATAACATTCCGATACTTGCTGCCATATTTAGGACTCTACGGCCTCGAGAGTCAGTTGATGCCATGCCCCATTCTTGAGCCCTTGAGTTAAAGTCTCCTGCTATTATAAGGTTTCCTCCTATTCGCCTGGCGTTGTCTTCAATACATTCAAGTTTCGTCTGGAAAGTTTTAATGTCGTCACTTGGGGTCAAATAGCAGCTGAATATTGTCCAGTTTCTTATTTGTGTTAGGACATGGCATCTTCCTATTTTGTCGCCCCTGTGTGAAAGAGTGGTAAGGTCGGGGATCCAGATCGCCGCCGTCTTTGTGTCGTCTTCTAGCCAGACGCCTTCGTCCCGTTTCTTATATTGTTCGCTTATGATAACAACGTCAATTTTGTTTTCCAGCACAATTTGGTGCAGCAGGTCATTTGCCGTTCTGCTTCTATGCATATTTGCTTGCAGAACCTTCATGGCTTTCCTTTCCTGGCCACACTGGGGCAATGCGCCGTCCCAGGGAGGTGTCCGACGTCGCTCCTGTTCTCTGATGTACAGATACAGCATCTCGGAGCTTTAGTGCAGGTCTTCATTTTATGACCACTTTCACCACATCTAATGCAGAGGTCTCTCCTATCCGGTCCTTTGCAATCCTTTTGCAAATGTCCCACCCCGAAACATTTGAAGCATCTCTTTATATCGAGACAACGCTTAACGCGGCATCGGGTCCATCCTATTTTTATTCGTTTTTCCGTCAGTATCTTCAGAGCGTCTTCCGTTGGTAACGTAACAAACGCTCTCCTTTGTTCTGAGCTGTTTACTCCTGTCAAGTGGATTATGATTTCCTGGTGCGTGTCGCCTATACCTTCTCTGATTGCTGAAATTATTTCGTCTTCTTGTGTGATGCTGTCGATGTCTCTGATTTCCAGTTTGACCAATTGCCTCATGGTCTTCACTGTTCCGCACTCTTTAAGAGTATCCTTAATGTTTTCACATAACTTGACCGTTTCACTTCCTTTTGCAAGTTCCAGGAGCATATCACCTGCCTTCGTTTTTCTGACCGACAGTATATTGCTATCGGATTCCTCTGGTTTAAGGTTTTTTCGCAGGTTGCGCAGCACCTCGGCATAGCTTTTTCCCTCTGCCGGTCTGACTAAGACGGCTGCTGGGCGAGTTCGCATTCTTTTGCTAGTCTTTCCTTTTGTTCCCTCAGCTTCACTTTGTCTGACATGTCCTTCTTTAGTTTTGCTTTCTTTTTTCCCCTTCTTATATGTGACCGTCTGAAAACCATCGTTTTCCTGTTTATTTTTTACCTTCTTACTCCTCTCCTGCGCCGCCGGGCTAGTGGCCGTCCTCTTCTGAAGTGTCGAAGTGGGGGTTTCGCTCACTGTATTGCCAAGTGCGTATTCATTGGTTTTTCTCTTTTCCTTTGACCGCTCCCTTTCTGCGGTTTTCCAGCTAGATCGGTAGTTTTCCATGACATCAAAGAGCTCACTGAGTTCTGAGGTGCCATCCTTTACGTCCATGCTGATATTCCTTTGCTTTTGCATTGCGATCTTCATTTTCTTGAGAATTGCCTTGCACTCTGATAAGGCCTTCTCTTCTAGTGCCTGCATCTTGTATATCAGCTCCTGTCGCGGGGAGCTTATCTTTGTAGTCTGTGTAAGCAGTGGGGTCTGTTGCGTTGGTAGGGGGGTTGATCCGTATTCATTCTCTGGGTTGTCCTTGTCAGCGAGATTTGGATTTGGATGGGTTATCATCCCCACGGTGTTGTCCGGTGATCTTGTCATCAAGCTGCTCCTCCTGAATGCGTCTCCTTCATTGTCCATTTTTCGTTGTGCGCTAGTCATCTTGTTTAAGTGGGTCCAAACTCTAAGCCGCTATCTCCCCGCATATGTGCAGTTGTCCAAAATGTCCCCATGGGTCCCTATGCAAGCAGTGAGGTTCATGCGAGGGTTGACACAGAGCTTCATGGGCATCTGTGTTCAGAGCCAGGACAGACTCTAAGCAGGAATGCATTCAACTGCACCTGCACCACCGAGCCATCGGTGTGTGGTTCGAACGTACTAAGAGACTTGCCAAGTTTTAATTGGACGGAGTCGAAGGAGGCATTTTCCTGAAAGCCGTTTCTGCGAGATGTCACTCTTGCTTACTAAGGTAACAGAATGCCGCATTCGTCAGCCCACAATCGTCGAATTCAAACAGTTTTATCGAAGAATTGGTCCTTGAGGAATCCATGGTCGTGCCGTGACTAGGGATCGCGGGTGTGTCAGGCCCGTCACCCCGGTTGGGGTGCCCTTGCGGGTATAATAATAATAATAATAATAATAATAATAATAATAATAATAATAATAATAATAATAATAATAATAATAATAATAATAATAATAATAATAATTTTTTTTTTTTATTAATTTTTTTTTTTTTGTGGGTTGAGGAGGGGGAATGCCTAACGCATCTTCCCTATTGCCGTCGCAAAAAAAAGGTATGTGGGGCCCGCACCCACTAAACCCCCCCCTCGCATTTGGCCGTGTTCCCACCTCGGAACAGCTTTCGCATTACTTCAAGGTGGCGCCAATTCAGCGCAATGCGCTCTCATCTTCTTTCTGCGTCCAGATTACCCAGTTAATTCATCCAGATCTTGCTTCTTAGATCTGAGAATGTTCCGCACGAATCCTGCGATGTGTTTCCACGTGTCTTCGCTGCCTATCATCTTCGTGACAATATTTTCTGGGTTTATTGCCCCAACAGCTTGTTCCAGGCAGTTCCGTGCAGGTCCGAATTTCTTACAGTGGAAAATGGTGTGTTCAGCACTGTCCATCTCCGCATCTCCATATACGCATCTGCCGTTGGTTCTTTTCCCTATAGAGTGCAGAAAGGCGGCAAAGTAGCCATGGCCTGTCAGCATCTGCGTGACGTAGTAATCCACATCTCCGTGTTTCCTTCCGTACCAAGCTACCAGGTTTGGTAACAGTCTAGCTGTCCATCTTCCCCTTGCTTCGGCTGCCTATCTTTCCTGCCATTGTTGGAGAATTACTTCTCTGGTCCGCTCAATAAAGCCTCTTGTCGTCTCTCCTTCCTGTCTCCTCATATATATTTGTTTTCGCGCTTTGGCCAATAGGTCGATTGGTATGGCGCCTGCAATTACTAGTACAGCAGGGCCGGATACCGTTCGATATGCACTCGCTATTCGTAGAGCCATGGTTCTTTGTACCTCAAGTAGAGGTTTTGACCTGCAGGTTGCCTCAAGGGTGCCTGCCCAGACCTCACACCCGTACAGCATGATTGCGTGATTTATCTCCATTAAGAGTTTCCGCCTTGATTGTAAGGGGCCGCCCACGTTTGCCATGAGTCTGCTAAGCGCCTTTGTAGTCTCGGTCGCCCGCTTCTTCGTCTCTTGTATGTGTGCATTGAATGTCAATTTTGAGTCCAGTCTAACTCCTAGGTACTTTATAACCTTCTGCGTCCTTATTAAAGTCTCTCCAACTCTCATGTCTATTTCTAGAGGGATCCTTTTTCTGCTGACTAAAAGTAGCTCTGTTTTTTCGTCCGCCAGCTTCAGGTCGTGTGAGTTCAGCCAGCTTTTTACGCGTGTCATTACTTGCGTCAACATACGTTGTGCGTACTCGGTATTTCGAGCTGTAATGACTGCGACTATGTCGTCCGCGTACCCCACAATAGTCGTGCCCTCAGGGATGTCTAGGTGAAAAATTTCATCGTAGCTGATGTTCCAAAGCTCCGGTCCAAGTATTGATCCTTGTGCCGCTCCTGAAGTTATCTCTATACATTTCTCTCCTGCTTTTGTTTGGTACAGTAGTCGTCGGTTCTCAAGATAGCTCTGTATTATCCGCATCAGGTATCCTGAGATTTGGAATCGTCTTTTCAAGGCATCAATTATGTTGTCCCATTTAACGCTGTTGAATGCGTTTTTAACATCCAGTGTAGCTAGGAGAACTACCGGCCTCGAGAAATGGTTGCCTTGTTGGCTGCTGAGCGCTTGGTTGACGACTTCTTGGATTGCTCCAATGGTCGACCTGCCTGGCCTAAAGCCATACTGCATCGGTGAAAGACCCCCACCTCTTTCGATCGCTGCTGATAGGCGTGGCTTAATCATTTTCTCTAGTAGCTTCCCGGTAGTGTCAAGCATACATAGTGGTCGATAAGCTGATGGGGTTAGGGGATCTCCTTTGCCCTTACTTATGAGAACTAATCGTTGCCTCTTCCAGATGTCGGGGAATTTCCCGCTGGTAATGCAATCGTTATACATATCCAGCAGGATTTGGGGTCTGCTCTCCGCGATCACTTTGAGGACCTCTGCTGGGATGTTGTCGGGCCCTGGAGCCTTCTTCCCTTTTAAGGTTTTTGCCGCTTTCAGTAGCTCGTCCACTGTGAAGAGTTCAATCTGTTCTGCTATTGGTGGAGAAGTTCTCGCTTTACTGTTTGTATGAGTGGGGAATAACGTTTTGACTATATGGTCCATTTGTTCTTCCTCCAGTTCTGGTGTTGTGCTTCTTGTTCTCAGCTTCTTCATCACGATTTTATACCCTAGCCCCCATGGGTCAGAGTTGACATCGTTGCAAAGGCATTGCCATTTTTCCGTTTTGCTCTTCCGGATGGCAGCATTTAAGTCCTTCTTGGATTTCTTAAATTCGTCATTAAGTTCTGTAAGAATCCCCCTTCCTCTAGCCCTCGTGAGGCGGCGTCTGTTTTTAATACACGCTTCTCTAAGAACTTTTATCTCTTCTGTCCACCAATACGCTTCTTGTCCTTGTCTTCGAGGATTGCCCTTTTTTGGCATTGCAGCGTTGCAGGCCTGTTTTATGATTGCCAGGTTGTTGCTAACTGCGTTACCACCGCTCTGTCGGTTCTGCCTTGCGTCAATTTCTTGTATCAGCCTTGCCTTGTCTAGTCGGTTAACGTTCCATCCTTTTCTCGTTGGTCTCACTGTAGTCACTTCGTTTTCTGCTATGTTAAACGTTATATAGTTATGGTCGCTTCCGTTGTAGGTGTCGAGGATTTTCCAATCGGAGATCTTGTGCGCACAGTTTTCTGTCACTAGGGTTATGTCGGGGATTGTGCCCTCGTTCCCCACTCGATGGAATGTCGGTATTGCTCCTACATTTGCTGATAGCATTCCGATACTTGCTGCCATATTTAGGACTCTACGGCCTCGAGAGTCAGTTGATGCCATGCCCCATTCTTGAGCCCTTGAGTTAAAGTCTCCTGCTATTATAAGGTTTCCTCCTATTCGCCTGGCGTTGTCTTCAATACATTCAAGTTTCGTCTGGAAAGTTTTAATGTCGTCACTTGGGGTCAAATAGCAGCTGAATATTGTCCAGTTTCTTATTTGTGTTAGGACATGGCATCTTCCTATTTTGTCGCCCCTGTGTGAAAGAGTGGTAAGGTCGGGGATCCAGATCGCCGCCGTCTTTGTGTCGTCTTCTAGCCAGACGCCTTCGTCCCGTTTCTTATATTGTTCGCTTATGATAACATCGTCAATTTTGTTTTCCAGCACAATTTGGTGCAGCAGGTCATTTGCCGTTCTGCTTCTATGCATATTTGCTTGCAGAACCTTCATGGCTTTCCTTTCCTGGCCACACTGGGGCAATGCGCCGTCCCAGGGAGGTGTCCGACGTCGCTCCTGTTCTCTGATGTACAGATACAGCATCTCGGAGCTTTAGTGCAGGTCTTCATTTTATGACCACTTTCACCACATCTAATGCAGAGGTCTCTCCTATCCGGTCCTTTGCAATCCTTTTGCAAATGTCCCACCCCGAAACATTTGAAGCATCTCTTTATATCGAGACAACGCTTAACGCGGCATCGGGTCCATCCTATTTTTATTCGTTTTTCCGTCAGTATCTTCAGAGCGTCTTCCGTTGGTAACGTAACAAACGCTCTCCTTTGTTCTGAGCTGTTTACTCCTGTCAAGTGGATTATGATTTCCTGGTGCGTGTCGCCTATACCTTCTCTGATTGCTGTAATTATTTCGTCTTCTTGTGTGATGCTGTCGATGTCTCTGATTTCCAGTTTGACCAATTGCCTCATGGTCTTCACTGTTCCGCACTCTTTAAGAGTATCCTTAATGTTTTCACATAACTTGACCGTTTCACTTCCTTTTGCAAGTTCCAGGAGCATATCACCTGCCTTCGTTTTTCTGACCGACAGTATATTGCTATCGGATTCCTCTGGTTTAAGGTTTTTTCGCAGGTTGCGCAGCACCTCGGCATAGCTTTTTCCCTCTGCCGGTCTGACTAAGACGGCTGCTGGGCGAGTTCGCATTCTTGTGCTAGTCTTTCCTTTTGTTCCCTCAGCTTCACTTTGTCTGACATGTCCTTCTTTAGTTTTGCTTTCTTTTTTCCCCTTCTTATATGTGACCGTCTGAAAACCATCGTTTTCCTGTTGATTTTTTACCTTCTTACTCCTCTCCTGCGCCGCCGGGCTAGTGGCCGTCCTCTTCTGAAGTGTCGAAGTGGGGGTTTCGCTCACTGTATTGCCAAGTGCGTATTCATTGGTTTTTCTCTTTTCCTTTGACCGCTCCCTTTCTGCGGTTTTCCAGCTAGATCGGTAGTTTTCCATGACATCAAAGAGCTCACTGAGTTCTGAGGTGCCATCCTTTACGTCCATGCTGATATTCCTTTGCTTTTGCATTGCGATCTTCATTTTCTTGAGAATTGCCTTGCACTCTGATAAGGCCTTCTCTTCTAGTGCCTGCATCTTGTATATCAGCTCCTGTCGCGGGGAGCTTATCTTTGTAGTCTGTGTAAGCAGTGGGGTCTGTTGCGTTGGTAGGGGGGTTGATCCGTATTCATTCTCTGGGTTGTCCTTGTCAGCGAGATTTGGATTTGGATGGGTTATCATCCCCACGGTGTTGTCCGGTGATCTTGTCATCAAGCTGCTCCTCCTGAATGCGTCTCCTTCATTGTCCATTTTTCGTTGTGCGCTAGTCATCTTGTTTAAGTGGGTCCAAACTCTAAGCCGCTATCTCCCCGCATATGTGCAGTAGTCCAAAATGTCCCCATGGGTCCCTATGCAAGCAGTGAGGTTCATGCGAGGGTTGACACAGAGCTTCATGGGCATCTGTGTTCAGAGCCAGGACAGACTCTAAGCAGGAATGCATTCAACTGCACCTGCACCACCGAGCCATCGGTGTGTGGTTCGAACGTACTAAGAGACTTGCCAAGTTTTAATTGGACGGAGGCGAAGGAGGCATTTTCCTGAAAGCCGTTTCTGCGAGATGTCACTCTTGCTTACTAAGGTAACAGAATGCCGCATTCGTCAGCCCACAATCGTCGATTCAAACAATTTTATCCAAGCATTGGTCCTTCAGGAATCCATGGTCGTGCCGTGACTAGGGATCGCGGGTATGTCAGGCCCGTCACCCCGGGTTGGGGTGCCCTTGCGGGGATATTAATTTTTTTTTTTTTTTTTTTTTTTTTTTTTTTGGGTTGAGGAGGGGGAATGCCTAACGCATCTTCCCTATTGCCCTCGCAAAAAAAGCATTAACTCAACAGCTCAACAACTTAACCAAAGTTAGCTATAAATACAAAAAGTATAAGGAAAATCTTTTAGAAATTAAATTTGGGAAGCATAGCGTTGTCCACATTTTTAGCCATTTGTCCCATTGTTCTATTGGGGCCATTCGAGGGTAAGGCATGTTCCGAATGGCCAAGGAAGGGCGGCTTGATGCAGGAGGGCAAGATCACCACCCCATTACCCGACTAGCCGCGGCCGGATGTTTCCGCGTGCGCCCCCCTCAAACCTTAAAACATCCAGGCAGCACAAGAATTCGTTACAACTTGCCCAAAGCCTTGGGGCAGCCGCTCGAAACAGTTGGGCCGTAGATCTGAATATAAAGGTCATAGCGGTCAGCTTCTGTCAGTGAGCATTGCAGCGCCTCCTTGCGGCCGTACATCCTCTGGGCTCACCTGCTGCGTTGAGGAAAGCTGCAGCTTAGGAGTGTTCGCACTTCCCTACACTGGTTCATCATCAAATGTGACGAAGAGCTGGGGTGACGTGCCAATTAGTGCAGTACGCCACATTGGTAAGAGTAATCACCTAGTAAGAGAAAGTGGGAGAGGGGTCCCCTTGGAAGAGATCCACCCCCTCACTCTTCGCCGCCGAAGAGCTAACCATCCACCCCACAACCCGGAGACGGCGAAAAGCAGCCGTTGGAGCACCCGGGAAACACAACCGCACTATTTAAAACAAGTCACACACCTAAAGGAACAAGAATGTATTCCGACCGGTCGAAGAAGACAGCCATCTTAGTGGATGAACAGGATGCCATCTGCATGCCAGTGGAGACCCTCACCAATGATTATAGAGTATGTCTGGTCGTTTAAGGGAGTTTTGGCTAAATCTTCCCTTGCTAAGCATACTGCCAGTTCGATACAGCCGTGAAACCGTACTTTCGGTACATGGACGTGGTTCTGCTGAAGGTCAGCTGAACCTCCGCAATGCTTGGCCTCGACGCGAATGTGTCTCCCATGTGGTTTATCAAACTCATTAGGCATGCCGCTAGTGAGCTGCTGTCTGAATGGATGCTGGAGGCAAGAGCCGCAGCTCTTAACCACCCCGAAGAGCAGGCCATCCACCTCACGACCCGGAGACGGCAAACAGTGGCCGTAAAAACATAGGTTTACATGTGAGTACGGCCAGGCAACTAGCGAGCCTAAACGCACCGTTAACGCTCGGAACCAGCTTAAGTATACCGCCCTTTTCGGTCTCCTCGTAGGAGCACCCGGGAAACATAAACACACTGTTTGAAACACACACCTAAAGGAATAAGAAATGTTTACCAACCGGCGAAAGAAGTCAGCCATCCTAGTGGATTAACATGATTCTATCTGCATTCCAGTAGAGTCCCTCACCAATGATTATAGCATGTGTCTGGTAGTTAAAAGGAGTTTTGGCTCAATCCTTCTTTGCTAAGCATACTGCCAGTTCGATGCAGCTTTGGAACCATACTTTCGGGACATGGACGTAATTGTGCTGAAGGTCAGTCGAATGTGTCTCCCATGTGGTTTATGAAACTCATTACGCATGCCGCTAGTGAATTGCTGTCTAAGTGGATGCTGGAGGCAAGAGCCGCCACACTAAAACAGTCAACCGAGGTGTACACGTTCGAGCTTGTAGTGATACCGCTGTTACCACCAATGTTAACACAACGTTACCACCGACGTTAGTTAGTTCGGGTCAATCTTCCTTTGCTAAGCATACTCCCAGTTCGATACATCGGTGTTACCACCGATGTTAAAAGGTACCACCGCTGGTAAAATCTGTGGTAACATCGGTGTTAACATCGGTGGTAACATCTGTGGTAACATCTGTGGTAACATCGGTGGTAACATGGGTGGTAACATCGGTGGCAGCATCGGTGGTAACATCGGTGGAACATCACTAGTAACATCGGTGGAAACACAGGTGGTAGCATTGGTGGTAACATCGGTGAAAACATCGCTGGTAACATCGCTGGTAATAGCGGTGGTAACATCGGTGGAGGCATCGGGGGTAACATCGGTGGAACCATCGGTGGTAACATCGCTGTTAATATCGGTGGTAACATCGGTGGAGGCATCGGTGGTAACATCGGTGGAAGCATCGGTGGAAGCATCGTTGGTATCATCGGTGGTAACAACGGTGGTATCATCGGTAGTTACATCGATGGAAACATAGGTGGTAAGGTCGAAGCTTAAATCGGTGGAGAAATCGCATCGTTGGTAACACAGCGGGTAATATCGGTGGTAACATCGGTGGAAGCATCGGTGGTAACATCCGTGGTAACAACGGTGGTAATATCGGTGGTTACATCGGTGTTAACATCGGTGGTTATATCGGTTGTATCATCGGTGGTCACATCTGTGGTAACATCGGTGGTAATTGGTAGTAACATTGGTGGTACCATCGCTGGTAACTTTTGTGGTTACATCTGTCGAAGCATCGGTGGTAAAATCGGTGGTAACTTCGCTGGTAACATCTGGGATAACATCGGTGGTAACAAAAGTTTTAACATCGGTGGTAACACCGCTGGGAAAATCGCTGGTAACAAAAATGGTAAAATCGGTGGTAATATCGGTGGCAACATCGGTGATCACATCGGTGGAAAAATCGGTGGTAACATCGATGGGGAAACCGGTGGTATCATTGTTGGGAACACCGCTGGTAACACCGCTTGTAACATCGGTGGTCACATCGGTGGTAACATTGTTGGTAACATCGTTGGAAACATAGGTAGTAACACCAGTGGTACCATCGATGTTACCAATTTTGGTAACATCTTTGGTAACAACGGTGTTATCATTGGTGGTCACATAGGTTTTAACAGCGCTGGTAACGTTGGTAGTGACATCGGTGGTAACATTGGTAGAATCATAGGTGGTAAGATCAATGGTAACATCAGTGGAAACATCGCTGGTAACATCGCTGGTAACACTGCTGGTAACATCGTTGGTAACATCGCTACTTATATCGCTGCTAATATCGGTGGTAACATCGGTGGTCAGATCGGTGGTAGCATCGGTGGTAACATCGGTGTTGAAATCAGTGGTAACATCGGTGGTAACATCAATGGTAACAGCGGTGAAAACACCGCTGGTAACATCGCTGGTAGCATAGGTCGTCACATCGGTGGTAGCATCGGTGGTCACATTGGTGGTGACATCGGTGGTAGCATCCGTGGTAACATTGCCGGTAACATCGGTGGTAACATCGGCAGTAACATAGGTGGTAACAACGGTGGTACCATCGCTGGTACCACCTTTGGTAACACCTGTGTTAAAAGCGGTGGTAACATCGGTGGCAACATCGGTTGTACCATTGGTGGTCACATCGGTGGTAACATCGGTGGTAACATCGGTGGTAACATCGTTGGTAACATCGGCGGTATCTTCGGTGGCAACATCGTTGGTATGATCGGTGGTAACATCGTTTGTAACATCGCTTTTAATATAGGTATTAACAGCTCTGGTAACATTGGTGTTAACATCGGTGGTCACATCGCTGGTAACACCGCTAGTATCCCCGCTTGTGACATCGATTGTATTACCGGTGGTAACATCGGTGGTTATATCGGTGGTAAAATCGTTGGCAAAATCGGTGGTAATATTGGTGGAATAATCGATGCTAACATCGCTGGTAATATTGGTGGAAACATAGGTGGTAACATCAGTGGTAACATCGGTGGAAACGTCGGTGAACACATCGCTGGTAACATCGGTGGTAACACCGCTGGTATCACCGATTGTAACATCGATTGTAATATCGGTGGTAACATCGGTGGTCATATCGGTGGTAAAGTCGGTGGTCACATCGCTGGTAATATCGGTGGAAAAATCGGTGCTAACATCGCTGGTAATATTGGTGGTAACATCGGTGGTTGCATCGGTGGTCACTTCGCTGTTAATATCGGTAGAAAAATCGGTGCTAACATCACTGGTAATATTGATGGTGACATCGGTGGTAATATCGGTGGAAAAATCGGTGCTAAAATCGCTGGTAATTTTGGTGGTAACAACGGTGGTAACTTCTGTGTTAATATCGGTGGTAAAATAGCTGCTACCATCAGTGATAACATCGGTGGTAACATCAGTGATAACATCGGTGGTCACATCTGTGGTAACATCGGTGTTAACATCGGGGGTTACATTGGTGGTATCATCGCTGGTAATATCAGTGGTAACATCGGTGGTTACATGGGTGGTAATATTGGTAGTAACATCGGTGGTTACATCGGTGATTAAATCGGTGGTAACATCGGTGGCAACATCGGTTGTACCATCGGTGGTCACATCGGTGGTAACATCGTTGGTAACACCGGTGGTTACATTGGTGGTAACACCGGTGGTAACATCGTTGGTAACATCGTTTTAATATCGTTGGTAACATCGCTTTTAATATCGGTGTTAACACCGCTGGTAATATTGGTGGTAACATCTGTTGTCACATCGGTGGTAACATCGGTGGCAACATCGGTGGTTACATTGGTGGTAACACCGGTGGTAACATCGGTGGCAACATCGGTGGACACATCGGTGGAAAAATCGGTGGTAACATCGGTGGGAAAACCGGTGGTATCACTGCTGGGAGCACCGCTGGTAACACCGCTTGTAACATCGCTTGTAACATCGGTGGTAACATCGATGGTAACACCGCTGGTAACATCGGTGGAAACACCGCCGTAACATCGCTGATAGCATAGGTCGTCACATCGCTGGTAATATCGGTGGTAACATCGGTGGTTTCATGGGTGGTACTATTGGTGGTAACATCGGTGGTTACATCGGTGATTAAATCGGTGGTAACATCGTGGCAACATCGGTTGTACCATCGGTGGTCACATCGGTGGTAACATCGTTGGTAACACCGGTGGTATCTTCGGTGGTAACATCGTTGGTATGATCGGTGGTAGCACCGCTGGTAACATCGTTTTAATATCGTTGGTAACATCGCTTTTAATATCGGTGTTAACACCGCTGGTAACATTGGTGGTAACATCTGTTGTCACATCGTTGGTAACATCGGTGGCAACATCGGTGGGAACATCGGTGGACACATCGGTGGAAAAATCGGTGATAACATTGGTGGTAACATCAGTGATAACATCGGTGGTCACATCTGTCGTAACATCGGTGTTAACATCGGTGGTTGCATTGGTGGTAACATCGCTGGTAATATCGGTGGTAACATCGGTGGTTATATGGGTGATAACATTGGTGGTAACATCGGTGGTTACATCGGTGATTAAATCGGTGGTAACTTCGGTGGTAACACCGGTGGTATATTCGGTTGTAACATCGTTAGTATGATCGGTGGTAGCACCGCTGGTAACATCGCTTTTAATATCGTTGGTAACATCGCTTTTAATATCGGTGTGAACACCGCTGGTAGCATTGGTGGTAACATCTGTTGTCACATCGGTGGTAACATCGGTGGCAACATCGGTGGCAACATCGGTGGCAACATCGGTGGACACATCGGTGGAAAAATCGGTGGTAACATCGGTGGGAAAACCGGTGGTATCATTGCTGGGAGCACCGCTGGTAACACCGCTTGTAACATCGCTTGTAACATCGGTGGTAACATCGATGGTAACACCGCTGGTAACATCGGTGGAAACACCGCTGGTAACATCGCTGGTAGCATAGGTCGTCACATCGCTGGTAATATCGGTGGTAACATCGGTGGTTCCATGGGTGGTACTATTGGTGGTAACATCGGTGGTTACATCGGTGGTTACATCGTGGCAACATCGTTTGTACCATCGGTGGTCACATCGGTGGTAACATCGTTGGTAACACCGGTGGTATATTCGGTTGTAACATCGTTAGTATGATCGGTGGTAGCACCGCTGGTAACATCGCTTTTAATATCGTTGGTAACATCGCTTTTAATATCGGTGTGAACACCGCTGGTAGCATTGGTGGTAACATCTGTTGTCACATCGGTGGTAACGTCGGTGGCAACATCGGTGGCAACATCGGTGGACACATCGGTAGAAAAATCGGTGATAACATTGGTGGTAACATCAGTGATAACATCGGTGGTCACATCTGTGGTAACATCGGTGTTAACATCGGTGGTTACATTGGTGGTAACATTGCTGGTTATATCGGTGGTAACATCGGTGGTTACATGGGTGGTAACATTGGTGGTAACATCGGTGATTACATCGGTGATTTAATCGGTGGTAACTTCGGTGGTAACATCGGTGGAAACATCAGTGGTAACATAGGTGGTAACACCGGTGGTAACATCGTTGGTAACATCGTTGGTCACATCGGTGGTAGCATCGGTGGTAACATCGTTGGAAACATCGGTAGTAAGATCAGTGGTAACATCGGTGGAAAAATCGCTGGTAACGCCGCTGGTAATGTCGGTGGTAACAATGATGGTCACATCAGTGGTAGCATCGGTGGAAGCATCGATGGAAGCATCGGTGGTAAGATCGGTGGTAGCATCGCCGGTAGCATCGCTGGTCATATCGGTGGTAACATCGGTGGAAGCATCGGTGGCAACATCGGTAGTAAGATCAGTGGTAACATCGGTGGAAAAATCGCTGGTAATATCGGTGGTAACAATGATGGTCACATCAGTGGTAGCATCGGTGGAAGCATCGATGGAAGCATCGGTGGTAACATTGGTAGAAGCTTCGCTGGTAACATCGGTGTTAATATCGGTGGTAACATCGGAGGTCACATCGGTGGTAACATCGTTGGAAATATAGGTGGCAACATCAGTGGTACCATCGATGGTATCAATTTTGGTAACATCTTTGGTAACAACGGTGCTATCATTGGTGGTCACATCGGTTATAACAGCGCTGGTAACATTGGTGGTGACATTGGTGGTAACATGGGTGGAATCATAGATGGTAAGATCAATGGTAACATCAGTGGAAACATCGCTGGTAACATCGCTGGTAACATCGTTGGTAACATCGCTGGTTATATAGCTGGTAATATCGGTGGTCACATCGGCGGTAACATCGGTGGCAACATCGGTTGTACCATCTGTGGTCACATCGGTGGTAACATCGGTAGTATCTTCGGTGGTAACATCGTTGGTATGATCGGTGGTAACATCGTTGTTAACATCGCTGGTAACACCGCTGGTAACACCGCTGGTAACTTCGTTGGTAACATCGTTGGTAACATCGCTTTTAATATTGGTGTTAACACCTCTGGTAATAACGAGGATCACATCGCTGGTAGTTTCGCTAGTAACATCGGTTTTACGATCGCTGGTAACATCTGTGGCTAAACCGGTGGTAAAATCGCTAGTAATACCGCTGGTAACATCGCTGGTAACATCTGTGGTAACATCGGTGGTAGCAGCGGTGGTAACATCGGTGGTAACATCAGTGGAATCACCGGTGGTAACATCGGTAGTTGGTAGCATCACCGATGTTGGTAGCATCGCAGGTAACATCAATGGTAACACAGTTGGTAATATCGCTTGAAACAACGGTGGTAACATCGGTGGAAGCATTAGTGGAAACATCGGTGGTAAGATCGGTGGTATCATCGCTGGTAACATCGCTGAAATCACCGCTGGTAATATCGGTGGTAACATCAATGGAAGCATCAGTGGTAACATCGGTGGTAACAACGGTGGTAAAATCGGTGGTTACATCGGTGGAAACATAGGTGGTAAGATCGGAGCTAAAATCGGTGGAGAAATCGCTGGTAATATCGTTGGTAATATCGGTGGTAACATTGTTGGTCACATCGGTGGTAGCATCGGTGGAAGCATCGGTGGTAACATAGGTGGAAGCATCATGGGTAACATCGGTGGTCACATCGGTGGTAACATCGGTGGTCACATCGGTGGTAACATCGGTGGTAGCATCGGTGGTAAAATCGGTGTTAACATCGCTGTTAACTTCGCTGGTTATATCGCTGGAAATATCGGTGGACACATCGGTGGTAACATCGCTGGTAACATCGGTAGTAACATCGGTTGTCAAGTTGGTGGTAACATCGGTGGAAACATCGCTTGTAAAATCGCTAGTAACACCGCTGGTAACTTCGCTAGTAATATCTGTTGTACCATTGGTGGTAGCATCGGTGGTAACAACGGTGGTAACATCAGTGGAAACACCGGTGGTGACATCGGTAGTAACATCTGTGGTAACATCGGTGGTAACATCTGTTGTCACATTGGTGGTAACATCGGTGGAAGCATCGCTGGTAACATCGCTAGTTATACCGTTGGTAACATCGCTGGTAACATTGGTGGTAACACCGCTGGTAATATCGGTAGTAACATAGGTTTTCTTATTGATTTTAACATCGTTGGTAACAACAGCGGTAACATCTGTGGTAACATCGGTGGAAACATAGGTGGTAAGATCGGAGCTAAAATCTGTGGAGGAATCGGTGGTAACATCGGTGGTAACATCGGTGGTAACATCGGTGGTAACATTGGTGGTAACATTGGTGGTAACATAGGTGGTAACATCGCTGGTAACACCGCTGGTAACATCGTTGGTAACATCGCTGGTTAAATCGCTAGTACATCCGTGGTAACAACGGCGGTAACATCGGTGGTAACACGACTGGTAACATCGTTGGTAACATCGCATTTAATATCGGTGTTAACACCGCTGGTAATATCACTGGTAACACCGCTAGTCACAACGTTGGTCACATCGATGGTAACATCGCTGGTAACATCGGTGGTAACATCTATTGTCACATTGGTGGTAACATCGGTGGAAACACCGCTGGTAACATCGCTGGTAATATCGTTGGTAATATCGGTGGTAACATTGTTGGTCACATCGGTGGTAGCATCGGTGGAAGCATCGGTGGTAACATCGGTGGAAGCATCATGGGTAACATCGGTGGTAACATCGGTGGTCACATCGGTGGTCACATCGGTGGTCACATCGGTGGTAACATCGGTAGTCACATCGGTGGTAACATCGGTGGTAGCATCGGTGGTAAAATCGGTGGTAACATCGCTGTTAACTTCGCTGGTTATATCGCTGGAAATATCGGTGGACACATCGGTGGTAACATCGCTGGTAACATCGGTAGTAACATCGGTTGTCAAATTGGTGGTAACATCGGTGGAAACATCGCTTGTAAAATCGCTAGTAACACCGCTTGTAACTTCGCTGGTAATATCTGTTGTACCATTGGTGGTAGCATCGGTGGTAACAACGGTGGTAACATCAGTGGAAACACCGGTGGTGACATCGGTAGTAACATCTGTGGTAACATCGGTGGTAACATCTGTTGTCACATTGGTGGTAACATCGGTGGAAGCATCGCTGGTAACATCGCTAGTTATACCGTTGGTAACATCGCTGCTAACATCGGTGGTAACACCGCTGGTAATATCGGTAGTAACATAGGTTTTCACATTGATTTTAACATCGTTGGTAACAACAGCGGTAACATCTGTGGTAACATCGGTGGAAACATAGGTGGTAAGATCGGAGCTAAAATCGGTGGAGGAATCGGTGGTAACATCGCTGTTAACATCTGTGGTAACATCGGTGGTAAAATCGGTGGTAACATCGCTGTTAACTTCGCTGGTTATTTTGCTGGTAATATCGGTGCTCACAGCGGTGGTTACATTGGTGGTAACATCGGTGGTAACATCAAAAGTTCCATAGGTGGTTACAAAGGTGGTACCATCGCTGGTACCATCTTTGGTAACCTTGTTGTTAACATCGGTGGCAACATCGGTTGTATTATCGGTGGTCACATCGGTGGTAACATCGTTGGTAACATCGGTCGTATCATCGGTGGTAACATCGTTTTAATGATCGGTTGTAACACCTCTTGTAGCATCGCTGGTAACACCGCTGGTAATATCGTTGGTAACACCGCTGGTAATATCGGTGGTAACATCGGTGGAAGCATCAATGATAACATCGCTTTTAATATCGGTCTTAACACCGCTGGAAATATCGGTGGTAACATCGCTGGTAACATCGTTGGTAACATCGCTATTAATATCGGTCTTAACACCGCTGGAAGTATCGGTGGTAACACCGTTGGTAACATCGTTGGTAACATCGCTGGTTATATCGCTGGTAATATCGGTGCTCACAGCGGTCTTAACACCGCTGGAAATATCGGTGGTAACACCGCTGGTAACATCGTTGGTAACATCGCTCTTAATATCGTTCTTAACACCACTGGAAATATCGGTGGTAACACCGCTGGTAACATCGTTGGTAACATCGTTGGTTATATCGCTGGTAATATCGGTGCTCACAGCGGTGGTTACATTGGTGGTAACATCGGTTGTAACATCGGCAGTTACGTAGGTAGTTACACCGGTGCTACCATCGCTGTTACCATCTTTGGTAACCTTGTTGTTAACATATGTGGCAACATCGGTTGTATCTTCAGTGGTCACATCTGTGGTAGCATCGCTGGAAAAACAACTGGTAATATCGCTTTAAACATCGGTGGTAACATTTGTGGAAACATTGGTGGTAAGATCGGTTGTATCATCGCTAGTAACATCGCTGGTAACACCGCTGGTAATATCGGTGGTAACATCGGTTTTCACATTGGTGGTAACATCGGAGGTGTTCACGTCAGAAGGCCCTTCGTGGCGGCCGCGGCGCCACCTCTGTCCACTGAGCCGCCAAAGCTTTGGCCGCTCTTGCTCTCCCGCAAGTCGGCTCTTCGCGCACTGCTCATCGGGCTAGTCTAAGCGCTCCCGCGCCCACTCTTCGATGTTCGCGAACGCCCGCTCCCGAGTTCCCGAGCTTCGCTCGGCTAGTTCGCGCTCCACTTCTCGGGCCCGCTCTCGCACTGTTAAGCGTAGCTTATCGGTCGGGAGAGCAGCCCTTACATTTAAGCTATTTAGTACCATGTATGCAGTGCAATAAAGCTGACGATTTTTGAATTGCCCACGACGCCCCCGCCTTACTCATCACCTTCGCTTGCGTGGGAATTTTCACTTGGGCTACATTTCCAGGATCTTTAGCGGCAGGATAGCCCCCCTACAAACAGGAGGTAACAACGGTGGTAACATCGGAGCGAAAATCGGTGGAAGCATCGGTGGTAACATCGCTGGTAACATCAGTGGAAGCATTGGTGGTAACGCGGGTGGTAACATCGGTGGAAACATCTGTGTCAACATCGGTAGTAACAAGGGTGGTAACATTGGTGGTAACATCGGTGATCTCATGGGTGGTCACATCGGTGGTGACATCGGTGGTCATTGCGGTGATAACATCGGTGGAAACATAAGTCGTATGATCGGTGTTAACATCGGTAAAAACACCGCCGGTAACATCGCTGGTAACACCGCTGGTATCATCGCTTGTAACATCGCTTTTAATATTGGTGGTAACATCGGTGATAATATCGGTGGAAACATTGGTGGTCACATAGGTGGAAAAATCGTTGGTAACATCGATGGTAACATCGATGGAAACTTCGATGGTAACCTAGGTGGTAACATCGGTGGTAACATTGGTGGTAACATCGGTTGTCACATTGGTGGTAACATCGGTGGAAACATCACTGGTAACATCGCTAGTAACACCGCTGGTAACGTCGCTGGTAAGATCTGTGGTAACATAGGTAGTAGCATCGGTGCTAACAACGGTGGTAACATCAGTGGAAACACCGTTGGTGACATCGGTTGTAACATCTGTGGTAGCATCGCTGGTAACATCGCTAGGAACACAGCTGGTAATATCGCTTGAAACATTGGTGGTAACATCGGTGGAAGCATCGGTGGTAACAACGGTGGTATCAACGGTGGTAGCATCGGTGGAAACATAGGTGGTAAGATCGGAGCTAAAATCGGTGGAGAAATCGATGTTAACATCGCTGATAACACAGCTGGTAATATCGGTGGTAACATCGGTGGAAGCATCGGTGGTAACATCCGTGGTAACATCGGTGGTCATAGCGGTGGTAACATCGGTGGAAACATCGGTGGAAACAAATGTGGTATGATCGGTGGTAGCATCGATGGTAACATCGGTTGTAATATCGGTGGTCATAGCGTTGGTAATATCGGTAGAAACATATGTGGTATGATCGATGGTAACATCGGTGGAAACATCGTTGGTAACCTAGGTGGTAACATCGGTGGTAACATTGGTGGTAACATTGGTGGTAACATTGGTGGTAACATTGGTGGTAACATTGGTGGTAACATTGTTGGTAACATCGGTGGTACCATCGCTAGTACCATCGCTAGTAACTTCTGTGGTTACATCTGTCAAAGCATCGGTGGTAAAATCGGTGGTAACATCGCTGGTAATATCTGGGATAACATCGGTGGTAACATCGATGGTAACTTCGCTGGTAATATCTGGGATAACACCGCTTGTAACATCGGTTGTAACATTGGTGGTCATAGCGGTGGTAACATCGGTGGTAACATCGGTGGAAACGTATGTGGTAACATAGGTGGTACCATCGCTAGTATCTTCTGTGCTTACATCTGTCGAAGCATCGGTGGTAAAATCGGTGGAAACATCACTGGTAACATCGCTAGTAACACCGCTGGTTACATCGCTGGTAAGATCTGTGGTAACATCGGTGGTAGCATCGGTGCTAACAACGGTGGTAACATCAGTTTAAACACCGCTGGTGACATCGGTTGTAACATCTGTGGTAGCATCGCTGCTAACATCGCTAGGAACACAGCTGGTAATATCGCTTGAAACATTGGTGGTAACATCGGTGGAAGCATCGGTGGTAATATCGGTGGTAACATCGGTGGAAACATCGGTGGAAACATCGGTGGTTAAACTGGTGGTAACACCGGTAGTAACATCGGTGGCAACATCGGTGGTCACATCGGTGGCAAAATCGGTGGTAACATCGCTGGTAACGCCGCTGGTAAGATCGCTGGTAACATCGGTTGTTACATCGGTGGTGACATCGGTGGTGACATCGGTGGAAATATCGGTGTAAGCATTGGTGGTAACTTCAGTGGTTACATCGGTGATTACATCGGTGGTAACATCGGTGGTAACATCGGTGGCTACATCGGTCTTTACATCTGTGGTAACTTCGGTGATAACATCGGTGGTAACATCGGTAGAAACGCGGGTGGTAACAATGGTGGTAACATCTGTGGAAGCATCGGTGGTAACATCCGTTGTAACATCGGTGGTAACATAGCTGGTAACATCGGTGGAAACATAGGTGGTATGATCGGTGAAAACATCGCTGGTAACATCGCTGGTAACATCGCTGGTAACATCGCTGGTAACACCGCTGGTAACACCGCTTGTAACATCGCTTTAAACATCGATGGTAATATCGGTGGCCACATTGGTGGAAAAATCGGTGGTAAGATCGGTGGGGAAATCTGTGTTGTCATAGCTGGAAACACCGCTGTTAACACCGTTTTTATCATCGCTTCAAACATCGGTGGTAACATCTGTGGTCATATCGGTAGTAATATCGGTGGTAACATCGCTGGAAACATAGGTGGTATGAACGTTGGTAACATCGGTGATAACATCGCTGGTTACATCGCTGATAACACCGCTGATATCATCGCTTGTAACATTGATTGTAATATCGGTGGTAACATCGGTGGTCACATCGCTGGTAACACCGCTGGTAACATCGGTGGTAACATTGCTGATTATATTGTTGGTAATATCGGTGGTAACATTGGTGGTAAGCGATAGCTGGTAACATCTGTGGCTACACCGAAGGTATCATCGATGGTAACATCGGTGGAAGCATTGGTGGTATCGCGGGTGGTAACATCGGTGGAAACATCTGTGGTAACATCGGTGGTAACAAGGGTGGTGACATCGGAGGTAACATCGGTGGTAACAAGGGTGGTGACATCGGAGGTATCATCGATGGTAACATCGGTGGAAGCATTGGTGGTATCGCGGGTGGTAACTTCGGTGGTAACCTAGGTGGTAACATCGGTTGTAATTTCGCTTCTTACATCGGTGGTAGAGTCGGTGGTAACATCCGTGGTAACAACGGTAGTAACATCGGTGGTAACATCGGTGGTAACATTGGTGGTAACATTGGTGGTAGCATCGGTTGTCACATTGGTGGTAACATCGGTGGAAACATCACTGGTAACATCGCTAGTAACACCGCTGGTAACATCGCTGGTAACATCGGTGGTAGCATCGGTGCTAACAACGGTGGTAACGTCGGTGGTAATATCGGTTGTATCATCGGTGGTCACATATGTGGTAACATCTGTTGTAATTTCGCTTCTAACATCGGTGGTAGAATCGGTGGTAGCATCGGTGGTAACATCAGTGGTAACATCGGTGGTCATAGCGGTGGTAACATCGGTGGACACAAATGTGGTGTGATCGGTGGGAACATCGGTGGGGAAATCGGTGGTATCATAGCTGGTAAAACCGCTGATAACACAGTTTTTATTATCACTAGAAGCATCGGTGGTAACATCGGTGGTCATATCGGTAGTAATATAGGTGGTAACATTGCTGGAAACATAGGTGGTATAAACGGTGGTAGCATCGGTGAAAACATCGCTGGTTACATCGCTGGTAACACCGCTGATATCACCGCTTATAACATTGATTATAATATCGGTGGTAACATCGGTGGTCACATCGCTGGTAACACCGCTGGTTACATCGGTGGTAACATTGCTGGTAATATTGGTGGTAACATCGGTGGTAACATCGGTGGTAACATCGGTGGTAACCGATTGCTGATATCATCTGTGGCTACACCGAAGGTATCATCGATGGTAACATCGGTGGAAGCATTGGTGGTAACGCGGGTGGTAACATCGGTGGAAACATCTGTGGTAACATCGGTTGTAACAAGGGTGGTCATTGCGGTGATAACATCGGTGGTAACATCGGTGGAAACATAAGTTGTATGATCGGTGGTAACATCGGTGAAAACACCGCCGGTAACATCGCTGGTAACACCGCTGGTAACACCGCTTGTATCATCGCTTTAAACATCGATGGTCATATCGGTGTAAAAATCGGTGGCCACATTGGTGGCAAAATCGGTGGTAACATCGGTGGTCATTGCGGTGATAACATCGGTGGTAACATCGGTGGAAACATAAGTTGTATGATCTGTGGTAACATCGGTGAAAACACCGCCGGTAACATCGCTGGTAACACCGCTGGTATCACCGCTTGTAACATCGCTTTTAATATTGGTGGTAACATCGGTGGTAATATCGGTGGAAACATTGGTGGTCACATCGGTGGAAAAATCGTTGGTAACATCGATGGTAACATCGATGGAAACTTCGATGGTAACCTAGGTGGTAACCTAGGTGGTAACATCGGTGGTAACATCGGTGGTAACATTGGTGGTAACATCGGTTGTCACATTGGTGGTAACATCGGTGGAAACATCACTGGTAACATCGCTAGTAACACCGCTGGTAACATCGCTGGTAAGATCTGTGTTAACATAGGTAGTAGCATTTGTGCTAACAACGGTGGTAACATCAGTGGAAACACCGCTGGTGACATCGGTTGTAACATTTGTGGTAGCATCGCTGGTAACATCGCTAGGAACACAGCTGGTAATATCGCTTGAAACATTGGTGGTAACATCGGTGGAAGCATCGGTGGTAACATCGGTGGTAACAACGGTGGTATCAACGGTGGTAGCATCGGTGGAAACATAGGTGGTAAGATCGGAGCTAAAATCGGTGGAGAAATCGCTGGTAACATCGCTGATAACACAGCTGGTAATATCGGTGGTAACATCGGTGGAAGCATCGGTGGTAACATCCGTGGTAACCTAGGTGGTAACACCGGTGGTAATATCGGTTGTATCATCGGTGGTCACATATGTGGTAACATCTGTTGTAATTTCGCTTCTAACATCGGTGGTAGCATCGGTGGTCATAGCGGTGGTAACATCGGTGGTAACATCGGTGGTCATACCGGTGGTAACATCGGTGGAAACAAATGTGGTATGATCGGTGGTAGCATCGGTGGTAACATCGGTTGTAATATCGATGGTCATAGCGTTGGTAACATCGGTGGAAACATCTGTGGTAACATCGGTTGTAACAAGGGTGGTAACATTGGTGGTAACATCGGTGGTCTCATCGGTGGTCACATCGGTGGTGAAATCGGTGGTATAATCGGTGTTACATCGCTGGTAACACCGCTGGTAACAACGCTGGTAACACCTTGTATCATCGCTTTAAACATCGCTGGTCATATCGGTGTAAAAATCGGTGGCCACATTGGTGGCAAAATCGGTGGTAACATCGGTGGTAACATCGGTGGTAACATCGGTGGTAACATCGGTGGTCTTTGCGGTGATAACATTGGTGGTAACATCGGTGGAAACACCGCCGGTAACATCGTTGGTAACACCGCTGGTATCACCGCTTGAAACATCGCTTTTAATATTGGTGGAAACATCGGTGGTAATATCGGTGGAAACATTGTTGGTCACATCGGTGGAAAAATCGGTGGTAACATCGCTGGTAACTTCGCTGGTAATTTCTGGGATAACATCGGTGGTAACATCGGTGGTAACTTCGCTGGTAATATCTGGGATAACACCGCTTGTAACATCGGTTGTAACATTGGTAGTCATAGCGGTGGTAACATCGGTGGAAACGTATGTGGTAATATAGGTGGTACCATCGCTAGTATCTTCTGTGCTTACATCTGTCGAAGCATCGGTGGTAAAATCGGTGGAAACATCACTGGTAACATCGCTAGTAACACCGCTGGTTACATCGCTGGTAAGATCTGTGGTAACATCGGTGGTAGCATCGGTGCTAACAACGGTGGTAACATCAGTTTAAACACCGCTGGTGACATCGGTTGTAACATCTGTGGTAGCATCGCTGCTAACATCGCTAGGAACACAGCTGGTAATATCGCTTGAAACATTGGTGGTAACATCGGTGGAAGCATCGGTGGTAATATCGGTGGTAACATCGGTGGAAGCATCGCTGCTAACATCGCTAGGAACACAGCTGGTAATATCGCTTGAAACATTGGTGGTAACATCGGTGGAAGCATCGGTGGTAATATCGGTGGTAACATCGGTGGAAACATCTGTGGTAACATCGGTTGTAACAAGGGTGGTAACATTGGTGGTAACATCGGTGGTCTCATCGGTGGTCACATCGGTGGTGACATCGGTGGTGACATCGGTGGTATAATCGGTGTTACATCGCTGGTAACACCGCTGGTAACAACGCTGGTAACACCTTGTATCATCGCTTTAAACATCGCTGGTCATATCGGTGTAAAAATCGGTGGCCACATTGGTGGCAAAATCGGTGGTAACATCGGTGGTAACATCGGTGGTAACATCGGTGGTAACATCGGTGGTAACATCGGTGGTCTTTGCGGTGATAACATTGGTGGTAACATCGGTGGAAACACCGCCGGTAACATCGTTGGTAACACCGCTGGTATCACCGCTTGAAACATCGCTTTTAATATTGGTGGAAACATCGGTGGTAATATCGGTGGAAACATTGTTGGTCACATCGGTGGAAAAATCGGTGGTAACATCGCTGGTAACTTCGCTGGTAATTTCTGGGATAACATCGGTGGTAACATCGGTGGTAACTTCGCTGGTAATATCTGGGATAACACCGCTTGTAACATCGGTTGTAACATTGGTAGTCATAGCGGTGGTAACATCGGTGGAAACGTATGTGGTAATATAGGTGGTACCATCGCTAGTATCTTCTGTGCTTACATCTGTCGAAGCATCGGTGGTAAAATCGGTGGAAACATCACTGGTAACATCGCTAGTAACACCGCTGGTTACATCGCTGGTAAGATCTGTGGTAACATCGGTGGTAGCATCGGTGCTAACAACGGTGGTAACATCAGTTTAAACACCGCTGGTGACATCGGTTGTAACATCTGTGGTAGCATCGCTGCTAACATCGCTAGGAACACAGCTGGTAATATCGCTTGAAACATTGGTGGTAACATCGGTGGAAGCATCGGTGGTAACAACGGTGGTATCAACGGTGGTAGCATCGGTGGAAACATAGGTGGTAAGATCGGAGCTAAAATCGATGGAGAAATCGCTGGTAACATCGCTGATAACACAGCTGGTAATATCGGTGGTAACATCGGTGGAAGCATCGGTGGTAACATCCGTGGTAACATCGGTGGTAACATCCGTGGTAACATCGGTGGTAACATCGGTGGTAATATCGGTTGTATCATCGGAGGTCACATATGTGGTAACATCTGTGGTAATTTCGCTTCTAACATCGGTGGTAGACTCGGTGGTAGCAACGGTGGTAACCTAGGTGGTAACCTAGGTGGTAACCTAGGTGGTAACACCGGTGGTAACATCGGTTGTAATATCGGTGGTCATAGCGTTGGTAACATCGGTGGAAACATCTGTGGTAACATCGCTGGTAACGCCGCTGGTAAGATCGCTGGTAACATCGGTGGTCTCATCGGTGGTCACATCGGTGGTGACATCGGTGGTGACATCGGTGGTATAATCGGTGTTACATCGCTGGTAACATCGCTGGTAACACCGCTGATATCACCGCTTGTAACATCGCTTTTAATATTGGTGGTAACATCGGTGCTAATATCGGTGGAAACATTGGTGGTCACATCGGTGGAAAAATCGTTGGAAACATCGGTGGTTCCATTGGTGGTAACACCGGTAGTAACATCGGTGGCAACATTGGTGGTCACATCGATGGAAACTTCGATGGTAACCTAGGTGGTAACATCGGTGGTAACATCGGTGGCAACATCGGTGGTCACATCGGTGGAAACATAGGTGGTATGATCGGTGAAAACATCGCTGGTAACATCGCTGGTAACATCGCTGGTAACACCGCTGGTAACACCGCTTGTAACATCGCTTTAAACATCGATGGTCATATCGGGGGCCACATCGGTGGAAACATCTGTGGTAACATCGGTTGTAACAAGGGTGGTAACATTGGTGGTAACATCGGTGGTCTCATCGGTGGTCACATCGGTGGTGACATCGGTGGTATAATCGGTGTTACATCGCTGGTAACACCGCTGGTAACAACGCTGGTAACACCTTGTATCATCGCTTTAAACATCGCTGGTCATATCGGTGTAAAAATCGGTGGCCACATTGGTGGCAAAATCGGTGGTAACATCGGTGGTAACATCGGTGGTAACATCGGTGGTAACATCGGTGGTCTTTGCGGTGATAACATTGGTGGTAACATCGGTGGAAACACCGCCGGTAACATCGTTGGTAACACCGCTGGTATCACCGCTTGAAACATCGCTTTTAATATTGGTGGAAACATCGGTGGTAATATCGGTGGAAACATTGTTGGTCACATCGGTGGAAAAATCGGTGGTAACATCGCTGGTAACTTCGCTGGTAATTTCTGGGATAACATCGGTGGTAACATCGGTGGTAACTTCGCTGGTAATATCTGGGATAACACCGCTTGTAACATCGGTTGTAACATTGGTAGTCATAGCGGTGGTAACATCGGTGGAAACGTATGTGGTAATATAGGTGGTACCATCGCCAGTATCTTCTGTGCTTACATCTGTCGAAGCATCGGTGGTAAAATCGGTGGAAACATCACTGGTAACATCGCTAGTAACACCGCTGGTTACATCGCTGGTAAGATCTGTGGTAACATCGGTGGTAGCATCGGTGCTAACAACGGTGGTAACATCAGTTTAAACACCGCTGGTGACATCGGTTGTAACATCTGTGGTAGCATCGCTGCTAACATCGCTAGGAACACAGCTGGTAATATCGCTTGAAACATTGGTGGTAACATCGGTGGAAGCATCGGTGGTAATATCGGTGGTAACATCGGTGGAAGCATCGCTGCTAACATCGCTAGGAACACAGCTGGTAATATCGCTTGAAACATTGGTGGTAACATCGGTGGAAGCATCGGTGGTAATATCGGTGGTAACATCGGTGGAAACATCTGTGGTAACATCGGTTGTAACAAGGGTGGTAACATTGGTGGTAACATCGGTGGTCTCATCGGTGGTCACATCGGTGGTGACATCGGTGGTGACATCGGTGGTATAATCGGTGTTACATCGCTGGTAACAACGCTGGTAACAACGCTGGTAACACCTTGTATCATCGCTTTAAACATCGCTGGTCATATCGGTGTAAAAATCGGTGGCCACATTGGTGGCAAAATCGGTGGTAACATCGGTGGTAACATCGGTGGTAACATCGGTGGTAACATCGGTGGTCTTTGCGGTGATAACATTGGTGGTAACATCGGTGGAAACACCGCCGGTAACATCGTTGGTAACACCGCTGGTATCACCGCTTGAAACATCGCTTTTAATATTGGTGGAAACATCGGTGGTAATATCGGTGGAAACATTGTTGGTCACATCGGTGGAAAAATCGGTGGTAACATCGCTGGTAACTTCGCTGGTAATTTCTGGGATAACATCGGTGGTAACATCGGTGGTAACTTCGCTGGTAATATCTGGGATAACACCGCTTGTAACATCGGTTGTAACATTGGTAGTCATAGCGGTGGTAACATCGGTGGAAACGTATGTGGTAATATAGGTGGTACCATCGCTAGTATCTTCTGTGCTTACATCTGTCGAAGCATCGGTGGTAAAATCGGTGGAAACATCACTGGTAACATCGCTAGTAACACCGCTGGTTACATCGCTGGTAAGATCTGTGGTAACATCGGTGGTAGCATCGGTGCTAACAACGGTGGTAACATCAGTTTAAACACCGCTGGTGACATCGGTTGTAACATCTGTGGTAGCATCGCTGCTAACATCGCTAGGAACACAGCTGGTAATATCGCTTGAAACATTGGTGGTAACATCGGTGGAAGCATCGGTGGTAACAACGGTGGTATCAACGGTGGTAGCATCGGTGGAAACATAGGTGGTAAGATCGGAGCTAAAATCGATGGAGAAATCGCTGGTAACATCGCTGATAACACAGCTGGTAATATCGGTGGTAACATCGGTGGAAGCATCGGTGGTAACATCCGTGGTAACATCGGTGGTAACATCCGTGGTAACATCGGTGGTAACATCGGTGGTAATATCGGTTGTATCATCGGAGGTCACATATGTGGTAACATCTGTGGTAATTTCGCTTCTAACATCGGTGGTAGAATCGGTGGTAGCAACGGTGGTAACCTAGGTGGTAACCTAGGTGGTAACACCGGTGGTAACATCGGTTGTAATATCGGTGGTCATAGCGTTGGTAACATCGGTGGAAACATCTGTGGTAACATCGCTGGTAACGCCGCTGGTAAGATCGCTGGTAACATCGGTGGTCTCATCGGTGGTCACATCGGTGGTGACATCGGTGGTGACATCGGTGGTATAATCGGTGTTACATCGCTGGTAACATCGCTGGTAACACCGCTGATATCACCGCTTGTAACATCGCTTTTAATATTGGTGGTAACATCGGTGCTAATATCGGTGGAAACATTGGTGGTCACATCGGTGGAAAAATCGTTGGAAACATCGGTGGTTCCATTGGTGGTAACACCGGTAGTAACATCGGTGGCAACATTGGTGGTCACATCGATGGAAACTTCGATGGTAACCTAGGTGGTAACATCGGTGGTAACATCGGTGGCAACATCGGTGGTCACATCGGTGGAAACATAGGTGGTATGATCGGTGAAAACATCGCTGGTAACATCGCTGGTAACATCGCTGGTAACACCGCTGGTAACACCGCTTGTAACATCGCTTTAAACATCGATGGTCATATCGGGGGCCACATTGGTGGAAAAATCGGCGGTAACATCGGTGGGGAAATCGGTGTTGTCATAGCTGGAAAACCGCTGGTAACACCGTTTTTATCATCGCTTGAAACATCGGTGGTAACATCTGTGGTCATATCGGTAGTAATATCAGTGGTAACATCGCTGGAAGCACCGGTGATATCACCGCTTGTAACATCGCTTGTAAAATAAGTGATAACATCGCTGGTAACACCGCTGGTGATATCGGTGGACACACCGCTGGTAACATCGCTGGTAGCTTCGGTCGTCACATCGATGGTAATATCGGTGGTAACATCGCCGTTAGCGCCACTGGTAAGATCGCTGGTAACATCGGTTGTTACATCGGTGGTGACATCGGTGGAAATATCGGTGTAAGCATTGGTGGTAACTTCAGTGGTTACATCGGTGATTACATCGGTGGTAACTTCGGTGGTAACATCGGTGGTAACAGCTGTGGCTACATCGGTGTTTAAATCTTTGGTAACTTCGGTGGTAACATCGGTGGTAACATCGGTAGAAACGCGGGTGGTAACAACGGTGGTAACATCTGTGGAAGCATCGGTGGTAACATCGGTGGTAACATCGGTGGTAACATCGGTGGTAACTTCGGTGGTAACCTAGGTGGTAACTTCGGTTGTAATTTCGCTTCTTACATCGGTGGTAGCATCCGTGGTAACAACGGTGGTAACATCGGTGGTTACATCGGTGTTAACATCGGTGGTTATATCGGTTGTATCATTGGTGGTAACATCGGTGGTAACCTAGGTTGTAACATCGGTTGTAATTTCACTTCTAACATCGGTGGTAGAATCAGTGGTAACATCGGTGGTAACATCGGTGGTATCATCGGTGGTAACATCGGTGGTCATTGCGGTGATAACATCGGTGGAAACATAACTTGTATGATCGGTGGTAATATCGGTGAAAACACCGCCGGTAACATCGCTGGTAACACCGCTGGTATCACCGCTTGTAACATCGCTTTTAACATTGGTGGTAACATCGGAGGTAACATCGGTAGTAACAAGGGTAGTAACTTCAGTGGTAACATTGATGGTACAATCGCTGGTAACATCAGTAATAACATCGGTGGTCACATCGGTTGTAACATCGGTAGAACCATCGGTGGTAACATCAGTGGTAACATCGGTGGTAACTTCGGTGGTAACCTAGGTGGTAACTTCGGTTGTAATTTCGCTTCTTACATCGGTGGTAGAATCGGTGGTAGCATCCGTGGTAACAACGGTGGTAACATCGGTGGTTACATCTGTGTAAACATCGGTGGTTATATCGGTTGTATCATTGGTGGTAACATCTGTGGTAACATCGGTGGTAACCTAGGTGGTAACATCGGTTGTAATTTCACTTCTAACATCGGTGGTAGAATCGGTGGTAACATCGGTGGAAACATCGGTGGAAACAAATGTGGTATGATCGAAGGGAACATCGGTGGGGAAATCGGTGGTATCATAGCTGGTAAAACCGCTGGTAACACAGTTTTTATCATCGCTTGAAGCATCGGTGGTAACATCGGTGGTCACATCGGTTGTAACATCGGTAGAACCATCGATGGTCACATCGCTGGTAACACCGCTGGTTACATCGGTGGTAACATTGCTGGTAACACCGCTGGTAACATCGGTGGTTACATTGCTGGTAATATTGGTGGTAATATCGGTGGTAACATCGGTGGTAAGCGATAGCTGGTAACATCTGTGGCTACACCGAAGGTATCATCGATGGTAACATCGGTGGAAGCATTGGTGGTATCGCGGGTGGTAACATCGGTGGAAACATCTGTGGTAACATCGGTGGTAACAAGGGTGGTAACATTGGTGGTAACATCGGAGGTAACATCGGTGGTAACAAGGGTGGTAACTTCAGTGGTAACATTGGTGGTACAATCGCTGGTAACATCAGTAATAACATCGGTGGTCACATCGGTTGTAACATCGGTAGAACCATCGGTGGTAACATCGGTGGTAACATCGGTGGTAACATCGGTGGTAACATCGGTGGTAACTTCGGTGGTAACCTAGGTGGTAATTTCGGTTCACACATCGGTGGTAGAATCGGTGGTAACATCCGTGGTAACAAAGGTGGTAACATCGGTGGTTACATCGGTGTTAACATCGGTGGTAACCTAGGTGGTAACATCGGTTGTAATTTCACTTCTAACATCGGTGGTAGAATCGGTGGTAACATCGGTGGTAACATCGGTGGTCATTGCGGTGATAACATCGGTGGTAACATCGGTGGTAACATCGGTGGAAATATAAGTTGTATGATCGGTGGTAACATCGGTGAAAACACCGCCGGTAACATCGCTGGTAACACCGCTGGTATCACCGCTTGTAACATCGCTTTTAATATTGGTGGTAACATCGGTGGTATTATCGGTGGAAACATCGATGGTAACATCGATGGAAACTTCGATGGTAACCTAGGTGGTAACAGCGGTGGTAACATTGGTGGTAACATCGGTTGTCACATTGGTGGTAACATCGGTGGAAACATCACTGGTAACATCGCTAGTAACACCGCTAGTAACATCGCTGGTAAGATCTGTGGTAACATCGGTGGTAGCATCGGTGGTAGCATCGGTGCTAACAACGGTGGTAACATCAGTGGAAACACCGCTGGTGACATCGGTTGTAACATCTGTGGTATCATCGCTGGTAACATCGCTAGGAACACAGCTGGTAATATCGCTTGAAACATTGGTGGTTACATCGGTGGAAGCATCGGTGGTAACATCGGTGGTAACAACGGTGGTATCAACGGTGGTAGCATCGGTGGAAACATATGTGGTAAGATCGGAGCTAAAATCAGTGGAGAAATCGCTGGTAACATCGCTGATAACACAGCTGGTAATATCGGTGGTAACATCGGTGGAAGCATCGGTGGTAACATCCGTGGTAACATCGGTGGTAACATCCGTGGTAACATCGGTGGTAACATCGGTGGTAATATCGGTTGTATCATCGGAGGTCACATATGTGGTAACATCTGTGGTAATTTCGCTTCTAACATCGGTGGTAGAATCGGTGGTAGCAACGGTGGTAACATCGGTGGTAACATCGGTGGTCAGAGCGGTGGTAACATCGGTGGAAACAATTGTGGTATGATCGGTGGTAACACCGCTGATAACACCGCTTGTAACATCGGTTGTAATATCGGTGGTCATAGCGTTGGTAACATCGGTGGAAACGTATGTGGTATGATCGATGGTAACATCGGTGGAAACATCGTTGGTAACATAGGTGGTAACATCGGAGGTAACATTGGTGGTAACATTGGTTGCAACATTGGTGGTAACATAGGTGGTACCATCGCTAGTAACTTCTGTGGTTACATCTGTCGAAGCATCGGTGGTAAAATCGGTGGAAACATCACTGGTAACATCGCTAGTAACACCGCTGGTAACATCGCTGGTAAGATCTGTGGTAACATCGGTGGTAGCATCGGTGCTAACAACGGTGGTAACATCAGTGGAAACACCGCTGGTGACATCGGTTGTAACATCTGCGGTAGCATCGCTGCTAACATCGCTAGGAACACAGCTGGTAATATCGCTTGAAACATTGGTGGTTACATCGGTGGAAGCATCGGTGGTAATTTCGGTGGTAACATCGGTGGAAACATCGGTGGTTCCATTGGTGGTAACACCGGTAGTAACATCGGTGGCAACATCGGTGGTCACATCGGTGGAAAAATCGGTGGTAACATCGATGGGGAAACCGGTGGTATCATTGCTGGGAACACGGCTGGTAACACCGCTTGTAACATCGCTTGTAAAATAAGTGATAACATCGCTGGTAACACCGCTGGTGACATCGGTGGACACACCGCTGGTAACATCGCTTGTAGCTTCGGTCGTCAAATCGATGGTAACATCGGTGGTCAGAGCGGTGGTAACATCGGTGGAAACATCGGTGGAAACATATGTGGTATGATCGGTGGTAACATCGGTGAAAACACCGCCGGTAACATCGCTGGTAACACCGCTGGTATCACCGCTTGTAACATCGCTTTTAATATTGGTGGTAACATCGGAGGTAATATCGGTGGAAACATCGATGGTAACATCGATGGAAACTTCGATGGTAACCTAGGTGGTAACAGCGGTGGTAACATTGGTGGTAACATCGGTTGTCACATTGGTGGTAACATCGGTGGAAACATCACTGGTAACATCGCTAGTAACACCGCTAGTAACATCGCTGGTAAGATCTGTGGTAACATCGGTGGTAGCATCGGTGGTAGCATCGGTGCTAACAACGGTGGTAACATCAGTGGAAACACCGCTGGTGACATCGGTTGTAACATCTGTGGTATCATCGCTGGTAACATCGCTAGGAACACAGCTGGTAATATCGCTTGAAACATTGGTGGTTACATCGGTGGAAGCATCGGTGGTAACATCGGTGGTAACAACGGTGGTATCAACGGTGGTAGCATCGGTGGAAACATATGTGGTAAGATCGGAGCTAAAATCAGTGGAGAAATCGCTGGTTACATCGCTGATAACACAGCTGGTAATATCGGTGGTAACATCGGTGGAAGCATCGGTGGTAACATCCGTGGTAACATCGGTGGTAACATCCGTGGTAACATCGGTGGTAGCATCGGTGCTAACAACGGTGGTAACATCAGTGGAAACACCGCTGGTGACATCGGTTGTAACATCTGCGGTAGCATCGCTGCTAACATCGCTAGGAACACAGCTGGTAATATCGCTTGAAACATTGGTGGTAACATCGGTGGAAGCATCGGTGGTAATTTCGGTGGTAACATCGGTGGAAACATCGGTGGTTCCATTGGTGGTAACACCGGTAGTAACATCGGTGGCAACATCGGTGGTCACATCGGTGGAAAAATCGGTGGTAACATCGATGGGGAAACCGGTGGTATCATTGCTGGGAACACGGCTGGTAACACCGCTTGTAACATCGCTTGTAAAATAAGTGATAACATCGCTGGTAGCACCGCTGGTGACATCTTTGGACACACCGCTGGTAACATCGCTTGTAGCTTCGGTCGTCAAATCGATGGTAACATCGGTGGTAACATCGGTGGTAACATCGGTGGTAACATCGGTGGTATCATCGGTGGTAACATCGGTGGTCATTGCGGTGATAACATCGGTGGAAACATAACTTGTATGATCGGTGGTAATATCGGTGAAAACACCGCCGGTAACATCGCTGGTAACACCGCTGGTATCACCGCTTGTAACATCGCTTTTAACATTGGTGGTAACATCGGAGGTAACATCGGTAGTAACAAGGGTAGTAACTTCAGTGGTAACATTGATGGTACAATCGCTGGTAACATCAGTAATAACATCGGTGGTCACATCGGTTGTAACATCGGTAGAACCATCGGTGGTAACATCAGTGGTAACATCGGTGGTAACTTCGGTGGTAACCTAGGTGGTAACTTCGGTTGTAATTTCGCTTCTTACATCGGTGGTAGAATCGGTGGTAGCATCCGTGGTAACAACGGTGGTAACATCGGTGGTTACATCGGTGTAAACATCGGTGGTTATATCGGTTGTATCATTGGTGGTAACATCTGTGGTAACATCGGTGGTAACCTAGGTGGTAACATCGGTTGTAATTTCACTTCTAACATCGGTGGTAGAATCGGTGGTAACATCGGTGGTAACATCGGTGGTAACATCGGTGGAAACATCGGTGGAAACAAATGTGGTATGATCGGTGGGAACATCGGTGGGGAAATCGGTGGTATCATAGCTGGTAAAACCGCTGGTAACACAGTTTTTATCATCGCTTGAAGCATCGGTGGTAACATCGGTGGTCACATCGGTTGTAACATCGGTAGAACCATCGATGGTCACATCGCTGGTAACACCGCTGGTTACATCGGTGGTAACATTGCTGGTAACACCGCTGGTAACATCGGTGGTAACATTGCTGGTAATATTGGTGGTAATATCGGTGGTAACATCGGTGGTAAGCGATAGCTGGTAACATCTGTGGCTACACCGAAGGTATCATCGATGGTAACATCGGTGGAAGCATTGGTGGTATCGCGGGTGGTAACATCGGTGGAAACATCTGTGGTAACATCGGTGGTAACAAGGGTGGTAACATTGGTGGTAACATCGGAGGTAACATCGGTGGTAACAAGGGTGGTAACTTCAGTGGTAACATTGGTGGTACAATCGCTGGTAACATCAGTAATAACATCGGTGGTCACATCGGTTGTAACATCGGTAGAACCATCGGTGGTAACATCGGTGGTAACATCGGTGGTAACATCGGTGGTAACTTCGGTGGTAACCTAGGTGGTAATTTCGGTAGTAATTTCGGTTCACACATCGGTGGTAGAATCGGTGGTAACATCCGTGGTAACAACGGTGGTACCATCGGTGGTTACATCGGTGTTAACATCGGTGGTAACCTAGGTGGTAACATCGGTTGTAATTTCACTTCTAACATCGGTGGTAGAATCGGTGGTAACATCGGTGGTAACATCGGTGGTAATATCGGTGGAAACATCGATGGTAATATCGATGGAAACTTCGATGGTAACCTAGGTGGTAACAGCGGTGGTAACATTGGTGGTAACATCGGTTGTCACATTGGTGGTAACATCGGTGGAAACATCACTGGTAACATCGCTAGTAACACCGCTAGTAACATCGCTGGTAAGATCTGTGGTAACATCGGTGGTAGCATCGGTGGTAGCATCGGTGCTAACAACGAAGGTAACATCAGTGGAAACACCGCTGGTGACATCGGTTGTAACATCTGTGGTATCATCGCTGGTAACATCGCTAGGAACACAGCTGGTAATATCGCTTGAAACATTGGTGGTTACATCGGTGGAAGCATCGGTGGTAAGATCGGTGGTAACAACGGTGGTATCAACGGTGGTAGCATCGGTGGAAACATATGTGGTAAGATCGGAGCTAAAATCAGTGGAGAAATCGCTGGTAACATCGCTGATAACACAGCTGGTAATATCGGTGGTAACATCGGTGGAAGCATCGGTGGTAACATCCGTGGTAACATCGGTGGTAACATCGGTGGTAATATCGGTTGTATCATCGGAGGTCACATATGTGGTAACATCTGTGGTAATTTCGCTTCTAACATCGGTGGTAGAATCGGTGGTAGCAACGGTGGTAACATCGGTGGTAACATCGGTGGTCAGAGCGGTGGTAACATCGGTGGAAACAATTGTGGTATGATCGGTGGTAACACCGCTGATAACACCGCTTGTAACATCGGTTGTAATATCGGTGGTCATAGCGTTGGTAACATCGGTGGAAACGTATGTGGTATGATCGATGGTAACATCAGTGGAAACATCGTTAGTAACATAGGTGGTAACATCGGAGGTAACATTGGTGGTAACATTGGTTGGCACATTGGTGGTAACATAGGTGGTACCATCGCTAGTAACTTCTGTGGTTACATCTGTCGAAGCATCGGTGGTAAAATCGGTGGAAACATCACTGGTAACATCGCTAGTAACACCGCTGGTAACATCGCTGGTAAGATCTGTGGTAACATCGGTGGTAGCATCGGTGCTAACAACGGTGGTAACATCAGTGGAAACACCGCTGGTGACATCGGTTGTAACATCTGCGGTAGCATCGCTGCTAACATCGCTAGGAACACAGCTGGTAATATCGCTTGAAACATTGGTGGTAACATCGGTGGAAGCATCGGTGGTAATTTCGGTGGTAACATCGGTGGAAACATCGGTGGTTCCATTGGTGGTAACACCGGTAGTAACATCGGTGGCAACATCGGTGGTCACATCGGTGGAAAAATCGGTGGTAACATCGATGGGGAAACCGGTGGTATCATTGCTGGGAACACGGCTGGTAACACCGCTTGTAACATCGCTTGTAAAATAAGTGATAACATCGCTGGTAACACCGCTGGTGACATCGGTGGACACACCGCTGGTAACATCGCTTGTAGCTTCGGTCGTCAAATCGATGGTAACATCGGTGGTCAGAGCAGTGGTAACATCGGTGGAAACATCGGTGGAAACAAATGTGGTATGATCGGTGGTAACATCGGTGGGGAAATCGTTGGTATCATCGCCCGGTAACACCGCTGATAACACCGCTTGTAACATCCGTTGTAATATCGGTGGTCATAGCGTTGGTAACATCGGTGGTAACATCGGTGGAAACATATGTGGTATGATCGATGGTAACATCGGTGGAAACATCGTTGGTAACCTAGGTGGTAACATCGGTGGTAACATTGGTGGTAACATTGGTGGTAACATCGGTGGTACCATCGCTTGTAACTTCTGTGGTTACATCTGTCGAAGCATCGGTGGTAAAATCGGTGGAAACATCACTGGTAACATCGCTAGTAACACCGCTGGTAACATCGCTGGTAAGATCTGTGGTAACATCGGTGGTAGCATCGGTGATAACAACGGTGGTAACATCAGTGGAAACACCGCTGGTGACATCGGTTGTAACATCTGCGGTAACATCGCTGCTAACATCGCTAGGAACACAGCTGGTAATATCGCTTGAAACATTGGTGGTTACATCGGTGGAAGCATCGGTGGTAATTTCGGTGGTAACATCGGTGGAAACATCGGTGGTTCCATTGGTGGTAACACCGGTAGTAACATCGGTGGCAACATCGGTGGTCACATCGGTGGAAAAATCGGTGGTAACATCGATGGGGAAACCGGTGGTATCATTGCTGGGAACACGGCTGGTAACACCGCTTGTAACATCGCTTGTAAAATAAGTGATAACATCGCTGGTAACACCGCTGGTGACATCGGTGGACACACCGCTGGTAACATCGCTTGTAGCTTCGGTCGTCAAATCGATGGTAACATCGGTGGTCAGAGCGGTGGTAACATCGGTGGAAACATCGGTGGAAACAAATGTGGTATGATCGGTGGTAACATCGGTGGGGAAATCGTTGGTATCATCGCCCGGTAACACCGCTGATAACACCGCTTGTAACATCCGTTGTAATATCGGTGGTCATAGCGTTGGTAACATCGGTGGTAACATCGGTGGAAACATATGTGGTATGATCGGTGGTAACATCGGTGAAAACACCGCCGGTAACATCGCTGGTAACACCGCTGGTATCACCGCTTGTAACATCGCTTTTAATATTGGTGGTAACATCGGTGGTAATATCGGTGGAAACATCGATGGTAACATCGATGGAAACTTCGATGGTAACCTAGGTGGTAACAGCGGTGGTAACATTGGTGGTAACATCGGTTGTCACATTGGTGGTAACATCGGTGGAAACATCACTGGTAACATCGCTAGTAACACCTCTAGTAACATCGCTGGTAAGATCTGTGGTAACATCGGTGGTAGCATCGGTGGTAGCATCGGTGGTAGCATCGGTGCTAACAACGAAGGTAACATCAGTGGAAACACCGCTGGTGACATCGGTTGTAACATCTGTGGTATCATCGCTGGTAACATCGCTAGGAACACAGCTGGTAATATCGCTTGAAACATTGGTGGTTACATCGGTGGAAGCATCGGTGGTAACATCGGTGGTAACAACGGTGGTATCAACGGTGGTAGCATCGGTGGAAACATATGTGGTAAGATCGGAGCTAAAATCAGTGGAGAAATCGCTGGTTACATCGCTGATAACACAGCTGGTAATATCGGTGGTAACATCGGTGGTAACATTGGTATAACATCGGTGGTAACATTGGTGGTAACATTGGTGGTAACATTGGTGGTAACATCGGTGGTACCATCGCTTGTAACTTCTGTGGTTACATCTGTCGAAGCATCGGTGGTAAAATCGGTGGAAACATCACTGGTAACATCGCTAGTAACACCGCTGGTAACATCGCTGGTAAGATCTGTGGTAACATCGGTGGTAGCATCGGTGCTAACAACGGTGGTAACATCAGTGGAAACACCGCTGGTGACATCGGTTGTAACATCTGCGGTAGCATCGCTGCTAACATCGCTAGGAACACAGCTGGTAATATCGCTTGAAACATTGGTGGTAACATCGGTGGAAGCATCGGTGGTAATATTGGTGGTAACATCCGTGGTAACAACGGTGGTTACATCGGTGGTAATATCGGTTGTATCATCGGTGGTCACATATGTGGTAACATCTGTGGTAATTTCGCTTCTAACATCTGTGGTAGAATCGGTGGTAGCATCGGTGGTAACATCGGTGGTAACATCGGTGGTAACATCGGTGGTCATAGCGGTGGTAACATCGGTGGAAACATCGGTGGAAACAAATGTGGTATGATCGGTGGCCACATTGGTGGAAAAATCGGTGGTAACAACGGTGGGGAAATCGGTGTTGTCATAGCTGGAAACACCGCTGGTAACACCGTTTTTATCATCGCTTGAAACATCGGTGGTAACATCTGTGGTCATATCGGTAGTAATATTGGTGGTAACATCGCTGGAAACATAGGTGGTATGAACGTTGGTAACATCGGTGAAAACATCGTCGGTTACATCGCTGGTAACACCGCTGATATCACCGCTTGTAACATTGAATGTAATATCGGTGGTAACATCGGTGGTCACATCGCTGGTAACACCGCTGGTAACATCGGTGGTAACATTGCTGGTAATATTGGTGGTAATATCGGTGGTAACATTGGTGGTAAGCGATAGCTGGTAACATCTGTGGCTACACCGAAGGTATCATCGATGGTAAAATAGGCGGAAGCATTGGTGGTATCGCGGGTGGTAACATCGGTGGAAACATCTATGGTAACATCGGTGGTAACAAGGGTGGTAACTTCAGTGGTAACATTGGTGGTACAATCGCTGGTAACATCAGTGATAGCATCGGTGGTCACATCGGTTGTAACATCGGTAGAACCATCGGTGGTAACATCGGTGGTACAATCGCTGGTAACATCAGTGATAACATCGGTGGTAACTTCGGTGATGAAATTGGTGGTAACATCGATGATTACATCGGTTTTAACATCACTGGTAACATCTGTGGCTACACAGGTTGTAATATCGGTGGTAACATTGGTGGTAACATCGGTGGTCACATCGGTGGTCACATCGGTGGTCACATCGGTGGTGACATCGGTGGTGACATCGGTGGTAATATCGGTGTAAGCATTGAAGGTAACTTCAGTGGTTACATCGGTGATTACATCGGTGGTAACTTCGGTGGCAACATCGGTGGTAACATCGGTGGCTAAATCGGTCTTTACATCGGTGGTAACTTCGGTGGTAACATCGGTGGTAACATCGGTAGAAACGCGGGTGGTAACAACGGTGGTAACATCTGTGGAAGAATCGGTGGTAACATCCGTGGTAACAACGGTGGTAATATCGGTGGAAACATCTGTGGTAACATCGGAGGTAACATCGGTGGTAACAAGGGTGGTAACATCGGTGGTTACATCGGTGATTACATCGGTGGTAACATGGGTGGTAATATCAGAGGTAACATAGGTGGTAACATCGGTGGTACAATCGCTGGTAACATGAGTGATAACATCGGTGGTAACTTCGGTGATGAAATTGGTGGTAACATCGGTGGTTACATCGGTTGTAACATCACTGGTAACATCTGTGGCTACACCGGTTGTAATATCGGTGGTAACATCGGTGGAAGCATCGGTGGTAACGCGGGTGGTAACATCGTTGGTAACATCTGTGATGACATCTCGCTGGAAACATCGGTGGATGCATCGCTCGTAACATTGGTGGTAACATCGGTGGAATCATCGGTGGTAACATCGGTGGTAGCATCGGTGGATGCATCGGTGGTAACATCGCTGGTTATATCTGTGATTTATCGGTGGAAGCATCGGTGGTAACATTAGTGTCAATATCGGTGGTACCGTCGCTGGTAACACCGCTGGCAACATCGCTGGTAACATAGGTTGTAACATCGGTGGTACCATCTCTGGTACTATCTTTGGTAACATCTTCGGTAACGTCGGACGTAACATCGGTGGAAGCATCGGAGGTAAAGCGGGTGGTAACATCAGTGGAAACATCTGTGGTAACATCGGAGGTAACATCGGTGGTAACAAGGGTGGTAACATTGGTGGTAACATCGGTGGTTACATCGGTGACTACACCGGAGTGTCTGGCTAAGATTAGCGACATATGGGCTGGCCTTAAGATTAGGCATGTCCACGCCAGGGAGATCCCAAGGAGACCCAGAGCTCGCATCTGGTTACCAAAGGGGCAAACTGACCATGCAAGGGTGATTGCCTGTCTGAGGGCCCAGAACCCAGACATCCATACAGAGGACTGGACCATCCTCCGAGCAGAGCACGAAATGAAGGCGAGTCAGCCTTTCCTCCTGCTGATAAACTAGCGCTGTATGGCCCAGCTGGAGGCCAATGACCACAAGGTCCGGTACGGCACCAGGAAGGCCAAGATAAAGGTCTTCTTGGCCGAGCCGGACGAGATATTGGAGGAGGTCGATGACACCAACAAATTGTTGGACGACATGGTCATCGACGACAAATCTCCTGACGCCACCCCCACCAACATCGATGTCGAGAATCGTGCAGATTAACCTGAAGCGCAGCTCGCACGCTTCAGCTAATCGCACGATCCTTCTAAGGGAGAGGGATATCGACATCGGTTTGATACAGGAGTCTTGGACCAGGGACGGGCAAGTCGCTGGACTGAGAATCCAAGGATACACACTACTGTGCACAAAATCGAATGGTAGGTCGAAAACTTGCATTGTAATTAAGAATCATTTTAATGCTTTCCTCTGTCGGAAAATTATCTAGGTTTGGAAGAGGTGTTAGACTTCACCTTACATATAGAACAGAACAATTACAGGGTCGAGAACTGGAGGGTATCGACAGAACACTCCTTCACAGACCATAGATACATTTTCTTTGAAATAACGACACCAGTTAAGAAACAGGTGCCTAGAAGAAACCCCCGTAAGACGGATTGGAACAATTTCAGCTAAATTGCCCAATCTAAAGTAAACGGCAGGATGATCAAGACTATATTCACTGCAAAGGCACTAGACAAGGAGGTGAAAGACCAACAAATATTCTGAACAACGCCTTCAAAGAGACTTGTAAGCTAACATTCTCGAAGAAGCAATACCCACCGTGGTGGACAAAGGAACTAAGCGAGCTCAGAAAGAGCGCGAGAAAGTCCTTCAACAACAGCTATGTAACCCGGGATTGGGGAACATACAAAGAATACAAAAAATGTACAAGAAGGCAGTATACAAGGCCAAAAAAGAGTCGTGGCAAAACTACTGCCGGTCACTAGGAGGCATAAAGGACACGGCGAGAGTAAGCAAAATTCTCGCCAAAGGGCACACAAGCCCTACCCTGATCAACAGAGCAGGCGGATCTGCTACGACGACAGTTGAGGAGTCACTAGAGCTACTAGTTGATACCCACTTCCCAGGAAACCTAAGAGTGAGCTCGGAACCCGAGGAGGGAACGAACGCTCAAAGACATCATCACCACTGAGCGAATTCAGTGGGCAATAGATTCTTTCGATAAGTACAAAAGCCCGGGCCAAGACGGCTTAATACCGGCAATGCTACAATCAGTCAAGGATAGCATTTGCAAATGGCTAAAAGCCATTTACGAAGCTTGTTTAAGACTGACGCACATCCCACTCCTGTGGAGGGAGGCAAAAGTCATTTTCATACCGAAACCGGGCAGAAGGGGGCATATCCTAGCAAAGGATTATAGACCGATAAGTCTCACCTGCTTCGCCCTGGACGTCCACATCCGAGAGTCTCTAGAAGGGCATCAACTCTCGGATGCGCAGCATGCGTATCGCAGAGGAAAATCTACGGAAACAGCGCTACACGTAGTTGTACATCATGTCGAGAAGACATTACAACACAAACAATACACGATGGCAGCCTTCCTAGACATCGAAGGCGTGTTCAATAACGTGAACCCCGACTCTATCCTGGGCTCCCTCAACTTGCTAGGTATTGAGAGAGGCATCAGAGAGTGGATCGGAGTCATGCTAAAGAGCAGGACGATCACAGCCGAACTGAGTGGCACTCACCTCACGCGGACTGTGAAGAGAGGCACACCTCAGGGCGGGGTACTATCGCCCCTACTCTAGCTCACAAATATGAACGCCATATTGACAGATCTCAATACGGGTGGAGTCAAAGCAGTTGCATACGCAGACGACGTAGTACTGCTAGTATCAGGACCATACCCTGACGTTATTAGCGAAATAATGACGGGTGCGCTAGGTCGTTTAAACAAACGGGCAGAAACCTGCGGACTAGGTATCAACCCCACTAAAACGGAACTTATGCTCTTCACACGAAGAACTAAGATACCTCCTTTCAACATGCCCAGTATTAGCGGCATGGAGCTAAAACTATCGGAGCGAGCGAAGTATCTAGGAGTTATCCTGGATGCAACGGGCAGCGAGTGCGGGGGCAGTGGGTGCAATGCGCTCATGCCCCGCGGCTGCTCTCAACGCTATCCTAGATATAATGCCGATGGAGCTATTCGTGAAGGACACTGCGGCAGTAAGACTGAAGGCGAACAATTGCTGGAGGGACTACGGCGCCGGGCACGGCAAGATCCTTGCAAACAGCGGCATTAACACAGACGTTAAAACCGACTACATGATCGCGGAAATGAAATTCGGGAACGCATTCTCAACATCATACCCATCAAGGGATGACTGGAGTAGAGGCAGAGTAGTAGTGGAGAACGAGGTGTCCCTCTACACCGATGGCTCAAAAATGAGCTGCGGCGTAGGGGCTGGGATCTTCGCTGAAAATTGGAGAATTTAACAGGCTTTCAATCTCTCTAACTCAGCGACGGTCTTTCAGGCTGAGTTACTAGCCATAAGGTAAGCAGTCGAACTTTCCTTAAGGCAGGACCTCAGGGGCAAAAGAGTTAGAATCTACTCAGATAGCCAAGCGGCTATAAAATCCCTAGCTACCGTGAAAACGAACTCACGACTAGTGCAGAATGCAAGAAGGCGCTTAATAGACTTGCCGAAAAAAATAAGGTACAAGTAACATAGGTACCGGGACATAACAAGATCCCAGGAAATGAGAAGGCAGACGAGCTAGTCCGTGCAGGCTCGGCAGGACTAAGTTCTGACTTCGAATTACCGATCTCCCTAAACGCGATCCAGACAAGGATCCATGACCACTTTAAGCAGATAGCTAATAAAGAATGGCAAAGTAAGAGCGATCACAGAAGTTGGCCGAGGTACGCCAAGAAACGAACCAGTGAACTGCTATCCAACAGCAAGCGGGATATTAGCAGGTTCACGGCACTCACCACGGGACATTGGGCGATCTGTTCGCACGCAATGAAGTTGGGACTGCCATACAATGCAATCTGTAGAAGCTGTAAGCAACCTACAGCAAGATTTTGGTACCATCGCTGGTAACACTGCTGGCAACATCGCTGGTAACATAGGTTGTAACACCGGTGATACCATCGCTGCTACCATCTTTGGTATCATCGGTGATAACATCGGTGGTCACATCGGTGGTAACATCGGTGGAAAAATCGGTGGTAACATCGCTGGTAATATCGGTTTTAACATCGGTGGTAACAAGGGTGATAACATTGGTGGTAACATCGGGGGAACAATCGCTGGTAACATCAGTGATAACATCGGTGGTAACATAGGTGGTAACATCGGTGGTAATATCTGTGGTAACATCGGTGGATGCATCGGTGGTAACATCGGTGGTTACATCGGTAGTAACAACGGTGGTAACATCGGTTGTAACAACGGTGGTAACATCGGTGGTCACATCGGTGGTCACATCGGTGGTCACATCGGTGGTACCATCGCTGGTAACATCTGTGATTTATTGGTGGAAGCATCGGTGGTAAGATCGGTGGTTATATCGATGGTAACATCGGTGGTAACATTCCTTGGTCACATCGGTGGTTACATCGGTGGTAACTTCGGTGGTAACATAGATGGAAGCATCGGTGGAAACATCGGTGGTAACATAGGTGGTAACAGCGGTGGTTACATCAGTGGTTATATCGGTGGTAACATCGGTGGTTACGTCGGTGGTAACGCGGGTGGTAACATCGATGGTAACATCTGTGGTTATATCTCGCTGGAAACATCGGTGGTAACATAGGAGGTAACATCTGTGGTAACATCGGTGGAAGCATCGGTGGTAACATCGCTGGTAACATCGGTGGTCACATCGGTGGTGACATCGGTGGTAACATCAGTGGTCACATCGGTGGTAATATAGGTGGTAACATCGGTGGTAACACCGAAATTGCTATGGTATCCGTCTAGTTAGGTTGCAGACAGCTTCGTGATCTCAATACCTTCATTTTATTCACTTCAGGTGCAATTGATTTTAATATTCATGCTGCAAAGTGCATCCACTGGGGCGGTCACGTTAACTTGTGGATTGGAAGGCATCGTTTTAGTATCACTTAATTAATACACTTACAAAATAAAGAAAAGAAAAATGTATATATAAACAAATAAATAACGCCACATCCACTGATTTACCTTTTATCAACAGATTTTAACAAAACTGTTTATTAATTAGCACTTTGCACAAAAAATTTAAAAAGGTTTAACAAGTAACACCCCAACGTACTTATTACTCAAAAGCCCGTTTTAATACCCCTTAATATTTTAAACAAAAGGAAAGTAAACAAAATCCAAATAATATCTATATAGGGCGATAAATTGGTTTCTTGCCAAGGTATTAAAAGGAGAGCCATTGACCGCTTAATGGGTCCCTTACGGGATTACCATCGCCCAGCAAGGACGTCCAGTGAAGCCAAATGGTCTCTCTACATTAGTTCAAGGTCCACCCATTTCTACTGGAACTGAAACAACTGTTAAATCAGTATAGGGTAAGACTCATCGGATATTAGTTTCACTGCATCTACAGGCCAATTTTTATCAACTTGTTCGAGGGGAATGAGGAGTTGGATACCAAAGAATCCTACTTGATTTGGGTTTGGCAACCAAATCCGCTTACTCGGCAACCCATAATCAGTTTATATACTTTTTGATCCACATTGTTGGTGCACTATTAGGGAGCAAGAGATCTGCAAATGCTCTAATGATTCAATTGCTCCAACAACTATATTAGCAATCTGGATTGCCCTGATTCATGCTACGTCTGAGACGTGCCTGAGAACTATTGTAGATGTCTCCGAAAATACCGATAACCCCAACCAGGGGGATGATGAGGAAGGGGCTGGGTTAAACCATTTTTATACGCATTTCTGCCGAAAAGCACATGCACATTTGCATGCATTTTTGCTTTTGAATTGAATAGACATTAATACAGTTTATTTCTTATAGGAGCAGCAAGCGAACAGACAATGCCCGATGAGGATCAAAAGAAGAGGAGGCGTGATGGTTCTATAGCTTGGGATCAGTTTAAAAGAAACAGCGAAAAACGCATGGGATATGCAATTACTGTGGTAAGCCAATAAAGACGTGTGGAAACACAACAAATCTAATGGACCACTTAAATCACGTTCATGCTGGTCGGCTTAAAGTTAGGGGAACTCCTCAGAACCCAAACATATTAGAAAAGTTTGTTGAAAATCGGTTTCCTTTTATGAAAATGACTCGAAACGAAAACGTCCCCTAGACAGTAAGGTCATGAACATGATTGCTGTCGATGTTCAACCTTTTTATTGTGTTGAGGACGACGGATTTAAAGAGCTCATGAAAGAAATTGACCTCCGCTACAGGTTACCTAGTAGGTCACACCTGCGCGACGTAGTGCTTCCATCTCAATATGAGTCTCTTAAGAATAAACTCCAGTCTGTACTAAGCGATGTTGATTTTCTGGCCAAAGCGACTGATTTGTGGACATCCAAAGCAAACGAAGGTTGATTACAGTTACGTGCCATTTTGTTTTAAATAGTTTAACATTGAAGTCGGCAATTTTAGCAACAAGGCAACTTCTTGACACTACCAATCACAATGCTAGTAATATTTCTGAAATAATAAAGGGCGTGCTTGATGATTGAGGTGTCACGAATAAGGTTGTTTGAGTTGTGACTGAAAATGATACGACGATGCTTAAAGCATTTGAGTTGCTTGAGTACGAGCACTTGCCTTGTGTAGCGCACACAATCAACCTCATTGTGCAAGATGTTCTAAAATTGCCCGAAATCGACGTAATTCTTACAAAATGTAAGTCGGTAGTTGGCTTTTTTAAAAGAAGCCAGATCGCATATTCGAAATTTAAGGAAGCCCAGGAAATCAATCCGCATTCTCTTCTGCAAGAAATCGACGCTTTCTGTGTCTACAAACACAAAGGTATCAGCGTCTTTAATTATCCCTGGCATATGCGAACTGCATCACAAAATTAACAATGTTCAAGTCAGCACAGAAAAATGTAAAAACATTTTGACAGCTGTCAAGTTAAGTCTTAACAAGAGGCTCGCAAGCTATGAAACGCGTACAATACCACAAATTGCTACCATAATAGATCCAAGCTTTAAAAAGCATGGATTTTTGATTCCCTTTAATGCGGAAGATGGTGCCAAAGCTGTGCAGCAAGAACTTTTTACAAAACTACCTGGAAACCCACTACATCCGCCAACACCACCAACACAGGAACCAAGCAGATTTTCATTCCTACAAGCAAAAAGCCGAAACAAGGTGCACTCTACCTGGGCAGATGCCATTATATTGATGAGACAGCATTTCGAAAAGGAGAAGCCGGAAGAATGTGACCCTCTTGCGTACTGGAAGGTAAAAAATAATAACATATAACAATAACATATTTTTTCCAATTTATTGTATTATTTATATTTTAGATTATCTGGGCGAGTTTTTAGTAAAGCTGGTCAAATTATAAACGAGCGTCGCACCCGGCTATCGTCGACCGTTGTCGATAAGCTCATATTTTTAAACAAAAACCAGCGTTTGTTGTTGTTTTTGTTTTTAGTTTTAATTTTAATGATAATATGCCAAAGAAGTGAACCATGAATTTGCCTTTAATTTGTTTTTCGTTTTCTTTTTTTATATAATAAGTTTTTAATAAAATGGATATTTTTTGTTGAAAATTTGACTTTTAATTTTTTAAATATTACAAATTAAAATAAGGTTCAAATACACAAAAATAACTGCTAATTTTTTTTTGTTTAAATGTCGATGTCCGTGAACATCGATCTTTCTCCACCTCTACTGGGGTTATTTTGACCGGTCGACCAACTACATTGGATCCTCGAGGTTGGTTTAATTTCTTTGCAGATAACATCTTATAATTTGCGCTATGGGATATCATGCGTTGTGAACTTTTAAAGCGCAATATTGGAACAAAGTTCCGAGGTAATTCCATTGGAAGTACATCACGATTTACAACAATAGCACTGATTAGTGAGTCAGAATTAATTTCCCGGGCTTCGATTCGGCATATAAAGAGTGGAGTGTTAGAATCTATGAGAACAATAAAAAAAAACATTGTTGGTAAAAGTTGATTTTACAAACGATTTAAAATAATTAAGTCTCTAGTGTTACAAATAATTTCAGAGGGGTCCGAAATGGGAGAAGATATTATTTATATTTCAGCATAATTATGATTCCAGCAATAAAAGACCCAGCAATGGCCTAGTAGAGTCCGTATTTAAGATACTGGAACATAGTGTAGTACAAACTAAGCAGGGGCTAAAACTAGGAAGATTCATTCGTAAAATTAATGTTTTTTCCAATTCTGTGGTGCGGCAATGGCTACTCGGTGGGCAGAGCCAACCGGCCACACAGACGCATTACATCTTCAGGGACGATGAGCTTCCATTAACTTGGCCACTGAGATTGAGCAGCTAACAATGGGACAGAACACAACACAAATGATATGTCAGGTTTCGTTTGACTTCCTGGTGACCCAGTGTATTGTATATACTTGCAGATTGCAATTAAATCATAAAATTAAAAAATGATGCTCCACAATAATAATTAAAAAAAATACTTAATTCTAAAATTAATTTAAAATGTGTTAATCTGTTATTTAAGTTATGCCCTATTTTCTATTATTTTCCCGATTGTTTCTATGACTGATAAATGATACACACGTCCGATTCTCATTAACTTTAAGCCGAAATTCTGGAATAATAAACAGTGACCATATCTCAAGTTAAAATAATTTTATTTGTAAAACTGCGGCTGCTGCTCCTCCTGCGGGTGATGCTACGGCAGAGGCTGCAACTGCGCGAATAGAGCCGGACGGAGCACCTCTATAACAGCTAGCCTTGTTAGGCGTTTTTCGCTTAACCGGGAAGATTCGCGCCGCCTGATTGGCGAACGCTACCCGCTGCGTCCGGTTAAGGCCCTGCCCGTATGAAAGGCTCCGTCCGACTAGCTCCAGCAGCTCCGCGCCCTCTAAATGCTCCACGGCCTCCAACTGCTCCGTGGCCTCCAGTTCCACTCGTCCACTATCAAAGTAGTAAAATTAAAATTATATTATACTTCCAGCGAGGCATAATGTTCGTAACGCCAGGAGGCATGTCCCATACTATATTTTCGACTTTTAAAAAATTGGTAAAGCTGTAAATGAACGCGTTCTCGAACGATAGTGGAAAATATTCTCTTATTTCGAGCTCGATGTAACCGTCAGATTTTGAGAAATTCAAGTCTATCTTTTTCGACCTCATTAATAAACAGACTTCATATCGATAGGAGCGCCTCACATGCACTATCGAAAAATAAGTTTGGACTTTGGTCATTTCTTAGATTAATTGCTTTGTTTCTTATTAACATGTTAGATGATTTTTAAGTATCTAGAAGTCAAAATTTCAAAATTTTAATAATAATACACAAAATAAAATAAAATTTAATAAAAATCCTTACGGTTGCACTATGGTCCAGAAGTCAATCTTTTTGGCATAAATTCTAAAAATTACAGTTACAGACCTAAAACTTTGCACATTATGTTTTTAAAAAGATAATGTAAAAAAAATTTTGAATCTGTGCGACCACGCTCTCTATTGCCTCCCATACAAACTGATTCGTAGTATTATCATTAGAAATTGAGTATGTCGCTGCATTCAGACAATATACTTACATTTTTTTCAGGAATAATTTAAGTATCTACATATGTCTACATATATGTTATGTATGCGTTCTGTCTAAACATCATATTATTCTTCTTATTCTAGTATTATTGTGCTGCCTTCGTTCAAATCCTTATCCGAATCACAATCAGATTGCTATTCCTTTTCAAATGGGATGTTGTTCAGAGTTAAAAACGTCGGGTGTAGGATTTTTCTATACTTTCATAATTCTCCCCTTACAGATAGTTGTCCTTAGAATAATTGTAACATTGATTATAGATGCACCCCACGCTTTTAACTCTGAATTTAGTAATCTTGTTTATAATTATATACTATTGCTCTGAATTTAATAATTTTGTTTGTAATTATAAATTATTTTCTTCTTTTTAGTTCGGTTATGTATACAAGCGTGTTTTTTTTAGTTTTTTTTTTAACTATTATTTATTTATAGATTTTATTGCGCGCTTCAGAAGAATTTTCGCCTAAGCATCCTAAGGGAACTAACGTCGAATTATTTATTTTAAAACCGTGGACTAGTATTTTGTGAATCGTTGGTGACATGGGGCACCACGGGTATTTATGCATATATAGGCAAAACGTTTTCTCACAAAAAATTCGAAATTTTTCAGAGTTTATATAATAGACACATGAATTTTCTATTAATATAACGAAAAAATTATATAAAAGAGTTTTCTCGAAGCCGGTTATGGATGATAGTTGTGCACTATTTGCAAAAGCTCTTCATGCTGTATTACCGTCATTGCTGTTCCCGCTACCATTCTGCTTTGGGTTACTCGAAGACCCATACCATTCCACATTTTTTCCCGAATATATTTCTTTCGCGCACTCATTTTACTCTTGTTATCACCTTTTACATGCCATTTTTATACCCTTGCAGGGTATTATAATTTCAGTCAGAAGTTTGCAACGCAGTGAAGGAGGCACCTCCGACTATATAAAGTATATATATTCTTGATCAGGATCAACAGCCGAGTCGATCTAACCATGTCCGTCTGTCCGTCTGTCCGTTTCTACGCAAACTAGTCTCTCAGTTTTGGAGCTATCTGAATGAAACTTTGCAGTTAGTCTTCTATATACTCTCACTCGTATATATGTCGGAACGGGCCGGATCGGACGACTATATCATATAGCTGTCATAGGAATGATCGGAAAAGTTTTACAAAAAAAAAAAATTATAAAATTTTTAGTTTTCAACAGAATTTGATCAAATTTGAGATATAGGCATTTTATATTATTCTACAATTTTGTGTAAAATTTTATGAAAATCGGACTACTATATCATATAGCTCCCATTGGAACGATCGAGAAATTAATTCAATTAAAAAGTATAACATTTTCAGTTTTCAACAGATTTTCATCAAATTTGAGATATAGCCGTTTCATATTATTCTACAATTTTGTGTAAAATTTTATGAAAATCGGACTAATATATCATATAGCTCCCATAGGAACGATCGAGAAATTTGAGAGGAATGAGAATGGCGGTGGCTGTTGTCGGAAGACTGACAATCGCGGTGGCGATAACATTTTTAGTTTTCAACAGAATTTAATCAAATTTGAAATATAGCCATTTCATATTATTCTAAAATTTTGTGTAAAATTTTATGAAAATTGGACGACTATATCATATAGCTCCCATAGGAAAGATCGAGAAATTAATACAATTAAATTTATAACTTTTTTAGTTTTCAGCTGATTTTCATCAAATTTGAGGTATAGCCATTTTATATAAGTCTAAAATTTTGTGGAAAATTTCATAAAAATCGGACGACTATATCATATAGGTGCCATACAAACGATCGTTTGATGTAGAGGAAAAATGCAAATCTGTGAATGTAAAACTGCAAATATAATATGTATAGGTGAATGAAATGAAAGCAGGTATTACTTCATTGTTTTTTAACACAAGTATATATAATTTATATTGTATGGATTCCTATTCATAGAAGTTCTATCTGCAAGGGTATATAAACTTCGGCGTGCCGAAGTTAGCTTCCTTTCTTGTTGTACTTACATTTTGTATGATATATTCACTACGAATTCTGACATTTAATACTCTTCCGTCAATGATTGTAATATGCATTTCAAAGGGAACTGTTATGTTATTAGCCTCATTCAGTTTATAATAAAACGGTTTTAGATTACCTATTTAATAGTCTAACTGATTTTTTTCTATACGTATATCATCAGAAGTTTCTTTAACAAATTAAATTTTCAGCGGCGTGCAAAGTCGAATATATACATAGCGGTGTTCTGTTAACGAAGATATTTAATTGAAATGAGTCAATCATTTTTATGGGTATAAAAGAAGTTACAAACAAAGGACTGGTCTGAGACAGAAGTACAGAAGTATCCAGAGATTGCTTAAAAACATCTAATTCCATTTTAATTATTCGCTCTGCAGAATGATTCAATAGGTTTTGCCGTGACACTTGAGCAGTAGTTTCTGTAACTTCTATACCCCTCGGGCGACACTGCATCTTAGCTTCTATTACTTGATTGTAGCTTGGATATGATGTCGCTGTGATGATTTATATTCAAAACCCTAGTGTTCACATATTGCTGTTTGGTTAAAGAATTTTCCAGGATGTAAGGGCTTCGTTTGGTGTGAGCGGAGTCGGTTTTTGGATTTGAAGTTGCTTTTTTAATTCTATTGGGTATTGAGCAGGTGTTGTAATAATTTCTTTACGGGCCAAGGCCACTTTTTTGTTACATTCCTTCTGAGCAGAAACGGCTGTGTTGTGCTGTTTTTCATTCGCCAGCTCAGATGCCAATTTTCTTTTTAATCGAAATTTATTTCCATTTAATATGACAAAGTTCGGCGTCTCGGTTTTTGTTGCGTCTTACAGTTTTCATTTATTGTAACTGATATTGTAGACGACATCCATTCAATATGCTTAGACTTAAAACGTTCGACCATATAGTTGCATTTTGGAAGTCTTTTTTATAAATGATTCAAAGTTACTTGATTTTTTGATTGATTTCTAACTTTTTATCATCTTCGACGTGGCAATGACTAATTTTTTTATAAATGCAATCTAACACAGATGATATTTTGCGATTATTTCTGAGCCAAATATCGATGAGATCGCTATGGCGAAATTCTAACGTCTGTTTTTTTATTAGCGATAATTAACGACATATATTAGTATAAACTGACGTAATTAGTTTCTGTCAGCAGCCGTCAGGTCGTTAGTTTAATTAATTAGTTAGTTTTATATACAAAATACACATAAATTGAACATTAAACAAAATACAACACTACACATAAACAGACTATATTCAGTTAAAAATATATACCTTGACTTACAATTTCCATTCTACTTCAGTTCATCCTTTGTGGTAAAAATGTATCGTTTTGGCTTCGGGCGCATTAAAACAAGAAATAGTAAAGCAGTATATACATCATGTTTATTAATTATATTATTACCAATTTATATTGCATAAAAACAAGGTATAAGTTGTAAGCAAACCTTTATCGTTCACAATTATTACTTGTAGCAATTCCAAGTGTGAAATGGCAGACATTTTTTTTTTAATTTCTTTTCCTTAAGCAATGCTATTAACGAAATGTCTTTGAGTTGCATAAGGCTGCGTCCGGTTGGGACCCTGCCCTGGAAAGGCTCCGTCCGATATTCCGCGTACTCCAGCTTCGCCCCGGCCTCCGCGTCTAGCGTGACCAAACTAGTAAAATAACAAGATTGGGAGGTAACTTCGGCACGCCGAAGTTTATATACCCTTGCAGATAGAACTTCTATGACTAGGAATCCATACAATATAAATTATACATATTTGTGTTAAAAAATAATGAAGTAATACCTGCTTTCATTTCATTCACCTATACATATTATATTTGCAATTTTACTTTGAATTTTTCCTCTACATCAAACGATCGTTTGTATGGCACCAATATAAAATAGTCGTCTGATTTTCATTAAATTTGACACCAAATTTAAGACTTATATAAAATGGTTATACCTTAAATTTGATGAAAATCTGTTGAAAACTAAAAAAGTTATAATTTTTAATTGTATTAATTTCTCGATCGCTCTTATGGGATAAGTGAAAAGTGAATTCTTGTTGTGCTCGGTTTCGAACGAATGCTTCGAACTCGAACTTCGTTCGGGTGCTCTGGGGTTCCATACTCAGCCGTTTTTATGATAGTACTTTTTTGTACTGTTTGACTTCTCTATGTATTTCTTGCTTAGTGATCCGAGTGAGAGTTAATATTAGACTAACTACAAAGTTTCATTCAGATAGCTTCAAAACTGAGAGACTAGTTTGCGTAAAGAACGGAAAGATGGACAGAAGGACAGACGGACAGGGCTAGATCGACTCGGCTGTTGATCCTGATCAAGAATATACTTTATATGGTCGGAGGTGCCTCCTTTACTGCGTTGCAAACTTCTGACTGAAATTATAATACCCTGCAAGGGTATACAAATTATAATAAGTCTACACAAATTATAAGCAAATGCAATACAAATTCTTACCGTTTCTCAATGTGTTGTTCTTTTTGTCTTATGTTATGATCGTGTTTGATTATGTTTTGGTTACAATGCTAATTCTTTATTTTAAATTTATTTCCTCATTAATACGTACATAAGTTATAAAACTCACGTCAACACTTTAAATGTGAAACTTAGGTCCGTTGGTGGATTGGTTCACTAGTTCTCAGCCGGTTCCAGCTTCGGAATTTGTGCCCATCCTACAGCTATTGTAAACAAAAAACTGTGAAGCGATTTTCTCAAAATCTGCCTAAACTACTTTAATGGGACCAAAATTCACCAAATTATCCCTATTAGATCTCCAATATGCCCATAGTCCGTAGTCCATCCTCTGAGAGCACAGCTCTTTAACCTTTTTTTTTTGCTGTCCCGCTTTGTATGAAGCGGTTCCATAAGTTTGGCCACTGTTGACCTGAGTAAGAGCTCAGTACCTGGAATACCATGCATAGCGGTACTTCCTCTGCGGGGGCAGCAAATTCAAAAGAGGTGAAGACTGGATTTTAATTGAGGGACTTGCGTAGCTCAAATCTGCAAAAGCCTCAAATAAATTAGTAAATTTAATTCTTCTTAGTTGTTTATTTACGAAATAAGTTCCAAATAAAAATTATTCCCGTGTTCCATTCTCCCACCGTTCCATTGCGTAGCTAGCTCATCGACGTTAATTCGACGCACATTCTAATTGGCTCTGTGATTAACTTTTGTCCGAAAACCCTACAAATTCTAAAACAGATATACAGAAAATTTAAGAGAATTTATAAATAAATGAAAATAAAACAAGAAGGAAAGCCAACTTCACCAAGCCGAAGTTTGTATACCCCTGCAGATTGCAATCAGATAATTAATAATGAATACAATAAAGCTATTTATATTCATGTTAAAAAAAATGAAGAAATACCTTCTTTCGTTTCGTTCTATATATGCCCTTCAGTACCAATCCTTTAGGATTCAGGTCTGAATCAGGTTGGAATGGAATGGACTCCATCCTGAATCATTAGGGAGCTTTCATACAAGCCATCCAGGAATTTGCATACAGTAGGGGTTAGCAACCCTGAATTCGGACTACCTAAGGAATTTTCAAGAAATCCTGCCAGGAATTTGTCGTGAATTTCGGCACGAATTCCCCCCTGAATCAGAAGGGAATTTCGAAAGGGATTCTGAACAGAATCATCCAGGAATTTGGAACGGAATCAGGTAGTAATCGTAGCGGAATTCAGAGTAGAATCAGGTAGGACTCTCAAAGGAGTACCAGGTGGGATCCCCAAAGAATCGTAGTGGAATTTAAAGTAGAATCAGATAGGAATCCCAGAGGAAAACGTGTAGAAGATCCCCGGAACCCCCCGCCCCATAGTAAATATCTGACGCAATTTATAATAAATTTTTTTTATTTATTTATTCATTTAAAAAACTTTATAATTTGTTCAATGATTACCACAATTTTTCTTAGCATAACTTCTTGCATTTCTCCTAAAAGTATGTTTCGTGTCTCTCCTTCCGGCTGTTGCCTCGTCAATCTATAATTAAAATTCATATGTATATATGTACATATGGATATTAGAATCAAATGGACAATATTTTTCACAAATATACACACCAATTAAGAAGAAAACAAATACTGGATATACAATCTCCTTCCGTTCACACCGTCTAGGTTAAAAAAGTGTCCAGGTTCAAAAGCAATTCTGGAAATTAATTTATTAACTGAATACAAATAAGTCACTTACCCGTTAACAATATTTAATAAATTACATTGCAAAAAACTTGTGAATACTTCAGCTGTCATTAGAGCTGTGAAAAAATCGATTTCACTAACGAGACTATCGATTCTTTTAATTGCGTTCAATAATATTTTTCATCATACCAATCTAATTTCGGAACCACTGCTCCGAATCCCGTCAGAAACAACAATTAATTGTTTGGCAGTATCCGAACACAGGTAGAATTTTCATTGCCTACTTTGTTTCGGAGTTCTCTAACCGAAACCCATGAGATTTGTTTTTGTTTTTTGAACATGACACCAGGAATCGGACAGGAAAGGAATTTTGGTACTGAAGGGTAAGGACTGGTTTGCATATACATATTTGGACAGCGGAAAGGACAGATGGAGATGGCTAGATCGACTCGGCTGCAAATGCTCATCAATAATATATCGAGGGAACGTCTCCTTCACAGTGTAGTAAACTTCTAAATAAAATCCTATGCAAAGGTATAATTAAGAGATGGCCGACAATCATGACAGCTGACGTTTGCAGGCCATATTGGTAAATACACAGCCAATTAGAACTCTTGTTCGCCCGAAAATGTGTAAAGGAAAGATGATATCAATAAAATGGTGGACACTTACCATAGATTTGCCGCAATGGAGAACGAATCAAACAAATTAATCATACCCTTGAGATTAAAAATAATTTATTATTTATCTATATTTAACTTACTATACAATTGCCTAGCTGCCTCGACTTATTTGCCGTAAGGAGACAATTGATTTACGAAGTTTTTTCTTAGGGCTTGGAAATTAAAAATGTATAACTTTTCCACTTTTCAGATATAGTTATAATATTAGATATTCCAGAATTTCTTACTTAATTTTATGAAAATCATATAGGTGCAATAGAAACGATCAATAATTAAAAAAAAAAAATAATAATAATAAAGCTTAACATCGAAATATTTTCATTTACCCAGATATAAAGCCTTTTTGAATATTTGAGAATTTCATTTTTCCATTTTGTTTGACTATTTTTATACCCTTGCAGGGTATTATAATTTGAGTCAGAAGTTTGCAACGCAGTGAAGGAGGCACCTCCGACTATATAAGGTAGGTAGGTAGGTTACAGTGGTGAGGCCCATTGCTGGGGCCTCAAATTAGAGCTAAGCTCCTTTTTGTTCCACTCCCTCTGTTTTTTGTTGTTGTTATTCACTATCAGTACCATCCAGAGTCAGCAAGGAAACCTAGGATTGCTGAAACTTTCAGCTTTCCTATGCTTCTCAGTGACTACATCTGGTAGGCACCGAAGTGGCGAAATCTGATGTGGTTTAGCGCTGGGCAGAAGCAGAGCAGATGTTCCGGTGTCTCTTGCTCTGTAGGTTGCTTACAGCTTCTACAGATTGCGTTGTATGGCAGTCCCAACTTCATTGCGTGCGAACCGATCGCCCAATGTCCCGTGGTGAGTGCCGTGAACCTGCTGATATCCCGCTTGCTGTTGGATAGCAGTTCCCTGGTTCGTTTCTTGTCGTACCTCGGCAAACATTCCCTTGACCTTCTGTGATCGCTCTTCCTTTGCCATTCTTTACTAGCTATCTGTCTAAAGTGGTCATGGATCCTTGTCTGTCTTGTTCGAAGTCAGAAGTTCGTCTGCCTTCTCATTACGTGGGATCTCGTTGTGTCCCGGTACCCATGTTACTTGTCCCTTATTTTTGTCGGCAAGTCTATTAAGGGCCTTCTTGCATTCTGCCACTAGTTGTGAGTTTGTTTTCACGGCAGATAGGGATTTTATAGCCGCTTGGCTATCCGAGTAGATTCGAACTCTTTTGCCCCTGAGGTCCTGCCTTAAGGAAAGTTCGACTGCTTCCCTTATGGCTAGTAACTCAGCCTGAAAGACCGTCGCTGAGTTGGAGAGATTGAAAGCCTTTTCAATTCCCCAATTTTCAGCGAAGATCCCAGCCCCTACGCCGCAGCTCATTTTTGAGCCATCGGTGTAGAGGGACACCTCGTTCTCCACTACTACTCTGCCCCTACTCCAGTCATCCCTTGATGGGTATGATGTCGAGAATGCGTTCCCGAATTTCATTTCCGCGATCATGTAGTCGGTCTTAACGTCTGTGTTAATGCCGCTGTTTGCAAGGATCTTGCCGTGCCCGGCGCCGTAGTCCCTCCAGCAATTGTTCGCCTTCAGTCTTACTGCGCTCTGTGCCGCAGTGTCCTTCACGAATAGCTCTATCGGCATTATATCTAGGATAGCGTTGAGAGCAGCCGCGGGGCATGAGCGCATTCCACCCACTGCCCCCGCACTCGCTGCCCGTTGCATCCAGGATAACTCCTAGATACTTCGCTCGCTCCGATAGTTTTAGCTCCATGCCGCTAATACTGGGCATGTTGAAAGGAGGTATCTTAGTTCTTCGTGTGAAGAGCATAAGTTCCGTTTTAGTGGGGTTGATACCTAGTCCGCAGGTTTCTGCCCGTTTGTTTAAACGACCTAGCGCACCCGTCATTATTTCGCTAATAACGTCAGGGTATGGTCCTGATACTAGCAGTACTACGTCGTCCGCGTATGCAACTGCTTTGACTCCACCCGTATTGAGATCTGTCAATATGGCGTTCATATTTGTGAGCTAGAGTAGGGGCGATAGTACCCCGCCCTGAGGTGTGCCTCTCTTCACAGTCCGCGTGAGGTGAGTGCCACTCAGTTCGGCTGTGATCGTCCTGCTCTTTAGCATGACTCCGATCCACTCTCTGATGCCTCTCTCAATACCTAGCAAGTTGAGGGAGCCCAGGATAGAGTCGGGGTTCACGTTATTGAACACGCCTTCGATGTCTAGGAAGGCTGCCATCGTGTATTGTTTGTGTTGTAATGTCTTCTCGACATGATGTAAAACTACGTGTAGCGCTGTTTCCGTAGATTTTCCTCTGCGATACGCATGCTGCGCATCCGAGAGTTGATGCCCTTCTAGAGACTCTCGGATGTGGACGTCCAAGAGTCTTTCTAGTGTCTTCAGGGTGAAGGAGGTGAGACTTATCGGTCTATAATCCTTTGCTAGGATGTGCCCCCTTCTGCCCGGTTTCGGTATAAAAATGACTTTAGCCTCTCTCCACAGCAGTGGGACGTGCGTCAGTCTTAAACAAGCTTCGTAAATGGCTTTTAGCCATTTGCAAATACTGTCCTTAGCTGATTGTAGCATTGCCGGTATTAAGCCGTCTGGGCCCGGGCTTTTATACTTATCGAAAGAATCTATTGCCCACTGGATACGCTCAGTGGTAATGATGTCTGCCGTAGGTGTATCCATTTGAGAGCTCGTTCCCTCCTCGGGTTCCGAGCTCACTCTTAGGCTTCCTGAGAAGTGGGTGTCAACTAGTAGCTCTAGTGACTCCTCAATTGTCGTCGTAGCAGAGCCGTCTGCCCTGTTGATCAGGGTAGGGCTTATGTGACCTTTGGCGAGGATTTTGCTTACTCTCGCCGTGTCCTTTATGCTTTCCAGTGACTCGCAGTAGTTTTACCACGACTCTTTCTTGGCCTTGTATACTGCATTCTTGTAAATTTTTTGTGCCTCTTTGTATGATCCCCAATCCCGGGTTGCATAGCTGTGGTTAAAGGACTTTCTCGCGCTCTTCCTGAGCTCGCTCAATTCCTTTGTCAACCACGGTGGGTATTGCTTCTTCGAGAATGTTAGCTTACAAGTCTCTTTGAAGGCGTTGTTCAGAATATTAGTTAGGCCCTCGACCTCTTTGTCGAGTGCCTTTGCAGTGGATATAATCTTGATCCTCCTGCCGTTTACTTTTGATCCGTCCTACGTGGGTTCCTTCTTGGCACCTGTTTCTTAACTGGTCTGGACTTGCCCGTCCCTGGTCCAAGGCTCCTGTATCAGGCCGATGTCGATATCCCTCTTCCTTTAGAAGGATCGTGAGATTAGCTGAAGCGTGCGAGCGGCGCTTCAGGTTAATCTGCACGATTCTCGACATCGATGTTGGTGGGGGTGGCGTCGGGAGATATGTCGTCGATGACCATGTCGTCCAACAATTTGTTGGTGTCATCGACCTCCTCCAGAATCTCGTCCGGCTCGGCCAAGAAGACCTTAATCTTGGCCTTCCTGATGCCGTACCTTACCTTGTGGTCCATTGCCTCCAGCTGGGGCAGACAGCGCTGGTTGATCAGCAGGAGGAAAGGCTAACTCGCCTTCATCTCCTGCTCTGCTCTGAGGATGGTCCAGTCCTCTGTATGTATGTCTGGGTTCTGGGCCTTCAGACATGGTCAGTTTGGCCCTTTGGTAACCAGATGCGAGCTCTGGGTCTCCTTGGGATCTCCCTGGCGTGGACTAGCCTAATCTTAAGGCCAGCCCATGTGTCGCTGATCTTAGCCACACACTCCGCCAGGAAGCTTTGGGAGAACCCGTCGTCGCACCTGATGACCCGGTGCCCTCTGACCACGTCTGAGGAGTCGAAGGAGGGGATGGGGCCGGTCGGCATGCTGACCAACCTGTCGGTCACCATGTCGGCCAACTTGGCCTCAATCTCCTCCCACTTCTCCGACAGCAGGCGACCGTCGTCATGGAGCTCGTCCACCAGTGCCATAGCCAGACTGTCTCTGGCCACCTCGCTAAACTTCTTTGCCTGGCTGACAAAGTTAGTCGCACGCGGCTTACCCTGTGGGTCCTTCGCTCTCTTAGGTGCGCTTTCGCTCACTTCCTGTGAGCGAATTCGCTTTGCCTTCGAGGGCTGGAACGCCGCCGGGTTTGCCGCTTTATACTGCTCATATTCCGCGATCTCCGCAAGGAATTTGGCCTTGTCCTCGGCATCCCGAGGGTCAGTTTTGCCTTCAGCCTCATTCTTGGCTATCTTGCCGAAAACGAAGCGGGCTCTGTTGACCCTCGCTCGTCTCTGATGGTGAGACATTTTTGCTATTTCTGAGGTGGTGCTCAGCTGAGCCCCACCTGTGTGTTTCGATTGGGGAGTGCTACTCGCTCTCCCCTCGGATTGTGACTCTTCTCCGTCGGTCTCCGATGCAATGTGAGATGCAGCGACCAGTCTCGCCCTCTGCAACTCCTTCTCGTCGTTCGTTGACATTGTTTGGGGTTTATCCTCTCTCGGGAGTTCCGAAGCTCGGTTTTTGGAAGTCATTTTAATAAGAAGAAGGTCGACCGCAGCTTCGCCCCAAAACTGCGGCAAGGCCACTTACGACCCAGGGTTGCCTGGCCCTGGGAAGGCTCCGTGCAGACACAGCTGGCTTTACCCCTCAGCTGCGAACCTGAAAGTCAGTGTGCACGGGTCGCATCACACACCTGACTTGAGGGGAGGCTGATTAAAGACTGCCTAGGTCCGCCCGACTACAATTGGTCAGCATCCCCGGTCGAGCCTCGACTGGGGATCTGCTTCCAGCCGCCCTCGCTTGGAGAGTATAGTCGCACTACCGATGGTGTACACAGTTACGGCAGATGACGCGGTCATCCGTTTATCCCCCTGTGCACCCTTTCGGCTAACGGCGCCGACTATATAAAGTATATATATTCTTGATCAGGATCAACAGCCGAGTCGATCTAGTCATGTCCGTCTGTCGGTTTCTACGCAAACTAGTCTCTCAGTTTTGAAGCTATCTATATCATATAGCTGCCATAGAAATGATCGGAAAATGTTTACAAAAAAAATTTTCAGTTTTCAAAAAAATTTAATCAAACTTGAGATATAGCCGTTTCATATTATTCTACAATTTTGTGTAAAATGTTATAAAAATTTGACGATTATATATTATAGCTCCCATAGAAACGGTCGAGAAATTAATTCAATTAAGAAGTATAACATTTTCAGTTTTCAACAGACTTTCATCAAATTTGATACATAGCCATTTTATAAGAAATAAAAGAAATTAATAAAATTAAAGATTATAACTTCTTCAGTTTTCCCCACATTTTCATCAAATATGAGATATAGCCATTTTATTTTAATTTATTAAAGTTATAAAAAAAAACCGGACTACTATATCACATAGCTGCTATAGGAACGATCAAAAAATGAATACAATTAAAAAATATAATGTTTTCAGTTTTCAGCAGATACTCATTAAATTTGAGATATAGCCATTTTATATCAGTCTTAAATTTTGTGTCAAATTTTATGAAAATCTGATGACTATATCACATAGTTGCCAAATAAACGATCGTAAGATGTGAAGCAAAAATGCAAATCTGTGAATGTAAAACTGAAAATGTAATATGTATAGGTGAATGAAATGAAAGTAGGTATTACTTCATTGTTTTTTTAACATTAATATATATATTTTATATTGTATGTATTCCTAGTCATGGAAGTTCTATCTGCAAGGGTATATAAACTTCGGCGTGCCGAAGTTAGCTTCCTTTCTTGTTTCCTCTTCTTTTTGATCGATGATTCATCAACAAAATGACTTTTGGGAAATATATTGTCAGGAAAAACAAAAATTAAATTAAAATAAGTGGTAATTATAGTTAGATAACTTTAATAATTTGTCCCCCAATGCAAGCGCTGGCTAAGTATTGCTGTGACATCATAAGCAAGTGAGCCGCCGCTTCGGCCCACTGGCTGTGGCCGTCCGAAACCTATGAAAAAGACTCTGCGAACAGAAATTTGCACACTCATACAAACATGTGAGCGCTTGTACACATATACACATATACAAAGAAACGAGAGCACAGCGCAAAGAAACGCACCCCTGCTCATCCTTCCACGGTCGATCTGCCACTGAAAAGTGAATTCTTGTTGTGCTCGGTTTCGAACGACTGCTTCGAACTCGAAAAAGCCGAAGGCACTCTGGGGTTCTAGACATATCGTTCGGGTGCTCTGGGGTTCCAGGCTCAGCCGTTTTTGTGATAGTACTTTTCGGCACTGTTTGACACCTCTATGTGTTTCTTGCTTAGTGCTCAGATTCATCGCATTTCCTGCTGTTGCCGTTGGTGGTGATGCCTAGTTTGAATGCATGCGCGGCAGCCAGGCAGTGACTCGTAAGAATTCCCACTAATAGTCTGCAGTCTTTAAGGGATATATGCTGTACGTAGTGGCTGAGTTTGTCATTGCGCTCTTTGCACGTGATTTTAGATGTTTTGCAAGTCGCAGAGTTACCTCTCCACCTGCTTTTTGCTCGTACGTCCGCCCGCCTGTTCAACTCGCTTTGGAGCGTTTTTAGAGAGACTGGGAAGTGTTCAGTTCTATCCAGAGCCAGTCCGACTTCTTCTTTTGCAAGTTCGTCTGCGATTTCGTTTACCTCTATGCCCTGTTGACTGGGAACCCAGTAGATCCGCACTGTCGTTGTCGCGCTTAGGATATCTAGTGCGTCTCTGCTTGCTAGTACATTTTTGGAACTGACCGCTGACGATTGCATGAATCTAATTGTCGCCTGACTGTCTACGAACAAGTTTACCGCCTCACTTGGGCGGGCTATTTCCTGTGCCGCCTTCCTGATGGAAAATACTTCCGCCTGGAATATGCTGCATTGGCTTGGTAGCTTATACGACAGCCTCGTTTCGTGGTCTTTACAATATATGCCCGCTCCAACTCCTCCTTCCATCTTGATGCCGTCAGTGTATATGTTGAGGTATCGAGCATGGTCCTGAACCGTTTTTCAGTCTTCATGTCCTATGTATGTTGATGTTTTCACATCAGGGCAAGTTCTAGGCGTCATGTAGTCAGATATACTGCTCATGGTTCGACCAATTGAGCTGTGCCTGTATCCCTGTGTCGACATATTTTCTAGCGCTACTAGGTGTTGTGCAGCCTTTCCCGCGGATCAATTCCAGTTAAAGTCTGTAGAGCTTTTGTTGGGGTTGACCTCAGCGCCCCAGATATGCAGAACAGTGCCTGACGCTGGGTTCTCTCCATAAGCTTTTTGCAGGTAATTTTTTCCATGGCTTGCCACCACACTAAGACTCCGTATAGCAATGTCGGACGCACCACCGATATGTTGACTCAGTGCATCAGAGCGGGTGAGAGGCCCTATGTACTGCTGAGCATCTTTTTAGATGCACATAGCGCAATGGTGGCCTTTTTCACCCCCTTTAGTGCATTGGGTTTCCATGCCGGCCTGCTGTCCAGTACAGTGCCAAGGTATTTGACTTGTGTTTTCAGGGTCAGCCTGGTTGAATTTATTTTTGGGGAGATTCATGGCGGTACCTTGTATGTCTTAGTAAAGAGAATGACGTCCGTCTTATTCGCACTGATACTGAGTCCTACCTTGTCCGTCCACTTACATATCTCCCTGAGTGTTGATTCCATGATCTAGCTAAGGGTCGATGGACAAACTACCGTGATAATTATGCTTATATCCTCAGCAAAGGCTGTTATCTTCGGGGCCTTCCTCTCGAACCCTCTGATTAGGTCGTTGACCACTAGATTCCATAGGAGGGGCGATAGGACTCCGCCTTGCGGCGTGCCTCTGTGCGCTCCTTTCACCATGGAAGCGGTGCCCCAATCTGATTGTACCCGTCTGCAACATAGTAGATTTCCTTTCCAATTGCTGATGGCGGGGTGCGTGTTAGTGATCTTTGTGTAACCTGGGAAGTGCCCGTGCATAATTGCAGTTAGGGCCTCTTCGGTGCCCTCAGTCCACTGCCCGTCGTCGCGTTTGAGCTGACTCTGTATGGTGGGTTGCTTTAAAAGCAACTTTCGTAGTCTAGCCGTTTCTGGGGACGACTCTTTGCTGGAGCAGAAGTTTCTCGAAGAGCTTCTTTGTGCCATGCGTATTTCCTTCTTGTAGTTCCTTAGCAGGATTATGTATTCCTCGTTGATTATATCATCCTCGCCTGCTTGGCGAGTTTGAAGAATTCTCTGAGGTCATCGCGTTGGAGCGAGAGGTCCTTGTTCCACCAGGGTAGTCTGTTCCTTTTCTTGCTGCTTGAAATCGGGCATGATGCATGATATGCATCCAGTAATTCCTTTGAGGGGGTCTCTAGGGACTTTTCTATATCTTCATCGGATTTTACTGTGCCCGGACAAGTCGCGAGTTTACGAGAGATTATTTCTTTAAACTTTCCCCAGTTGGTGTTTCGGGGATTCCTAAAGACTGTTGGTTTTGGAGACTAATCGAACTCGCATTGGAACTGTATGTACATGTGGTCTGAGAAGGATGGTCTCTCTAGGACTTTCCAGTCTGATACCATTGTACTTTGTCCAGTTATGAGTGTAATATCTGGCACGTTGGACAAGGTGGGGCCTACAAAGGGGAGCCCCACGTTTGCTATATATAAGTTGGAAGAAAGAATAAAGTCTAAAAGTGACTCACCTCTGTCGTTTACGGGGCTTCACCATCCGCTGTGGTGCGCATTGCCGTCTGCACCCACGATCAGTTGCTTGGGTTCTACCAGGCTCCTGAATTCTTCCGGTGGAGCTGGCCTATAGTGTACCATGTAACAGGAAGCTACCAGTAGGCGCTTCTTCTTGATTTCTAGCAGCACCACAATCAGGTCGTCGGAGCTGTAATAAGACATAAAGTTAGCTTGGAGACCCTTCCGTACGAGTATGGCGGTTCTATATCTACTTACCGATGGTGTGTAGAACGCGTTATAGTGTGAGGATTTTAGTCCGGCGACGGCATTGCCCGAGGCAATCCATGGCTCTTGGACTAGAGCTACATCGGCGGACCCTTTCTTTATGGCAATGAGCAGTTCCGACGACACGGCATTGCTCTTATGGAGATTGAGCTGCAGCAAGCTTAGGGACATGGGTACCGGGCTTAACTCCATTCGACGGGTTGACTACTAGCGTCAGGTCACCGTCTTCCTCCCCTTCGGACTCATCCAGTAAGTTTCTGGGCGGCGTCGACAATGGTTTCCAGACCTAGGTCTTTCTTCACCTCGCCTGCCTTCAGGGTGTGGTCATCCTTATCCCTGGGATGGCGCTTTTTAAGGCGCAGGTATACGCTACCCATGCCATCTTCCCGTATCTGGGATACAGGATGTCCTCTGCCTCCTTGTTAATCTGGTTTTGGTTTTCGCCGTCAAAGAGGGGCCTGCTTCCTTGGGCACGCGTTGCCGCTTGCTCGGTTGCTCGTCCTTTATGGTACTCTCGGCGAAGCGTTGGAGCGTTTGGTGGCAAGCATCTCCGCCACCTTGTTGGCGAAACAAGCCGTTGATGCCATGCTAGGAAGCTTGGCGAAGTGCAGCCTACTCTCCTCGATCCAGTTAAGCTTTACCTTCTCCTCTTCGGATAGGGCAGCTTTTGTCCGGAGCCGGCTCTGGATTCGAAGGGCAGGTTTATACTGCGTCTTAGCCTTCTTCCCCTCGCTTAAACGCTTCGGCGCGTTCCTGCACGGGGAGCTGGTGCCTTTTTCTGGAGAGCGAAGAAGGCTTTCTTCCTCTTCTTTTGAAAGCTGCACGCTCTCCAGGTCCAAGTCTGTATAGACAACGGCACCCGTGCGGCTAAGCCTTCTTTTCGTCGTTATATTGGCAGTAGCGTTGACCTGCTCCCGTCAAATCAGAGGTGTGACCGCAGGCGACACGTAGAGAGGATTGCTCTCCTCCGCGCCTTTCACCGACGTTTGGGCTGACATCCCAGCCCCGGTTGCCTCTCCCGTCTCCATCCTGTGAAAAATTTGTTTATTTCCGGGGAACCACCCACTTGCGTTTTATGCCTGCCGCTAGGCACCTCCAACCATGGCGTTTAGGCGGGAGAAATTGAATCGAAGCCTTAGCTAGACACTGCATTACCCCGGACGCAGCATGCGCCACTGCATTACCTTTGTACGGGGTAATACAGTGCCCATTGCCCAGCCGGCTCCCTCGTGGAGGGTTCAGCTAGAGGATTTTTACCAGCCAAATCCAAAATTGGATTAAAAAACTACTTAATATTTTAAAGTCAAACAAAATACATTACTAAGAAAATTTATTACATGATTAAATAAAATGTATTCCAATTCAATTCTTCATCACGCTTCGCGGAAATCAGAGCTTAAACTGGTTTCTTGCAAATGACTTCTACGAATGCAGTACATTTTAGTGAATATCTTGAAAATGAACAAGGGACCAAAATCGATCTTAGCACCAATTATGGTGCTAACTAAGAGCTATAAGTTTCAAATTTTGTAAATTTAAAATAAAGTCTTGGCACATGTTTTTTTTTTGGTTTAAATGCGTACGAATGTCGCATTCGACATCAGAGAATTAGTCATATATACTTTTTAGGGTCAGAAATGTCTCTTTTACTGCGTTGCAAACTTTTGACTGGAATTATAACACCATGCAAGGGTAAAGTCTTTCGTTCCGCTTCTTTGACAAAAATTTTACACTGAGTGGAAGAATTTGTCATTTCTGACTTATTCGTTTTTTTTTAGATCGGTTTCGAAGTTAAAATGGTTGGGGAATTAAAAAATTTCCCATTTATTTGGTTTAAAAACCACTAGTCAAGGCTCAATGCAGTCTCTTATAGGCCGGTCTTAGGAACAAAAAACTTACAACATTTTACGACACTTTGTTGCGAAGCACGGAAATTCTAACGGCTCATGACGCATTTTTTAATGTTGAAGAAGAGGTTTTCAACTTGGTGCCCTTGTATGGCACAACAACAGGAGAGTAAATTTTTAATGCCATAGAATTCTCCGTTAATGAAATTGGAGTGTTTGAAAAATTGTGCAGATGTGCACCAATGGAGCACGGAGTATGCGAGGAGAAATTAAAGGGCTCAAGGGACCGGTTAAGGGGGTAGACCACCCTGACATTATTTATGAATCAAATTTTTGTCTTACTTAATTTTTATGCCGACATTCTTACGGTCATTTTAAAATATCGGGCTCAAAAATATCTCATTACTTGTGGATTCTAAAGCCATTAGAAGTGAGCGCTGCAGGTATACCTTAGAGTACTTTTTTTTACCTTCTTTTGCGTTTTTCTCAAAATTACGTTTTTTAAAACGGTGTACATGATTTTCACAGCTTCTCTATAACGTCCTCTATGGCATGACGTACGATTTTTTTTCTTAAGATATACATTTTTAAAACAAAAATTTTGTCTGACAAAAAAATTTTTTTTTCAAAGTGCTCCCATTTGCTCAAAAAATGTTTTCCCAAAAACGGCTACGTCATACTATAGCCATATGTATATAGCTTTAAAAATTTCGTTTTTGAGTTTCAGATAACAAATGTGGTGTGCAGCATGTACACCATACCACCATTCGTAAATTTTTTTTTTCTTTCAATAAGTATTTTTTAGTTTAACATATGTACTTTGATGTACTCATAAATAAAATGTATTCTTAATAAGTTTGTCAAAATGAATTTTTTAAAACCCTCCAATTTTCAGGCGTTCAGGGTGGTCTACCCCCTTAACTTGCGTAATTCACCAAGAAGCACTCTGCGCAAAGGCCTTAAATATTAAAGACACTATGGAGTCTGTTGTAAAAATGACTAATAAAATACGGGGAAGTAATAACGCCTTGACTCACCGTAAATTTAAGTTCATACTACATATAAAACTGTTTACCAAGGTTCGTTGGCTGAAAGGAACGATGTGTTAATATTTCTGAAGGACGAAGTGAAAAGTTCGGAAGAACTAATTGTCTAATTAGAAGACCCACAAGTTTCTGCAAATGCAGGGAATGTTGCCACAGTTGTGGCAAACGTCGTTGGTCATGGGAACATGTTAAGAGAAATAAATAAAAAGGAAATGAAAAGGGAAATATTATGTCAACAACTAATTTAATTAAAAAGAAAACAGAAAGAGTGTTGGCCACTCTGGCTTTCGCAATAGTAGGACGTGTTTTTGGTGCAGTCATCAAGAAAATATAAGTAAAAAAAACCCCAAGTCTCGTGGTAAGTTTTTTCCCTGTAGGACTACAATTGTCCTACCATTCTTCATGAAAGTACTAGTAAAGTAAATCTACTTTACGTGATTTGCTGGTGGTTTACTGACATCTACGTGGCAAACAGCTTTTCGAGCTTTAAGCTTTCGACCGACCGGCTTTGCATTCTGTTTCATTTCTAGCAATTTCTCAACTTAATTTGGTAAAGCTGGAATCGATGAGGAGTACCGCGGGAGCTTCTCCTGCCGAAATACGAACTAGTCTGCGTGCTGATGGAGGGCTAACTACAAAGTTCTATTCAGATATCTTTAAAACTGAGAGACTAGTTTGCGTAGAAACGGACAGACGGACATGGCTAGATCGACTCGGCTGTTAATCCAGATTATATTGTCGGAGGTGCCTCCTTCAATGCGTTGCAAACTTCTGACTGAAATAATAATACCCTGCAAGGGTATACAAACTGAATTCATGGCATTATTAAAAATATCCACGGCCTTTGCCATGTCAGTACACATGTATACATAGATCGGACCAATTAAATTCTGAAATAAAACTGACTCTCGCCGGTTCTGAGACAAAACAAAGATCAAGCAAGCGCTCTAAGGAATTTCGTACATTGTTGACTTGAAACAGCGAAATATCAAACAAGCCAGCAATAAAATCATGTTGGGTAGACGTTAGGCGGGTATTGGTCTCTCTCCAAAGTCTACTGGAAACCAACTGAATATCGAAAAGATGGTCCAATAATTAGGAGGTTCTGACAATAAAGGTATGTACGAACATGTAATAAAAATGAAGCAACCATTAATAAATAGCTTCACACAGGAACAGGTAATAAAAATGGAGCTACCTTCACACAGAGGAGTTCAACATCGTTGCTTTCCTCGAAGGTTAATAATTCTGAAGTGAATGAGGAGTTCACCGCTATAAGAACTCCACCCTCGCGTCTGATAGGGCGATCTAGCCGATATACTGTGAAACAGCTGGAAAAACTTCTTGCATTCTGATAGGAAATACCTATGCAGTAGGTTAGTTTTTTGGGTCGGAATTGGAAGACGTGAAAGGCGCAGTGGTATGATCAGGCCTGGGAAGAGTTATTCCTACAGGCCGCTTTTTCTTTTTCTTCTCCTCGAACTCCTTAACAAAAACGTACCTTTGCCAGAAGTTGGTAAAGAAAATAGTGTTAAAGAGCTCTTTGTGGAAAGTCATAATATTGAGAGAACGGCGGGGGTGTTTTCATTGTTTATTGTTTAAGTTTATGTTTACTCCCTATCCCTACTCCTGCCACACATACATACTCATGCTAAAATGTTGCGGTTACCGGAACGGTCATCGGAACGAAATGTCTGATCACACCTTTGAAGGCTTGACCGTGACCTAATTCTGCGAACAGTCTTGGTGGCAGCGCTGCCACAATCCTAAGGCTTCCGGTTCCTGTTCCAAAACGGTTCTAGGAACCGCAACATCGGCCCGCCCTCCCTTGGGAGGCTGCAAGTTCGCTTTGTGGGTTGTCTCCCTTACTACCTTGGCTTCATGTGACCGGCCGCTTTTCGTCCTTCTCTCGGCTCATGCCAGAGGCTGCGCACGGCCAATTTCGCTCTCCCCTGCTCGCGTCTCAGCCCGTGTGTTGCCTCTGCAAGGGCTTGGTTTTTCCGTTAAGGGATGCGGATCTGCATATATACATATGTGGCCCTGATTAGATGTTGGCTCTGACACGATGTTGATCTGACAAGATGTTGCCTATGCCGATCGTTGACTCCGCCCCGTGTGTTAGTTCTGTCGAGCTGTGGCTCGGTTGATCGTTGGGCTCTGCCCTGTGTGTTGACTCTGCCTCGATGTAGGCTATGCCGATTGTTGGCTCGGCAGATGTGTGTTGGCTCTGTCGCTCTTGTGTGTGTGTGGACTTATTTCAAGTAATATAACTACCTTAAATCTATTATTTACATATTATAAGTAACTTACATCCACTATTTACATATTATAAGTATCTTACATCTACTATTTACATATTATACAGTATGGATTGTAACTGCGTCAAACTCCCCCCTCACTTCCGGGTGGGGTACAGAAACACAAGGGCGCGTCCGTCTCGGTTTAACTGGATTCGGAATCTTTGCCCCTGCTCCTCCTCCAGGTATCTGAGAGCTCGGCGCCAGTTACCTCCGAGGCGCTGCTGTATCCGTCGGATGAGTGGGGCTGGCAGCGTCCCGTTCGGGGTGACCCATCCCGGGGGCGCTGGTACCCACTGGGTGTGCACTCGGGGACCGTCAATTCCACCGACGGCCTCGCTCCGGCCTGATCGCTCGTCGTCGGATGAGTCGGTGTCCACCCAGTGTGCACTCCGTCGGCGTCCTAGTCGGATAGGCGGCCGTACCTCGGTTGGCCACACGGATGGGGTACCCAGCTCGTCACTCAGCTCCTCAGCACGGCGGCGAGCGGTGGCAGCGGCGTATTCGCTGGGTGTGGGTAGCGGTGTCCGCCTCGGCCCACCCCTCACCCTATATGGGTCCTGCCCAAAGATCCCTTCGAATGAGGGTGATGGTGGCCCCGCCGAGCTGGCTTGATCTCGGGGCGACCCGAGATGCCGGCAGGGTGACTCATTATCCCTGAAGGCCCAAGCCATGAGTACGGGAGGGGACATCCGACCGTGAGGGCGGGGGACGTAGTCCTCCCGGGTGGGGTCGTAGACCTCCACCACATCGCTGTCGCTGCTATGTCCGTGGGCGGCGTTGAGCTCCTTGCCGTCCTCGTGCTGAGGTCCAGTTTCGTCGTCGGAAAGGCCCGGGAATTCGGGCGACCGGGTTCTCACCTCACGGGCCATTTTCTCGAAGAGGTCTCGCGGCAGATCCCCAAAACACTCCAAGAGCTCGGTCATTATGCCGCTCGGGTAGGCGGGCGGAGGGGATCCCTCGACCGATCCCGGCTGAGGGGAGTAGCCGCTATTCGATGGCTGCGCGATAAGCGGTGGCGGCACCCACGGTATGATCTCGGCCGATACCATTTCTTGTGACAGTGGTCGGTCCTCCGGCCACTGGTAGTGGTTGGCCGCTTGGCTCTGGCGTGCTTGGTCCTCGGTCATTACAGGGGTGGGCGTAGTGGCGTTGACGCTGCTGTGTGTGGTTAGCGGAGACCCCTTGAATGCTGGCGGCGCTGGTGCAGACGTGGTTCGGTGTGTGTAGACGGAGCTGGCGTAGCGATGGTGCAACGGCGGGTCGGCGATGGTTGGCGGAGCTGGCGTAGCGACGGATGCTGGCGGCGATGGTGCAGCGGCGGTTCGCAGGCGTGGTATAGGCGTGATCTGTTGAAAAGAAAAAAAAAGTTGCGTTAGGAGTGCCTCTCGAAGAACCCTGCCTAGGAGTGAGAGGAAGAGAGTACCAATGTTTAAGGCGTTGGACAGGCGCGCCTGTCAGCAAGTGCGTGACGCGTGCCGCACACATTAGAAAATGAGCAAAGATAAATAGAATATAAGAGAGAAATTAGAAATTATAATTAAATAGAATATAAGGGAAAATAATAAAGAACTTAAAAAAATGTCAGGAAACAAAATAATAAAATAATTTTATGAAATTAATTAATTAAAGTCGCAGCGGCGGGCACACTAGAATATTTTAGCGCTAAAGCTGCGTCCGCTTGCTGCAGAGGCGTATATTGGCTGCAAAGGTCCGGGTGAGTCCTCGGCATGTTCCGTTGGCTAGTTTTACTTGGATCCTGATGTCCCGCATGTTCCTTTTGTTATCTAGTTCCCTGGCTAGATTTTCGCTTACGAAAACATTAATAGCTCCTGTGTCCAGGGCGGCAACGAATCCTCGTCTTTCCATGGTGAAGACGGCCCAGATGCGTCCCAGGTGCTGGTGGACGCAACCTCCTATTGGCTGCATGGGTTGGCTGGTTTCCTCGGGTGATTTCACGTCACACGAGACCCTTACCCGTTTCCTGAATCTGGGCGTCGGCAGCAATCGATGGCCCTGAGTCCGCAATCCCAACAGAAAGTTTTGGGATACCGCATTGCGACAGGCGTCGCGAACGTAGACGTGCGGAAATCCTGCCTCCGGACGAACAATTGGTACTTCGGGAGCATGTTGTCGTAGATCCGCTCCCGCTCTCGGTCCGAGGAAAATCCTGCTTGGCGCATCTGCAAGCGAAGATCAACCAAATATTCCTTAAATGGTTTGTTGGGCTTCTGGTAAATGGTCCAGATCTCGTCCTCCAGCCGCCGATAATAGCGCGGCGGCAAGAAAAAATCAAAGAACTCGTAACGGACTTCAACCCAGCCGGCTTCTCGAAGGTCACTGCACAGTGGTTGCGTCCATAGGCCAAAATTTAAAGAATATATCAAACAATATTGAATCAAAATGTAAGCAAATCACCTCGTAATTGTCCATATTTTTTTATTGGCATAACTGGTTTGGAATTCGAAAGGGACTTTCTAAAAATAGAATAGAATGTGTCAACACATATTCAACTTTACAGCACAGTGACGTTAAGTTGGTTTTTCGTCAAATCAAAACTGCACTTTATAGTGGTCAGGCATAAGCAAAAAATATCTCCGATTTCACTTATTCAAAATGCATTTTAAAGTATTGGGTATTAATCTTCTTAAATTAATTTTATTTAATTATAATTGGTTGTTGTGTATTTTTATTTTATAATAATTTTTTGTATATTGTGAACGTCATTTGGCTTTTTAAATAGACTTTTAGATATGTTATACTCCGATCCCCCCTTTATAATATCAGTGTATTTTATGTAATATCAGTGTATTCGTCAATGTTTTAAAGTAATAAAAATGTTAAATGTAGCTGCTGATATTTGCTGATTTGTGTATATGTTATTCATTAACAATCTCAAGCTGTCTAGCTGTTGTAAAGGTGAAATTTTCGAAGCAATCTGCTGCTCATCGTATGTTTTTGTGATGTTTCTATAGTTTTCGTTTTTCGTGTCATTTCTGTTTGCCAAACATTTTGCCTACTATTATTATTTTATTATTTTTTTTTTCTTAATTTTTATGTTATCGTTTTTTTGCGCTTCATTTAATTTCGTATTTTCACGCATCTACATCTTTTTTCAAAAGGGGAAAAATGCTGAAAAAACTCGTATTGAAACCATTATAATTGAGTCTCTTCAAAAAAAGGTTTCAAGTCCTGAACGTGGACGGCCCAAAGTTGATTTTGCTGAGTCCTCAAAAAGTATGAAACGTCGTCGGAGAGCGCTGCTATTTTGCTGCTATTTTGCGTTCATCCGATTTTTCACTGATTTTGAAGGCATCTGAAGCTGATATTAAAAAGGTTTTATCGCTTTTTATGTACACTGGATTAACGAAACACCAATACTTGCTTATTCGTGAATTCGTAAATAGTAAAGCTTCTGCATCCGTGTTGCCAAGCTATGAACAAATTCTGAAACTTATTCTTCAAGATATACCAACAACATAACAGTCGATGAAACATGTGCAGAAGTGGAGCTGCAGAGTCCACTAGACAATACAGATACAAGTATTAACGTTAATTGGAGAATGGGGTTTTGGTGGCAGAACTGGACACAGTGAGTACAGCAAAAGTTTTCAAATTATAATGACTTTGATAGATGTGTATTTGCAACATCGTACGTCCCACTTTAACTTATCATATAGCTGAAAGCAACTCCAAAATAATATGGAAAAATCCTAGGCCATCATCTACACGTTATTGTAGGCCAGCCAAATTCAATTTAAAAAGGAGTGCGCCACACTATCCGTTGAAGAAGACCTGTATATTAAAAACAAATTAGAGCACTTCAATTTAAAATTCCCAATTAGAAATTAGTCATAAATTATAGACTGCAAACTTACTTGGTAGATGGTAAAGGCTGCAAAGCGTCTATGAAATGTTATATTTGCGTTGAGAAACCCACTTTTAGACTTTATTCTTTCTTCCAACTTTTATATAGCAAACGTGGGGCTCCCCTTTGTAGGCCCCACCTTGTCCAACGTGCCAGATATTACACTCATAACTGGACAAAGTACAATGGTATCAGACTGGAAAGTCCTGGAGAGACCATCCTTCTCAGACCACATGTACATACAGTTCCAATGCGAGTTCGATTAGTCTCCAAAACCAACAGTCTTTAGGAATCCCCGAAACACTAACTGGGGAAAGTTTAAAGAAATAATCTCTCGTAAACTCGCGACTTGTCCGGGCACAGTAAAATCCGATGAAGATATAGAAAAGTCCCTAGAGACCCCCTCAAAGGAATTACTGGATGCATATCATGCATCATGCCCGATTTCAAGCAGCAAGAAAAGGAACAGACTACCCTGGTGGAACAAGGACCTCTCGCTCCAACGCGATGACCTCAGAGAATTCTTCAAACTCGCCAAGCAGGCGAGGATGATATAATCAACGAGGAATACATAACCCTGCTAAGGAACTACAAGAAGGAAATACGCATGGCACAAAGAAGCTCTTCGAGAAACTTCTGCTCCAGCAAAGAGTCGTCCCCAGAAACGGCTAGACTACGGAAGTTGCTTTTAAAGCAACCCACCATACAGAGTCAGCTCAAACGCGACGACGGGCAGTGGACTGAGGGCACCGAAGAGGCCCTAACTGCAATTATGCACGGACACTTCCCAGGTTACACAAAGATCACTAACACGCACCCCGCCATCAGCAATTGGAAAGGAAATCTACTATGTTGCAGACGGGTACAATCAGATTGGGGCACCGCTTCCATGGTGAAAGGAGCGCACAGAGGCACGCCGCAAGGCGGAGTCCTATCGCCCCTCCTATGGAATCTAGTGGTCAACGACCTAATCAGAGGGTTCGAGAGGAAGGCCCCGAAGATAACAGCCTTTGCTGAGGATATAAGCATAATTATCACGGTAGTTTGTCCATCGACCCTTAGCTAGATCATGGAATCAACACTCAGGGAGATATGTAAGGGGACGGACAAGGTAGGACTCAGTATCAGTGCGGATAAGACGGACGTCATTCTCTTTACTAAGAGATACAAGGTACCGCTATGGATGTTCCCAAAAATAAATACAAGCCAATGCAGCATATTCCAGGCGGAAGTATTTTCCATCAGGAAGGCGGCACAAGAAATAGCCCGCCCAAGTGAGGCGGTAAACTTGTTCGTAGACAGTCAGGCGACAATCAGATTCATGCAATCGTCAGCGGTCAGTTCCAAAAATGTACTAGCAAGCAGAGACGCACTAGATATCCTAAGCGCGACAACAACAGTGCGGATCTACTGGGTTCCCAGTCAACAGGGCATAGAGGGAAACGAAATCGCAGACGAACTTGCAAAGGAAGAAGTCGGACTGGCTCTGGATAGAACAGAAAACTTCCCAGTCTCTCTAAAAACGCTCCAAAGCGAGTTGAAGAGGCGGGCGGACGTACGAGCAAAAAGCAGGTGGAGAGGTAACTCTGCGACTTGCAAAACATCTAAAATCACGTGCAAAGAGCGCAATGACAAACTCAGCCACTACGTACAGCATATATCCCTTGAAGACTTCAGACTATAAGTGGAATTCTTACGAGTCACTGCCTGGCTGCCGCGCATGCAGTCATGCTGGGCAGGAAATGCGATGAGTCTGAGGCAACCGAAACCTTGGAGAATCTCATCTGTAAGTGGCCAGATCTTACGCAGGCAAGAGTAAAACACCTCGGTGCCCCAGTACTGGCATCACAAGCAGATGCCTCCAAGAGTTCGCCAGGTGAACTACTTGCCTTCGCAAAAACAACCGCGATCCTAAAGGAAAAAAAACATCCGGATAAATAGGGGTCATACTGGCCTATGATTGGCCCCCTCAGAAGGGCCGTCCGATTCAACCTTACCTAATCTATATACTCTCATTCATATATAAGTCTGAACGGGCCGTATCCTACAACTATTTCATATACTTGCCATATAAACGATTGGGAAATTTAAAAAAAAAAGAGGGGAAGTTAACTTCGGCACGCCGAAGTTTATATACCCTTGCAGATATAACTTCGATCAGTAGAAATTAAAACAATACAAATTATATATATTTATGTTAAAAACAATGAAGTTATGCCTGCTTTCAATTTATTTACCTACTAGCCGGCCCGTCCCTGCTTCGCACGGGAATTAAACATTACATTTAGATTTGTCAATTTTAACACATTCGTAATAATACATAATAATAATATGACACATATTCATCCTTTTTTTTTTCAATTATTGAGGTCATAACCCTAAAAGAAAATACATTTATTTTGTTAGTGCTTCTCTGTAAACAATATTTGATGTTGTTTTATTTTGTGGCAGCAAAATAAATTGATTTTCAGGGGCTCCGACTCGCGATAGACCAACATACAGTTGACCATGAGTAAAACATTTATTTCGCAGATCGATCCATAATAATTCGAAGGTTTGGCCTTGGGACTTGTTAATTGTTAATGCGAAAGATGTTTTTACCGGAAATTGAAGCCGTTTAAATGGGATTGGCAGATCAGTTGGGATCATCGGTATCCTCGGTATATGAGCTAGTTGACCACTTGCTGGGCCAGTGATAATAGTTGCTACAATTAAATTGTCCTTTAACTCCTTAATAAGCAGCCTCCTCCCATTACACATGCTTGGTGGGTTTAAATTTCTTAAAAGCATGATTGGGATTCCGATTTTTAACGTCAATTCATGGGGTGGCAGTCCAGAAGGGTTCAACGAATTTAAAAATTCCTGTGGATAATGGACTGCATCTTCAATATTCGTTACAGTGTCGATCGATTTGTATGTTTTTGTTTGGACGGGGACTTTTTGAACAATCAGATTATTTATTTCATTGATAGTATCATTCTTAGGTGATACTATAGCCCGAGAACACAGCCAATGGAAGTCTCTTTCGTGCAAATTCTCGATATCAGGGTATACAGAATCTATTAAATTTTCCAAATTATGGAGTATTTGGCCTAGAGACTCATCCAGAAGAATGTCACAATGACCGCTTAAATTTGGAGTTGGAAAAATTCCTTCCCCAAGTTTTAGCAGTTGCTGTGGGAAATCGCTATCAGTGATTCCATGAAGATGAGCTCTCATATTTGTCCTTAATTTTAACGTTTCAATCGTAGTCCATATGGGAGACGATTTCAAGCATGCCTTGATGATATCTGCTCGCGTGCCTCTGTTAATAACGGGGAGAGTCTGCCGAAAATCTCCAGCAAATACAAAAGTAATCCCGCCCATGACTGCAGAGGAGTTCCTTAGATCCTGTAAGGTTCTGTTCACGGCCTCTATATGTGCTCTATGGCTCATCGTGCATTCGTCCCTCATAATCAATGATGCCTCTTGTAGTAATTTACCAATAGGTCAATTTTTGCGTATTGAACATGTAGATTGTTGTTCAAGATTGACGGATAGTGGAAGTTTAAAAGTATAATGAGCAGTTTTGCCATCCTTCAAAAGAGTTGCAGCATTCATCACAGCATCCCGCAAATGGATATATTCCTCGGACCGAAATTTCGTCTGATTCAATCTAAGAGGCAGACCTGATGCATCCGGCCAATAACGACATTCGATTCGAGCTGTAATCAATAGTTGGGTTATATCTGATCTTCTGCCAGCTGTAAACGCGCTTCAGCTACCCTTGCCCTGTCGCGTTCATTATTTTGAGAGTGAATCAAATCGATTGCTGCAGAACGCGACTGTCTAACTCTTAATCGTTTTCTCTCAAGCCTATCTGCTCGTCTTTCTGCTGATTCTTCCTTGTGCATCTGCATTGCTCTCAGCCGCTCAGTCTCTCGGATGGAGGCCCGTTCTTCGTCAGTTATATTCGTAATCTTACGTCTTTTTGCTTCTGTATTACGCTTACGACGACCCAAACTCTACTTCTTGGGTGGCAGGACTTCGTTTCTTACTGAACCTGAACAAAAAAATAAAATTTTTATCTCCAATTCCTTATTTCAATATGTTTTGAATGTTTGACAGGAAATGCTTTGGCTGCCTGTAGAGGGCGGTAGATGTAAGGTAGTTTTTTGTTTTTTTTTTTAACACCTTGGATTACGTTATCTTAATTTTAGTAAGGATGCCTATTTTTTTTTTAAATGAAATATAGCCTATGACACTCAGGAATGATGTAGCTTTCCAACAGTGAAAGAATTTTTCAAATCTGCCAAGTACTTTCGGAGCCTATTCAATTCATACAAACAAACAAACAAACTTACATTACCTCTTTATATAATAGTATAGATATAGATACATAAATCTCACATTTTATGAAAATCAGTTAAAAACTGAAAAAGTTATTATTATCGAAATAACGTCAGAAGTGGAATAGTTTAATTTTTATGTTTCAAGTAAAAAAAGCTGTAATTCTTATTATTCGCAATTTATATTTATTAGGTTTACAATTATTGTGGAGAATTCGGATGCCATTTTTAGTGAGTGTTGTTTTATACCCTTGCAGGGTATTATAATTTCAGTCAGAAGTTTGCAACGCACTGAAGGAGGCACCTCCGACTATATAAAGTATATATATTCTTGATCTGGATCAACAGCTGAGTCGATCTAGCCATGTCCGTCTGTCCGTTTCTACGCAAACTAGTCTCTCAGTTTTAAAGATATCTGAATAGAACTTTGTAGTTAGCCTTCTATATACTCTCACTCGTATATATGTCGGAACGGGCCGGATCGGACGACTATATCATATAGCTGCCATAGGAATTATCGGAAAATTTTTACAAAAAAATTTTTAACTTTTTCAGTTTTCAATAGAATTGGATCAAATTTGAGATATAGCCATTTTACTATACTTTACAATTTTGCATAAAATTTTATGAAAATCTGACTACTAAATCAACTTTTTCAGTTTTCAGCTGATTTTCATCAAATTTGAGGTATGACCATTTTATATTAGTCTTAATTTTTGTGTCAAATTTCATTTCAAAAATCGGACGACTATATCATATAGGTGCCGTACAAACGATCGTTAGATGTGGAGAAAAATGCATATCTGTGAATGTAAAACTGCAAATATAATATGTATAGGTGAATGAAATGAAAGCAGGTATTACTTCATTGTTTTTTAACACAAATATATATAATTTATATTGTATGGCTTTCTATTCATAGAAGTTCTATCTGCAAGGGTATATAAACTTCGGCGTGCCGAAGTTAGCTTCCTTTCATGTTTTTTCTTAAAATTTTCATTAATACATTAACAATAATCGCTTTGATCTTCTCTAAATTGTTTGCACCACTTAGGTACAAACGAGCTACAGAGCAAGAGACACTGGAACATCTGCTCTGCTTCTGCCCAGCGCTGAATCACATCAGATTTCGCCACTTTGGTGTCTACCAGATGAAGTCACTGGAAAGTATAGGAAAGCTGAAAGTTTCGACAATCCTAGGTTTCCTTACTGACTCTGGTTGGTACTGATAGTGATCAGGATCACCAAGAACAAACAGAGGGAGTGAATCAAAGAGGAGCTTAGCTTTATTTGGAGGCCCTAGTATCGGGCCTCACCACTGTAACCTACCTACCGAGGTACCTTTCTCAAAGACACTTGTTGTCTTATTTATATAGTTTTAGGAATAAAGTTTCAAGTAAGACTATAACTTTTATAATTAGAAATTTTGCTATAGCTTCCATACCTATTTTTTGTGACTACTTTAGTTATGACGTTTGCAGTGGAGTTCACTGTTTTTACATTTTGTGAATGGTTTTAAATTCATCCTGTTTAAATTGTATTTCAATTATATATGGAATTTTGTCATGTATGATATAATCATTATAGTTTAAGGGGTGTTATTCAAAAATCGGAATTAGAAAACATATTTTGTATATGCTTCTATAAGGCATTCGAGATTATAGTTTTTGTAAATTTAAAATTTGATTTTTCAGATGTGTATATTAATTTAATTGTGTCTGATAAATATATATTTTTTTACGCTACTAACTGGGCAGAAAAGATTCTGTTCAATTGAACACAGTTTGTAGTAAAATCAATTGTTATACAACGCAGTGCATTAAAAAACGAAGCCGGTGCTCGCACAGGCAAAAAGCATATTTCAGTGGTCCAGCGCAATCATTCGGGCATCTCTCCTTGTACGTCGTTAGCTTTTTTGGAAGAGGTGAATTAATATAGTGTTTGTTCGTTGAGGGTATTGCTAAGTGGGTAGATGTACTGGGATTATTTCCCTATTTCCTTATATTCTCGGTCAAAACATCGAGCTCACTTTGTAGCTTTAGATCCGTTGACTATGCGGGTATTGGAGATTTAGTATATAATAGCCATTTTAAATGCTTGTCTTGTACTCCACATCACATCTTTTTACTCCCATCGACGTTGTAATTTGTTTATAAATATATGTACATCAAAGTCAATGTCCATGCAATTTGTGGTAGTCGACCAAAGCATACCGACAAGACATACTAAAATAGATTTTAAACAAAAAAGGAAGGCACGCCGAAGTTTACATATATAGCCTTGCAGAAAGAACTTCGATCAACAGGAATTTATACAATTTAAATTATAAATATTTATGTTAAAATACTAAATCAAGTAATACATGTATTATATATTCATTTCATTCAACTATACATATTATAAAGTTAAAGTTATATTTACAGTTTACAGTTATATCTAACGATCGTATGCATGGCAGCTATATCATATGATATAGTCGTCCAATTTTAATAAAATTAAAATCGAAATTCTAGAATAATATAAAAGGGCTATATGATAAAGTCGTCCGATTTTCATAAAATTAAAAACAAAATTCTAGAACTATATAAAAGGGCAATATCTCAAATTTGATGAAAATCTGTTAAAAACTGAAAAGGTTATAATTTTGATGGTATTATTGTCTCGATCGTTCCTATGGCAGCTATATGATATAGTAGTCTAATTTTCATAAAATTTTACACAAAATTGTACAAAATCTAAAATAGCCATATCTCAAATTTGATAAAACCGTGCTGACAACTATATTTGTTGTAAAAATTTTTCGATAGTTCCTATGGCAGCTATATGATAAAGTCGTCCGATCCGGCCCGTTCCGACATACATATATACGAGTGAAAGTATATAGAAGACTAACTGGAAAGTTTCATTCAGCTTCAAAACTGAGAGACTAGTTTGCGTATTAAAGACAAAAGTTTCTTTCTTAGTAAATGCATAAAATTTAAATTAATTATTATTAATACATTTTAATAAAAACTTTATAGAATGTTTACACATTATTTTTTTATATGTATTATACAAGTAAATTTATAATTGTTATTTTAATTTGTGGGCGGCAGAATCCTGAGACTCCTACACTTAAAGACTCCTCTGACTCCCATCCACTTCCGTGACCCGGGCGAGTCTTGAAAATGCCTCCCCTCAAGTCCGGTGTTTAAAGCAGCCTGTGCCCTCTGACTATAAGGTTCACAGCTGAGGGGTAAATTCAGCTGTGTTCGTACGGAGCCTTCTGAAGGCCAGGCAATCCTGGGTCGGAAGTGGCCTTCCCGGGGCTCTGGGGCGAAGCCACGGTCGACCTTCTTCAATGCCCAAAACTCCTCGGGCCCGCCGCTGAGCAACGCGGGCGTTAATGAACATGGACACAAACAAATCCGCTTCGGACCTCTCGACGCGACGCTACCTCCGTCGAGTTCGGCGGGCAATACTAAGGCAAGCACTCCCAAAACGGAACAACACAACACAAGGAGGTCGAAAACAGACTGTCTGAGATGGTAACAGATAAATTCATATCGGAGCCATCTGGATCGACACCCTCCTTTGACTCATCAGACATGGTTAGAGGGCACCGGGTGATCAGGTGCCAAGATAAAGGTTTTCCAAGCCGACCCGGACGATGTTCTTGAAGACAAAGTCGACGACAACAAGCTGCTGGACGACTTAGCCATCGACTATGGTACCCCCAACACCACCCTGAAATAAAGCCGACTGCCGTGCAGATAAACCTAAAGCGTAGCTCGCATGCTTCAGAAAATCTTGCTGTCCTTCTCCGAGAAAAGGGACATCGACATCGGCCTAACACAAGAGCCATGGTCTAAGGACGGGCAAATCTTTGGTATGGCCTTAAAACGATACACAAATATAACTCCACAGGCAAGCCAAGGGCGGGTATAATTATCAAAAACAACCTTAACGCACTTCTATATCCCAAACTTAGCAACTCAGATCTAGCTGTGGCCAAGTTTGAACAACTATACTCATAGGCTCCGACTACATGGCCCACGACAAACCGCCAACTCCTGAAGCATTCATCAGTGCAATGCAGTGGGCTGAGAGGGCCAAGGCAACGCTTATCCTCGGGTGCGGCGCCAACGCTAGGCACACCCTATGGGGAAGTAAGGAAACAAACGAGAAGGGTGAGTCTTTTCGTTGGTATTATATGTCGTGACGCCACTATCTTTAACAAGTGCAACACGCCCACCTTAATTTTTCCAAGTACGGGAGAATTTCAAGGCTGGGAAGAGGTCCTAGACATAACTCTCCAAATGGAGCACAGCAATTATAAGGTAGGAAAATGGAGGGTTTCGACACAACACTCTTTTTTACACCATAGGTAAAAATCCTTAATATAATATAATAATAAGACACATACAAGCCAAGGATTAGCGGCCGATTGGCCGACCTCATTCCTCATAAAACCGCTGGAACGGATACTTTATATCCACATCAGCGGTAAAACGGAGAAAAGCCTTTCCGCCGCAAAGCATGCTTCCAGGAAAGGCAGATCCACGGAGACCGCACTACATGAAGTTGTACGATACATAGAAAAGGCACTGCTCTTTGAGAATTACATAGAAGAGGCCTTCAATAACGTAAACGTTATTATCTTGTAAAGAAAAACATACTTCAGGGGGGAGTTCTGTCTTCGGTGCTCGGGCTGATAACAATAGATGACATATTAAAATAACTCAACAGTGAATGTGTGAATGTGAATGTGTGTGGTAGCATACGCAGACGACGTAGTTTTACTGACTTCAGGACCACTCCCCGACGTCATCAGCAAACTGATGACAAGGGCACCATGTTTAAAAATTATTAAGATCTGTTTGTAAATCCGACTGGTAGGCCACGTACCTGTATTGCACGCAAAGCTTTACGTCATCCGCGTACATACATAAGCACTCTGGAGTTAGTCAAGACTTTGGGCAGGTCATTTATAAATAATGTAAACAATAAGGGACCCGAACAATAAGGGACCCAGAAGTAACCCTTTAAACATTAGAACAGATAACTTGAGATCCAATTAAGAAGGTCAACTGGGAAACCCATTAAATCTAATTTCCATACGAGAGAACGGTTAACAGAGTCAAATGATTTATTTATCAGTATAGATTACATCTGTCTACAAAATTATTTTGGAAGCTCTTTATTATATAAGAGGAGAGCACCAAAAGATATGTTGTTGTTGATCTTCGCTTAATAAAATCATGTTGACATGGAGAAATAACTGATCTACTAAGGTGCTGCCAGAGAGGAGTAATTATGTTTTTAAAAAGTTTAGGAATGACCGACAACTTAGAGGTTCCTCTATAATTGTTTGCATCCGATTTGCTACATTTTTGTGGAGAGGGATAATAAACGATTCCTTCCAAATAAGGGGAAAGTGGGAGGTTTCTAAGGATAATGCAAACAATTTCTGAAGGGGATGACACGGGGCGTCGGCACAATACCTGGACACAGAGCCAGGAGTTCCGTCGGGACCTGGCAAATAAACCGGCTTGACACGGTGAAGATAGAAAACAAGAGAGCTTTCGTTTAGGCTAGGACTGAAAATTAAGTTCGATTTAGGTATGACGTAGAAATAAGTCTGATTTAAATTCGAAGAGTTTGAATAAGTTGTTTTAAGGAACTGGAAAAATATATCGGCTATTGCCTGATCATTGTTTGCGGTAGTATGTTCAATTGAAAGAGAGAAAGAATTTGTTTTAGGCTTACGTTTAGTGTTAACAGAATTATAAAACTGTTTTGGGTCCTGTGAGAACTGAACCCTGCAACGAGTTATATATTTTTTATAAGACTGCGCGTTTAGCACGGTAAAGTTTGACCGAGCTGATATATTAGATAAAAGGGAAGATTGAGAACCGGTGATTTTAAATTTAGCATACAGCCTAGATTTTTTATTTTTAAGTCGGCTCAACTCTTTATTAAACCACTAAGGCTTATTCGAGATTGGCGGGTAGTATTACGGAACACATTCAGTAAAATATGAGATTATTGCATTGTAAAAAATATCCACGGCTGGCAGTTGTGCACATGTATAGATCGGACCAATTGAATTCATATATAAAATTATTCAGCCGTCGTTCAGTTCGCCTTGCGAGAACAGATGACTTTTTGGCTGGGCGGTCAGATATATTATGTAAGTCAGCCCCTATATATATAGTCATATCTATGATACGGATGATACAGATCTTCGGGTAAAATGAGTCTCGTTTGTACGGCACCTATATGATATAGTCGTCAGATTTTTGAAATGAAATTTGACACAAAAATTAAGACTAATATAAAATGGCTATACCTTAAATATGATGAAAATCAGCTGAAAACTGAAAAAGTTATACATTTAATTGTATTAATTTCTGGATCGTTCCTATGGGAGCTATATGATATAGTGATCCGATTTTCATAAAATTGTATGCAAAATTGTAGAGTATAGTAAAATGGCTATATCTCAAATTTGATCAAATTCTATTGAAAACTGAAAAAGTAAAAAATTTTTTTTGTATAAATTTTCCGATCATTCCTATGTCAGCTATATGATATAGTCGTCCGATCCGGCCCGGTCCGACGTATATATATACGAGTGAGAGTAAATAGAGAACTAACTGCAAAGTTTTGTTCAGATACATTCAAAACTGAGAGACTAGTTTGCATAGAAACAGAAGGACTGACGGACATGGCTATATCGACTATACTGTTGATCCTGATCAAGAATATAAAGACATTATTTGGTCGAAGATGACTCCTTCACTGCTGATTGAAATTATAATACCTTGCCAGGGTATAAAGATCCCGCTTGTATAAAAAATATAAAAAAATTGAAACAGGTGATAACTTCGCATCCCATACTTTGATATACATATACACTCACTTCTGACGCATCATGTTGTGATGTGTTATCCCAGGAAAGCCACCCAATTTTTTTGCGACTATAACACTGAATAATAATGAAAAGATTTATACAGAATTTTTAAGAATTCTGTGGAGCATAAACGTTTTTATTACAAATTATCAACCCATAAAATTTTTACATTTAGAACATAAAAGGATAGACATTTCACCCAGAAAGATGGTTATTGAAACTAGGAGATCGACTACTTAAAAGGAAAGGAAAATAGAGTAGCTGACCTTTAAGTTCGACATACGAAACGAGCATAACGAAAATATATTAGATATAAATATAATAGCAGCAGTCCACTCAAGTAAAGAAAACTTACACAATCATTCTTCCATAAAAGAAAGAAATAATTATTACATACAAAACTCATATTATCAATATAAACTGTAAAACAGAGGAAAATAATTAAATGGGAAAAGTATAATCTTTATAGATAAACATGATTTTTCAACAACAGGAAATATAACAAATTCACATATTCACATAAACAATCCACATCCGCAGCTAGCGACCGCAACCAACCCGTTGTTAAATTTATTCTTAGCGTCGTTCTTAGTCAACTGACGGAACATTAATTCGACTCCCAATTAATTTCACTTTATACAAACATATATAAAATATTTACAGTAACGCACTAAACTGTTGGCACAGTTGTAAACTTGAACTTTAAGTGCCACTTCCAGGCTTTTCAGATATTTTAATAGGTCTATTTTTTAACATTGTTAAATTAAACATTTCTTTATTTAAAGGCACCATTTGTTTGGTTTTTTCATTAACGTACTAAAAACTATTTTAATTTAAAAAAAAACAGAACAAATTTCGTGAAACAAAAGTCTTGGCACACTTAATCTAATTTTGTAAATTTTTTTTTTTAATTTAAAATAATTCATATTTCGTCGGTAGTCTTTTCTGTTTAATCACGTCCACAAGACGTCTGGGCATAGAATGCACCAATTTTTTAGTAACTTTTGCTAAAATAATCAGCAATTTCTCCAATAATGCCTTTTTAATGTCATTTTTGATGAAATGTTGTGTTTTTTCATTCTTCTATCGAGTTCCTACCACAAATGCTCGATCGGATTTAGGTCCGGTGACTGTGGTGGATGTGGCAGTACATGTGCTCTATAGTGAGTGAGCAACATGCTCACATCGTGAGCAGAATGCTTCAGATCATTGTCCTGCATAAATGTGACGAACTTTTGCATTTTTCACTTTGAAGTTTTTTTTTTTAAGTTTTCTTTCAAAATATTGAGGTAATATGCTTTATCCATGATACCCCCGATGAACACCAGGTTACCGACACCAGCGCATGACATGCATCCCCATACCATCACGCCTCAGCCGCCGTGTTTGACTTTTGCGCCAAGTCACTTTTATCCGGCTTAGTTCCATCATTTTGGCTATTTCGCAATACGATTTTTCTTTGAGTTACGTTCGTTTATTTTCGTTTATTCTCCATTTTCTTAAAATTTAGGCAAATGGCAAAAGAACTGTAGATAAATGTAACTTTTTTTGAAAACTTTGTGACGCCATGTGCTTAAAAAAAATCCTCTTTTACATTTCTTAAAAAAAAAATAAAGAACATAAAGGCCTTAAGTCTAAAATAAATCAAGTAAAACTAATAACTGTGCCAAGATTTTTGTGTCACGAAATATGGTCATTTTCTTTTAAAGTTTATATATATTAAAAATATAGGGTCATTTTATACATAATTATTTAATTTAACTATATTAAAACAAGAAAGAGAGCTAACTTCGGCACGCCGAAGTTTATATACCCTTGCAGATAGAACTTCCTATGACTTGGAATCCCAACAATATAAATTCTATTTATTTGTGTTAAAAAACAATGAAGTAATACCTGCTTTCATTTCATTCACCTTTACATATTATATTTGCAGTTTTACAGTCACAGATGTGCATTTTTCTCCACATCTAACGATCGTTTGTATGGCCCCTATATGATATAGTCGTCCGATTTTCATAAAATTTTACACAAAATTTAAATGGCTATACCTCAAATTTGATGAAAATCTGTTGAAAACTGAAAATGTTATAATTTTTAATTGTCTTAATTTCTCGATCGTTCCTATGGGAGCTCTATGATATAGTTGTCCGATTTTCATAAAATTTTATAAAAAATTGTAGAGTATAGTAAAATGGTCAAATTTGATCAAATTCTGTTGAAAACTGAAATTGTTATAATTTTTTATATATACTTTTTTTTATATATACTTTATATGGTCGGAGGTGCCTCCTTCACTGCGTTGCAAACTTCTGACTGAAATTATAATACCCTGCAAGGGTATAAAAATGTATTCAATAAAATAATGTATACGCCTGGAAATAGCACTTAAAGTTCAAGTTTGCAACTGTGCCAACAGTTTAGTGCGTCACTGTATAAAAGACGGAAAAATTTGATAATACTCAAATCCTTCTACAATGTGCTCCACGAAAAACTATTAGAGCTGTATGCAAATAATAATCAGTTCTATTTTATAAAATTCACAATGACACAGGACATGGATAATGAAACTGGGCCCGTTAAAAATATATCGTTTTATCATATACAAGAAAGTATGCGTTCAGGAATTCAACAAACATGAAATCATTTGAAAATCAAAATGTGTTACCCAAATTGGTTAGAATTAGTGCAAATAGTCAATCGTCATTGGTCCAATTGGACTTTGTAAGAAAATCAATTACGAAAGAAACCTAATTAGGAATAAATAAAAATAATCCAAAACCACATCAGAAAAAAATTAATTTTATTCACATAAAAAAGGGAGTATTTTTTACAACATATCGATCTAACAGTTATAGATCCATTTTCCAAACCACATAACAATAGTAGAACACATTACAAAGTTAAGGAAAAGGGATAAAATTTACCATGCATTTAATGGCATGATAATTAAGAAAATAGTAATATACATATGTACCTCACAAACCCAAATAGTCCGTCAAGAATTTCAAAGAAAAGAAAGTTTGCGAAATTCATTAGCAGCTGGCCCTTCAATAATTGCTTTTATAAAACCAATAAACTATTAAATGTAAATTCAATAGGAAAGTAAAACTGCATGCATACGAGCACGTGTAAGTATGCATACACTCAGATATACCCTGCAGTACCTGTCATCAACAAAAAAATCAACGTTTCACCAACAGTCAAGGGGGTGCTGTTGATTTTTCATCAATGACAGCCCATACAAAGTGTTGATTAATTTAACATGGGCATGTCCTAGGATGTCATCAATAAAAATTCATCAACAAAAAGTCGATGATTAATCAACAATTAATCATCAGCAAATTTCTCAAGGGCCGGGCCATGGTACTGCCGACGACTGCCGTCGGCAGAGGGTCGATTCGGTAGAAGTCGCAGTCGGCAGAGCGTCACCTCAGTAGAAGTCGCAGTCATCAACGTGCTGATGACATGTAGATGACTGTGGCCTATTGATGACACGCGGTACTGCAGGGTACATACATACATATGTAGATTCACATGTACATAAGTACATACATACGTACTCACGTAAAAGTCTTATTCAAGAGTTAAAAAACTTACTTTTCAGATATTTATCCTTGTCATCCACGACACCACCGGCAAGTCACGCTAAATTTGCAATATTCTTTTACAAATTTGGAAAAGTAATTTATTCTTCCAATTTCTACGGGTTTCTTGAACGAAGCACAGTAGAGATGAAACAACATACATGATTCCCAGCCAAAACATCGATGTTACCGATATTTCGAAAACATCGATGGCATTGCTGTTGGTATCGATGTTTTTCCACCTCCACCTACAAGGGTATAAAACTGACAGGAAGATTTTATAAACAAGAAATTAAGCTAACTTTGTTATGGCCACGTAAATATCGATAGCATTAATAGACCCACATAAGGGGTGTTATACGATTAGCTCAGGGATGCCACCCTGGCCCAATAGCTGATCGGTAGCATGCACCACCTTATGAGGAAAAAGGTTCTTGACCTGGAATGGTTCAAATCTGAAACAACGGTTCCAACCAGAAAAGAAAAGAGAAGGTGAAAAGAAACCACAAGGGGATAGAGCGGGTAATTTGTTCCAAGCTACGCGAGAAGGCGGGTCACGAAATTTTAAATGAAAAGTGAAAATAATTTTTGTAAAGTAAAGTGAAGAACTCTGTGCCGCTGCACTCAACAAAAAAAAAAAAAAAAAAAGAACGTTGAGTGGTAAATTTGAAATAACAGAAAGGCTACGAAATCACTTGGACGTGAGCAGAGGATCAGCGAGGACGGGAAGCCGGTTCGAGAAAACTCAAAAGGTAAGTGGTCGTGGTCCGGAGGTGAAGCCCTATTATCATGGCTCTCATTTCCAGGCTCGACCAGACCCAGTCCTCACAGAAAAATTCCGGCCTGTCGCAAAATTCTGGCCGTCACAAAATTCTGGCTGTCACAAAATCGGTCAATCCCATGTTTTTTTTTATTTGGTTCGGTTTGGTGGCCACTAATTAAAAGCCTTGGGACATTAAACATAACCCCGTATAAAACAACCGGTAAAGAGTCGGCAGGCATATGTGCGCCAACACCGACATTATAAATTTGTAAAAATTTGTAAATGTGTTCTTTTGTGTCTGTTTGCGGAATATTTTCGTTTAGTTTTAAATATTTATTTATATATATATTCGTTACGTTTTTCAACGATTTTAGTATTTTATTTATTATTTCTTTACAATAATTAATCCTGCTGAGGATATAAAGAAGGGTATTTCTAGTTAATGGGTCTGGATAAGAGCGGGCGATCGCTCGAGAGGTCTCTCGCCAGAAAGAAGGACCCACTAATTACAAATATACAAGTGGCCACAGAGGTGTATCACTTTTGTGATTTGCTTCGGAGTCATAAGGACGACATCAGCGGCTGATAAGAAGCTGATCTGCGAACTGTGATAAAGGGAACAATTCTACTATATGCTATATAAATTTGTGATGTAGCCATAAGTAAAAGAAGGAATAGGGAATAAGACCATAAGTTGCAAATAGAAAGAAAGAAAACAAGAAAGGAAGCTAACTTTGGCACGCCGAAGTTTATATACCCTTGGAGATAGAACTTCTATGACTAGGAATCCATACAATGTAAATTATATATATTTGTGTTAAAAAACAATGAAGTAATGCCTGCTTTCATTTCATTCACCTATACATATTATATTTGCAGTTTTACATTCACAGATATGCATTTTACTCTACATCAAACGATCGTTTGTATGGCACCTATATGATATAGTCGTCCGATTTTCATGAAATTTTACAAAATTATAAAATGGCCATACCTCAAATTTGATGAAAATCAGCTGAAAACTAAAAAAGGTGATTTAGTAGTCCGATTTTCATAAAATTTTATGCAAAATTGTAAAGTATGGTAAAATGGCTATATCTCAAATTTGATCCAATTCTATTGAAGGCTAACTACAAAGTTTCATTCAGATAGCTTCAAAACTGAGAGACTGACTAGTTTGCGTAGAAACGGACAGACGGACAGAAGGACAGACGGACAGACGGACATGGCTAGATCGACTCGGCTGTTGATCCTGATCAAGAATATATATACTTTATATAGTCGGAGGTGCCTCCTTCACTGCGTTGCAAACTTCTGACTGAAATTATAATACCCTGCAAGAGTATAAAAATAACTGACAACTGTGCCAGGTATTCTAGCCTTGGCATATTGCGTTCAGCGGAAAAGAGGAAAGACCAACTGCGACATAAAAAAAAAAAAATTAAATGCAATTAAAGTTGCTAATTGTTTTTTTTGTGAGGACCGGAAAGTTCTGCGACATCTGCCGACCCAAGGTGACGGATCGTGAGCCTTTGGAAGCGAACAGGTGAGATGGGAAGATGACCCCGGCTGCCAACCGTAGAGCAGGAAGTAGCATCTTTTAAGACGCAGGATGAGTCCGTCTGAAAGCAAAAGAAATTAATTAATTAGTTATATGTTTTCCGGCGTCAATCCAATTGATGATTTGCGCTAGTTGACGGGCCGGGCGACAGTGTTTGTATAGTTTTGAAAATAATTGTTCATTCACACACAAATAGATGGCATAAGGATCATTAAGAGCACACACACCACTCACGACCCGGGGAACAATGACCGCATTGATTTTTGTTTACTTATTGTTGATTGGGATTTATTAATTAGTTTAGCACCAGTAACTAGGCATATTCCCGTAGAATGGCTGACAAAGGTAATGCTGAGGCAGGGAATGGAGAAAAGGGTGCTGAAGGGTTGATATCAGGGTCGGTCGGTGGCCGAATAAGCGAACAACATGGGAGGAGAGTTCCACGGATCCTGAACCTAGACCCAGAAGGGACTCCACACGGGTACTCGAATATCCAACTGGACCCGATTCAGGAACAAAACAGTTTGGAGAACGCCGAAGCATACAGATCGATGCATAAGCGGGAAATGCAGGAACTGATTCAGGTTTCACAAGAACAGATCCGAGTCGACATGACGCACCTGATGGACATTCGCATCGACCAGTGCATGCGAGCAGGTTTTGCCGAAATGATGAAGAGGATGGATCAACGAGACGCAGCTTCTTCATCATCATCGAACAGGTCTGGGAACACCGAGAGGGATCTGAAGGAAGGCCAGCAACCGGAAAAGGAGCGCGAACCAGTCCTAGGACAGGGCGAGCAGCAGAGGAACTCCTGGCAAGCTTTTGGCCAGAATTCTACATTCCAGTCGAGTCAACGGCTTTAGGGAAGACCCAGCGATGGAAGGACCCAAGGAGTAGGGAATGCCCAGGGTGGATTTAACCTTGCAGGACCAGGAAACCGAGCAAGATCCCGTAGTGTTGACCAAGTTGGAGCATATGTCCAGGGCCGGAACAACGCTCAAAGCATTCCAGACGGATGCGGGTTGCCGAACACGGTGACACCCAAATGTCCAAATTGCAGGACGGGAAACGCCCAGAGGAACGCAGCTGCGACGGGCGAACCGCGTTCCACGAAGGAGCCCGAGAGGAGGCCCCGAGTCAGTTAGGAGGAGAATACCGTGAGGGCACTCAACCGAGCGTGCAGGGACCAGGCCGACTACATCTGACCCTAAGCGAGAGGGTGCGCCGATACAGGGAAGCACGCGCACGGATATTCGGGGAGAATCAACTGGCAGGGATGACGCTTGTCTTAAAAAGGGTGAAGAAAGCGAAAGACCGGTTCCGAAGAAGGAAGCAAGAGCGATTCCAAGTGCAAAACAATTAATGCAATGGGAAGATAGGATAGGGAGACGGACCCAAGGCCATATGTAGTGATCGAGATTTCCGGAAGGACCATAAGGGGTCTGTTGGACTCAGGAGCATCCGTAAGCTTGCTGGGAAAAGGTTGCAGAGAGCTGTTAGAAACTCTGGATATCATATGGAAACCATATTATGCCAAAGTTAAAACGGCGAATGGGGCAACTCAACTGATCCTAGGAAAAGTCACGATACCGATGACATATAAAAAGGACACGGTAGTGATGAATTTGTTTTTATGTCCATCGCTGGAACAAGAGTTTTACCTGGGAGTGGATTTTTGGAAGAGTTTCAAGATAGCGCCGGAGATCTTAAATCTAGAGTCAATTCAGGAGGAGATAATCCAAGAAGGAGCGAAGAAAGAGGAACCCGAGCCACATGATCTGACCAAGGAGCAGAAAGAAAAGTTACAAAGAATCCGCGAGTCCTTCTTAACGTTTGAAGTGAACGGTCTTGGAAGGACGGACAAGATGAAGCACGCTATCGAGCTGGTAGAAGGAGCAGTCCCAGTAAAGGATCGGCATTATCCCGTATCACCAGCAGTACAGTCCCTGATCTACGAGGAAGTCGACGAGATGCTCCGTTTAGGCGTGATAGAGAAAAGTGACAGCGCCTGGTGTAATACGATAACACTCGTAAGGAAGCCCGGGAAAAATCGATGTTTAGATGCCAGAAAGCTCAACAAGATTACAATAAAGGATGCCTATCCACAACAAAGCATCGAAGGGATACTAAGCCGTATTAATACGACCAAGTACATATCGAGCGTGGATCTGAAACATGCTTTCTGGCAGATTGAACTGGAAGAGAAGAGCCGAAGGTATACGGCGTTTACGGTGCCGGGACGTCCCTTGTACCATTTTGTGACGATGCCCTTCGGCCTAACAAATGCAGGGCAACGCCTCTGTCGACTCATGGATAAAGTGATTCCACAGAGGTTGAGGGAGAACGTGTTCATGTATTTAGATGACCTGTTGGTTGTGTCTCCGACATTCGAAGAACACCTGGAGGCGCTCCGAGAAGTGGCAGAACTCTTGAGTCGCATTTCTGCTTCAAGGAACTCAGATATTTGGGCTTCATCATAGGCGGTGGCGTCTTGAAGACAGACCCAAAGAAGGTGGAGGCAATCCAGAATCTGGGCATTCCAAAGAGTATGCGGGAGGTAAGAAGCTTTCTAGAAACAGCGGGATTGTACAGGAGATTCATAAAGGGTTTCACTGACCTCGCGGCGCCGCTGACGGATACGCTTAAAAAGGGGAAGAAATTCAACATGAAGGCGGAGGCTAAGCAAGTGATTGAATCCCTGAAAAAGGCGCTCATAACGGCACCAGTACTGACACACCCGGATTTTTCACGAAGATTCTTTGTCCAGTGCGATGCGTCAGATTCCGGAGTGGGAGCGGTATTGTTCCAGGAGGAAGCAGACGGCGGCGAACGACCGATAGCATAGATGTCGCAGAAGCTCAACCAGTGCCAACGGAACTACAGTGTCACGGAGAAGGAATGCTTTGCAGCCGTCGTGCCAATCAAGCGTTTCCGGCCATACATAGGCTGATGCCATTCACCGTGATTACGGATCATGCCAGTCTGAAGTGGTTAATGTCTTTGAAAGATTTGAGTGGAAGGCTGGCAAGATGGTCCCTAAAACTGCAAGCGTACGACTTTGACATCCTACACCGGAAGGGATCGGAAAATGTAGTGGCTGATACCCTATCGAGAATGGTGGAAGAGGTTCAGGAAGAAGAAGACGACTGGATGCTGGGATTCCAGACCGTAGAGTTTGAATCGGAGGAGTATCGCGAACTGCTAAACGTGGTTGAAGCAGAAAAGGAAAAGCGGCCAGATCTAAAGGCAGTGGATGGCTTTGTATTCAAACGGGTCAGGACGAGCAGTAAACCAGAACTCGAAGAAACTTGCTGGATGTTGTGGGTTCCAACGTCGTTGAGCCAGACGTTGATTGAACAAGCGCACACACCACCATCGAAGGCCCATGGAGGAATGGCAAAAACCCTGCATCGTTTAAGGCAAAGGTTCCATTGGCCGGGCATGGTAGCCCAGGTACGAAACTTCATCAGGGACTGCAAGGTGTGCAAGGAGACTAAGCCATCGTATGGAGGTCCGAGGCCAGGACTGGGAGGGGAAACCATCACGTATCGTCCGTTCCAGAAGATCTACATTGACTTTTTGGGAAAGTATCCCCGCTCAAGAAAAGGCCACGCATACATTTTTATCGTGGTCGATCATTTCTCAAAATTTGTGTTCTTAAAGGCAACAACAGCGGAAGTCATCGAATTCTTGACGAAGGAGATTTTTCATACGTTTGGAGTTCCAGAAACCATACATTCGGACAATGGGAAACAGTTCGTGGCGAAGCGATTTCAAAGCATGATCGAGCAGTACCGGATCAGGCACGTAAGGACGGCAGTGTACTCCCCACAATCAAATGCGGCGGAGAGGGTCAACCAGTTGGTGCTTAACGCAATACGAGCATACCTTGAGTGTGATAACCGAGAGTGGGATTTGTATCTTCCAGAAATAGAGGCAGCATTAAGAAGCTCGGTTCATCAAGCTACAGGGGTAACACCGTATTTTGCCTTGTTTGGGCAGAACATGTATACCAATGGGGCAGATTACCAGATAGCACGGAAGCTTCGGGCATTGGAGAACAACGAGCTCGAGGGCTTGGAGCCAGGAGATAGGTTCGGACACCATAAGACGGAATCTGCATGAGGCACATGAAACCAGCGTAAGGAACTTTGATCGGCAGACGCGAGAAGTATCCTTCCAACCCGGACAAGAGGCGTTTCGCAGGAATCGCGTGCTAAGCGACTTTGGGAGGAGTTTCAACGCCAAATCTGCAAGAAAATTGGTGAAATGTCGGATTCGCAGACCGGTAGGGAATCATATGTACGAGGTGGAGGAAGTGGACAGCACCCTAAAACCTGGAGGAAAGGACAACCATCGAAGAGGACCTGCAAGAAAGAAGAAGGTATACATCGGGGATCGGATTAGGACACAGATCGCCAGCTCACGCAGAGTAATAGACACCAGTATAATCTTCCGTCTAATTAACGGGCGGAGGAAGGGATCAAATCCAGGCATCAGTGGGTGGTCTCCCTCGTTGGGCGCTCTTTGGGCATCAGATTTGGCCCTGCGTGGACATCTTTCGGCATCAGAAATTAAGGCCAGTTTTTCACTGCCAATTCAGTTTTGGTCAATTTAGCTTGTCAGTGTGGTGTTATGGCCACGTAAATATCGATAGCATTGATAGACCCACATAAGGGGTGTTATACGATTAGCTCAGGGATGCCACCCTGGCCCAATAGCAGATCGGTAGCATGCACCACCTTATGAGGAAAAAGGTTCTTGACCTGGAATAGTTCAAATCTGAAACAACGGTTCCAACCAGAAAAGAAAAGAGAAGGTGAAAAGAAACCACAAGGGGATAGAGCGGGTAATTTGTTCCAAGCTACGCGAGAAGGCGGGTCACGAAATTTTAAATGAAAAGTGAAAATAATTTTTGTAAAGTAAAGTGAAGAACTCTGTGCCGCTGCACTCAACAAAAAAAAAAAAAAAAAAAAAGAACGTTGAGTGGTAAATTTGAAATAACAGAAAGGCTACGAAATCACTTGGACGTGAGCAGAGGATCAGCGAGGACGGGAAGCCGGTTCGAGAAAACTCAAAAGGTAAGTGGTCGTGGTCCGGAGGTGAAGCCCTATTATCATGGCTCTCATTTCCAGGCTCGACCAAACCCAGTCCTCACAGAAAAATTCCGGCCTGTCGCAAAATTCTGGCCGTCACAAAATTCTGGCTGTCACAAAATCGGTCAATCCCATGTTTTTTTTTATTTGGTTCGGTTTGGTGGCCACTAATTAAAAGCCTTGGGACATTAAACATAACCCCGTATAAAACAACCGGTAAAGAGTCGGCAGGCATATGTGCGCCAACACCGACATTATAAATTTGTAAAAATTTGTAAGGAGGGAGAATCGTCGAGGACGGCCGACACGCCTTCAGAGTGGCGATACCGAGAGCTTTGCAGCTTCAGCCAAATTTTTTTTTTGTTTTAGGTTTAGTTTAAATGTGTTCTTTTGTGTCTGTTTGCGGAATATTTTCGTTTAGTTTTAAATATTTATTTATATATATATTCGTTACGTTTTTCAACGATTTTAGTATTTTATTTATTATTTCTTTACAATTTCTTATTTATCACATATTTATTATCCATTAATTTATCTTATATTTATTTATTTATTTATTCTATATCCATATACATATATATTAAAAATACTTCAGTCAGGTGTAGCAGTGAAGTTGTTCTGATTTTGCACAATTTTTGGTTGTCTATAGGGTTTGGCTTTTTCCATTTATATTTCCCCTGCGACCCCCCCCCCCCTGGAGAGCTCTTACGGGTATGAAGGATCCGAATGTTTTAAAGGGAATTGAGTAAATTGAAGAAAATTTGTAAAAGAAAATCGAGACCAAAAATCTGCAAAAAGAGAGAAGCAATTTAACAGGTGAATTAACCTGCACATCACTTAATTACATGATACTGCCTGTAAAAATAAATATAAGATGAAGAGCCAAAGTATGAATATGGAGTAGCGACTTTAATGTGGGGGAAAGGAGAGTGAACCGGGATAATGAGTATGTAGGTGTGTGTGGGGCAGTTGCAACCAAAAAGGTTGGACTCATGCGAGCAGCTGCATGGTAGGGAAGGGATGAGCATGTGGCCTCCAGTTCATCAGGAGAAGCCAGGTCCGTTGTGTGTGTGTGAGGAACTATAGATGAAGTTGTTTTGTTTCCGCGTGTTTGAAATAAACCGCGCGGAGTATAGTGTTGTGTAAACGTCGAGTATCGACGAAATGTATTGTTGTGTGTGGCGGGCAGGGTTAGGGCAAAGACTATACAATTTATAAGATGCCTCACGACCATACATTAGTTTTGCAATATGAGGCTAATTTTTTGATTCAAACGACAATGGCGCTCTCCCTGCTCTCACAAAGTTGAGAGCGTAAAGATCTAAAAATAGAATGCGTTTGCATATATGAGTAAACATAGAACAAAAAAATTCGCATGTGTGCGTAAATATGTGTGTGCTTCTGTTCGCATGCGCAACGACGAAAAATTAAAATTTTATATTTTGGGCTGCTGACCGCTTGTTAGGTAGAGAGGGGGACGAGAACGGCAGCAAAAACAGCTGATTTATACATGTGCATATCGATGTGTTTGTTTGTTTTGATTTTAGTTTGTTTACATTTTTAAAGTGCTTGAGTCCCTTTATATTGTTATATTTTTCTTTATTATACCCTTGCAGGGTATTATAATTTAAGTCAGAAGTTTGCAACGCAGTGAAGGAGGCACCTCCGACCATATATAATATATATATTCTTGATCAGGATGAACTGCCGAGTCGATCTGGCCATGTCCGTCTGTCCGTTTTTACGAAAACTAGTCTCTCAGTTTTGAAGCTATCTGAATGAAACTTTATAGTTAGCCTTCTATATACTCTCACTCGTATATATGTCGGAACGGGCCGGATCGGACGACTATATCATATAGCTGTCATAGGAATGATCGGAAAAGTTTTACAAAAAAAATTATAAAATTTTTAGTTTTCAACAGAATTTGATCAAGTTTATTATATAGCCATTTCATATTATTCTACAATTTTGTATAAAATTTTATGAAAATCGGACGGCTATATTATATAGCTCCCATAGGAACGATCGAGAAATTAATTCAATTAATAAGTATAACATTTTTAGTTTTCAACAGATTTTCATCAAATTTGAGATATAGCCGTTTCATATTATTCTACAATTTTGTGTAAAATTTTATGAAAATCGGACTAATATATCATATAGCTCCCATAGGAACGATCGAGAAATTTGAGAGGAATGAGAATGGCGGTGGCTGTTGTCGGAAGACTGACAATCGCGGTGGCGATAACATTTTTAGTTTTCAACAGAATTTAATCAAATTTGAAATATAGCCATTTCATATTATTCTAAAATTTTGTGTAAAATTTTATGAAAATCGGATTACTATATCATATAGCTCCCATAGGAACGATCGAGAAATTTGAGAGGAATGAGAATGGCGGTGGCTGTTGTCGGAAGACTGACAATCGCGGTGGCGATAACATTTTTAGTTTTCAACAGAATTTAATCAAATTTGAAATATAGCCATTTCATATTATTCTAAAATTTTATGAAAATCGGATTACTATATCATATAGCTCCCATAGGAACGATCGAGAAATTAATACAATTAAATTTATATCTTTTTTAGTTTTCAGCTGATTTTCATCAAGGTTAGCCATTTAGTATAGCCATTTTATATAAGTCTTAAATTTTGTGGCAAATTTCATAAAAATCGGACGACTATATCATATAGGTGCCATACAAACGATCGTTTGATGTAGAGGAAAAATGCAAATCTGTGAATATAATATGTATAGGTGAATGAAATGAAAGCAGGTATTACTTCTTTGTTTTTTAACACAAATATATATAATTTATATTGTATGGATTCCTATTCATAGAAGTTCTATCTGCAAGGGTATATAAACTTCGGCGTGCCGAAGTTAGCTTTCTTTCTTGTTTTTAATTATTTTATTTTTATCAGTAATGCAAAAAATAAAAATACTTCGTTTAATTCCAATATTTAATTGAAAAACTATAAGTTCTTATGGCACAATAATAATATTAAAAATAATAAGAAAATAAAATATTGGTTTAAATCGTTTCCACACCACCATAGAGGTAGACTTTCTGGCGCGTTTTATTTATTGTGGTATCCCCAATAGGCCTAGTCTACATTCATTATCAAATCATCAAAATCATTGCCGTTTATTATTTAAGACATAAAATACTGAGCTTAGCTTGCTTCTTCTGCTTATCAGCTATCACCGTCCATTTACAATGCTTAAAATGTAAAACTTTTACAAGTTTATTTAAGAGATCAATCTTATGCACATAACATTCATTATTTATATCGAACCATAATGAGTAATCAATACTTTCATTTGTGCATTTAATGCGTTGATCCACAATAAATTTTCTAATATTAATTTGTTGTTTATTATTTTTGAAAATATTTTCAAAAACCTTTATATGGATTTTGCAGACATTAAAAAATATATCAGATGGTGCTTTTAATTTTCCAAAGTCTGAGTCGCTCGAGTAGTATATGTATAAAACGCTCGGATGGAGCTGTTAATTGCTCGTCTTCTTTAATCAGTAACGATTTGCAATTATCACAACTAGATGCCTTTGCAATATATCTACAAAAATATCTACTCGAGGTTAATTCAATGGGTACATTATTGCTCAAAAAACGATCCATATTTTGGTCAAAGTACCTCTCATTGTCTTGGACAATTTCTGAATGATACAGAACACTCTTGCTTCTGTATTTCTTTCTTTTCAATGCCAGGTTGATATATAATTGAATCAAACTCTACTGGCAACATAACATCATCATCTGATTCGCAGTTATTCTTCTGGGAAAATTAAAAAATATGCAAAGATATTAGTTTGGCAATTATTATATTAAATTCATTAACTGAAGGGTTTCTGCAGTTACCACCTTTTGCACGAACGCACGCAAATATATTTTCAAGCGGATCCTGGTTAACTCGACTAGTCAAGAAAAAAAAGTGATCCGTGTGGTCTTTAAAAAGATCTTTAACGAGTCCAAACATAGCCTCAGTAGTTTGGAGCAAGGCATCAAGACAATATATATTATTTCCTTGGTATTTAACGTTCTTTAGTTATTCCTGCATTTCCTTCAGTTTGTTCCAAACCATATTATCAATTTGCAGTGCACATTTCATGGGGTTTTTGTCAGTTAATACTCTGCTATTCAGGCAATCAAAGTAATCATTAACTCTTTGGACAAATGCAGCAGTAGAGGCTGCTCTAAGACTCTAGAGTCTAGAGCCAGCACAAGAGAACGGCTAGAGCCAGCACGAGAGCGCTCTCTCGCTGGCTTTTGAACGAAATGTGAGAGAGCCTGGAGCCAGTTCAAAAGCCAGCACGAAAAAAGCGTGTGCAAAAAAATCGTATGGCGTTACGAATCTTCCACTCTATACACCCTTTGGTGAGAGTGCGGCGTCGCTATCAAACGGGATTACTGTGTAATGACGACCACGTTAAGCTGCCACAGAGCTATGAGATGGCGTAGAAACGGCTGGTCAACGCCGAGAAGAAGATGAAGCGCAACGCACAGTTGGCGCTGGAATACTGTCGGATCATCAAGGATTATGTGTCAAAAGGATACGCTAGGCGTTTGGAGCCATATGAGAACGCGTAGAAGTGACCGGATATGGTATTTGCCACACTTTGGTGTCGAAAACCCGAACAAGCACGGTAAGCCAAAGTTGGAGGAACGTCGATAAATACGGCGTTGGACAAAGGGCCTCAGCTCTACAAGTCTTTGCCAGCCGTGCTCTTTCATTTCAGAGAAGGCGCTGTAGGAGTCTGCGGCGACATCAAGGAGATGTTCCACCAAGTGCTGATCCGATCCAAAGATAAATTCCCAAAGATTCCTTTGGAGAGATGGTGATGACGGAAGGGATCCGGATGTATACGTGATGAACGTAATGACCTTTGGCGCAGCCTGTTCGCCGAGCGCAGCGCATTACGTGAAGACTGTGGATGCCCTGAGGTTTCGTGATTCGGATCCGAGAGCAGTCAAGGCCATCGTCGACGACTACGTAGGCATTTTCGCTACAGAGCGCGAAGCTTTTAGCGTATCTACCCGAGTGAAGGAGATACACGCGGAAACTGGATTCGAGCTATGCAAGTTCTCATCCACCTCACCCACCGGTGACGGTGTTGGGACCACCTGGACAAGTCAAGAGCGTTGGATGGGGCGAGGCTGAGCAGAAGATTCTTGGAGTACGTTGGCGGGTAACCACGGATGACTTCAGGTGCAAAGTGGAGTATCACCGCGTGCAAAGCTGCGTTCTAAGAGGTGATCGAGTTCCTACAAAAAGGGAATACTTGAGCCTAGTGATGTCGACGTTCGACCCACTGGGATTCCTGTGCTGCCTGATGATTACAGCGAAGCTGTTGCTGAGAGAGATTTGGAGACAGTAGATCTAGTGGGACCACAACTGGAGGAGATTAGCAATGCCTTTGCGACCTGGCGCAAAGAAATGGACGCCAAAGGACAGTTCCGATGTCCTCGCCATTATTTTGGACACGGAGGAGTTAGAGCCATAGAGCTGCACGTGTTCGTGGATGCAAGTCAATCTGCATTCGCGGCGGTGGCCTACTGGAGGGTCTCATATGAGGACGACAACGTGCTGGTGAGATTCGTATGCGCAAAGACGAAGTGTGCCCCGATGAGAACAATGTCGATCTCACGGCTGGAGCTGCAGGCAGCAGTTCTTGGAACCAGACTGATGAACACTGTCGAGGAGGAGCACAGTGTGGACATCGATGACGTGGTGTTATGGACAGACTCAAAGACTTTGGATTTCCCATTGGCGATGGCTACCTACATCCGAAAGTGCGGCGGATAACGCGACTCGGTCGCAAAGAGAAGTGGACCTTAGTAAGGGATCCCGATAGTTACAGGGACCTGCCTTTTTAAGGCAGCCAGCAGACAGCTAGCCGGCGCCTGAAGAAGAGAATAAGCGTGTTCCAGAAGCCACTGATGAAGAGGAGATGCCCAGTGAGTTTGCTTTGGTTGTGGCAAATGCTTTTGTTATCTCATTCCAGAGGTTCTCGACCTTCAGTTGCTTGGTTAGAACCACAGCGTGGGTTTTGAGGTTTACGCGCCGGTGCCGTAAACAGAGAAGCGTTCTCGAGGAATACGGCCTTATTGCAGCAGAATGTCAGGCTGTGGGGTGCCTGTTAATCAGGCAGGTTCAATTGGATTCTTTTCCTGACGAGATGAGGTCGATGGAATGCGGAAAGGCTGTCGCTTTCGCTGTGGATGACCACAGAATTCTGCGAGCTTATGGCAGAATTGATGCCGCACAATGCGTTCCGTACAGTGCGAGGAGGCCCGTAATACTGTCACACAGGCACAGTCTTACGCAGATGATTGTCAATCACTTCCACGTCAAGATAAAGCATCAAAACGTGGATGCGACGATTGCGGAGATCCGGACGAGATTCCGGGTCACGAAGATGGGGCGTGTGATGAAAAAAGTGATCTCGTTGTGCATCGATTGCAAGTTGCAGCAAGCGCGACCGATAATGGGACCCCATCCAGAAGATCGACTGGAAGCGGTTGGATGCCCATTCAAATACACAGGATTGGACTACTTTGGACCACTGTTGGTGACTGTTTCCCGTCACAAGGGAAAGCATTGGGTCGCCTTGTTTACGTGCTTGTCGACAAGGACGATTCACTTGGAATTGGCACATGACTTGTCGACGGATTCCTGCATCATCGCAATTTGGAATTTCGGCTGCCGTAGAGGACCAGTACACAGACTGCGCAGCGATAACAGCAAGAACTTCGTGGGAGCAGACAGGGAGGCCAGGCGCTTTGGAGACGTGTTCGAGATGGAGAAAATTCAGAATGAGCTGTCAAGCGGGAGCATTGAAAGATCTTCAACTGCCCAGCGAACCCGTCTGAGGGAGGAATATGGGAGTGAATGCACAGTGGTCGGTGATGTGTGAAGATGGTGGCCAAAAATACTTTTAGTAGAGATACCGACTTTGAATTTTTTTGTATATATATAATTGCGTAAAAATATATTTAAAATATCAGCACCATCAACCACTTATATATCCCCCAATATCGAATCAACAGTGAAAGCTATACAATTTGACTTCCAAATGAACGCAAACCCTTTTTATCAGCTTTTTTTTTCAACGATTGTATTTATGAAATACTTAATATTAATTAAATAATGAACAAAGAATATTTAACAAATAAAGATGTATTATATAAAGTTAATAATACTCACGAATACAAGAAAGATAAGGACAACAATATAAAACATTAAAAAAACGAACGAAACAAAGTCACAAAAACACAAAAACGCAGAACGAGGCGGGGGTCTTCTATAACGGATTCCAAACACATTCGCAGCATATTTTAATGTTAATTAATGTTTAAAAAAAAGTTTCATTAGTAGCCGAGAGTGACTTCACAACTTTTACCTTTGCAGAAGATTAATGTTGAATTGAACGGAGCTCGAAAAATTACAGTCGACAAACATTCAATGTTATAGTTACATATATTAATAAAAATGATACAAACACAATACAATACATACCTTTATTATTATTATTATTTTTCATTAAGTCTTTTTAATTTAACTTTTATAATGTTAATAAACAAAATACTGCAAAAAAATAGTGATGCGCACACGATCAGTCGTTTGCTTCGTTTGTGCTCTCTTTCTTCGCGAATTTATGGAGCAAAACAAAACAACTTTCGAAGCTTTGTTTTATCGATTAATAGACGCGCCACACTTGAACTCATAATTCAAAAATTGATTTTTTTATTTTTGGCCTATGGAACCGGCCACTGTGGAATGGAGAGTTTCCTGATCGAGGCGGAGAATCTCGTAAATTCGCGTCCGCTTACCCATTTGTCGGTGGAAGCAGACCAGGAAGCACCGTTAAGGCCGAATGACCTTCTTAAGGGAGTAGCCAGACGCGCTACAGTGCGCATAAACGGCAACGGCCTATCTCGGACAATGATGCGATCCGTCTCTAAACTTGCAGTTTTGAATTGAGTGAAGCGGTTCTTCACGGGGTCAGGGATGTCGACGATCGAATATTGTAGGCGCAGTTAGTATATTAAGAGTGACAAAAAAATACTGATGAATTTTGAGCCCAAGTGTGTACGGGCATATTTTAATCGCTAAGTTAACCGCCAAAATTGGGCGTTCTTATTGTCGTGCGAAAAGTAGGAGGACACGCTGCGGTAAGTGCGTAAGAGTTAACTAGAATGTAAATTAAAGGTTAAGTTTATTTTTCCACAGAATAAAACGTACGAAGTGTTTCATATCTAATTGTCGTCCTCGGGCCAGGAGTCTTTCCTTTTGTTTGGCGGGAACTAGAGATGTGGAGCGGTTACAGGCAAATCGAAGTGACGCACGATAGTAGATATTGGATTTAACTTTTTACTTGGCAGCGGTTCCTTCGAACAGTTGTAGGTAGAAAAGTCTTAAATTCACTTCCTTTTTCTCGGTTTTTTATTGACTATGAACTTGTTGGTAGAAGAAAGGGAACTTTTCTGCGCGTCTGCCAAGATTCAAAAGAACTTAGAGATATTTCGACTCTGTGCTGCGTTTTTACTCTGTAGATGGCGATAAATAAATATATCACTTTATTAAAACAAATATAACGGCGTTTAAGTTTGAGTAATACAATTTTGTTTTCTTTATTTTCGATACTGTCCTATCGGCCCCTGTCGCACTCATTAAGGCCACCCCGTTTTCAAAAGCCAATGTCCCGGCTGTTGCTCTACTTGCGGCTAATCTAGCTTGCTTCCTTTCTGCCTCCCTCTTCTCTTCCTTCTTCCCCTCATCATGTCACTGTAGCAGTAGCTCGCTTGCTGGGTTATTTCTTATGTTGGATTTCGTGGTGGATTTTGTTTGAGTATTTTCTTTGACTGTGGGTCGGGCACTTCGGTGGACAACCTAGCTAATCTGCCAACTACTCTATATTTTTGGGTGGCTATGTTTTGGGTGGCTATGTTCTACATATTGGACTTAACTTTAGATGCTTACATTTACGGGCTTGAAAGTATAATTATTTATATATATTTATTTAAGAAGTGTTCTCTGTATTCTTTGAGTAGTGGGTGGTAAATCGATCTCTTGAGTGTCACCCCCGGGAGCTCCTCTCGATCCGTAGTATTTCGTGGCTGAATGGTTACAGAGTTACGCACCTAGTCGGTGGAGCCCAAGCGTTTCTTCTGGGTCATGGTGTCAAGACTTTCGTAAGGGCCTGGGTCAAACAGCTCTGTTGGTAGATGTAATTCCTGCCGATGGTGATTCTTCCTCCACAGGGATGTGCTACGGGGTCGAAGACTGACAGTTCGATCACCTCGACATGAACATCATTGCCTGACTCCTGTTTGCCTTGGTAAGCGATAGCCTCCAAATCGAGCATTAAAAGTCGGTTGCGCTCCCATTTTTTTTCTCTTGGCGGACGCAAAGGTCCAATACGCTCTTAATGAAAATGTCTGCAGATTCCGCCTCGTTAAGAAACTCACTCTCTTGCACCATGGGGTATTTAGCAGTTCATTGATAGTTGATCATTAGGATCGTTGCCGACAGCATGGCGAATTGGATCCCTTGAACTTATGGTGGCCAAAAAACAATACTTAGTTTATCTTAGATAATCTATGTCCCTATACGTGCGATCTATAAAACTATTCCTATAAAATATTCAGGGTGACTCATTGGTATTACTTATGCCAATAAAATTTTACTTAACTAGTGCTACTTAACAGAAACTTAACTACTTAACTAGTTGGCTATCTAAAAAAAACTGCAGGTGTTTACGGATCTCCTCTCGAACCCACTGACGTCAGGGTTTACTCATCGTCGACTTCGCCGTCCTTATGAATCTTGAATCACTTAGACCGGTCGTGCGTCGAGGCACAAGTATCTGTACCTAGGCGACAGGATCTTATGCTTATAGTACGACCACGCGAATACCTCTAATAGTGCGTGACAGAGCGAGAGTACCTATTATTCCACATCTTGTCGCCTTTGTCGACGTGTAGTGTCGGTCATACGCGTGTTATGTTAACTCACTCTTGTCCTTGGCAGTTCAGAACGATTTCCGAATCTGCTTTTGTAGGGGTTGACCACAGCACACCTGATATGCAGATATTTACATTTTGTTACATATTTACATATTTAAATATTGACTTAATTGACTAAATATTAAGTTATTTCGTGGAGAAAGAAAAGAATTTTGATTAAGTTTGCTGTTGTTGAATTTCCTAGAAGAAGGATTACTCAATGGTCGGAAAAGGATATGGATCTTTGTTATGAAAGTGAAGAGCAGTCTATTAGAATGTAGTGGATGTCCATCGATGAGTTGTTTCAGAAGAGGCTGGTGCTTGTTAGGGATCTATCCTTGTAATGGGCGTTTGTGACTTGTGGTTGACCTAGACGGTGTCTATTAATTATTATTTGTTTTTGTCTGTTGAGGTATGTCGTTTTAAATGAGAAGTTTGCTGGGGTGTTTATTGAGTTTTCTTTGAACCATTGGCTTGTTTGTCTTTGCAGCATTTTCAGTTTGTGGGCATAATGTTTGTTCAGGGGCTGAGTGATGTCTTTGGTGTTGTAGATGACAGTGAATATGAATGGGAATTTGTGCGTTTTCCTTTCTGCGGTGACCGCTCATTGTCGTTTTATACCGATGTGGCTTGGGATCCACATGAGTTTTATTTTTGGGAAGAGATTGGTAATTAGGTTTCTAATTGTATTGGGGTAGTAGTAGGAATTTTTGTTGGGGTTTGTAATGGCTTTTATAGAGGATAGGGAGTCGGAGCACATAGCATATTTGCCCGGTCTTGCTGAGCAGATTTTCACAGCTTCATGGATGGCTTTAATTTCGCTAGAAAGGACAGATTTGATATGTCTGTCCCCTATACTGTAGTCCCCTATATCGTTGTCCTGTGAGCCGTCTGTATAAATGAATTTGTTGTTGAATGTTTTTTACGGTGTGGAAAAGTGGTAGATTTGCAAGTTTGCCTTTTAAAAGTTGTAACCTATTTTATAGTGAGTTTGTTTTAGATTCAATATATTGTTAGATGGCATATTTCTTTATTGGTTGGTTTATTGGTTATTAGTTTATTGGGAAGCCAAGGAATGTTGTAGTGTCGGTAGTTGGGATATTACTGGAGCCGGTGGTGCCCTACAACTTCTTTTCCAACATATAACGTAATTGACGTTTTTCTAGTGAGAGTAATGATCCTGAATAAGAACCCCATTCTTCGATTTGTTGGAAAAGAGTTGTACCTTTGACTTGGTAATTCTTATATTGGTTATGCTCTATTAGATTGAATTTGTCTGCGTAGGCAGTAAATTTAAGTTCTTTTTGATGAAGATAATGTTGGTTAGGGGATTGTAGGCGATTAGAAAGAGAATTACTGGAATGGGGAACCCTTGCGGGATTTCATTATCGAGCCGGAAGCTGTAAGAGAGGTATGTGACGTTTTTTGAAATGATTTTTCGGTTTGACATGAAGTTCCATACGTATTTAATTATGCGTGGACCTAGTATCCATTCGATTTATTGAATTTTATTAAAGGCTTTTACGAACTCTAGCGAAATTATAGAAATATGATTTTTTTTATACCCTTGCAATGTATTATAATATCAGTTAAAAGTTTGCAACGCAGATCGGAAAACAAACCAAAAAAATTCAACTTTTTCAGTTTTCAAAAAAATTTAATAAAATTTGAGATATAGCTAATTCATAATAATCTACAATTTTGTGTAAAATTTTATTAATATGAGACTACTGTATCATATAGCTCCCATAGGAGAAATTAATACAATTAAAAATTATAACGTTTTCAGTTTTCAGCAGATTTTCATCAAATTCGAGGTATAGCCATTTTATATTAGTTTTAAATTTGGTGTCGAATTTTATGAAAATCAGACGACTATATCATATAGGTGTCATACAAACGATCGTTAAATGTGGAGCAAAAATGCAAATCTGTGAATGTAAAGCTGAAAATATAATATGTATAGGTAAATGAAATGAAAGCAGGTATTACTTCATTGTTTTTTAACATAAATATATATAATTTATATTGTATGGATTCCTAGTCATAGAAGTTCTATCTGCAAGGGTATATAAACTTCGGCGTGCCGAAGTTAGCTTCCTTTCTTGTTTATATACCCTTGCAGGGTATTATAATTTCAGTCAGAAGTTTGCAACGCAGTGAAGGAGGCACCTCCGACAATATAATCTGGATTAACAGCCGAGTCGATCTAGCCATGTCCGTCTGTCCGTTTCTACGCAAACTAGTCTCTCATTTTTTAAGCTATCTGAATGAAACTTTGTAGTTAGCCTTCTATATACTCTCACTCGTATATATGTCGGAACGGGACAGATTGGTCGACTATATCGTATAGCTGCCATAGGAATGATCAGAAAATATTTACAACAAAATTATAACATTTTCAGTTTTCAGCAGAATTTGATCAAATTTGAGATATAGTCATTTTATTATACTCTACAATTTTGTGTAAAATTTTATAAATATCAGACTACTATATCATATAGCTCCCATAGGAACGATCGAGAAATTAATACAATTAAAAATTATAATATTTTTAGTTTTCAACTGATTTTTCATCAAATTTGAGGTATAGACATTTTATATTAGTCTTAATCTTTGTGTCAAATTTCATGAAAATCGGACGACTATATCATATAGGTGCCATACAAACGATCGTTTGATGTAGAGCAAAGTGCAAATCTGTGAATGTAAAACTGCAAATATAATATGTATAGGTGAATGACATGAAATCAGGTATTACTTCATTGTTGTTTAACACAAATATATATAATTAATATTGTATGGATTCCTATTCATAGAAGTTCTATCTGCAAGGGTATATAAACTTCGGCGTGCCGAAGTTAGCTTCCTTTTTTTGTTTTTGTTTTTTTATAAATCTGGTTGCGAGATGGTATACATAACGTAGACTGCTTTGAACAGACTTGTCCGTTTTATATACGAATTGATTGCTATGGATTTGTTTATTTAAAAAAAAAAACCAAAAGTAAACTTTCAGCTAAGACTTTGTCGAGGACTTTGGCTAAACATGGGTGAAGAGCAATCGGGCGGGTAGGAGTTGGGATTGGTTTGGGTTTTAGGATGGGTAGTACCATGGTTAGTTTTTAGGCAAGATTCTATTTTGAAGGAAATTTAAAAAAGGATTGAGTAGGTGCTGCAGTCCAGACCTGTTGTGTTCTTTTAGTGAGTTCATTGCGAAGTTTAGTTCTATTAGAGATATGTGTTTTTCTGGTTCTAAGACGTCCGATGTTTGCTCATATTTTTTATGGATCGGTGTTTGGGTGGATTTCGGAGGTGAAGACAAGAATTTATACTTTATTAGCTTTTTATATTTGATCATGTTATCTTATTGATGTTGTTTTTGAGAGACTCTTTCAGGAGATTTTTGTAGATGTTGGCTGCGGCAAGAGAGAGGTCAATGTGAGTAAATATATAATACGTTAAATAGTGTGTAGAGGACTTGTCGTTTAGGAGTGTATATTTGGTTTTGTCTATGCATTTGCCAATTGTGTTGCCTCTACAACTTTCCCTAGAGGAGCCCCAATGTGGGTACCACCTGTTGAAGCAAATAATGGGAAAGTGGGAGGTTTCCAAGGACAAGGTAAACAATTTCAGAAGGGGATAGCACAGGGCGTCGGCACAATACCTGAGCACACAGCCAGGAATTCCGTCGGGACCTGGCGAATAAACTGGCTTGACACGATGAAGATCTAAAAGGAAAAAGCTTTCGTTTAGGCTAGGACAGAAAATTAAGTTTGATTTGGGTATGTTGTAGGAATAGGTCTGGTGTAGATACGAAGAGCTTGAATAGGTTGTTTGAAAAAACTGCGAAAATAGATCGGCTATTGCCTGATCATTATTTGCGGTAGTATTTTCAAATGAAAGCGAGGAAGGATTTGTTTTAGGTTTACGTTTAGTGTTAACGAAATTATAAAACTGTTTTGGGTCCTGTGAGAACTGGGCCCTACAACGAGTTAAATAGTTTTTATAACACTGCGCGACAGAGTCGTAGAGATGACACACAAATGCGACAACAAAACAGCCCACGCAATCCTCAAGGCCCGCACCTCAGATAACACACCGCACTCCTACGCATCTGTCATCAAGAACCAAAAGTCCCAGCAAAGCCGGAACGCAGATGGACCTCAACAACTCAAAGGATCCGGACCCAACAACCACGAAATAACCAGATCACCACCTATATCATACGCCGACATCTACCCCAGCTCCAGTAACAACGTAACCAATAAGATAACACCCTCCACAACCACTAAATTCACAAACAAATCCATAAAAATCCTACCCCTAAACACACATAAAAGATTACTTGCATCCATGAAAAAAGATGCTAAAAAACCTAAACCAAACACCAAAAATAACTCTGACGCATCTAGCGACTCAGGGGAAATGGACACATTTTAAACAAAAACAAATCAAACAACTAACCAAAACATGTTAAATATTATACAATGGAATATCAAAGGCTGCAGAAACAACTACCCAGAATTACAAATCCTCATTAAGCACCACTACCCCCAAATCATAGCACTCCAAGAAACCCACCTCACCAATACATCTTCCCTACCAATCCCCATAAACTTCTCCCTATACTGCAGTGACAGCACCAATGCTTTCGGAGGAGCAGCACTATTGGTGCATAACTCCATCTCACACTCCAATAAAACCCTCAGAAAAATAAAAAAAGAAAAATAGATCTCATATGCACATACATTTCCCCCACCAAACAATTCAACATTAAAAACTTAGAAAATGTTCTAACCCCTACATCATTTTAACAGCTGGCATCCTTATTGGGGCTCCCCTAGATCCAACTCCAGAGGCAACACAATAGCTAAATTCCTTGACAGATCCGACTACACATTACTAAATGGCAAATCTCCAACCCACTATTCGACACACAACACATTTACACACATCGACCTTTCTCTCGCCACAGCCAATATCGCTCCAGAGATCTATTGGAAGGTCCTCAATGATCTACACGGTAGTGACCACTTTCCTATTCTAATTTCAATGTTCCCTACACATTCATCCCCGAACCTCACATCCAAACCCTCCTTCAATCTGAAAAATGCCAATTGGGACCTCTTTAGTACTCATATTTCCAATCAGTCCACTCATAATCAACCCACTAGTAACACAAACAAGGAAGCAGCTACTCTTAAAAAAATCCTAATCCAATCTGCCCACCGATCCATACCCCAGAACACCACCTACTCCCTCCCACACACTGTTCCCTGGTGGAACAAAACTCTAGCTGTACAGAAAAAAAATATAAACCTCAAATGGCGAACTTTAAAAAACAACATCAGCACTGAAAATATAATCGAATACAAAAAAGCTAACGCCATCTTCAGAAAATCCATTAGGGAAGCCAAAAAATCCTCCATCTTAAAATTCACATCTGCAATCCACCCAAACTCCGACCCAACAAAAATGTGGGCGAACATTAAACGACTCTGTGGAATATACCCTTCCAAACACATACATGGCATTTACAACCTCTTCACTCAAACAACTTCTGTAGATCCAACCGAAATAGGCAACACACTCGGAGACCTATGGTCAAAAGAGGCAAAGGACTCCAACTTCCCTACCGAATTCCGCACCAACAAAATTCTCCTTACACCACCCTGTCCCTACCCCTTATCCCCAACAGCCCTCGAAATTGAAAAAAACATTACACTTATTGAACTTAACGCAGCCATAAACTCTCTAAAAGGACACACACCTGGCCTAGACCGCATTTCTTATCCTATGATTAAAAATGCACCCATCTCCTATAAGCTTCAAATCCTCCACCACTTCAACAACATCCTAGACTCTCGCATCCCCCAATCCTATAAAATCAGCCTCGTACTACCCATCCTCAAGCCCAATAAGCCCCAAAACAACCCCAACTTATACCGCCCCATCACACTCAACCCTTGCATGGCCAAAGTTCTCGACAAAATCCTAGCGAAAAGGTGATGGTGGTTTGTTTTAACAAACCAACTCATACATAACAACCAATTCTGCTTCAAGAGGGGCAAATCTGTTCTAGATAGTCTACTTTACGTAGACCATCTTGCAACCAGATCCTTGTCTCTAAAAAAACACTTAACTATACTATCTCTCGACTTCGCTAAAGCCTCCGATAAAATAGGCATCCACACCCTCATCCGCACGTTGGAGGAATGGAAACTAGGCCCCCGCATAATAAAATACATCCACAACTTCATGTCTAACCGGAAAATGATAATAAAAAACGACACATCCCTCTCCCATAACATCCCTCTCGATAACGGTATCCCACAAGGTTCCCCTATCTCAGTCATCCTCTTTCTAATTTCCTACAATTCCCTTACCAATATTATCTTCCTTTCAAAACAAGTCAAGTTTACTGCCTACGCCGACAACTTCCATCTAATTATCCAACACAACCGGAACCGAAACCCCCAAAACAATCTTACAACCCTATTCCAGCAAATCCGAGAATGGTGTTCCTCCTCTGGATCATCCTTCTCTCTTGAGAAATGTCAAGTCCTACACATATGCCGTAAAAGAAACTGCACAGCAAAAATAGTAAGCAATCAACATCCCTACCACCGACTCTACAAAAATCCTTGGCCTGACAATCAACAACCGGTATAACTGGCATTCTCACATAAACAACCTAAAAACATCCCTCTTCCGTCCCCTTAACATCATTTAACACCTATCCACAAGGAAATACAACTGCAAAACAGCCTCCCTTATCCTAATCACAAACTCCCTCCTCATCTCAAAAATAGACTACTGCCTACCCATCTACGGGAAACCTCCAACCTCCATCCTTAACCGACTCAAATCCTCCCAAAACGCAGGAATAAAGGCAGCACTTGGTGCCTTCAGAACAACACCAACATATAATCTGCTGACTGAATCAAAAATAAGCCCTATTGTAATCAGACAAAAATACCATACAGACACTTTAGTTGCTAGAACTAAAGTGATCCACTCATATGACTCCCCAATTGGCAAATTCCTTAAACCAACAAAAAAAATACAGGTACCCCAGCACAATTGATACAATAATTGACTCCTGCAAAACCCTATCCCTCCATCTCGCCCTTGCTAAATACTACCCATCCAAAAAATACAACCCAGAAATAATCATAAAAGCCACAAACACATGCCTATCCCATTACAACAAAAACACCACACCCCCTATAACCTTCCACCAACTTTTCCACTCACTAAAAAACTCCCTCCCCAACTATCAATTCCTCTACACCGACGGCTCAAAGACTAACGACATTGTTAGCTTTAGCATAACAAACGACCACAACACCATTAAAACCGGACCCCTACCCCAATACTAGCTGTCCTCACAAGCGAAGCTATTGCCATACTTGAAGTGGTCCAATTCTGCATCCGGATTCCCTATCCTCCTTAAGAGCCATAACCAACTCCAACAACCACTCCTACTACCCCATCACAATCCGAAACATAACCACCAAACTCTTCCCTAAAATTATACTTATCTGGATCTCAAGCCACATAGGCATAAAAGGGAACGAGAGAGCGGACGGAACAGCCAAGGAAGCTTACAATTATCCACTCATTCTTACCAAAAACCTCAACTCCAAAGATATCACGCAACACCTCAAAAAATACTACAATCACATACAAGAAGATCTGCAAAACCAAACGTCCCAATGGTACAAACTCAAACTCACTCAACACCCCTTCAAACTACTCCCTCAAAACCACTAACCTTAATAGACAACAAAAAATAATAATCAATAGACTACGTCTAGGACACACACAAATCACAAACGCCCACTATATGAATAGAACGGTGCAAAACACTTGCCCTTTATGCAATAATGCCACAATAGATATAAAACACATATTAATCGACTGCACTACACTTTCCCAACATAGAACCTCATCCTTCTCACACGAAAACCCAACCCAACTCCTCGCAAACCCAACAACAGAAAACTCAATGAAAATCCTCTCCTTTCTCCACAAAGCCAACCTCACCCACAAAATCTAGCCTTTAAGTCCATCGTATAAAATTAAAATCTGTATATATTTAATCGAGCGGTAGGCCACAGCAGCCAATGCTCATTATCCTAAGTTAGGCTTTAGTTTACAACCAACCGCTAGCTTTATATAAATAAATAAATAATTTCAGTCAGAAGTTTGCTAGTTTTTTGGGACTGAAGGTTCAACAGTGGATACTGTAGCTTGTGCCAAAAGCAAACGACACTCAAGCGGGCAGAAAAAAAAGAACGGGATCAGAACAAAAGGAAAACAGTCTCTGCACAAATCTAAAAGTAGTAATAAATATATATAAACTACACAGAAAAACGGTGTATGTAATGAATAATATTATATGTAATGATGAATTGAAAGAAACACAAATAAAAACAAAAAATTGGAGCGCAAAACAAAAACTCGACCGTTCGCTATGAAGTGATATACGAATTCTCTTGGATTGGTCAGTTACTACAGAAGTTGTGTCATAGACTTTGCGGCCATAGTTGAGTAATTTAAAAATAAATACACCTAAAAATAATTATCCTATTATATGCCCAAGGATCTATTTTTTGGGGCAGGGCTCTATCAGCATTGTTTATGCCTTTCCTCTAGCCACTTCAAAGTATCAGCTTATCCATATATCATACCATGTTAATTTCATAAAAGAGCCTTACTTTGAAAGAAAGTAAATTAGTGGGGGAGAATTTTGCATATATTAAAATGTTGTCATCTCAATTTTTTATTGTTTCTTTATTATACCCTTGCAGGGTATTATAATTTCAGTCAGAAGTTTGCAACTCAGTGAAGAAGGCACCTTCGACCATATAAAGTATATATATTCTTGATCAGCATCAACAGCCGAGTCGATATAGCCATGTCCGTCTGTCCGTTTTTAAGCAAACTAGTCTCTCAGTTTTGAAGCTATCTGAATGAAACTTTGTAGTTAGCCTTCTATATACTCTCACTCGTATATATGTCGGAACGGGCCAGCTCAGACGACTATATCATATAGCTGCCATATGAATGATCGGAAAATTTAAAAAAAAAAAATTTTAACATTTTCAGTTTTCAAAAAAATTTAATCAAATTTGAGATATAGCCATTTCATATTATTCTACAATTTTGTGTACAATTTTAAGAAAATCGGACAACTCTATCATATAGCTCCCATAGGAACGATCGAGAAATGAATACAATTAAAAATTATAACGTTTTCAGTTTTCAGCAGATTTTCATCAAATTAGAAATAGTCATTTTATATCAGTCTTAAATTTTGTGTCAAATTTTATTAAAATCGGACGACTATATCATATAGGTGCCATACAAACGATCGTTAAATGTGGAGCAATAATGCAAATCTGTGGATGTAAAGCTGCAAATATAATATGTATAGGTGAATGAAATGAAAGCGGGTATTACTTCATTGTTTTTTAACATAAATACAAATATATAATTTATATTGTATGGATTCCTAGTCATCGAAGTTCTATCTGCAAGGGTATATAAACTTCGGCGTGCCGAAGATAGCTTCCTTTCTTGTTATTATTTAATTACACAACAATATCATAAAAACATTTCCACCCCAAATAGTAAGATCTTTATCATGAGCCTGATGTTATCGGAACATTTTATGATCAAGATGCCTCTTATAAAAATGTATCTGCATCATGGCACAACTCATTATTCCCATTATAGGTGTATTAGTATTATACGTATCTATAAGATCATTTATATCATTAGGACATGCGACTATTGTAGCAGATTGATTTAAGCAAGCACGAACTATAATATACGAAAAAATTGGCGAAATTAAAATATAAAAGAAAAATACAAGTTTCAGTTGGAATATCAATACCAACAATATTGAATGAGCAGTTAACACTTCAAACTGAACCAACTGAATTATGTATTTTCATTGTTTATCCCATTTGATAAATGATTGCATGTTTGTCCAACAAAAGTGATTTTAAATACGAAAGTTATTTATACAAAGCATTGATAATGGTTTGAGAAGGATAATGAGTTGCTACTCAAATATATAAACGCCCTGTTTGAGATAAGCGTCAATAGAGTAGCTAATAGAACAAATGTTTTGAAAAGATCTCCAGGAGGAAACAATTATTTGTACTCCTAAGCCACCACCTGGTTCAACAGTCATTCCCCTCATTCAATGCCTGACTTTTCAGAGATTTTTTTTAATCTTTGACACTTAGTAAGCGGGATCATCGACATGTATTTATACTCAGCTAACTTTCAATTCTAACTGTCCATTTACTTTTAATTATGAAATCTTATTTATAAAGACATTAGTAAATTTGCATAACTTCAGATATCCTGCAATTAATCTACGAAGAAATTTGAAAATAAAAAATTAACATGATTTTTTGGGAACGATAAACCCGCCGTTTTGTCCGCCGCTTATCAGCGGAATCAATTCGGGCTTTCTGCCGCTGCACCTGTTAGAGCTTATCTAGTACTTTTCCATAACCTTCTAACTTCTAACTGTAACTTGTTTACATCTTTTTTTCATTCACATTTTTGCTCTCAATGCAATCAAACGCATCGCGGTCGTCTGAATCAATTCGGGTATTGAAAATTAACCAATAAATAAATAAAACAGTAACACTAGTGGATTCATTTATAAACAATGATATAGAATTATGACTTTGCAATAACAAATAACCAATAACATACATATGTATATCTTAACCAACGCATTGATAAATTGAAAGCTAAAACCACAAAGATCGAAACTCGCCTGTAGCATCACAACTAGTAGGAGAAAACCCTTAAAAAGCCGCCAAAGCCCTTTAATAAAGAAAAAGACATTAAACATTTTTAAGACGACTTAAATAACTCAGCGGAATTGTGTGAACAACTGGTTAGACACTCTAAAATAAATTTTTTTGCCAACGGAAGCCAAATTTTTAATTGGAATAACCCCATCTTGGCTGCAAAATTTGTGAGCACAATATTAAAAGTAAGTATTTACTGATAAGGCTGCCATTAAGTATTCGTGGAAGGCGACCACTGCCGCTAGAATTAAATATTGTATTTCATTAATTTGTACACTGTAAATATCAGCCGTAGCTGCTGTGGCTTTCGGCTGTATGTATTGAATTTTTTCTCTATCGATTTATGTTTTAATTACTTTTAATTTTTTTTAGACGTTTTTAATCTGTTTTCTGAAATATGCGGAAAATCGTTTTAAACTGCCAATGACAGAATTAAATTTAAGAAAACCGAAAATAATTAAAATAAAAGTAAATACATGGAATAATACAAGATTGATTGAAGAATTATTTTTTAGTTATCAGTAAATTTTGAAATCCATCCTCCTTTTTTATCCAAATCAAATCTAAATCGGCACGCCATAGTTTTAATACCCTGCATCTTTAATTTTTAGTTTTTTTAGTTTCTAATTTCAAAAATCTAAAAAATAACCATCTCTTAAATTAGATGAAAATATTTTGGGACTACACCCAAAGATTATTATATGGCTCTAGACAGCAGTGGTACAATAGTGGCCAAGACTAACATTCGGGGCCCTAGTATGGTGGTCGGCACTAACTCGGGCATACAAAAGATCGAAGCTGACACGGATACAACGAGCTGCGAGTGCGGGAACCGTGGGAGCCTGAATATAATGCCGATAGAACTGTTCGTAAAGGTTACAGAGCGCAGTGAGACTGAAGGCAAGTAATTGATGGAAGGAATACAGCGTCGGGCACGGAAAGATTTTTGAAAGCAATGGAATAAAGGCAAACAAAAAAACTGACTACATGACCGCCTAGTAGAACTTTGAGAACGCATTCTCGACCTCATATCCAACAAGGGAAGACTGATTCAATCTCTCAGACTCAGCGACGGTTAGGCTGAGTTAAGGCGGGACCTCAGGGACTTCAAAGTACGGAGATAATCGGATAGCCAAGCGGCTATCAAATTCCTAGCTGCCGTAAAAACAAACTCACGGCTAGTGGTAGAATGCAAGAAGGTCCTTAACAGACTTGCTGAGAACAATGAGGTACAAGTAACCTGGGTACTGGGACACAACGGCAGACGAACTAGCCCGTGCAGGCTCGGCAGGGCAAAGTACGGACATCGAATTACCGATCTTCCTAAACGCGATCCAGACAAGGATCCATGACCACTTCATACAGAAAGCCAGAAGGAATGGTTAAGACAGAGCGATCACAGACGGTCAAAAGAATGTTGGCCGAGATACGACAAAAATCGAACCAGTGAACGGATAGCACTAAATGCTAATGGGATATCAGCAGGAACACGACAGTCACCACAGGACATTGGGCGATCGGATCGAATACAATGAAGATGGGACTGTCACATAATACAATCTGTAGAAGCTGCAAGCAAATTACAGAGCGAGAGACATCTGCTCTGCTTCTGCCCAGCGCTAAATCACACCAGACTTAGCTACTTTGCTGAAAGCTGAAGATATCGGCAATCCTAGGCTTCCTTACTGACTCAGGATGGTACCGATACTGATCAGGACCACAAATAGCAAACAGAGGAAGTGGAGCAAAAAGGAGCTTAGCTCTAATTGGAGGCTCTAGTCTTGGGCCTCACCACTGAAACCGACCTAGAACATTTTTTTTTTCTTTCAAAAAATTTCTTGATCTGTTCTATGGCTGCTAATCGATATACAGTGACGCACTAAACTGTTGGCACAGTTGCAAACTTGAACTTTAAGTGCTATTTCCAGGCGTATACATAATTTTATTAAATACATTTTTTTTTTAATGTAGTTAAATTAAATAATTATGTATAAAATGACCCTATTTTTTTACTATAAAAACTTTTGAAGAACATTACCATATTTCGTGACACGAAAATCCTGGCACAGTTATTAGTTTTACTTGATTTATTTTAGATATAAGGTCCTTATGTCCTTTTTTTAACAAATGTAAAAGGGGACTTTTTTTAAGCCCATGGCGTCACAAAGTTTTCAAAAAAAGTTACATTTCTACATCTACAGTTCTTCTGCCATTTGCCTAAATTTTAAGAAAATGGAGAATAAGCGAAAATAAAGGAACGTAACTCAAAGAAAAATCGTATTGCGAAATAGTTAAAATTATGGAACTAAGCCGGATAAAAGTAACTTGGCGCAAAAGTAAAACACGGTGCCTGAGGCGTGATGGTATGGGGATGCATAGGACACCAGCGGATGAGGTGTCGGTAACCTGGTGTTCATCGAGGGTATCATGGATAAAACATATTACCTCAATATTTTAAAAGAAAACTTAAAAAAACCCTCAAAGTTAAAAATGCAAAAGTTCGTCACATTTATGCAAGACAATGATCTGAAGCATTCTGCTCACGATTTGAGTATGTGGCTCACTCACTATAGAGGACATGTACTGCCACATCCACCACAGTCACCGGACCTAAATCCGATCGAGCATTTGTGGGAGAAACTCGATATACGAATGAAAAAAACAATACATTTCCTCAAAAAATTACCTTAAAAAGGCATTATTAGAGAAATGGCTGATTATTTTAGCAGAAGTTCCTAAAAAAATTGGCGCATTCTATGCCCAGACGTCTTGAGGACGTGATTAAACAAAAAGAACTACCGATGAAAAATTAATTGTTATTTAAAATTAAAAAAAGAAAAAAGAAAAAAAACAAGAAAGGAATCTAACTTCCGAACGCCGAAGTTTATATACCCTTGCAGATACATCTTCTATGACTAGGAATTTATACAATATAAATTATATATATTTGTGTTAAAAAACAATGCGGAAATGCCTGCTTTCATTTCATTCACCTATTCATATTATATTTGCAGCTTTACATTCACAGATTTGAATTTTTCTTCTACATCAAACGATCGTTTGTATGGCACCTATATGATATAGTTGTCCGATTTTCATGAAATTTGACACCAAATTTAAAACTAATATAAAATGGCTATACCTCAAATTTGAAAAAATCTGTTGAAAACTGAAAAAGTTATAATCTTTAATTGTATTAATTTCTCGATCGTTCCTATGGGAGCTATATGATATAGTAGTCCGATTTTCATAAAATTGTACACAAAATTGTAGAATAATACAAATTAGCTATTTCTCAAATTTAATTAATTTTTTTTGAAAACTGAAAATGTTAAAATTTTTTTTGTAAAAATTTTCCGATCATTTCTATGGCACCTATATGATATAGTCGTCTGATCTGGCCCGTTCCGACATATATACGAGTGAGAGTATATAGAAGGCTAACTATAAAGTTTCATTCAGATAGCTTCAAAACTGAGAGACTAGTTTGTGTAGAAACGGACAGACGGACATGGCCAGATCGACTCGGCAGTTGATCCTGATCAAGAATATGTGGTCGGAGGTGCCTCCTTCACTGCGTTGCAAACTTCTGACTGAAATTATAATACTCTGCAAGGGTATAGAAATAGATTAGATGTGCCAAGACTTTTGTTTCACGAAATTTGTTCTGTTTTTGTTTAAATTAAAATAGTCTTTAGTAAGTTAATGAAGAAACCAAAAAAAATATACTTATTAAGATATCTGAAAAGCCTGGAAATTGTACATACAGCTGTGTTCACTGAAATAGCTTTACCGAAGCTTGTGTGGAGTTAGCTTATATGAGATATTAATATTATTTATAAATAAATAAATATTAAAAGAAAAATTAAATCAAGAACCCATGAGCTGATCCAGAAAACGCCAAAAATAGTTCCTAATTGGGACCTTAAATTTACTTAAATAATAACAGATTTAAACATTTGGTACTTCAATTAGAAACTAAGCATAATCAAAAATTAAATTAAAAAACATGGCATTATATTATTGTATATTTTTATACCCTTGCAGGGTTATTTCAGTCAGAAGCTTGCAACGCTTTGAAGGAGGTACTTCCGACCATATAAAGTATATATGTATATTCTTGATCAGCATCAAGCCGAGTCGATATAGCCATGTCCGTCTGTCCGTTTTTACGCAAACTAGTCTCTCAGTTTTGAAGCTATCTGAATGAAACTTTGTAGTTAGCCTTCTATATACTCTCACTCGTATATATGTATGTATGTATGTCGGAAGAGGCCGCATCGAACGATATACTATAGCCCAAGAAACGATCGAAAAATTTTTACAAAAATAAATCTAACATTTGGAGTTTTCAACAGAATTGTATCAGATTTAAGATATAGCCATTTTATATTATTCTAAAATTTTGTGTAAAATTGTAAGAACATCGGTCTTTTTCAGTTTTCAACAAATTTTTCTAGAATTTTGATTGGGCGAGTATGGCTGCCATACAAACGATCGATAGATATAAAGGAAAATGCAAAACTGAATGTAAACTGTAAATATAATATGTATAGGTGAATGAAATGAAAGGAGGTACTACATCATTGTTTTTTAAAATAAATATATATAATTTATATTGTATGGATTCCTAGTCATCAAAGTTCTATCTGTAAGGGTATATAAACTTCGGCGTGCCAAAGTTAGCTTTCTTTCTTGTTTTAGATATATACTTAGAAATTCAGTGTACAGTGACAATAATAATACACTAATACCAACAAAGCTTGCTAGAGCTTTTAAATAAGCCTGATTCTCTAAATTCAAAGCTTAGACCTCTAACTAAAAAACACGTGAACAAAGTAAAAGTAGATCAAAACTGCAATTCGTTTTTCACTGAGCTTTTTGCTAGCTACAGGGTACGGTCTGTATGGTTGCGAAAGTTGCGAGTAAAAGAGCATGTTTGGATCTTTACTTACTTGCCTGCTGCCTGCTGCTCCACCTCCAAAAGATGTTTGAAACAGCAGTTATAACAAATTTGTATTAGGTGTTTTTTGTATGTCTGCTGCTGCAATTTGTAGTTTTTATACCCAATACGGCAACACCAAAACCGCAACTTAAGTCAAGAAGAAGAACAACATTTGTGTGACCAAAGATTTCGCTTTCATAAATCCCTGAAATGACAGTCGATAAATAATGTCCGTCAAATTAGCGTCGATGAGTTAGCGTCGAAACGGAACGGTGGGAAAATGGAACATGGAGGTGGCCTTTAATTTTTAATTTATTTCGTAATTAGGGCACTAATTTGAATAAAATAAAGTTTCTGAATGCTAAAAAATGAATTTACTATTGTTTTATACTGGGTTTGAAAGTATTCGACAGTTGGATATATTAAAAAAAAGCATGTGAAAAATCGTGTTTTCACGGATTTCTTAATATCTCTGCTAATCGAACGCGTGCAGCAATACCCGATACGCCAAAATAAAGAACATTTATTGTACTTTTAGCGTACCAAGTTTCAATTTTTTCAAACCGTCAGTTTTTGAGCAAATTGCATTACAGTGACCTAACCTCGGGGTCGGCTCCATACAAAATAGGGCATCAAAAATAGTAAGGCATATAACTTCGATTTACGAACGCGTGCGCATATGCACGGTATATAGGCTTACTAGGGGAAGATTAAGGAATATTTGGTGAAAATTTCAATTGTTTTTAACCGTCAGATTTCGAGAAAATCGAATTACAGTGGGTGGTGTATTTGGGCTGATATCCAAGGCGCGAACTATGAAAATGGAACCAGATGGGAACCAGCAGAGAACCACTCGCTGAACCAGACCATGGAACCATGTTAAGAAAAATACTAAATTAAATGAAAATAGCAATTTGTTGCATAAAATATTAAGAAAAGTGACTGACAATAAATAGAAGAGCCATTCAAAACAATTTAGTGTGATTTTCATCTAAATTAACGAAAATGTATCTATTTTGTTATTTTTAGATTATTTTAGTATATACCACGGCACACCGAAATCGACGCTAACTTTTACAAAAATCTTACTCTCTTAAATGAACGCGTGCAAACTTGCACGGTATCTCAATAGATAGGGAAAAATAATCTCTAATTTCGAATTAAATCTTAATTCGATCTAACCGTCAGATTTTGAGAAATTCAAGTGTTTCTCTTTCCGACCTCATTCACAAACACTGGTTTCGTAATGACCCTAACGCCATGTGCCAAGCCCCAAACCATATTCCGACGCTAACTTTTAAAAAATTATAACTCCCTTAAATGAACCCGTGCAAACTTGCACGGTGTCTCAAAAGAAAGGGAAACATATTCTCTAACTTCGAATTAAATCTTAATTCGATCTAACCGTCAGATTTTGAGAAATTCAAGTGTTTCTCTTTCCGACCTCATTCGCAAACACTGGTTTCGTAATGACCCTAACGCCATGTGCCAAGCCCCAAACCATATTCCGACGCTAACTTTTAAAAAATTATAACTCCCTTAAATGAACCCGTGCAAACTTGCACGGTGTCTCAAAAGAAAGGGAAACATATTCTCTAACTTCGAATTAAATCTTAATTCGATCTAACCGTCAGATTTTGAGAAATTCAAGTGTTTCTCTTTCCGACCTCATTCGCAAACACTGGTTTCGTAATGACCCTAACGCCATGTGCCAAGCCCCAAACCATATTCCGACGCTAACTTTTAAAAAATTATAACTCCCTTAAATGAACCCGTGCAAACTTGCACGGTATCTCAAAAGAAAGGGAAACATATTCTCTAACTTCGAATTAAATCTTAATTCGATCTAACCGTCAGATTTTGAGAAATTCAAGTGTTTCTCTTTCCGACCTCATTCACAAACACTGGTTTCGTAATGACCCTAATGCCATGTGCCAAGCCCCAAACCATATTCCGACGCTAACTTTTAAAAAATTATAACTCCCTTAAATGAACCCGTGCAAACTTGCACGGTGTGTCAAAAGAAAGGGAAACATATTCTCTAACTTCGAATTAAATCTTAATTCGATCTAACCGTCAGATTTTGAGAAATTCAAGTGTTTCTCTTTCCGACCTCATTCGCAAACACTGGTTTCGTAATGACCCTAATGCCATGTGCCAAGCCCCAAACCATATTCCGACGCTAACTTTTAAAAAATTATAACTCCCTTAAATGAACCCGTGCAAACTTGCACGGTGTCTCAAAAGAAAGGGAAACATATTCTCTAACTTCGAATTAAATCTTAATTCGATCTAACCGTCAGATTTTGAGAAATTCAAGTGTTTCTCTTTCCGACCTCATTCGCAAACACTGGTTTCGTAATGACCCTAACGCCATGTGCCAAGCCCCAAACCATATTCCGACGCTAACTTTTAAAAAATTATAACTCCCTTAAATGAACCCGTGCAAACTTGCACGGTATCTCAAAAGAAAGGGAAACATATTCTCTAACTTCGAATTAAATCTTAATTCGATCTAACCGTCAGATTTTGAGAAATTCAAGTGTTTCTCTTTCCGACCTCATTCACAAACACTGGTTTCGTAATGACCCTAATGCCATGTGCCAAGCCCCAAACCATATTCCGACGCTAACTTTTAAAAAATTATAACTCCCTTAAATGAACCCGTGCAAACTTGCACGGTGTGTCAAAAGAAAGGGAAACATATTCTCTAACTTCGAATTAAATCTTAATTCGATCTAACCGTCAGATTTTGAGAAATTCAAGTGTTTCTCTTTCCGACCTCATTCGCAAACACTGGTTTCGTAATGACCCTAATGCCATGTGCCAAGCCCCAAACCATATTCCGACGCTAACTTTTAAAAAATTATAACTCCCTTAAATGAACCCGTGCAAACTTGCACGGTGTCTCAAAAGAAAGGGAAACATATTCTCTAACTTCGAATTAAATCTTAATTCGATCTAACCGTCAGATTTTGAGAAATTCAAGTGTTTCTCTTTCCGACCTCATTCGCAAACACTGGTTTCGTAATGACCCTAATGCCATGTGCCAAGCCCCAAACCATATTCCGACGCTAACTTTTAAAAAATTATAACTCCCTTAAATGAACCCGTGCAAACTTGCACGGTGTCTCAAAAGAAAGGGAAACATATTCTCTAACTTCGAATTAAATCTTAATTCGATCTAACCGTCAGATTTTGAGAAATTCAAGTGTTTCTCTTTCCGACCTCATTCGCAAACACTGGTTTCGTAATGACCCTAATGCCATGTGCCAAGCCCCAAACCATATTCCGACGCTAACTTTTAAAAAATTATAACTCCCTTAAATGAACCCGTGCAAACTTGCACGGTGTCTCAAAAGAAAGGGAAACATATTCTCTAACTTCGAATTAAATCTTAATTCGATCTAACCGTCAGATTTTGAGAAATTCAAGTGTTTCTCTTTCCGACCTCATTCGCAAACACTGGTCTCGTAATGACTCAACGCCATGTGCCAAGCCCCAAACCATATTCCGACGCTAACTTTTAAAAAATTATAACTCCCTTAAATGAACCCGTGCAAACTGGCACGGTATCTCAAAAGAAAGGGAAAAATATTTTCTAATTTCAAATTAAATCTTAATTCGATCTATCCTTCAGATTTTGAAAAATCAGCGATTTCTTTTTCCAACTCATTCATATCGATAGGGCCGCTTCCCACGCCCTATCGATGAATAGCCCGCCAGAAAATATTCCTATTAACCATTTAAGAATTGTATAAAATATGCATGCCACATGAATGGAATTGACATTCCAAGCATTTCAGTATTGTATATATTATATATTGTATATAATCCCAAAGCTACTCAAGAGACGACCAACGCCGTGTTCGGCTCGGCATAATGCAGGTGCTCCGCCCTTTGCCGGAACAGGAGCCTCCATCGCAGGAGATACCGGCCGATGAAGAGCTGCAGCAGCCGGTGGAGGAGGAAGAGGGGCTAAAATAAAATAAATATTTATGATATAATAAATAATAAAAATAAAATGTCCCATTAAGTACATTTTTTGAAGTAATTCTTTGCAAAACGAAAAATCCCTCACAAGACAAACTACAAAGTTTCAATCAGATTGCTTCGGCTGTTGATGCCGATCAAGAATATATATACATAAAAGGTATTATAATACCCTGCAAGGGTATAAAAAGGAAAATACCATTCTTTAAGAAGACGAAGGTTTTCCTTGCCTAAAACGTAAAGAGAAATAAAGTCGCGATGCCAACACAAGTCAGCTACTCGACGAACAAAAAGGTGAATTGCATTATAATGAAATTATAATTGAAGTTCGACTTGCCCTCGTGTCACTGACGGAAGTTGAAGCATACATTTCAGCGCAGCGGTAAAAATAATCTTCACAGCGGAAACAACTTTTAAATGTTAAAATTTCTAATTACTGATGAGCTGAGCTTCAAATAATTTTGTTTACAGAACTTCAAGTAAGAGTAACTAAACAAAGAAGTCAATGCTCATGTTTATTAATAATTAAATTGATTTTTTTAAATTCTACTCAATAAAATTAACATTTATTTTTTTTTCCAAACTTCTGGCCCCTTTCCGACATATATACGAGTGAGAGTATATAGAAGGCTAACTACAAAGTTTCATTCAGATAGCTTCAAAACTGAGAGACTAGTTTGCGTAGAAACGGACAGACGGACAGACGGGCGTGGCTAGATCGACTCTGCTGTTGATCCTGATCAAGAATATATATACTTTATATAGTCGAAGGTGCCTCCTTCACTGCCTTGCTAACTTTTGACTCAAATTATAATACCCTGCAAGGGTATAATTACGACCTATATTATACAATTAACAGAGAATTATATATTTTTAAGTGCAATAAATAGAGGCAAACAAAATTATTTTCGACCTTATATGTTGAAGAATTTGTGAGGAATCATTGATTAATTGTTGAGTAATTTTTGATGAATCATCAATTGCCGATAAATTCCTGGTGATTCATTGATTAATTCTTGTGGAATTGTTGTCATCAGTAATTTGTATGGACATTCAACGATTATTCATCAACAACACCGCCTTGAATGAATGGTACTGCTGTAAAACTATGGGGCCTTTAAAACAATATTGTATGTATTTATAGGTGAACGTAACGCAACGTAACAAAAGTAGTCATTACTTTTTTATATTAAAATTAATTTATATAATTTAAATAGTATTAATTATTAATGATTTGATTGAATTCTGCGCCGATATTTGCTTTAATACTTCTTTAAATTTGGAATCAAAAACTTGTTATTAAATTGGAAGACAAAATTTGTAGAATAATTATTAATTTTTACATTTTTATGTCAAAGTTTAGTAATAACGTTAGTTTTGAATTTTTTAAATATTTTACATCAAAAATGATTGTCCAATTTCTCCTTTACCCCTGTCGCGGAACGGATAAGCTAACCCGCTAGAATATCGATAGTCAGTCAAGTTTGAATTACGCGCCACTAAGGCGAACCTTCGTTAAGTATGTACTCGGTATTTGAACTATGTTTGTAATTGGCCACACTGTTATGGCCGAAAAGCTATGTTAAGTTCGGCGCCACGGTTATTCCGATCGGCGATCCCAGCAGAGAAGGGAGGAGATACTGCGGTACGAAAAAGGGAAATAGGTTGAGGTTAAATTCTAAGCTTGTACTTCCTCAACAGAATAAAACACGACTCATAAGCTCATTACCACACTTCAGTCAGAGTGTTGGATACGCTACAGGATCTGGTATTTCTTGTTTCGGTGGAGCAAAGGTGTTAGATGGCAACTCCCGGGATTTGGATCGGCGTCATTTCTTTTATTCGCATTCTTTGAGTCGCATCTCAATTCGCATTAGAGTCGGAACTCTAACGGCATTTGGAAAACACGTACGGAGCTAAACGCGTGATATGCCGACGACACATTCGCCCAGACGGAGCCCCAGACTTAATCAACCTGAGGTTACCGCAGCTACGACCACATCTGCAGCATCCGGCACACCGGCCGGCTTGGCGTATGCAGACGGTGGCCCACAGCGGCCACGGACTCCAGAGGAAGGAATCGGGGTAAAACGCACCACTGGACCTGCCCAGACGGAAGCGCTGGAGCAGGATGTGGACCCCACGACTTCACAGATTGCGAAACTTATGGAAAGGGTCGCAAATCTAGAGAAGGAGCTCCAACAGGCAAGGGCAAATGAAGGACTTGCGGCGCCCGCAAGGAATCCCGTTAGGAACGGGTCGAGTGGCGTCGGAGTGAGCGGTGCGGCGAATACACCGCTAGGAGAGGCGCCATGTTTGAGCGCAATGGTAAGGCAGCAATTGAGTGAAAATCTGCCAACGGGACCACTAGCGTCAGTGACGCCATCTTATGATGAACAGTTGCCGGCACAATTGAGTGCAAATCTGCCGCCACAATTGAGTGGAAGTTTGCCGCCATATTTGAGTGGTAATGCGGAAATAGGGCAACGAGTCACACGGACAGACTGTACAACTGTAAGCTACTCACCGCCATGTTGCGTGACGGCCACGGTGCAGCCAGAACGAGGTTATGTTCACGCACCACGGGAGCCACAACGCAGATTCACTGTACCCACGCCATCACCCGGATCCTATGGAACAGCGGGTGTGGCCAATGAATGGACGCCACGTAGATTGCCTGATCTTCCAGAGTTCGAAGGTCAGCCAGAGGAATGGCCAATATTACAGTGCGCGTTCTTGGAGACGACGGCGGCGTATCAGTGTACAGCATTGGAAAATAACCAAAGGCTAGTGAAGGCATTGAAGGGTGAAGCGAGGACGGCAGTCAAGTCACTGCTTATTCATCCCAACAATGTACAGGCCGTAATGGAACAGCTTCGCTTTCGCTATGGGCGTCCGGAGCAATTGATCCGGAGCCAACTGGAGAGCGTGCGGGAGCTACAGCCAATTCAGGAGCACAACATAGGCAGGATTGTATCGTTCGCCACGAGGGTGAGCAATCTTGCAGCGTTTCTGCAGTCAACCGACAGCGGCGACCAGCATATAGGAAATCCCACCTTGATGGAGGAGCTGATCGCCAAGTTGCCCCTAAGTAAGAGGTTGGACTGGGCCAGATACGCGGTCGCTATGGAACCATACCCGACGATAGTGCACCTAAGTGAATGGCTAAACGAGCTCGCTAAGCTGGTATGCACCATTACGGACGTGAGCAGTAAAACCCCAAAGCGAAGGGTGTTACATGCAAACACGAATCTGGAGCTTCCGATGCATGATGAGCATCGGGAAGACATGGAACAGAAGGGGTATAATGACCACCCCAGAGGTTGCCTCATGTGTGGAGGGCAACACGCAATCAAGGATTGCAAGGAATTCAACAACGCCCCTGTCAGGACGCGATTGGAGTTCGCCAAGAAGCGGCGGATCTGTTTCGCGTGCCTTGGAACCGGGCACATGGTACGGTTCTGCAAGAGAAGCCGTAATTGCAACGTCTACGGATGCCAGAGGAAGCATCACTACTTGCTGCATGACGAAGCCGATAGTCCCAGACGGTCACAGCAGTCAGACTGTGGCCACAGGAGGGAGCTACGGAGCACCCACAGACGGGAGCCACACGAGGTCATCAGCCAACGCAAGCGGATGCCGCAGTCAGCGGATCCAACAGTGAGTAACGTTTCCATGGCCCAAGCAACAAGCCTGAGAAGCGCTGGGCGCATGGAAAATGAGAATCAAAGCGGCCAGGAGACGCCGCATCGAAACCTTAGTTGTGTCGGTTCGGATGGAGGCCACCTGCTGTTCCGAGTTCTGCCCGTGACGCTGTACGGGGAGAAGCAACAGGTGGACACGTACGCACTGCTCGACGAGGGATCGTCTGTGACGCTCATAGACGAAGAGCTCGTCCGAAGCCTACACCTAAAGGGTGAGAGTCGACAACTAAACGTGCAGTGGTTTGGCGGTAAGTCCGCCAGAGAGCCTACGAAGAGGGTTAGCCTGCAGATCAGTGGAGCGGGCAAACCGAAGCGGCACGGTTTAAGGAACGTGTACGCAGTAAGCAACCTGAGTCTTCCGATGCAGAGTTTACGTCGGGAAGATGTCAAGACGGCAAGGGCGAGCGCACGCCTACCAGTGAAGCCGTACAACAATGCAGCGCCAAGGATCCTTATTGGACTGGATCACGCGCACCTAGGAATTCCCCTGCAGACCAGAAGCTTCGGCGCAGGAGGACCATACGCAGCAGCTACCAAATTAGGATGGGTAGTATATGGACCAGTGAGACGCCAAGCGAGTCCACTGACGGAGAGATCGTGCCTACTAGCCGTTACCCAGGATGACGCTCTGGAGAAGATGGTCAGCGATTATTTCGAAATTGAGAACTTCGGAGTGAAGCCAGCGCCACCGGTCGCAGCCAGCGACGATGAACGGGCTCTGGGCATCTTGGAGAGGACGACTAAACGGATAGGTCAACGATACCAGACTGGGCTGCTATGGAAGGATGACGAGACGAGACTGCCAGACAGTTACAACATGGCACTACGGCGACTCGTCAACATCGAACGGAAAATGAAGCGCGATGCGAACTTCGCGCAGGCCTACAATGCGATCATGGATGACTACGTCAAGAAGGGATACGCACGGCGACTAGAGCAGCAGGAGGTCACTTATGGTAACCGTGACAAGTTGTGGTACCTGCCGCACTTCGGGGTCGAAAACCCAAACAAGCCTGGGAAGATCCGTCTAGTTTTCGATGCAGCAGCCAAAGTGAACGGCGTATCCCTGAATTCAGCACTACTGAAAGGCCCCCAGAACTACAAGTCACTCCCGGCTGTCCTCTTCCACTTTAGGGAAGGAGCCGTGGGAGTCTGTGCGGACATCAAGGAGATGTTCCACCAAGTATTAATGCAGCCACAAGATAGATGCGCCCAGAGATTCTTGTGGAGGCACGGAGATGACCGCAAAGACCCGGAGATCTACGAGATGACAGTGATGACGTTTGGAGCAGCTTGTTCGCCATGCTCAGCGCAGCACGTGAAGACTGCAAATGCTTTAAGGCACGTGCACACTGATCCCCGGGCGGTCCTGGCTATTAATGAGTACCACTACGTGGACGATTACGTAGATAGCTTCGCAAACGAGGATGAAGCTATAGCCGTCTCAAAACGAGTAAGAGAGATACACGCAAGTGCCGGTTTTGATTTGTGTCGGTTTTCTTCCAGCTCGGCGAGATTGGTCAGAGCCTTAAATCCGTTAGGCACCAACAAGAACGTCGAGTGGACCGAATCCGAGCAGAAGGTATTGGGCATGTATTGGCACCCGGCTACAGATGACTTCAGATTCAGCGTCAAATACCATCGGGTTCCCAGCAGCGTGATGACAGGGGAACGTGTCCCTACCAAGAGGGAGTTCCTCAGCTTGGTGATGTCCACGTTTGATCCGATTGGATTCTTGAGCTGCTACATGGTAACCGCCAAGCTACTTATGCGAGAGATTTGGCGGAAAGGAGTCACATGGGATGAGCCATTGCCAGACGAGCTAGCCACGGCATTTGAGAGCTGGCGGCAAGAGATGAGCTATGTGAAGGAGTTCCGATGTCCACGCTACTATTTTGGTACTGGACGAGTACGAGCACTCCAGCTGCACGTCTTCGTGGACTCCAGCCAGTCGGCGTTTGCTGCGACGGCGTATTGGCGGGCCACCTACGCAAACGACGACGTGCGGGTGCATTTCGTATGTGCCAAAACGAAATGTGCTCCGATGAGGACAATGTCAGTCCCGAGATTGGAACTACAGGCAGCCGTGTTGGGAACACGGCTGATGAACACTGTGAAACTGGAACACAGTGTAGAGATAAGCAGATACGTACTCTGGACGGATTCTAAGACAGTGCTGCACTGGATAAGCAGCACCCACCGGCGGTATAAACAGTTTGCTGGAAACCGGGTGGCAGAAATCCTGGAGACGACGGAAGTATCCCAATGGAGATGGGTACCAACTGCCGAGAACGTGGCAGATGACGCAACCAGGCCGCGACGCCATGTGGACCTTAGTCAAGGGTCACGATGGCTAAGCGGGCCGACGTTCCTGCGGGAACCAGAAGAGAATTGGCCAGAGAGCTCCTCTAGTGGTAGTGGCTGCACGAGAGCCACCGACGAGGAAGAGATGCCATGTGAGTTTGCGCTAGTGACTGCAAACGGATTTTTTATATCTTTCCAGAGGTTCTCAAACTACAACCGGCTGGTAAGGACCACGGCTTGGGTCCTTAGATTCGTCCGACGATGCCGCGGCCAGTATAGCGACCGTGAGAAGTATGGACTCACGGCAAACGAATGCGCCAACGCGGAGCGCATATTGATCCGGCAGGCGCAAAGTGAAGCGTTCTCCGGAGAAGAGAGGGACAAAGCTGGAAGGATCTCGAAAGAAGGCAGCCAATTGCGAGGGCTGTCCCCGTATTTCGACGAAGGAGTCATGAGTGTAAGGGGAAGGATCGACGCCGCCGCTTGTGTGCCATACAGCGCCCGGCGCCCCATTATACTGTCCCACAGACACACGCTGACGGTGATGGTAGTACACCACTACCACCAGAAGATGGGCCATCAGAACCACGATGCGACCATAGGCGAGATACGGAAGAAGTTCTGGATAACGAACTTACGGAGGCTGCTACGGAAGGTGGTGGCTGACTGCCAGATCTGCAAGCTGCGGAGGGCACAGCCGATGCAGCCAATAATGGGTCCTTTGCCTGAGGACCGACTGGAAGCCAACGGATGGCCATTCAAGCACACGGGCTTGGATTATTTTGGACCGTTGCATGTGACGATTGGACGTCGCATCGAGAAGAGGTGGGTGGCACTGTTCACCTGCCTAACCACGAGAGCCATCCATTTGGAGATGGCCCATGATTTATCTACGGATTCCTGTATCATCGCTATGAGGAACTTCATGAGCCGGCGAGGACCGGTGGTCAAGATGAGGAGCGATAATGGGAAAAACTTCGTTGGAGCCAATCGAGAGGCCAGGAGATTCAACGAGGTTTTCGAGCCAGAGAAGATCGAGGGCGAGCTGTCGTCCAAAGGAATCGAGTGGATATTCAACTGCCCAGCGAACCCAGCTGAGGGTGGCGCCTGGGAAAGGATGGTCCAGTGCGTCAAGAAGGTGCTGGCGCATACGATGAGGGAGCTAGCTCCCATGGAACATGTTCTGGAGAACTTGTTGATCGAGGCGGAGAACATAGTAAATTCCCGCCCACTAACGCATCTGCCAGTTACTGTGGACCAGGAGGCTCCACTGACTCCCAACGACTTGCTGAGAGGAGTACCCAATCTGCCGGATCTACCCGGAGACAATGGACAGCCGTTGGAGAGGTGCGCCACAAAGAAGCAGTGGCGACTGGCCAGGATGATGAGAGACCGCTTCTGGAAGCGATGGGTGCACGAGTACCTGCCTACTCTTGTGCGCAGGGAGAAATGGTGCTCACATGTCGAGCCCCTGCGCCGAGGAGACTTAGTGTTCATCTGCGATCCGGCCATACCACGTCGAGAGTGGAAACGAGGAATCGTGGAGGAGGTGTTCACTGGAGTAGATGGAGTGCCCAGGCGAGCGGCGGTACGGACTGACGATCGAGCCAGGATGATTCGTCCCGCTTCGAAGCTAGCTGTTCTGGATGTGGTGAATGCGGCTGCTTCACGGGGGCGGGGATGTCGCGGAACGGATAAGCTAACCCGCTAGAATATCGATAGTCAGTCAAGTTTGAATTACGCGCCACTAAGGCGAACCTTCGTTAAGTATGTACTCGGTATTTGAACTATGTTTGTAATTGGCCACACTGTTATGGCCGAAAAGCTATGTTAAGTTCGGCGCCACGGTTATTCCGATCGGCGATCCCAGCAGAGAAGGGAGGAGATACTGCGGTACGAAAAAGGGAAATAGGTTGAGGTTAAATTCTAAGCTTGTACTTCCTCAACAGAATAAAACACGACTCATAAGCTCATTACCACACTTCAGTCAGAGTGTTGGATACGCTACAGGATCTGGTATTTCTTGTTTCGGTGGAGCAAAGGTGTTAGATGGCAACTCCCGGGATTTGGATCGGCGTCAACCCCTGAAATTTGATCACTTTGCATTAATACAATTTAAATTATATAAATTTATGTTTAAAAGCAAAAAAGTAAAACCTGCTTTCATTTCATTCACCTATACATACATATTATATTTACAGTTTTACATTCACAGATTTACATTTTCCTCAATACCTAATAATTATTTGTTTATTATTATTAATATTATTATATTTATTTATTATGACTCCTTCATAGCGTTGCAAGCTTCTGACTGAAATAATAATACTCTTCAAGGATGTAACATTTTAAAGGAAAATTAATTTTAAAATTTTATTGTATAAATTAAATAAGATTAACTTTTACAAGGGGGAGTTATATTTGAAGTTTGACATATATTATATAAGTAATTTTTATATACATATACAATGGCTTATTTCAGTGTAACCAAACACCACAAAGTGAGACATATTTAAGCTAATATCTTCTCCAATGGGTTGCAAGAATAAGTTATTTAAGAATTACAAATTTTGTGTACTTTAAGTTCTTGGACGAAATAAGCTGCGACATGAAAAAAATGTCAGTATTTTCAGTTTTTTGTTTATATTTATGCGTTAACTAATGGTATTTAAAAATAATTCCTAATAAATGCCCAAATCCTACTTAACTGCATTTAACCATAAACCAATATAAGCAATACATTAACTAACTGCTAACTGCATTACCCGTTTGTTTGTTGTGTTTTTATTTTACTTGACAAGCTGTCATACCAAACATATGGAAATGTATTCTTAAAAAAATTCCATTGTTGGAAATTAAAAGAACAAATATTCTTGTACTTTTGGACAAACGTCGGTTTTATAACGATCTTAAAATGTATTTATTTTTGTTATATGATTACTTTTAAAATACATATGTGATGCAAAAAAAAAAAAAAACAAAAAACAGACGGACATGGCTAGATCGACTCGACTGTTGATCCTGATCAAGAATATATACACTTTATATGGTCGGAGGTGCCTCCTTCACTGCGTTGCTTCTGACTGAAATTATAATACCCTGCAAGGGTATAAATATTAACCGAAAATCGAACCATTTTTGAAGCGTATGGTGACTGGCGCTGAAAAGTAAATCTCTTACGACAACGTAGGGCGCAAACAGTCGTGTTCGAAAATCGGTGAAGTGGCCCAGACGGTGGCCAAGCCTGGATTGACGGCCAGGAAGGCTCTTCTGTGTGTTTGGTAGGATTGGCAGGGAATCATCCACTATGAGCTGCTTCCCTATCGCCAAACGCTTAATTCGGAGCTGAAGTGCTAACAACTGGAAGGCAGCACTTATGCAGAAGAGGCCATCCTTGAACAACAGAGGCCGAATTGTCTTCACACACATCACATTTTGGCTTGCACTCTGTGTATACATACATATGTACAAGTTAACTAAGTTAACCGGGCGACGGCAATGACCGATCGTCCGAAAGCTCGCTCCGGCCAAATTGCTGACCCAGCGTCTGGCCGGAAGCTCGTGCATAGCCGGCAAACACTGCCCATTGGAATGGCCGCTATGAGTCCCGCTTTTGTTAGTTCTTAAGTTCAGTTCTGATTTGACATTCATTGAATAAAGAGCCACTGCTCATAAACCTTACTCCGACTTATTGTCGTTAAACTTTATTATTCATCACCTGTCTGAGTCCCTAGGCCAGCGGGTAAAAAGAGGGCAGTCACCCTCTCACCATAATCTTCCTAATTCATCATTGGGAAATCTACGGCCAGCCGGCTAGAAGATACTAAAGGGCCTGTTGCCCCAACTCTACAATACCAAGAATAATCCGTGTTGAAGTGGATATTGCCTACGCCAAATTCTCGTCGGACCATATCTTATTAATTTACATATCCACATATCATTCATATAGCTTTAAACAGAAACGGGCAAACGGATGGACACAGCAACGATGAAACGGACGGACAAATGGACACAGCTAGATCGGTAAATAGTTAGACTATACATACATATGTATGCATACATCTTATAGGGTCGGAAAAGGCTGACAATAACTTATATTATATAAATTATATATAGGAACAATATGCACTCACTTATTATTCCTATGTTTTCCATCTACACCTTTCTTCCATGAAATGAAAGTTGCTTCTTGTTTCGCTGAAAACAAAACGAATTGCAGTTTATTGTAAATATTAGCATTCATATGTACATACACATTTTATAAATTTCGTCAAGCAGCGTGCTCACTTTAGGATTCTAGAAAATTGCATTCACCGGAATTTAGTTCCCGACTTATTCATCGATAGGGCGTGGGAAGCGGCCCTATCGATATATCGAAATATATCATTTATATATTATATACAATATATAATATATACAATACTGAAATGCTTGGAATGTTAATTCCATTCATGTGGCATGCATATTTTATACAATTCTTAAATGGTTAATAGGAATATTTTCTGGCGGGCTATTCATCGATAGGGCGTGGGAAGCGGCCCTATCGATATGAATGAGTTGGAAAAAGAAATCGCTGATTTCTCAAAATCTGACGGTTAGATCTAAATAAGATTTAATTCGAAATTAGAGAATATTTTTCCCTATCTGTTGGAAGTTTGCACGCGTTCATTTTAGGGAGTACGAATTTTTCAAAAGTTAGCGTCGATATATCGTATGGGGGATGCCACATGGCGTTGAGGTTATTATGCTAAGCAGCCACATATTTGGAAATAAATGAAAAAGGCGGGATTTCTCATTAACGACTGAACGGATTTTGATGAAATAACTACCAAAATGCTTAGAATGTCAATTCCATTCATGTGGCATGATTATTTCATACAATTGTTTAAATGGCCAATAAGAATATTTTCTGGCGGGCTATTCATCGATAGGGTGTGGGAAGTGCCCCTATCGATATGTAGCCAGTGTTTGTGAATGAGGTCGGAAAGAGAAACACTTGAATTTCTCAAAATCTGACGGTTAGATCGAATTAAGATTTAATTCGAAATTAGAGAATATGTTTCCCTTTCTTTTGAGATACCGTGCAAGTTTGCACGCGTTCATTTAAGAGAGTAAGATTTTTGTAAAAGTTTGGGTCGATTTTGGTTGTCGGGGAGAGGCATAACATGCCGCCGTGGTATATACTAAAATAATCTAAAAATAACAAAATAGACAAATTTTCCTTAATTTAGATGAAAATCACACTAAACTGTTTTGAATGACTCTTCTATTTATTGGGCAGTAACTTTTCTTAATATTTTATTCAACAAATTGCTAATTTCATTTAATTTAATATTTTTCTTAACATGGTTCCATGGTCTGGTTCAGCGAGTGGTTCTCTGCTGGTTCCATTTTCATAGTTCGCGCCTTAAATATAAGCCCAAATATTCCCTGTTATTTGCTTTCTCGAAATCCGACGGTTAAAAACAATTGAAATTTTCACCAAATATTCCTTAATCTTCCCCTAGTAAGCCTATATACCGTGCATATGCGCACGCGTTCGTAAATCGAAATTATATGCCTTACTATTTTTGATGCCCTATTTTGTATGGAGCCGACCCCGAGGTTCGATCACTGTAATGCAATTTGCTCAAAAACTGACGGTTTAAAAAAAATTGAAACTTGGTACGGTAAAAGTACAATAAATGTCCTTTATTTTGGCGTATCGGGTTTTGCTGCACGCGATTTTTCACACGCTTTTTTTAATATATCCAACTGTCAAATACTTTCAAACCCAGTATAAAACAATAGTAAATTCATTTTTTAGCATTTTGAAACTTTATTTTATTCAAATTAGTGCCCTAATTTTGAAATAAATTAAAAATTAAAGGTCCCCTCCGTGTTCCATTTTCCCACCGTTCCATTTCGACGCTAACTCATCGACGCTAATTTGACGGACATATCGAATCAAGTTTTAATTTTGTGATCATGAGTAATAAACAAAAATATAGAGCTGAGTGGGAGACTGTGTCGGAGAATCAAAAATGGTTGGACAGGAGCGCAAATATGATGGATGCGCACTGCAAAGCGTGCCAGACGGACATTTTAAGTAGACTGGCGTCACTCAAGCAGCACGCGGCTACACAAAAACATAAAGACATGTTATGGCCACTTAAATATCGATAGCATTGATAGACCCAAATAAGGGGTGGTATACGATTAGCTAAGGGATGCCACCCTGCTTCAATAGCAGATCGGTAGCATGCACCACCTTATGAGGAAAAAGGTTCTTGACCTGGAATGGTTCGGATCTGAAACAACGGTTCCAACCAGAAAAGAAAAGAGAAGGTGAAAAGAAACCAAATGGAGATAGAGCGGTTAATTTGTTCCAAGCTACGCGAGAGGGCGGGTCACGAAATTTGAATTAAGAGTGACTTTTGAAAAGAAAAAAAAAAAACGTTGAGTGGTAAATTTGAGATTCTGAAAAGACCACGAAATCGCTTGGACGTGAGCGGAGGATCAGCGAGGACGGGAAGCTGGTTCGGGAAAACTCAAAAGGTGAGTGGTCGTAGTCCGTAGGTGAAGCCCTATTATCATGGCTCTCATTTCCAGGCTCGACCAGACCCAGTCCTCGCAGAAAAATTTCGGCCGGTCACTAAAATTCTGACCGTCAAAAATTCCGACCGGTCACTAAAATTCTGACCGTCAAAAATTCTGACCGCCACTTCGATCATTTCTTTTTTCTTTGGTTCGGTTTGGTGGCCACTAACTAAAAGACGTGGAAAATTAAATGTAACCCCGAATCGCGGTAAATAGTCGGCAGGCATTTGTGCGCCAATACCGACATTATAAATATAAAAAAAATTATAAGGAGGGAGGATCGTCGAGGACGGCCGACACGCCTTCAGAGTGGCGACACCGGGAGCTTTGCAGCTTCAGCCAATTTTTAGTTTTGTTTTAGGTTAAATTTAGATGTGTTCTTTCGTGTTTGTTTGCGGAATATTTTCGTTTAGTTTTAACTATTTATTTATCTATATATTCGTTACGTTTTTCATCGATTTTAGTATTTTTTAATTATTTCTTTACAATTCCTTATTTATCACATATTTACTATCCATTAATTTATCTTATATTTATTTATTCTACATCTATATACATATTGTTGTAAAAAGGCCTTCTCCCGTGTTCCCTCACTGATTAAATACACGTATGTTTTAGTTTAGTTTTAATTCAAAGTTTATCCTTTTAATCTTTCTCTGTAATATCTGTTTTCACAACTTGTCCGTTCTAATAGCACAAAGAGAGAGAGTGAGATGAAGTGTGACCAGCATTCAACAATCTTTTGCATCTAGAAAAATACCATATGAAGATGGTATATTTCCACACATATATATTCAAAATACTTCAGTCAGGTGCAGCAGTGAAGTGTTCTGTTTTTTTTTTTTTTTGCCAAATTTTTGGTTGTCTATAGGAATTGGCTTTTTCCATTTATATTTGCGAATGGAATGTTTTAAAGGGAATTGAGTAAAGTGAAGAAGATTTGTAAGAAGAATCGAGACCAAAAATCTGCAAAAAAAAGAAAAAGCAGTTCAACAGGTGAATTAACCTGCACGTCACTTAATGATAGGATAATGCTTGTAAAAATAAATATAAGATGAAGAGTCAAATTATGAATATGGAGTAGCGACTTTAATGTGGGGGAGAGGGGAGTGAACCGGGATAATGAGTGTGTAGGTGTGTGGGTGTGAAACAAGGGGCAGTTGCAACCAAAAAGGTTGAACTCATGCGAGCAGCTGCATGGTAGGGAAGGGATGAGCATGTGGCCTCCAGTTCATCAGGAGAAGCCAGGTCCGTTGTGTGTGTGTGAGGAACTATAGGTGAAGTTGTTTTGTTTCCGCGTGTTTGAAATAAACCGCGCGGAGTATAGTGTTGTGTAAACGTCGAGTATCGACGAAATTTATTGTTGTGTTAAAAGAGGCATAACAGACAACATGAAGTACTTCTGTGGAAAATCAAAGGTAAGTTATTTATATGTTTTTAAATTATATGCACATAATAACTATTCTTTTTTCAGATTCAATCGTTTTTAAAAGAGTCTGACAACACTCTAGCTGCCTCTATCAAAAAGGCAGAAATTATGTTTGCTGCAGCGATTGCTGAGCACAACATACCAATGAGAGCAATGGACCATATTAGCTAATAGCTAATAGCTGATCGCTATTAGCGATATGGTTAAGCATGCGTTTCCCGATAGTGCCATTTCTCAAGGGTTTAACTTAGAGCTGGAAAACAATCGATGGTGGGCACCATCGATTTTTTTTCGATTGTTTCACAAGAAACTATCGATTACTATCGATTGTTTCATACAACTTTTTAAAATGAGTATTATTCTTCTCTTTCGTATACCAAAAAATTCACCAATTTTTTCATTCATTCATTTACTTCATATATACATATTTATGAAAACTTAAGACAATTAAAGCATGAGAGATCATTATGATATTGTTTGATTTTTGTTAAGAACCATAAGCATGTCAACTATTTTTGTCTTTAACAAGCATCTACGGTCAGATATTATTTGACCGGCTTTACTAAACGATCGCTCGGAATCGGCTGAGGAAGCTGGCACGCATAAGAACTTTTCCGCGATGCTTTGAAGGGCGGTCGTCTTTTTTTTTAATTATTAATGAATAATATAAATTTTACCTTCCAAAACAAAAGGGGATTCATTGTGAGTTTGAATGTACTGCCTCAGCAAAATAAAGGTGTCCGTTTTGCTCGATTGTACTTTTTGTAATATTTTATTTTCGAGGAATGTAAACATTTTGGTTTTTTACTCCAGTGATGTTGATGGTGGTGTTGGAATTTGCGATGGAGGGTGGGATTTCAAATGAGCGTATATTTCTTTTTCTAGGCCAATTGCCGCTTGCTCAGCGTTAAATGGTGACATAAACGCGTGTTTTTTAAATCGTGGGTCAATCATGGTGGCAATGCGTGGAGCAGTTCTTGCTTCGTACGATCGCTTAATAGATCACAGACATCTGACGCTGTTTTAGACTTAACTTTTGCTTTTAAGACGTTAAGTTTTTGTTGCAGCTCGCAAATGACGGGTATTATCAATGAAGGAGTAGCACTCTTGCTAGCGCAAATTTGTTTTATCGCGTCGTAAAACGGTGCTAAGATGTTTGCTGCATCCTCTAAGATTTCAATAATGGACTCGGGACTTTTGGCGATGAGAGAAGAACTGACGCAATGTCATATTTTATGCAAATAATGCGTTGAATCATTAGATATGTGCTATTCCAGCGAGTCGGCACCTCTTTTATCAGGCTGTATGGTTCTTTGCCATTCTGAGCCTTTTTCAGCTTCTCCGAAGCAATGGTGCTGCTTTTAAAAAATGATACTATTTTTTTGCATTTGCCCAGCAGAGGAAATAAAAACACCGACTTTAGTACGTCCTGAACTAACAAATTCATTGTGTGCGCAACACAAGGCAAATTTTGCATGGCCATTAGCTCACAAGCTTTTTTCATTGTTGGATCGTTGTCAGTGACGATCGCGACCACTTTTTGAAAAATATTCCAACTGTTTAATATACTAGTTAGAGTTTCCGCGATATTGGCGGCCGTTAAAAGTTTTTCAGTAGACAAAACAACGCATTTTAGTTCAAAGCTGTCATTAATAATAGTAGCATGTAACGGTCAAATAACCTTCATTGGCACGTGATGTCCAGCAATCTGTGGTTATAGCTACATGTTTGAGCTCAATTCCAAGTTTAATTTATCTTTTAGGTCGGCGTACTCTGTTGGAAGAACTACATTTCGCAGGTGAGTTTTGCTTGGTAACTTGTACCGTGGATCAAGCTTGTTCACTAAATTTCTTAATCCTGCATCGTGAACCATACTAAGCGGTTGTACGTCTTGTGCAATCATATGCATTACTGCTTTGTCGAGCTTCGATTTTTTTGCTGATTTATTCGGGTAGCACATGTCTTTATTCGAAAATTTGTCTAAAGCATTAGGTTCCGGAGTATTTTCCTTGCTCGAATAGTTAGGAAGTGCACGTTTTAAATGGTCGAGCAAATTAGACGTGTTCCCACATGATTTGTATGTCTTACCCCAATACTTGCACGATGCACCCCGATTGCCCGATTTTTTTAAATGCTGCCACACGACTGATTGGTCTCGTTTTCGCTTGGGTTCCATGCTGCAATAAACACATATAAATATATACCTGTAAATCGTGTCAATTATACTAAAAGAGCATTGTAATGCATATTATAAATGTGTGCATGCATATGTATTCAACCATGTGGGACATGCATGCAACATTTTATAGACATGAATTTCTTATTAAATACTTACATTTTAATTATTCTCCAGAGCTTGTTCCAACACCACCTTTACTGCCACAGCATTTATCACCCTTTTTCAAAAAAAAAAAAAAAACGATGAGATGGCTTATATTTTTGATAAATATGACGACAAACTTTAACTTGCCTTCTTCTTTCAAAGGCAAATCAATAGGAATGAGAAATTAGAGCTGGAAAAAAATCGATGGCAATATCGATACCATTGATGTTTCTTAAATTTTCTAAACATCGATGGCTCATAGGCCACTATCGATTATTTTTAATTTTATCTGTGCATTGGGGCAACGTGTAAGTAAAATTGGTTTTGTCTCGCATTATTTTGTTTTTTTTTATTAAATTTATGATTATATATAGTAAACTTGGACTAACTTACTGCAGACGAAATCACACTTATAAAGGAACTGGTTGAGATACTTAATCCATTTCAGGATGCAACCGTATCCGTTTCTGCAGACACAAAAGTGACTAGATCACTGATCATTCCAACATGCTGTGAGCTGCGAAAACAAATATTTAAAATGAACTCTTTCAAATCTCCAGAGGCTAAACTAGTCTACCTAAGGGTCCGAATGCCAGAGCGATTTTCACCGTACGAGGAGCGTACCGCGACACGGCTTGCAACCATTTTGGACCCACGTTTCAAAAAGGATGGATTCCTGCAGCCATCAAATGCTGAGCAGGCAAAAAAAGCCTTAGAGTTAGAAGTATCCACATTTTAGTCCAAAACAACACCACGTCCACAGCCAACACCACCACAGCCCAAACGCTTTTCCTTTATGAGCCAAAAGCTAGAGGATAAAGTGAAATCAAATAAAGCTGACGCCATAATACTTTTGCGTCAATATTTTGAAACGGCGCATGAAGCTGAAGAAGTGAATCCACTTGACTATTGGAAGGTAATAATAAGTGTAATATAATTATTCACATGGTTAATATAACAAAAATAATTTTCTCTTAATTTTAGGAGCATACAAAGGATACGTCAGTCTTAGTGATTTTATCAAAGAAGTATTTTTGCGTACCAGCGTCTTCCTGCGCTTCTGAGCGAGCGTTCAGCAAAGCTGGACAGATTGTATTCGACAGGAGATGCGCTCTAAAATCGAATATAGTGGATAAGCTACTTTTCCTCAACAAAAATCAAAAACAATGATCTCAAATAAATAAATTTGTTAATTTTTAATTTTTTTAACTGAAAACATCGATGTTTTCCTTCAAAAACATCGATGGCCCCAGACATCGATTGTTTTCGAGCTCTATGAGAAATAAATGCGGGAAACAATCGATGGGACCCAAAACAATCGATGGATCACGAAATCCCAAAAAAATCGATAGTATCCTATGGTGCCATCGTTTGTTTTCCAGCTCTAGTTAAACTTTAACTGCAAACGCACTAAAACAGCTTCGCTTACGTACAATGTACTGGCATCTGTGATGAAGGAGAAACTGATCTCTAGCATGAAACGGTGCGTTTCTGCAGCGGGAAGGCCTGTGTTCTCCATAATCATTGATGAATCGACTGATGTTTCATGTACAAAGGTCTTGGCGTGTGCTGTTATGTATTTCGACATTGCAGCGCAAACAAATTTCTTGTTCACCATTGACTTAGAGGGTGAAAAAGCAGTCGACCTTTTTGCAGCACTCAGCGATGGACTCAAACTTAATGGCTTTGACATTAATAATATAATTGGATTTGCTGCAGACACAACTAATGTGATGTATGGTGAGCGCAACAGCATTATGACGGAGATACGAGACGTTAACAAATCATGCTTTTTTGTAAAATGTTGGATATCGTTTCATTCTTGTGTGGCACGCATACTAGAACAGTGGGATGCTCTCATTGCATTCTTCCAGAAGAATATGAAATTGATAACAACTTATCAGCTGAGTATATTTTATCTGATTTAAAAAATCCAACTCTTAAACTTTATCTTTTATTTTTGGATTATATACTTGCTATAGTGAACAAACTCAATATTATATTCCAGTCTAGTCGATCTGTTGTACACTATTTCCGATAGTTGTACACTATTGTCCGAGTTTTACAAAAGTGTATTGGCTTGTTATATGGAGGAGATGTATATAAATAATACAAATTTAAATGAAATAGAGACAACAAACACATTTTATTTAATACATATAAAAGACATGTATTTTGGAATAAAAGTGGCAACTGAACTTTCGACAAATAGCTTGGACAAAGAACATAAATTGGCTTTTTTGAAACGTAGCCAGTTATTTTTAATCGAGTTATGCAAACAACTAAAAAAAAGATTGCCGTTACAAGATAACTTTTTGAATATGTTAAGTTTTTTTGGATCCAAATGATTTTAATAATCAAAATTGTCAATTGTTCTTAAAGCTGTATGAACGCTTTCCCGATTTTATCAATGATCCACAAATAATTGACAATGAGTATCGAACAATGAAAACTGACGAAATGGTTAAAATACTTTTGACTAAAAATCTCAATTGGGATACATTCTGGTCCGAATTGAGTCAATTAAAAGATATAAATAATTGCCATAAATATTCAATTATTTCGAAATTTGCTCAATCTATGTTAATTTTGCCCGTTTCTCTCAAATCAATTTAATCAAAACGAAAAATCAAAATCGTTTTAAAAATGTAAATGTATCACATATATTACATGTAAAACAATCATTGCGCGAAAATGGGTGCAATAATTTAAAGCCCAATGCACAAATGTTATGTAAAAAACAAATTTAATTTAAGCAGCTCTTACGAAGAAGACTAGTCAATATTATTAAATGTAATATTCTGATCTTAAAAGAAACTTACAAGACTGGACAACGAAGTTCCTTTATTATTTTATTTTAAGAACATGTTACTCGATGACTGGACAAAAAAGTTCCTCTATTATTTCATTTTAAGAAAATGATACAAAATGAATTTAAAGTATTTAATTAATTTTAAGACTTTAAATATATATTGGAATATGGAATTGAATACGAATGCATATTGTTTTAGTTTATTGTTGGACTGAAATATTATTAATCTTGTAAAATGAAATAAAATACAAACTTTTTTTGCAATGGGAAAAACTTTATTTTTTCTAAATATATTAAGTCAGTTATTATTTTTACATATAACATATTATAATTTGAATTTCTAAGCGACTTATTTGTTATGGTATTTATAGTGGTATTTTGTAAAATATAAAATAGTATTTTGTAGTATATTTTTGAGACAAAATTGGTATTTCTCGTTTGGTTCTGCGCGGTCACGCTGAACACCAGTGTATCCGAGAATACAGAGGCCATCGTAACAAGCCAAGACGATCAATCATCAACGTCTTCGATGCAATTTGTTTTTAATTTGTATAAGATGGTAATCCAAAAACCTTACATGAATTTATAACCAATGTTGAGGAAATCCTAACACTAACAATCCTAACCTAACAATCCACACATATGGTCAACTTCTTCTAAGATCGATTCGAAATAAAATCGAAGGAAAGGCTAACGAAGGCGTCATCGAATCTGGAGCCAGTCTTAATTGGGAAGATATTAAGGACGCCCTAATTTTGCATTGAGCGGACAAGAGAGATGAACCCACTCTTGTGTTCGAGCTTCACAATTCTGTGCAGGAGAGTTTATCTTAACATCAACTATGTATGTATATGACAAAGTTTGATTAAATTGGCATTATTTAGAATAGCGGAAACCACAAAATTGGAGCAGTGTGTGGTTAAGACAAAAAAAAAAAAAAAAAATTGTTTGCAGACATATATCTCAGCTCATTTTTAACAGGAATTAGGGACCCATTAGGAGCTACAATAAGATCTATGAAACCGACCAACCTTCGGGAGGCCTTTGAATGGGCGTTGAAAGATAAACTTTTTTCGCTCAAAAGAATATGAAAAGACCGGATCAAAAGCAAGAATATGGATACCAACAATATAATAATAGAAGTATAGATTATAAGCAAAGTAGTGGAAATGATGAAAGACGTAGTCATAAACGTAGTAGTGACGGTTATAATTATAGAAACGATAATAGAGGAAATGAAGAAAGACGTATCTATAAGCGTTATCGTAACGATTATGACTATATTGATAATAATTACAAAAGAAATAACATGTTAGCAATTATGCCAAAAGATAATACCTATAAGAATAGTAATCAACAGAAACAATCCAATAGACAAACCACCAACTATCAGTCCAGAAATTCGATAAGTAATGCTGATCAATAAGCACAAATACACAATTTTTATGAGGCGGCAAATTTTCCACAAGAAGCCTCAGACAACAAGTCAAAACTACCGTATATTATGGTAAATAAGATTTTCGATAAAGCTCTCAAGTTCCTTATAGATACTGGTGCTACCTTTTCTCTTATTAACTTAATTATATTTAAAAAGAAAATCAAATTAAATTACATCCACCAATAGCCATTAAGACAGTACTGAATCAATTCCAATTACATAACAAGACTATGATTCCATTGTTTAGTGAATTCTCAGATTTGTCACAGTACTTATTTCTTTTATTTGATTTTCATTCATACTTTGATGGACTTATCGGGATATATATATTTTAAGAAATAAAAGCTATTGTAAACATTCCATTAAAGATACTTGAAACAAAAACTTCAAAAATAAATATTGAGCTAGAAAAAAAAAAAAATAAATAAAAATAAAAAAAAAAAACTGTAGAGAACAAGATTTGAAGTGAACTTAATTCAAAAAGAAAATAACGAAACTGCATTCAATAATGAGGATTTCAATACTTATAACGAACTCAGCACCTTAACAATGAGGAAATTAGCCAACTTAAAAATCTCTGCTTAGAATATCCGACGCTGTTTTTCAAAGATGGAAATACCTCACCTTTCACCAACTTAATCAAGCACAGAATTAGAGCCACAGACGAAATTTCCATTCACACTAAACCCTTTCGTTATAGCCAAAAAGAACAAAAAATAATAAGGCATAGTAATTCTCCATGGAGGGCTCCAACGTTCCTAGTATAAAAAAAAAATGGACGCCTCAAATACAAAAAAATGGCGATTAGTAGTAGATTATCGCAAATTAAATGAAAAAACTCTTGAAGACAAATATCCTATGCCTAATATCAATGATGTGTTAGACAGAATTGGCAGGGCTAAATACTTCACTGCATTAGATTTAGCTAGCGGTTATCACCAAATCGATATGCATCCGAAACATACAAACAAGACGGCATTTTCCACTGAAGGAGGACATTGCCCCAGCCACCTTCCAAAGGGTTATGGATAACGTTTTGGCCGACCTAAATGGCAAAAGTTGTCTAATATATCTAGATGATATTATAATATTCACTGCATCTTTACAGGAACACATTATTCATTTAAAAACAGTCTTTAACAAATTAAATAATGCTAACCTTAAACTGCAACCTGCCGAATTTGAATTTATGAGAAAAGAAACTGAGGTCACGTGGTTACGGACAGAGGAATCAAACCAAATGCCAAAAAGATTAGTGCAATAAAATCATTTCCACTTCCAAAGACCAGAAAACAAATCAAATAATTTTTAGGTCTGCTCGAATATTATTGAAAATTCATTAAAGATTTTGCTACAATCACCAAACCCTTAACACAACAATTAAATGGTAAAGATTCAGTCAAAATTGGCAAAGAATTCTTAAACCATTCACTCTTACGACAGACGCAAGTAATGTGGCAATAGGAGCAGTCCTTTCTCAAGGCACACCTAACAAAGAAAAACCAGTATCATTTGCTAGTCGCACACTTACAGACACTGAATTAAAGTATTCAACCATCGAAAAAGAAATGTTAGCCATTATATGAGCTACTAAATTCTTCCGACCTTATCTATATGGCCAAAAATTTAAAATTAACACCGATCACAAACCATTAACGTGGCTAATGAATTTCAAAGAACCGAATTCTAAATTGGTTCGGTGGAAACTGCAACTTGTAGAATATGATTATGAAATCTCATATAAAAAAGGTTTTGAAAATGTAGTAGCAGATTCACTTAGTCGAATTTCAGCGGAAGTACACACAAACATTTCTATAAAAAATAACTGTAATGAAAAAACAAACACAATTTTAACCGTAAAGAGCCAATTAACGAATACATTATGCAGATTATATTTAGAATTCATACAGACACTCAAATAATAACCTCAACTCTTTTCAAAAATAAAATAAGGAGAATAGTCACGGATAGTTCATTTAATAATAAAACAATAACAGATATATTTAAAACAATATTAAAACCAAATAAAGTATACGCTATTTTTGCTGCAGATGATATTTTCACTGTCATTCAAGAGGTGTTAAAAGAATTTTTTTCAGCAACAAATCTTTAAAAAATTGTAAGGGCTACTACAATACTGATGTTGAAAATATTGAAGAACTAATCATAGAAATACCAAATTATCATATAAACAATAACCACAGAGGCATAAATGAAACTTAAAAATCAAACGTCCCGGTTAATTAAAAGTTGTGATATTCGTTAAACCTTGAAATACGATAGAAAACAAAAAAAAATTATATTATCAAGAAACAGAAATCCCAGATTTGCCTATGCAAATATTACACATCGACTTGTACAGCATCAATTGCAAAATAATTTTAACAATTATAGACAAATTTTCAAAATTTGCAGCTGGATATACTATTCCAGCCAGGGATAGTCTGAATATAGTTAAAGCCATGAGAAATTTCTTTGTACTCTTCGGTACGCCTAAAGAATTTGTCTGCGATCAAGGCTCTGAATTTGCAGGAAAGATATTTAAAGATTTTTGCCAACAATATTTTTTATGGGGAAGACAACGAATAATAAATTTTTGTTTTCTTTATTCTTGGGTCAAATTTAGTAATTCAAATTTCACCTTCTTCCTGTCAACCGATTGATCTGAACTTTGTATACACTTTGGATTTTGGTGACAATACAATTATGTTTATTCATTACCATTATAAATTGAAGATGGCGGCCGCTAGAAAATGGCGGATAACTAAGGTTTTATCAATCCCATCAACATGGGCATCAAATGAAAGGTCTCAACAAGTAGAATACAATTTACTATGCAAAATTGAAATCTAAGATGGCCGCCGCTACCAAATGGCTGATATCAATTGTTTATCAATCCCACCAATATGGGTATCAAATAAAAGGGCTTGACAAGAATAAAACAGTGCACTATACAACCTCAATATTTAAGATGAGAGCAACCACTAAATGGCGTATAAAAATAAGATTTAAATTTACAAATTGAATCTGTAATTTAGGTATCTGATTAATCCAGCCTGAATCCACCACCCAAATCAAGATTTTGTATCGTGTTGAGGACTGTGTGGCGTTAGGGTGGCTAAATATGATACGTCGTTAGCGGTACACCACCCAAGTTAAGGTGAAAGGTTAAAACGCGCCGAGAACTGTATGGCATTATGGTGGATAAAAATGATATGTCGTTAGCGTTTTCCCCTCAAGACTCAGGCGCATCTTGTTGTACATAGCCTTGTATGCAACAGATGTACCTTCCGTCCGAATTGATTTCGCAAGAGACGGAGTACATCTTATACACCGAAAGCCATACAGTTTCCAGCTAAGTACAATTACGGGACGGCTGATAGAAGAATGTTGCCTTTAATACTATCATGGGCTTCTACAATACATAAAATGCAGGGCAGCACTGTGGATCACTCAGTTGTATACTTAGGTGCGAAACTGTTTGAAGAAGGTCAAGGCTACGTGGCTCTTAGTAGAGTAAGCTCTTTGCAGGGACTACGTATAGAGGAGTTGGACTGCAATAAACTAACGGGCAAGAAACCTTGCAATAATGAAGCACTTAATGAATTAAACAGAATGCGAAATAAAAACTAAAAACTAGAAAATAAAAATAGGTAAAAAAACTTTTTAAGTTAAACGGTTTTATGTTAAACACACACTGCAATGTTTAGGATAAATGTACTAAAAAACAAAAAATAATAAAATATATACAGCCGTGGGGCACGTCAATTGTCTACAAATTATCGACTTAATGTGCGATAGAAGAATCGTTTAATTCGTCGTTAGGCAGTTGGCCCGCAGACGGTAAGGAAATTACTTACTATTTTCTTGCTCATGGAAATTCCAATAGTTATACACTTCATGTAAATAAAAGAGATGTTTAAACTAGTTTATCGTTGGACATTCACACTGCTGGCTGGCGAGGAATCGTTTCACTGCTCGTAGTTTGTCTTTAATCGACAAAACATATGATAAAAGTACTACTCGCTCACCACTTTGAAACCCTAAAACTCGCTTATAATTGAGCTTGCTAGGTTGTTTCCACAGTCTAGCCCTACTTATCACACGTCCATCGTTATTGGGTGAACAACTGCCTAATTATAGTGTAACATTACAAAACAATCATTTTAACCAAAGATTGTAGACAATTGACGTGCCCCACTGTTTTATTTTAGTCTAGTCTATGCATATGTTTATAATTCCCACGACTGTATCTATTTTATTATTTTTTGGTTTTTAGTACATTTATCTTAAACATACTAAATGTATGTTTAACATAAAACCGTTTAACTTAAAAAGTTTTTTTTACCTATTTTTATTTATGACTTAAAAATAACATAAATTGCGTTTACGTGTGATTGACATCAATTATTTTAAAATTCATTTTAGAAAATGAAAATTTAATTTAATCTAGACCAATCTGAACATTTTTTTAACCGTATTAAAAATACTCGTTTTAAAGAACTTAAATTTGTTGGCCGCACTGGTCTTTTTGGAGAAATGCACATATATTCTTAAACAGCATCAACAGCCGAGTCGATCTACCCATGTCCGTGTGTCTGTCTGTTCTTCTGTCGATATTGCCCACGGTCCTTACGGTCTAAAGCTTAATAAATCGTTTACTTTGAGATATAGCCATTTTGAAACATTTCGGTTTAAATTAAACTACAACTGTAAAACTATTAATATAATAGGTATACATAGGTGATTGTAATGAAAGTAGACATTACTTCGTTTTATAGGCTACTTTAGGTAAACTGTTTCATTAAAAGTATATACATATTTGAACTATGAATTAAATACACAATATCAAGTTACTTAAGTACTTTTTTTAGTTACATAAAGCTGTAAAATAAAAAAGGTCTAATAAATTTAATGGTATATTGACACTTATTAATAATTTGCTATAGACCAAGACAATATGTTCATGTTAATAAATCTGCCGTGTGTGGTTACTATTACAAGGCATTGTTAAGCTACACCTAGCACGCGCCGGAGCTTTCGGTTGTCAGTTTTCGATTTCGTCTTGCTTCTTAAACTTAAATATTTCAATAAGGAAAGTACAGTAATTTATTTTCAATTTGCAGAACGCAGAGGAGAAACAAAAAGGGGAAACCAAACAGTTGGCGCGCGTTTCTTAGCCTGCTTATTGGATTTTAGTAAATCATATAACAACATTTTATTTTCATATCGAATACTAAAAATTGTTGATTAACATAATATGTACATAAATAACATATAAATATGAATGAATATTACATATTTAAATTACTAAATAAGTATGCTAAATAGTGGGGATGGATGTGGAAAGGAACGCCGCCGATCTGTGATACACCCTAGATCTCGGTTAGCTTTTTTAAGAGAAATGGTTTTTGGCTCTGAACTCGAACGTTGCTCTGAGCGCCCAAAAAAAGGTTGTCCGAAGTTGGCACTCGGGCAACGGAATGTTGTCGCAAAACCAAGAGTCGATAATAAATTGACCTGTTTTCATCATAAAACTGAAAAGATAGTGTTAATGTCCATTATACCAACTTCCAACTGGACTTCAGTGACGCGCATGAATGGATTAACGACGGACGTGTTTTTCGGTGTGCTCGTTATCTGTCAGTGTTAAACTGTGTTTCTGTGCGAAACAATTGAATTAAAGTGGACAAGTCGGTTGAGTTGTGCTCCGCGAATATAGTGCGTATAAATTCGTGTGGAAAAACATTCCTGTTTTGCAATTAATTGCAAATTAAGTGCAAAACAAAAAACACGTGTCGAAGTTGGGCTTTGGGTTCAGCTTTTGAACAGCTGTTGCCGTGGTTCGTGCCTCTGCTAAGCCGGCCGTGTAAAGAAAAGCGGTTGTGTTTCAACTGTGTAAAAGGCTTCCGCAGGTACCATCGTCCCCAACAGGTGGAGCTGCAAGAGTATATGGAGAGCGACAGCAGCACGAGTGCCATGAGCGTTGGCAGTGCCTCTGGCAGGGCTGTTACCCACCACTAAGGTGCGCGAGACGTGGTCAGCGGTCGTGAAGTGCGACGACCCAGCGCTATCCGGGAAAGCGATAGCCGAGAAGGTGAGGACCATGGTGGCACCCTCACTTGGAGTCAGGGTGCACGAAGTGCGAGAGCTCCGACGCGGCGGTGGTGCGATTATCCGCACACCCTCGGTCGGAGAGCTGCAAAAGGTCGTACATTCGAGGAAGTTCGCCGAAGTGGGGCTGAATGTGGCCAAGAACGCCGTGGAGAAGCCCAGAATGGTCGTATACGACGTGGACACCGCTATTGGCCCTGAGGAGTTTATGAAGGAGCTCCTAGATAACAACTTCGATGACGAGATGACTCCGGAAGAGTATAAAAAGGCTGTCCACCTGGTGACCAAGCCCTGGTCTGTGACCGATGGTGCCACGATTAATGTGACACTGGAGGTGAACGACAGGGCCATGGCGAAGCTTGATGTAGGCAGGGTCTACATCAAGTGGTTTTCATTTAGATGCCGGTCACAGGTTCGCACCTACGCTTGCCATAGGTGCGTCGGATTCGACCACAAGGTCGGAGAGTGCAGGCAGAAGGCGAATGTCTGCCGCCAGTGTGGACAAATCGGGCACACTGCAGTAAAATGCCAGAACCCGGTGGACTGCCGGAACTGCCGGCATAGAGGGCAACCCTCGGGGCATCACATGCTCTCAAGTGCATGCCCAATATATGGCGCAGTGCTAGCGAGGGTGCAAGCTAGACATTAATGTTTAGCTTCATCCAAGCGAACTGTGGCCGAGGCCGAGCTGCGACCATCGAGCTTGGAGTCCGATTAAGGAGTTCGGGCTCGATGTTCGCGCTGCTGCAGGAGCCGTATCTCGGCGTCGATGGGATGGATGTGCTGCCCGAAGGAGCAAGGATGTTCACCGACCGACGAGGGAAAGCAGCCGTTATAGTGGATCAACGCGATGCCATCTGCATGCCAGTGGAGACCCTCACCAATGAATTTGGCGTATGTCTGGTCGTTAAAGGGAGTTTTGGCTCAATCTTCCTTTGCTCAGCATACTGCCAGTTCGATGCACCTCTGGAACCGTACCTTAGGTACATGGATGCGGTCCTGCTGCAGGCCAGCAGAACCCCCGCAATCCTGGGCCTCGACGCGAATGCAGTATCCCCCATGTGGTTTAGCAAACTCTCTCGGCATGCCGAGGGGCAAGCTAACTACAGCCGGGGTGAGCTGCTGTCTGAGTGGATGCTGGAGGCAAGAGCCGCCGCCCTAAACCAGTCAACTGAGGTGTACACGTTCGATAACTACAGAGCTCGTAGCGATATCGACGTGACAATCGTCAATGAGGCAGCATCTATGTGGGCCACATATGAGTGGAGAGTGGACGAGTGGGAGTTGAGTGACCATAACATTATTACTGTTGTGGCCGAACCAACTACCACGAGCGCAGTTGAGAGCATAGCTCCTGTGCCGTCCTGGAACTTCTCCAATGCCCGTTGGCGATTGTTCGAAGAGGAGATGGTGAGACGAGCAGCCGATATTCCGGAAAACTTCTCCGAGTCGCCGTTGGACCAGCAAGTTTCGACCCTGCGCAGTATTGTACATGATGTGTGCGATATTGCGCTGGGAAGAAAAGCGCCTGGATCGCCCAGCAGAAGAGCACGTTGGTGGACTGCCGACCTCTGCGCTGCACGGCGCGAAGTCCGCAGACTTCGCCGCCGACTCCAGGATGCCCGGCGTCGTGATGCAGATGCCACTGCCGAGCTCTTGCTGGTCGAGCTGAGGCGTGCCTCGGCCGACTACAAGAAGCTCATCTGGAGGGCGAAAATGGAGGATTGGAAACGCTTCGTGGGAAGTCACTCTGATGATCCATGGGGGCGCGTCTACAAGATTTGCCGAGGCCGCAGAAAGTGCACGGAGATTGGGTGCCTCCGCGTGAATGGCGAGCTGATCACCGACTGGGGTGATTGTGCACGAGTGCTCCTCCGCAACTTTTTCCCTGTTGCGGAGTCTGATGTGCCGATTGCCATCGCGGAGGAAGTCCCACCGGCCCTCGAGGTATTCGAGGTTGATGCTTGTGTCGCCAGGTTGAAGAGCAGGCGCTCTCCCGGCTTAGACGGCATCAATGGCACAATCTGCAAGGCTGTCTGGCGCGCCATACCTCAGCACCTAGCATCGTTGTTTTCCCGATGCATCCGATCGGGGTATTTTCCCACTGAGTGGAAGTGTCCACGCGTAGTGGCGCTGCTCAAGGGACCCGAGAAGGACAAGTGCGAGCCCTCCTCGTACAGGGGGATCTGCCTGCTGCCAGTTTTTGGCAAGGTGCTCGAGGCTATCATGGTGAATCGAGTGAGAGAAGTTCTTCCGGAAGGCTGCAGATGGCAGTTCGGATTTCGCCAAGGACGATGTGTGGAGGATGCCTGGAGGCACGTAAAGAGCACTGTTGACGCCAGCCCGGCGCAATATGTGCTCGGGATCTTCGTGGACTTCAAAGGAGCATTTGACAACGTCGAGTGGAGCGCTGCACTGCGCAGACTAGCCGACTTGGGATGCCGGGAAATGAGCTTGTGGCAGAGCTTCTTTTCTGGCCGAAGAGCAGTGATCCGAAGCAGTTACGGCACTGTGAATGTGCCCGTAACTAGAGGTTGCCCGCAGGGGTCAATCAGCGGCCCATTTATTTGGGATTTGCTAATGGATGTACTGCTTCAGCGCCTCGAGCCGTATTGCCCATTGAGTGCATACGCGGATGATCTGCTTCTTCTCGTCGAGGGAAATTCCCGAGCCGTGCTAGAGGAGAAAGGAGCGCAACTTATGTCCATCGTTGAAACGTGGGGAGCGGAAATTGGCGTTGCCGTTTCCACCAGCAAGACGGTAATAACGCTGCTTAAAAGTACCTTGAGACGTGCGCCTACGGTAAAGTTTGCTGGAGCAAACCTGCCGTACGTGCGTAGCTGTCGGTATCTGGGCATCACGGTCAGTGAAGGAATGAAATTCCTCACGCACATAGCTTCGCTACGTCAGTGAATGACCGGAGTCGTTGGAGAATTGGCGCGTGTGCTTCGAGTTGACTGGGGTTTCAGTCCTCGAGCCAGACTTGGCTGCTAAGCAATTGACAGTCAAATACAAGCTGAAGCGTGGATTCCCGCTGGAGGAGAACGACTAGCTCTACGGTGAGGACCTGGAAGGTCTGAACTGGGAGCAGAGAAAGGCGCGGTTTGAGGAGTGCATGCTCCTCAGTTGGCAGAGCAGATAGGATGACCACAGCGCACCAGGGCGGGTTACGCACCGGTTCGTCCCAGATGTTACTTCCATCTATCGAGACCCAAGTTTTGGGTTCTCGATGATGGGGTCTTTCCTGCTCACAGGGCATGGGTCGCTCAATGCATTTCTGCATGGGAGAGCCCTCAGCGACACCACTGCATGCGCATGTGGTGATCCATACGAGGACTGGATGCACGTATTGTGTGCATGCCCCCTGTATGCAGATTTGCGAGATCTTGATGGACTTGGAGTGCAGCGCGTTGGCGAAAACTGGATGTTTGAAGGAATCCTGGAGGATCGGGACAGGACTAAACGGCTGATGCAGTTTGCTGAGGAGGCGTTTCGCAGGAGGAGGGGCCTTTAGCCCAACATCTTTCCGTGTGGCTAGCGGGTGAGAATACTGCCACAGCCTGCCGTTGCTTGTCGTAAGAGGCGACTTTTGCGGCAATGGGAGCCCTATCCGGGTTTTGTCGGAACCAAAGGGGTGAGGCCCACCGAGCCTGTAATTTCGGTACCACGGGTTGAGCAGTTCCAAGACTGCTCATTGAGGTTGGCCCCCTTGTGGGAGTATCGTGGTGGCTGTGGTTATTCCAAAATCGCGGGAGATCCCTTGGGATCGACGTGGAGTTGCGTTCTCAACCTGGCGCTGTGACCATAAGATCAGCAGAGATTTAAGATAGGTCTCGACCCCTCACAAAGGGGGAGTGCACTTCCGGCTTGCGTGCGCTCGATTTTGTACCGGGGTAGTTGCTATGTACATAGCTATAGCTTCTGGTCCGGGGTGGTTGGCTTGCGCTTAAACCAGACTGTTGCATTATGTGGTCAATTCTGGCCACATTGAAATGCTGTGGTTGTACTCCCTTCAATGCGGACCACGCCACATAAAACAAGCACGGAGAGATCAGATTCTCGATGCACTTCAGTGACGCGCATAAATGGATTTACGACGGACGTGTTTTCAGTGCGCTCGTCGGAGAAAAACTGTGTTTCCGTGCGAAACAATTCAATTAAAGTGGACAAGTTGGTTGAGAAGTGATCCGCGAATATAGTGCGTTTAATTTCGTGTGCAAAAAAACATTGCTGTTTGACAATTAATTGCAATTCTATTCTGCAAGTTAATTGAAAAGCAAAGCACGTGTTGAAGTCGGGCTTTCGGGTCAGCTGTTGAACGGCTGGTTGTCGTGGTTTGTGCCTCCGCTACGGCGGCTTGTGTACACGAAAGCTTGTGTGTCGGAAACGTGATTTGGGTCTGGAACCAAAGGAAGCTTCCATTGTCACCAACAGGTGGAGCTGTTGGGTTTGATGTAGAGCGTCAGCAGCACAAGTGCCATGAGCGTTGGCAGCGACGCTGGCAAGGCTGCTGAGGGAAGGCGCAGAAGCCGGCTTGCCTCAAAGAGCTCGGCTCCGACGCAAGCCAAGTGCTGGCGTAGGTTGCCAAGGGCGTGCCTGAGCCCGTTGGCACCTTAGAGGAGCCATTCTCCTCCTTGGAGGAGCCTAAGGCGTCCTTGTCGTTGCCAACGCCACTGCCAAAGTCACCGCCGCTGCCGAAGCCGTTGTCCCCGCCGCTGTCGCCGCTTCTGTCCTCGCCGCTGCCACCAACGCTACTAACGCCGATGTCACCGCCATTGCTGCTACCGCTGCCGTCCGTGCTGGACAAGCTTCCATTAGGAGCCACCAGTACAAAGGAACTATCGCTAGCCACCAGTACAAAGGAGCTATCGCTAGCCATCAGCCGCTATGTCGAGCTTGTCATGGCGCTGATGCTGAGGTGTGGAGAACTGGAGACGCGGTTGACCATACCGCCAACGCCGCCCCCGTCGTTGCCAGTTGCGGTCAGCTGTTTTCCGCAGCTGCCGCAGACTGCACCCGTCGCTGCCCCGCGTGCCACTAAGGTGCGCGGCACGTGGTCAGCGGTCGTGAAGTGACCTAGCGCTATCGGGGAAAGCACTAGTAGAGAAGTTGAGGACCATGGTGGCACCAAAGATGTATAAGTGGAAGATTAGTACAGCCATACGATTTTTTTTGCACAAGATTTTTTCGTGCTGGCTTTTGAACTGGCTCCAGGCTCTCTTGCACTTCGTTCAAAAGCCAGCGAGAGAGCGGCTGGCTCTAGAGCGCTCTAGAACCAGCCGCTCTCTCGTGCTGGCTCTAGACTCTAGAGTTATTTTTATAATTTATGTACATATATATTTATTTATATATTATTTCTAAGTCAATTGAATTAAATAATTATAAATACATATATAAATATGAATTTAAATGGTTTTTTTTTTTGTTATTATAATAATAATATTTAATATATGTATATATTTAATAATTCAAATATATAATATTCATACATATTTATATATTCTGTATGTACATATTATGTGAATAACCCATTTTTAGTATTTGATATGAAAATAAAATTTAGTTACATGATTTTCTGTAATTCAAATTTATTTGATTTGCGCGCCCAGGCAAGAAAAGCTCGAGCAAAAAAGCGCGCCAATTCTTTTTATTTCCCCTTTTGTTTCTCTTCTTGTGTTCGCTAAAGGCCTACAACAGCATAGAGTGCCGATTAATAAGATTATTAATTATTCAAACGCTTTGTTATCAAATAAAATCTAACCCGTTGCATTTGTGACATAAACTATAATAAATGAGTGTAAAAATAAAACGCGCCAGAAAATCTACCTCTATGGTGGTGTGGAAACGATTTAAACCAATATTTATTATGAACCTAATATTTTCTTATTATTTTTATACCGTTGCAGGGTATTATAATTTCAGTCAGAAGTTTGCAACGCAGCGAAGGAGGCACCGCCGACTATATAAAGTATATATATTCTTGATCAGGATCAACAGCCGAGTCGATCTAGCCATGTCCGTCTGTCCGTTTGTCCGTCTGTCCGTTTCTACGCAAACTAGTCTCTCAGTTTTGAAGCTAAATGAATGAAACTTTGCAGTTAGTCTTCTATATACTCTCACTCGTATATATGTCGGAACGGGCCGGATCGGACGACTATATCATATAGCTGTAATAGGAATGATCGGAAAAGTTTTACAAAAAAAATTATAAAATTTTTAGTTTTCAACAGAATTTGATCAAATTTAAGATATACCCATTTCATATTATTCTACAATTTTGTGTAAAATTTTATGAAAATCGGACGGCTATATCATATAGCTCCCATAGGAACGATCGAGAAATTAATACAATTAAATTTATAACTTTTTTAGTTTTCAGCTGATTTTCATCAAATTTGAGGTATAGCCATTTTATATAAGTCTTGTGGCAAATTTCATAAAAATCGGACGACTATATCATATAGGTGCCATACAAACGATCGTTTGATGTAGAGGAAAAATGCAAATCTGTGAATGTAAAACTGCAAATATAATATGTATAGGTGAATGAAATGAAAGCAGGTATTACTTCATTGTTTTTTAACACAAATATATATAATTTATATGGTATGGATTCCTAGTCATAGAATTTCTATCTGCAAGGGTATATAAACTTCGGCGTGCCGAAGTTAGCTTCCTTTCTTGTTTAAATTCATTTTAGTCCCGTTCGCACGCGACATATTAGAAACCGATAATTTTAACTTAAACTGTACGAATATTGGTAATCCCATATGTTATTTTGCATTTTATATTGACTCTCTGCATTCTCTGCGTGATATTAGAAATCAAAAGTCAAAGCAAAATGCTTTTGTTTAAGAGATTGGCATCAAAACATTAATTTTTTAGGATTTGTTTATTAAAAGTAAAATTAATTGCGTTTACATCGTTTGACATCGATTATTCTTTTATTTTTATTTTTTTTATTTATGTGTGGTTATATTAGTACATTTGAAAAATAATAAACAAAATTTTTTATTATATAATTTTGTTATTATTAATATTAAAATTTATTAACTTTATAATTATTAGGTTAGGTTAGGTTAGGTTAAACCGGACGGCCCTCGTGAGGGGGCCAATCATAGGCCAGTATGGCCCTTATTTATCCGGATGTTGTTTTCACATGGTCCTGGAGAATCTTACGCGGCCTTAAAATCCATTAGGATCGCGGTAGTTTATTGCGAAGGCAAGTAATTCACCTGGCGACCTCTTGGAGGCATCTACTAGTGATGGCAGTACTGGGGCTTTACTCTTGCCTGCGTTAGGGCTGGGCACTTACAAATAAGATGCTCCAAGGTTTCGGTAGCCTCAGATTCATCGCATTTCCTGCAGTTGCAATTGTTGGTGATGTCCAGCTTGACTGCATGCGCGGCAGGCAGGCAGTGACCCGTAAGCATTCCCACAAGTAATCTGCAGTCTTTTCGGGATAGATGTACATAGTACATAGTACATAGTAGCTGAGTTTGTCATTGCGCTCTTTGCACATGATTTTAGTTGTTTTGCAAGTCGCAGAGTTTCCTCTCCACCTGTTTTTTGCTCGTACGTCCGCCCGCCTCTCTAACTCACTTTGGGGCGTTCTTAGAGAAACTGGGACGTTTATAATTATTTTATTATTAACCGACAGACGAATTCCAACACCCCAAATACTTTGCCTCTTGAAAACTATATTCCTTTCTTGTTGGGCTTTTATTTTATATTATTGTCTGCTTTGATTGAACTGTTTCATTTAAAATATATACATATAAAATTTGGAAATTAAATTTTATTATGTTCTTTTAGTTTTATTTTTCTCTCAATGTATAAGATTAATACTCTGTCGATAAGGGGACCATGGTCGATGCTTGCAGTCGGCCATTTTGCAAGGCAAAGAGAAATGATAAATGCACCGGCAATGAAAACGGCCACTGCATATTGTTTTTGTTTACTACTTTTTCTGGCCAAAACTCATTTATTTTGTAAGTCTTAAATAAAATTTGTTGTAACCGAAATGCATTTAAGTGACATCAGTATTTAATGATAAATATATGATATGATATGATATGATATAAATGATATAATAAATTTGAACCGCTGTTAAGCCAGCGGTTGCCCCGGTCGTTAAATAATTAAGAGGTTTAAAGTGACATGAGTATACAAAATTAATAAGTGTAATTCTTTTAACAGTCAGTCCATTTTCTGGGGTTTCTAATATTAGTTGGTGATCGTGGATTGTTGAAAGTAACTGTGGTTTCCGAATAATGTACTGTAAGTTCTAACCCTATACAAACCACAAATTTTTGGTGTATATAGCGTGTTTTTGAACATATGAAACTTTACAACTGTCATATATTCAGGGATATTGAATTTTTTTTAAATTTATAATTTACTAAATATGTATAATTTCAAGTCATTTAAAAAAAAAATTCGTTTTGTTCGATTTTTTCTCAAGATTGTGCTTATCGTTTGAGCCATGCAAAAAAAAGTAAACAATAATTTTGTGTGAAAAAAATGTTGCAGGTTTTTGGAGTATTTTAGAACTTTGGATTTAATTTTATGAAATTAGGACGACTATTTCATATATGTAACACATGGGCTGAAAAGTCCCGGGCCTAACATAAAAAACGCGGTTTTTTTGGTTTAAAATTTGCTTTATTTATTAAATTAATCTTTATCTAGAGCAAAGCAATCATTCCAGCGCCGCTCTAACATTTCAACCACTTTTGTAGAACGATTTTTCTTTTGCCTCAAAATAGGCTTCCATTTTCGTGATAACCTCTTCATTGGTGGAAAATTTCATACCGGCGAGCATTTTTTTCAGGTCTGCGAACAGCCAGTAGTCCCTGGGATCCAAATCTTGAGAAAATAGTGGATTTGGGAGCAATTCGAAGTTGTATTCATGTAGTCTTTGCCATTCTTTTGATTGACTTGTGACACGGTGCGGTGCGTTGTCTTGATTTGAGCAAACGCGGTGCCCATTTTGAGAAGAGCTTTATCATAGTCAAATGCTCAAAAAATATAAATCTAAAAAATTCTTTTGATATCTTTATGATGTCAGCTAACTGACGCAACATCACTTTTTGATCATTCAAAACGATTTTGTGGATTTTTTGATGTTTTTCGGTGTTACCTCCTTATTTGAACGTCCACTGGGTTCTGCATCTTCAGTGTCTCTAAGACCATGTTTAAAGTCAGCTAACCAAAGTTTTATTGTTTTTTCTGATAGAGCGGAGTCCCCATAACACTTTTCAAGCCAAGGCTTTCCTTGACCGGTATGTTTTCCCATCAAGAATCAGTGTTAAATCAAAACACAAAATTGTTTTTGATCCATTTTTTGAAAATACAAAAAGTAGCGTCACTCAAAACTCAATAACTCACAAACTAATGAATAGAATATCATGAAATTTTAACAGCTGTCCTATGAAAGATTGTATTAACTAAAAAAAAATTAACTGCAATAAAAAATTCGCGATTTATATGTTAGGCCCGGGACTTTTCAGCCGATGTGTTAGGTGCCATATAAGCGATCGTTGAATGTAAAAGCAAATGCTAATCTGTCGATGTAAAACTGTAACTGTAAATAAAATATGTTTACGTGAGTAAAAAAAGGGTAAGCATATTAATGTTATAATTACCATCAACAAGGGTATAAAAACATCGGCGTGCCGAAGTTAGCTTTCTTTCATTTTTTTTTTTTAAATACTTATGTGTGGTTATTGTTGGCTGATATGAGAATGTTATGAAGTCTAGTGTAGTTAGTTTAGGGCGAAGGCGAGAGCGCAATAAAGCTCTCTCGCGCTCTTCGCGAATTCGCTTCGCCTTCGCCAACCTTCGCATAAGCTAAGCTAACCTAAGAAATATAGATCACTCTAGATATCACTCAATTTGAATTCGAAGCATCGCATCATTTTCGTCCGTGCCAAATTCTTGCCACCAAGTCTCGGTCTCGTTATAATTTACTTTTAATAAACTAATTAAAATATTCATGGCGCCCCCGGGTGGACAGGAATAAAATTGACAACATATTAAAAAACAAAATAATAGTGACAGTGACACAGATATACATATGTATGTATATATATGTACATATATATAAAAAATATATACATAAGTGCAGTTCAACAAGCAAGTGATTATTGCTTGTAAAAAATTGTTGCCCGTGAAGCGCTGTGTAAATAATAAATAAATTAACCGTGTCGGTCACGGAAAATACTCTGACCTGCGCCAACTACTGCCATCAACGAAGGATCAACAACGTAAAGGAAAGTGGCACCTGGAATATTTGCGTATATGTACATATGTATGTACATATATCGCCAGTCCGAGGTATTTGTGCAAAAAATTGAAAGCTGGAGTGAAATAAATTAATTGTTTATTGTCTTCAGTGTTGCCAATGTAGCTATTTTCCCACTAGATCTTGCGTTTTTCAAAACCTAAATGCGGGATAAATTGTGAACTAGCGGCTAGCGGGACTTATAGCCATTTTCCAAGCAAAAAATGCGTAATTTTAGCTTTTTAAAAACCTGTACCAACTTTATGTATTTTTATGTTTTACGATGGCCAGAAGAGCAAACGGAAAGCAAACAAAAAAAAAAATTTTTTTTTAATTTTTTTTTTCAAATTTTATCTTGAAAAATTTAGATAAATTGAAATATCTTAAAATTTCAAGTTGAGTATGCAGATTTATTAACCTATTAAAAACTAGCACAGAAGAGCTTTCCGAATCGAAATTAATTCCTTTTTCTAGGTTGAGTTTTTAAAACTCTTGGAAGAGGATGCGAATATTTATACACTTGCAGGGTATCATAAATTCAGTCAGAAGTTTAAACCGCAGTGAAGGAGTCGTTTCCGACCCTATAAGACATATATATTATTGATCAGCAAGAAAAAATGAATCTTTCTGCGCATATAGGAAAGAACAAAATTTTGGATACATTTTTTTTCAAAAATTTTCTTGTTATAATGATTATTTTGAATTTTTGATTACTTTGAAAAATTGACAAAATTTTAAATATTTTAAAATTTTAATTTGAATATGCAGACTTATAAAATTATTAAAAATTACTACATAACTGATTTCCGTATCGAAATTAATGGAGTTTTGGCTTAGTTTTGAGATTTTTGAGCTTCGATTTGCCGAAAAATTTTCATATAAATATCCGTACAAAGAATGCGTAATTATCTTTAAATATTGTGTCAAAGTATATTTTAATAATTATTTAATTTTCCTAAACTTCTCAAAATAAAAATATGAAAAAATTCAAATTCAGCTGGAGAAGATGAGATAATTAAAGAACTTGATATGTTGGCAAAAATACTTTAATAATTAATACAATAGCTATCATTAAAATTTTCTAGCTATTTCTAGCTTTATTTCAAGGGTTGGTTTAGCTTTTTCATGACCTGAAGAGTTTTCAACACTGCCTGGAACTTCTCCAATGCCCGTTGGCGATTGTACGAAGAGGAGTTGGTAAGACGAGCAGCCGATATCCTGGAAAACTTCTCCGAGTCGCCGTTGGACCAGCAAGTTTCGACCCTGCACATTATTATATATGACTTCTGCGATATTGCGCTAGGAAGACAACCGCCTGGATCGCCCAGCAGGAGAGCACGTTGGTGGACTGCCGACCTCTGCGCTGCCGACTCTAGGATGGCCGGCGTCGTGATGAAGATGCCACTGCGGAGCTCTTGCTGGTCGAGATGAGGCGTGCCTTGGCCAACTACAAGAAGCTCATCTGTAGGGCGAAAAGGAGGATTGGAAACGCTTCGTTGGAAATCATTCTGATGATCCATGGGGGCGCGTCTACAAGATCTGTCGAGGCCGCAAAAAATGATTGTTTTGATTGTGCACGAGTGCTCCTCCGCAACTTCTTCCCTGTTGTGGAGTCTGATGCGCCGTTTGCCATTCCGGAGGAAGTCCCACCGGCATTCGAGATTGATGCTTGTGGCGCCAGGTTGAAGAGCAGGCGCTCTTTCGGCTTAGACGGCATCAATGGCACAATCTGCAAGGCGGTCTGGCGCGCCATACCTCAGCACCTAGGATCGTTGTTTTCCCGATGCATCGGATCGGGGTACATTCGCACTGAGTGGAAGTGTCCACGCGTAGTGGCGCTGCTCAAGGGACCCGATAAGGAGATGTGCGAGACCTGCTAATGGAAAAAGGAGCGCAACTTATGTTCATCGTTGCAACGTGGGGAGCGGAAATTGGCGTTGCCGTAATAAATAAAAAGTAGTGCGCCCGCGGCAAAGTTTGCTGGAGCAAGCCTGCCGTACGTGCGTAGCTGTCGGTATCTGGGCACAACGGTCAGTGAAGGAATAAAATTCCTCACGCACATAGCTTCGCTACGTCAGCGAATGACCGGAGTCGTTGGAGCATTGGCGCGTGTGCTTCAAGTTGGCTGGGGTTTCAGTCCTCGAGCCAGGCGGACCATATATGCCGGACTCATGGAACCTTGTGTGCTATTTGGTGCCTTGGTATTGTATATCACCGCCGAGCAAGTAGCTGCGAAGAGGTGACTAGTGTCCTGCCATAGGCTGATCCTGCTTGGATGCCTTTCGATATGCCGAACAGTGTCCACTGTTCAGGTTCTGCAGGTTCTTGCTGGAGCTCTCCCGCTTAACTTGGCTGCTAAGCAATTCACAGTCAAATACAAGCTGAAGCGTGGATTCCCGCTGGAGGAGAACGACTGGCTTTACGGTGAGGACCTGGAAGGTCTGAATTGGGAGCAGAGAAAGGCGCGGATTGAGGAGTTTATGCTCCTTAGTTGGCAGAGCAGATGGGATGACCACAGCGAACCAGGGCGGGTTACGCACCGGTTCGTCCCAGATGTTACTTCCATCTATCGAGACCCAAGTTTTGGGTTCTCGATGATGGGGACTTTCCTGCTCACAGGGCATGGGTCGCTCAATGCATTTCTGCATGGGAGAGCCCTCAGCGACACCACTGCATGCGCATGTGGTGATCCATACGAGGACTGGATGCACGTATTGTGTTCATGCCTCCTATATGCAGACTTGCGAGACCTCGATGGACTTGGAGTGCAGCGGGTTGGCGAAAACTGGATGTTTGAAGGAATCCTGGAGGATCGGGACAGGACCCAACGGCTGATGCAGTTTGCTGAGGAGGCGTTTCGCAGAAGGCGGGGGCCTTTAGCCCAACATCTTTCTGTGTGGCTAGCGGGTGAGAGTACTGCCACAGCCTGCCGTTGCTTGTCATAAGAGGCGAATTATGCGGCAATGGGAGCCCTATTTGGGTTTTGTCGGAACCAAAGGGGTGAGGCCCACCGAGCCTGTAATTTCGGTACCACGGGTTGAGCAGTTCCAAGACTGCTCATTGAGGTTAGCCCCCTTGTGGGAGTATCGTGGTGGCTGTGGTTATTCCAAAATCGCGGGAGATCCCTTGGGATCGACGTGGAGTTGCGTTCTCAACCTGGCGCTGTGACCATAAGATCAGCAGAGATTTAAGATAGGTCTCGACCCCTCACAAAGGGGGAGTGCACTTCCGGCTTGCGTGCGCTCGATTTTGTACCGGGGTAGTTGCTATGTACATAGCTATAGCTTCTGGTCCGGGGCGGTTGGCTGGCGCTTAATCCAGACTGTTGCATTATGTGGTCAATTCTGGCCACATTGAAATGCTGTGGATGTACTGCTTTCAATGCGGAACACGCCACTTAAAACAAGCACGGAGAGATCCGATTCTCGATGTACTTCAGTGACGCGCATGAATGGATTTACGACGGGCGTGTTTTCGGTGCGCTCGTTATCTGTCGGTGTAAATCTGTGTTTCTGTGCGAAACAATTGAATTAAAGTGGACAAGTCGGTTGAGTAGTGCTCCGCGAATATAGTGCGTGTAAATTCTTGTGGAAAAACATTCCTGCTTGGTAATTAATTGCAATTATTTTTTGCAAATTAAGTGCAAAACAGAAACATGTGTCGAAATTAGGCTTTCGGGTCAGCTGGTTTTCGTGGTTCGTGTCTCCGCTACGCCGCTTGTGTAAAAAACAGCAGCTGTGTGTCAACTAAAAAAAGCTTCCGCTGCCTCTTCCGAAGTCGGTGCCGGTGACAATGCCGACGTCGTTGTCCCCGGCGCTGCCCCGCATTCCCCGCCGCTGACACCACCGCGGCTCCTCCTGCTGCCATCGCCGTTGCTGCTACCGCTGCCGTCCGTGCTGGACAAGCTGCCATTATGGCAGAGTTGTCGGCCACGCAGCGCTTGGTCCGTAGGACGTTTTGCAGCCTTGGAGCCACTAGCACGGAGGAGCTATCGCTAGCCATCAGCCGCTATGACGAGCTCGTCACGGCGCTGATGCTGAGGTGCGAAGAATTGGAGACGCGGCTGACTATGCCGCCAACGCCGCCCCCGTCGTTGCCGGTTGCGGCCAGCTGTTTTCCGGTGCTGAATGTGGCCAAGAACGCCGCGGAGAAGCCAAGAATTATTGTATACAACTTTTGGCCCCGAGGTGCAGGCAAAAGGCGAACGTCTGCCGCCAGTGCGGGCAAATAGGGCACACTGCAGCGAAATGCCAGAACCCGGTGTACTGCCGGAACTGCCGGCATAGAGGGCAACCCTCGGGGCATCACATGCTCTCGAGTGCATGCCCTATATATGACACAGTGCTAGCGAGGGTGCAAGCTAGACATTAATGTTAATGTTCGTTGAACCAAGGGAACTGCAGGAGCCGTATCTCGGCGTCGATGGGATGGATGTGCTGCCTGAAGGAACAAGGATGTTCACCGACCGGCGAGGGATGGTAGCTATCCCAGTGAATTAACACGATGCCATCTGCATGCCACTGGAGACCCTCACCAATGAATTTGGCGTATATCTGGTCGTTAAAGGGAGTTTTGGCTTAATCTTCCTTTGCTCAGCATACTGCCAGTTCGATGCACCTCAGGAACCGTACCTTAGGTACATGGATGCGGTCCGGCTGCTGGCCAGCAGAAATGCCCCGAAATCCGGGGCCTCGACGCGAATGCAGTTTCCCCCATGTGGTTTGGCAAACTCTCTCGGCATGCCGAGGGGCAAGCTAACTACAGCCGGGGTGAGCGGGAGGCAAGAGCCGCCGCCCTAAACCAGTTAACCGAGGTGTACACGTTCGACAACTACAGAGCTCGTAGTATTATTGACGTGACAATCGTCAATAGGGCAGCATCTATGTGGGCCACATACGAGTGTAGAGTGGGCGAGTGGGAGTTGAGTGAGCATAACATTATTACTGTTGTGGCCGAATCAACTACCTGAGCGCAGTTGAGAGCATAGCTGCTGTGCCGTCCTGGAACTTCTCCAATGCGAGTTGGCAATTGTTCGAAGAGAAGATGGTGAGACGAGCAGGAGATATTCCGGAAAACTTATCCGAGTTGCCGTTGGACCACCAAGTTTCGATCATGCGCAGTATTGTACAAGTCGTGTGCGATATTGGGCTGGGAAGAAAATTTTAAGTGTGTTATAATTTTAAAATAGAGCTACAAAGTTAAAGCCTCAAATACGATGGAATGATCCAACTACTAGCTACTTCGCCTCTCCTTTTTTATTGGCTTTTTATGTTATAATTACCCCTACGGGGTATTATAATTTCAGCCAGAAAATTGTAATGCAATAAATTTTTATTAATTATGAAATGAATTATCTTAATAATGTATTTTGTTTGACTTTAAAATATTAAGTAGTTTTTTTTTTTAATTTAATTTTAGTGCCGGTCGCACACGACATTTTAGAAAGCGATAATTCAAATTTAAACTGTACGAATATTGGTAATCGCATACTTCCTCTTGCATTTTTTATTGACTCTGCATTATCTGTGTAATATTGGAAAGCAAAAGTCAAAGCAAAATGTTTTTGTTTAAGATATATATAAAGTATATATATTCCTGATCAGGGTCAACAGCCTATTGAATGTAGCCATGTAGACTGTCCGTCTGCTCGTTTCTACGCAAGCTAGTCTCTCAGTTCTGAAGATATCTGAATGAATCTTTGTTGTTAGTCTTCTATATACTCTCAATCGTAAATATGTCGGAACGGGCCGGATATGACGACTATATCATATAGCTGCCATAGGAGTTGATTTTTTTAATTAGTTTATTAAAAAATTTATTTACAAATTCGAGACTTGGTGGCAAGAATTTTGGCGCAGACGAAATGATGCGAGACTTCGAAATCAAATTTTGCGAGTGTAAATTATTGCTTTTTGCGAAGGTTGGCGAAGGCGAGGCGAATTCGCGAAGAGCACGAGAGAGCTTTATTGCGCTCTCGCCTTTGCCATAAACTAACTACACTAGACTTCATAACATTATCATATCAGCCAGCACCGGCCCTGTTGAACGCCTCCACGGCTTCAACATCCTGGAAGCGGCGCCAGCTTGTGGATCGCCCTTTGGAAGATGGCTCCATCGCTCCGTCTAAGATCGACAACCCTGACCATGCCGTCCTCCCCTGCGTGCGTCGCGACAATCCGCCCCAGTAGCCACTGTTGAGGCGGCAGGTTGTCCTCCGCCACGATGACGGGCTGCCCCTCCTTCACGTTGTCCTGTTCGTGGTGCCACTTGCCTCGGATTTGGAGGCCCAGCACATACTCCCGGGACCATCCTCGCCAAAACGTTTGCTTGGCTTACGAGGCAAGTCGCCATCGCCGCAAGCAGCTGAGACCCGCCTGGTCCGGGGTCCGCAGTGCTGGTGCTGCGACGAGCTGCGCGCCTGTCAGCAGGTGTCCGGGAGTGAGTGCTTCTCCGTCGCTTCGGTCCTAGCTGAGAGCTCCGAGGGGCCGCGAGTTCATAATGGCCTCGATTCCGACGAGGACTGTCCCCAGCTCTTCTGCGTTGAGGAGTGCGCTGCCCACTGCTCGTAGGAGTAGGTGCTTGGCAGTTTTCACACCTGCCTCCCATAGTCCGCCCATGTGCGGAGCCCGAGGGGGTGTGAACGCAAATTCGCATCCGCTTTCGGTTTTCGCGAATCGCGTCCGCCTGCTCCTCGAGCCTTTCGCGTATTTGAAACAGCGCACACACGATCGAACTGTCTGACTGCAGAGTTCCTGAGCGTTTATGGTCCAAATACGCTGTCGGAGGATGCTCACAAGTGCTCGAGGACCGACATGAAAATTTGTGTGGTGCATATGCCGGACGTAGCTCTGCACAAATTGGGAGCGTTTCGTCAACAGCAAGGGAAACTTGGCATCGTAAGATATAGGAGCGTTTGCCAGTCGCCCCCATACTCGCAACAACGAAAAATTGCACCAAGTGCCCGCGTCTTCATGGATGAATGGGTTCAATCACTGAAGACTTGGGCCGAGCTTGGAACCTTTATGAATTTTTACGATTTCTATTTGATACTCGTGACTCTGAATTATTTCGACGATCTTATTAAATACTTCAGTATATTCAGTCGGTGACAGAGTTTTTTCGAAAACTATACTCTTGCCTTTACATTTTCTTATAAAGCGGAACATATAAGCGAACACTCTCAGCAGTTTAAGGTGTGACGAGAATCCCTCGATGACGTCTAGCAAATCGGAAGATTGCACCGCAGCGGTCAGTCCGACCACAGTCTTTCTTGTTATGTTGTTATTGGTGTTGTTCCACGTGGTGTCCCAGAAAATAAGAAAAACCGTAGTTAGGCTTCGCTTTCACTTTAGTACGTTTTATTAGGCACTTCGGTTAGAATTAAAACTAAAGCCCCGCTCAAGGGCTGCTGGGACCGTGAAGTCGCCTTCGGCTACGAGACGAGAGGGAGCGAGCGACGGCCGGGAGCAGCGAGAGCGAAAGCTCGTGCTCCCACACTGCTGCTCCAAATTAAGCGCCCTTGTGGGCGAACATTCTCCCCCCCCCCCTTGCGCACGCAAGACCGCGTTAGGCCTCTCGGCATGCTCCGAGCAGACCTCGTCTTCTCCTGCTTCCACTGTCGGTAGCCTATACGCCGCCGCCAGCGACCGGTCAATGGAGCTGACTGCCATGCACGGGTCAATTATGGGCCCTAATCTCAAAGGTCGTCTTCCCAGTATCAAGCACGACGCAGGCCGTCGGGAGCACATGAATGACCTTCTGGTGCAGGAGTGGAGGCCGCAGGACGGGTTGCCTCGATGGCTGGCGACGGAGACCTGGAGACTGTCATCACGGACGGCCGCGGCTCCCTCGCCCGACGCGGAGCAGGCGGGCGCGCCGTGCGTTTCGAAGGAGGTGCTGGTGACGATGATCAAAGCGGCTTCTCGTGCAGATGTAGCAGTGTATGGTGGCTCTCGCCACACTTTTTGCAGCCATCGGTGCTGCGACACGTTCCTTCCGAATGTTGGTGGGCGAGGCAGTTCGAGCAGTACTTGTTGATCAGTACTGCTCGAAGGCGCTTTCCAGCGCTCAGTTTCAGGAACCTCTTGCACTTCCGAAGAGGATGGATTCCCCGGCAGGCTCGGCAGCGGTAGGAGTTAATACCTCTTGAACGTCTGCTGTCCAGGGTTTCGGCGGTTCGAGGACGCGGCACCATGATGTCGAGGAACTCGCTATGAAGGATGTGCTCGACTGGAATATTCTCCAAAATGGACCTGTGGTTGACAGTCCACTTCCTTAATGGGAAACCCGCGGAGTTAAGAGCCTCTTGCAACTCTTGGATTGAGATTTGGGCTTCATTTAGGGAGTTTGCTCCTGCCAAGACGTCATCGAGGTACATGTTTTGATTTAGAATCCGGCTGGCTTTTGGAAATAGCCTTTGGACATCCTCTGCCAGCTTTTTTAGCACTCGAAGGGCGAGGAAGGGCGCGCAGTTGACCCTGAAGGTAACCGTTTGCAACTCGAAGTCTCGGATATCCCCTTCCTTATTTCGGAACAAAATTCTTTGAAAGGGCGTATGCTTCGGATCGACCCAGATTTGACGGTACATTTTTGTGATGTCTGCACTAAATACGTATCGAAAGTACCGCCACTTCAAAATCTGGATAGTCAAATCGGATTGCAGGACTGGGCCAGCATGAAGAATATCATTTAAGCTGGTTCCATTTGCAGACAGACTGGAGGCGTTAAATATAACGCGAAGCTTTGTCGTGGTGCTCACGGGCTTAAGTACTGCATGATGTGGAAGGTAATAGGTAGGAGAACTATGAGTCGGTGAAACTTCCTTCATATGACCCAGATCCAGATATTCCTGAATCACGCTGTCATATTGCTCTTTTAGGGAAAAGTCTCTTTTTTATTCTCTCGTTTCGAAGAAACTGAGCCAACGCAATGGACCTTAAGTATCCCAGATTGGAACCGGAGTTTTCAGGGTCGCAGAATGGGAGCGTGACCACGTACCTCCCGCTTGCGTCTCCTTTTGTTGTTCGAATAAAATTACTCTCACAATAAGGCTCCTACCATCTTCATTGGTAGATCCTCCACCTCCCAGAACTTGCTGAGAAGGGTGTCCAATGCATCATTATCATCATGGCGTACCTGAGTCGTGAAGGATGCGACTCGGCTGGCCTGCATACTGGAGATCGGCCCCGTTAGCACCCACCCAAAGATGGTCTCTTGGCCTAAAAGTGAGCCGCATATATCTCTTAGCGTGCCACCCGTCATCACTGACGGTAGAATATCGGCCCCGATTAGGATGTCGATCTGGGCACTTTCAAAGAACCGGGGGTCCGCCCATTGAAGATCGGGCAGGTCCTTCAAGGAATTTTTTGAAATTGGATGCGACGGCAATTTGCCCGATAATTCCTGAAGGACATAGGCTACGGTGACTAATTGTAGCCCCGGTTTGGTAGGGGAGCGGATTGCGAAATCGACTTTGCCGAAACCGAATGGTTTAGCCCGGAGACATGCGTCTGGATGTTGCGGAATGGCAACTTAATAATCTTGAAGAGACGCTCGGAAATGAACGTCGCCTCTGATCCCGAGTCGATTAAGGCTCGTGCTCGGTAATTAGTCCCCAAGTGGCACACGTCGATAATCGCCGTGCCCAGTAGAACGGTTGTAGTGCCGGAGGCGAAGTAGTCTTGCACCGTTGATGTGCTCGCAGATGCATTGCTGCTGGAGGGTCTTGTGGGCGCAGGGGGTGAGGTGGAACTCGCATGGTAGGAACTTGGGGGGCCGCGATGCAACAGCGTATGATGAAGAAGAAAGCGCGGGCACAATCTTACCGGATGATTCTCCTTGGAGCATAAGTCACACCCTCTCTGTTTGGTGCTGAACTTTGTCTCGAATGATTGAAGCTTTTTCGGAAATGTCTGCGTTGGTTTCATACTTTCAGGAAAGTATTCATTTCCTCCCAAGCTGTTATCTCGGATTTTGAAGTGAGGGACTGTTCCCATAAGGACAGGGTGGCCTTCGGCAATTTGCTTGCGCACAGGAAGACCAGTAGACAATCCCAGTTCTCTATGGATATTTGGGAGTGTGACAGCGCTGTTAAACACCCCTGAATCGTGGACTGCAGCTTCTTTAGAGCATGTCCCGACTCTTGAGAAATGAAACTCAAGTTGAAAAGGAGCTTGAGTTGGCTGTTGACTGAAAGTCGCTTGTTCTAGAACCGGTCTTGAAGAGCCTCCCACGCTGAAGCGAAACCGTCATTTGTCAGCGGGGATATTGCGACAATGAAACATGAAATGAAGATGAAACAGCTTCTCGACCGGGGTCAGCCTGGGGTTATTAACATAAACTGCCGTGAACAGGTCCCTGAAAGTGGGCCATCGGAGGTAGTCCCCATCGAAAACTTCCGTATCACACGTAGGTAGACGACAACCGGACGAAAGTTGGGGTTGAGAGGGAGCTGGAACGGTAGGAGGCGTTACCCTTTCTAGGGTCTCACCAATTTGTACTGCACATGCCTCATATACCAAGTAGCAATAATCATATTTCGATTGCAGCAGCGGCAATGTGCTGAGGGATCCTTCTAGGGCAATTAAGTCGGAGCAGTTCTCATATTCCTTCTCGACTTTTTCCCATAAGGCTCGCACCTGTTGGAGGCGTACTTGTAGTGTATGCGAGGACGGTGTTACTTGACCAGGAGTGTTTACCTTGCCTCAAAGAGGCTTACGCAATCGCTGACCGCAATAAACTTGTGCAAAGCTGCGTTTGCTGCCGTTGGCTAGTCGGAGGATGCCATCTTTTTGCTGACCGCGCGTGTCACCCTTAGGAATTCACTCCCGGAAGTGGAGGGGATCTCAGGCTTAACTGCAAGCGACGATTCGCTGGATGCTTTCGCCAATGAATGGGAAATTACAATCCGGGGAGTGGTCTTTGAACTTGGCGACGGAAGCTCCCTTCCTGGAGATCCCGACAATACGGTTTTTCCTTTCGGACTGACTGACTTGGGTGTAGGCCTAGCGCGAAGCGGTACTGGAGTGGATGGGGTGGCTTTGGACTCCTTTCCTGTCGCAGATGTCGGTTCGACTTTCCCTCTATGGGCATGCTCAATTAGGGCCTGACGAAACCGAAACCGCCTAGGATGAACAACCCAGTCTGAATCTCAATTCGAAAAAATTTTTAAACTCCGCCCTCACTGGTACAATAGTAAAAAAAAGAAAAAAAAAAAAAAAAAAACAAGAAACAAATAAATTAGCTGAAAAATAGCTGAAATGCGGCTACCAGTGTTAGCTAAAGCAGATAACCAAAATATCCCTCTAGCTCTAACAAATGTGCTACATAAAAACAACAATCAAACAAAAAAAAACTTTAGCTTTCCTATTTATACAAGAAAGCAATTAGCTAGAAAACCAAAAAAATTAGCCATATGAGAGAAAGATTGCTCTCTTTTTTTTTTTTAAATAAATAAAAAAATAGTTTAGCCGAGTCTAAAACGGTGGGAATCGGCTACAATAGCGCAACAAACCAAACTAGGGACAGAGACCGCAACACAATTGAAAAAAACTTTTATCGCCAAGCTAATGGAATTAGCTATAGGCCTATTGAGCTGTACTTGACAATTGCTTCCAGTCGACAGCATCGATTTTAACTTCCGGAATACGACGGATGATCGCAGAAGGGATGTGAGCACGAAGAAGAAACCAAAAAAAAAAAAAAAATCAAAAAAATCGCCAAACCCCAACCTAGCTGGAAAAACCAGCTATAAAATAGCTAACGCGTGTGTAGCTCGTTATGCAGCAATTAAGAAAAGTAAAAATAAAGTTTGGATAATTTATAAATCCTGGTTCACGAAATTTATTTCTTTAAAAAAATGTAAGTGCCGGAATTTTTCTCGTCGGGACTGTTCGGCTGTGGACTGTATAAGTGCAGGTGCTTGTACACGCTCTAGGCACAAAGAGGAGACAAAAAAATTACTTGATATGCCCTTATGCGGGCGTGTGTATATATGTATGTATGTATGTAAAAGCTTGGAGATCGATGCTCAGCGCAGAATAGCGCGAAGCTTGCCCAATATACATATGTATATGTATGTATGAATAATTATTATTTTTTAATTATGTTTGTGCAAATGTGTTTTTGTATATATATATACATATCTTTATTATTTTTCGTATTATATATAAAAAAAGGTTATATTTGTTTTGAATGTGTGTGTGTGTATATATATTTTTTTCGTATTGTATATTAAAAAGTTATTTTTCTGTGCATATGTGTGTGTGTGTGTGTATATATTTTTCGTATTGTATATTAAAAATTGGGTTATTTCTTGTGCATTGGTGTGTGTGTGTATATATATATATTCTTCGTATTATATATTAAAAAGGTTAAGTGCAGTTTAATGACGAACACTGGTACTTATGTGTGTGAATGGGCCTCTGGATTAAATAATATATATAGTGACATATTCACAAATTCTGTTATGTTCTATGAAATATGAATCTGCAGCGTAGGCGATCCCACGCTGAACCAATGTAAACAACTCACATCCGGAGCAAGCAATGCTCCTTCTCAATAACATAAATAATTCTTCAATCAATATCCCAAGCGGGCGATCTCGCTCCCCAACTCTTGTAAACAAAGGGCAGTAGAAGTAAGATTTTTGTCACAATAATTTAGTCTTAAGCTGACATCATTTGAATAAAGACGTGAAGCGGAATATTCGTTTTATTAATTCAACTTAGCGTTGTTCTTAGTCAACTGACGGGACATTAGTTCGACCCACAAAACAGAAACACTTCACTGGCGCAGCCGGTAGGATACAAAAAGTATCCGAAAAAAACAGAACCTCGAGTGAAAAATAAATTAAATTTTATAATTCAGTTCTCGAACAATAATTACGCAAAACATTTTAAACCCCTTCAACTTGGATTATAATTCCAATTCGGTTGTCCAACAAAAAGTGGAAGAACAAAACAAAAAAAAACACAATAAGACAAACGGCACCTAACAGTTAATAACAACAAATAAATTTTAAGAAAATTAATTTTAACAAACACTTCAACTTTAAAAAGTGAAATCAAAAATAAACTAAAATAAATTTTTATTTTACTATAACAACAAATTTACTACAACAATGGCACATCCAGTTATCGCCGCACCCCAAATCGTTGCACTAAGTGACTTGCTGAAGCTCGTCGGCAGCTAAAAGACATCATGCCATTTAAGGGGGATCCAGAAACTCTCTACACTTTCGTAAGCAGAGTGGACTATGTAATTTCACTCTACCAAACTAATGATGTGCGACAACAGAGGATTCTTCTTGGAGCCATCGAAAGAAACTTGGACGGACACGTAACACGATCATTGGGCCTTCCGAAAATTGAAGATTGGCCTACCTTTAGATCGAGACTAGTTGCAGAATTTAAACCCCAAACACCGAACTACAAACTACTGGAGAACTTCAGGGAGACACCTTACAAGGGAAATCTGAGAGCATTCTGCGAAGACGCGGAGAGACAACGTCAAGTACTAATTTCGAAATTGCATCTAGAAGGTAACCAGCCAGATTTTCTTATTTATATTCAGGCGATTAAAGATTCCATTAAAATATTGATCAGAAAATTACCAATACAATTATTCACTGTTTTGGCGCATCATAACATTGAAGACTTAAGATCATTAATCACTATCGCACAAAATGAGGGAATATATGAAGAACATATTAATTTTGAATTAAATAAAAAATCGTAATAAAAACTCAAGCCCTAACCAGAATTCTAAACCACACAAATTCAATACAAATACACAAACCCAATATCGACCAAGCTACCCACAATATTCTCAACCATTCCAACCTAATTTTAATCAATACACGCAATCATTTAGACCCACCTATACACAACAGATACCTAACAACCAAACTATGTGGCCAAATCATTTCGGACCCAACCAATACATGAACACACAACCATTTACTCACAAAAATCCTTTTCCACAATATTCAAATAAAATTCAAAATCCTCAAACAGCACATTTTTAAGGAAATACATACCCTCAACAACAACAACCCTCCACATCTAAAAATACTAACTTCCCTGTTACCAAACAACTAAGACCATCGGACAGTGAACAAACCAAAATGTCTATTGAAGAATTGAGATTTCAAGATGCACACGAACACGAATACGAAGAAATACAACCTAATTATTATGAACAACAGTATTATGACCACAATCAATACCATAGGTTGATTAATGAACAACAACAGCAACAACAGGTCCAATACACCCAAAATAAAGATGAACAAAATCTAAATAGCTTAGAACCAAACGAAAATTTTCGGTTAACAGCCCCGGACAACACCAATACATAGAAATAGCATACAAAGGTTGCACAGACAATTGCCTTATAGACACAGGATCCACAATAAATATGATCAATAAAAATATATTTTGTCTTCCTATTCAAAATACTATATGCGAAGTTTTGACATCAAATGGCCCTATTACATTGAACAATTTAATTATGTTACCCAGCAATAGTATTTTTAAAACAACTGAACCATTTTATGGACACAATTTTTCTAATAATTATGATATACTAACTGGCAGAAAATTGTTGAAAATGCACAATCAATTATAAATTACAAAAATAGCACAGTTACCCTTTTTGATAAAACATAAATTAATAACTTCAAAATCAGAGAAGAACCAAATTTTTTATATCCAAAAGCCAATAGAACCAATTAAAAAATCACCTCAGGAATCAATAAAAAAAATGATTTTGGATTGTTTCGATTAGGTCACCTGAATCAGGAGCAAACTTCAAGGTTGAAAGGTTTATTAAATAAATGCAAAAATCTTCAATATGAAGAAGGAGACAATCTAACATTTACAAATACCATTAAACACGTACTAAATACAACAGATAACTCCCCAATTTATTCAAAACAGTACCCACTTGCTCAAGCACACGAAATTGAAGTCGATAACCAAGTACAGGAAATGCTTAATCAGGGATTAATTACCTGGGTAGTACCCAAAAAACCTGATGCATCTGGAAAAATTAAGTATAGAGTAGTAATTGATTATAGAAAGGTAAATGAAATAACTATTCCCGACAGATATCCAATACCAAACATGGACTAAATCCTTGGTAAACTAGGTAAATGCCAATATTTTACAACTATCGATTTGGCAAAGGGATTTCATCAAATAGAAATGGACTCAGAATCAATACCTAAAACTGCATTGTCCACCAAAAGCGGTCATTACGAATACCTTCGAATGCCATTTGGCCTTAGAAATGCACCTGCTACTTTTCAAAGGTATGAATAATATCCTTCGACCGTTGCTCAATAAACACTGTTTAGTGTATTTAGATGATAATTTTTTCCACATCACTTACCGAACATTTAAATTCATTACAGCTAATTTTTTCCAAACTTGCAGAAGCAAAATTATTACAATAAAACAATGTAGAGTTAAAATTGGAAATGTTATTTTAAGCGAAAATTCGTTAAGTCCAGAATTTGATTTAACAGCATTGTATTCACCGATTAATGTTACTAAGATAAAGATAGTAGAACATAATGACGTTTTAAAACTAATTTCAGAAAATAATACCACACTTTACGTAATTATAATATTAGTAGTTATCGTTCTTATTATTTTTGTTAACCTATCAAAATTGTATACACAAAATCCACTTACCTTTTTATATACAAAATTTAGAAATCAAGCAAAAAATAATCAAGAACCACAACAAGAAATAGAACCGGCACAAAACCAGTTGCCCGCATTGTACCCTGAAATGCCAGCCCAAACATAGGCAACCCTTTTAAGGGGAGGGAAGAGACATATTCACAAATTCTGTTATGTTCCAAGAAATATGAATCTGCAGCGTAGGCGATCCCATGCTGAACCAATGCAAACAACCCACATCCGGAGCAAGCAATGCTCCTTCTCAATAACATAAATAATTCTTCAATCAATATCCCAAGCGGGCGATCTTGCTCCCCAACTTTTGTAAACAAAGGGCAGTAGAAGTAAGATTTTTGTCACAATAATTTAGTCTTAAGCTGAGATCATTTGAATAAAGACGTGAAGCGGAATATTCGTTTTATTAATTCAACTTAGCGTTGTCCTTAGTCAACTGACGGGACATTAGTTCGACTCACAAAACATAAACACTTCACTATATATATATATGCTTGGAACAGCGGATCACAGTGAGACGAAGTAGGGGGCCGATATTGGCAAGCGCTTAAGCACTTAGAAAAGAAGAAAATTCACTGTGGCTGGGCATATGTATGTAGGTATGCACTTGGATGTATATATATATATATACATATATATCTATTTGACACTTTTCACTTTGGTCGGAATCGGATGGAAAGAAAACGCCGTTGGAAAAGGAATATGGCGACCACGGACGAATGGACTTTGGCAAGCAAGTCGTACTTATCTTTGAAAAAAAAATCCGCAATGGGGCACTGGTGGGATCAGGATAGATCCGGCGATCGAAGGACCATGAAAAGGAGTGGGCGGATGGTGTCAAAAATCTATAGCCGTCGTCAAGCCAATAATTCCTCGGCGGCCGCTGGCAGGGCTGCTGGGACCGTGGAGTCGCCTTCGGCTACGAGACGAGAGGGAGCGAGCGACGGCCGGGAGCAGCGAGAGCGAAAGCTCGTGCTCCCACACTGCTGCTCGAAATTAAGCGCCCTTGTGGCGCGAACAGTAACCTTCAGCAGATTTGCTACGAATGTAGACGCAAACTCCGTAAACTCTCATGGAAGCGTCGGCAAAGGCATGTAATTGCACCGGTGACATCGGATCAGTATGCACAAACCGAGGAATAACTATCTTATCCAATTGAGACAAGGTGTTTTTTTTAGCATATTCCATGCGGTTTCTAAATGCAGCGGAATTGACTCATCCAGTCGAACTTATTAAGCCAAAGTTTCTGCAATAGGATCTTTCCTTTTATTACGATGGGACTTAATAAGCCGAGGGGTCAAACAGCTTGCATCAAACAGAAGGCATCTTCGCTAGGCAACCAAGATATTCCTAACGCCTTAGTTGACCCTGAGTCCGAGATAGGTATTGACTTAACTGTGCTCTCAGATGCAGTGACCTCAGGTGAGTTTGAAAACCACTTTATCAATTCAAATCCTGCTGTTTGAAGAACCTGAGACACTTCAGACTTGATTGTCAGTAGCTCCTCTACGCATGCAGCACCAGTTAGCATGCCATCGACGTAAAAATCGGATCCAATTACGTCGGCAGCTCTAGAGAATGAAAGTTTCGCAGATTTACTCATACTTTTTAAACACCGAATAGCAAGAAAAGGGGCTGGTCCAGTACCATATGTAACGGTGTTGAGCTTGTATAATCTCAAGGATTCAGAGGGGTCTCATCTCCACACTATGAGTTGAAACTGCCTACCCGCTTCGTTAACCATCACTTGGCGATACATCTTTTTTACATCGGAGCAAACCTGTGCAAACCTGTGCAGCCGGAAGCGGAGTAGAGTGGAGTACAACTCTTCTTGGATTGTCGGTCCCACCATCAAGATGATATTTAAGGCCACCTGAGTCGATGTTTTGTACGATGCATCGAAAACAACGCGCAACTTTGTTGACGTACTCTGGGGCCTCAACACACATTGATGGGGAATGACATAATGTGGAGTGGAATGAATTTTGTTGTCTGTAGGCGACATATGACCTAAGGCGAGATATTCTTCCATAAATTCCAAATACATGGTCTTTAAGTCAGGATCTCGAGACAACCTTCTCTCAAGCGACAAAAACCGCCGTTTTGCAACATCAAAAGAATTGCCTAACCCCTTAGGGTCAGATTTAAACGGCAGCCTTACTTCAAACCGACCTGATGGCAATACCTGAGTAGTCTTCCTGTAGTACTCTTCATATAATTTGTGCTCAGGCGACAGAATTTTCTTTGGATTTGGCATTTCCTCCAGTGACCAAAATTTCTGTAGCGTGGTGTCAATCGACACCAACGATTCTTCACTACAACTGAAACTATTCACAACTTGCTTCGGGGCTGCAGATTTATATCTCCCCGAGACAACCCAACCAAGAAGGGTCTTTTGAAGAGTTGGATAGTCAGGACCTTGTTTAATTTGACCAACAGCATATCAACTTTTTGGGACTTGTAAAAGTAGGGGTCTGCTAATGGGAGGTTCTTTGGGATCTTCCAATCGCTGACGTTCACCGATTGATCGGGATGATAACCGGTGATTGATTTAAGATCCAGAAATCGAACGAGAACTCACTCCCATTGATTCGTGACTTCACCACGGTGTGTATCTTTTTCTTGACTTGAGAATTGGATTCGCCAATACCAAGTAAGTTGATACACGACTCCTCTCTACGAATCTGTAAGCGGTTCGCTAAATTTTCCGTTATGAAATTCGTTTGAGACCCAGAGTCCAGAAGTGCTCGGGCTAAAACGTATTCGCCGCTTTTGGTGCGCACGCTTACGATTGACGTAGCCAAGATCACCCTGTCCAATGACGTAGCATGCATAACATGTGACGTGGAAGGCTGCTCTTGGTTAAAGGGAGGAGAAATATTCTCTTGAAGGGGTCGCAACGCTAAACTTTTATCAGGCACTGTGTATCTGTGGAGCAGAATTTGATGTGAGCGGTCACAAGCTCTACACTTTTTTCCTTTGCATTTTGACACAGTATGGCCTTTTCGCAGACAATTGATGACTTAACAAACTCGAACCTTTGCATTACAGAGAGACGCCCAAACGGGCTGCAATTCTGTAGTGAATGATCTTCTGCATTGCAATAGCTACAAGTTTGCTGTTGGAGGAGGAACACGAAAATGAGCTTCGATTATGTGATTTGCTTGACGGTAATTTTTCCAGCTTTGGTTTTGTCGATTCTTCAGCCGATAAATGCTGGTATCGGCGATTTAACATCTTCTCACAATCGGACCAAAGTGGCAATGTCTCATAATCGAGCTGTTCCTCCCATTTTTGTTTGGTCACTGGGTCTACTCTATTTAATACCAAATATATCAACATTGCGTTTGAAATTTTTGTATCATCTCCTATCGATAGCAGAGAACCGTAAATCGACGAAACAGTGTCGATAAGATTTCTCAAGGAGGATGCGGATTGATGCGATATTTTTGGAAGACTAAACAATGTTGAAATATTATTCATAAAGATGAGGCATTCGTTATCGTAAACCTTTTTCAAACTGGCCATCGCCTTTTCGTAATTACTCTCGGTGACTTGGTAAGCTTTAATTGTTCCTAAAGCTTCACCAGAGAGACATGAAATTAAATGGTTAAATTTTTCGATAACTGGAATGCTGGCATCTTTATGAACCAAAGTTTCGAAGAGGCTAATAAAATTTTTAGATTCCGAATAATTTCCACTAAATTTTGGCAATGCCAAATTCGGAAGTCGCGTACGAGTTGGTGCTACAGCAGCTGATCCCGGAGTTTCGCTGCTGGCTGCTGTTCTAATGGCAGATAATAATGACAATAATTTTGCCTTGGTCACGATGCAAAGTTCTTCCGACTCGTCGCCACATTCATCGCCATTATCTATGTCTTCTATCTGTTCTTGTATTTGATTTGCCTTGTTAATTGAAGCATTTAAGTTTTCGAGTCGACATTTCAATTCTTCTTCTAAAATCGGAATCGAACCCTGTTCCAGCCGCTCGTTTAATCGGCGAATGGTTCTGACCCCACTTTGGAGCTTGCTTTTTAACACCTCCAGAAGAGATTAATTTTTTGTATCTTGGCTCATTTTTATACCCTTGCAGGGTATTATAATTTCAGTCAGAAGTTTGCAACGCAGTGAAGGAGGCACCTCCGACTATATAAAGTATATATATTCTTGATCAGGATCAACAGCCGAGTCGATCTAGCCATGTCCGTCTGTCCGTCTGTCCGTTTCTACGCAAACTAGTCTCTCAGTTTTGAAGCTATCTTAATGAAACTTTGTAGTTAGCCTTCTATATACTCTCACTCGTATATATGTCGGAACGGGCCGGATCGGACGACTATATCATATAGCTGCCATAGGAATGATCGGAAAATTTTTACAAAAAATTTTTTAACTTTTTCAGTTTTCAATAGAATTGGATCAAATTTAAGATATAGCCATTTTACTATACTCTACAATTTTACATGAAATTTTATGAAAATCGGACTACTATATCATATAGCTCCCATAGGAACGATCGAGAAATTAATACAATTAACTTTATAAACTTTTCAGTTTTCAACTGATTTTCATAAAATTTTAGGTATAGGCATTTTATATTAGTCTTAAATTTTGTGTAAAATTTCATGAAAATCTGACTATTATATCATATAGGTGCCATACAAACGATCGTTTGATGTAGAGGAAAAATGCAAATCTTTGAATGTAAAACTGCAAATATAATATGTATAGGTGAATACAATGAAAGCAGGTATTACTTCATTGTTTTTTAACACAAATATATATCATTTATATTGTATGATTTTTTATTCATAGAAGTTCTATCTGCAAGGGTATATAAACTTCGGCGTGCCGAAGTTAGCTTCCTTTCTTGTTATGAATTAATTAAATTAATTTTCCCAAGAATGATAATAATGGCAGAAAATGATTGTTTAAATCAGAAAGACGACGAAAGTATTAATTATAGCTTTCGAATCAAATATAAATAATATCAAATAAACACTGAATTAAAAAGAATAAAAATATATATATATAAATATTCCTTTTAATTTTATAAATATTTAATATTAATAATTAATTAATTAATATTACAAATTAATATTTTTATTTTGTTCGAAAAGTCTATTAAATATTTTTTTGATGACAAATAAGTCACGCAGTATCAATATTAATAGTGGGTGCAAGTGACGCCGAAAAGTGTATCCCCGACAAATACAGGGTAGCGCGTCACTTGGCGGTCCGCTAATCTAAGCGCGCCAAACAACAACAACACCGACTGCACCGGCACACAAGCGAAAGCGAAAACGAAAAAGTTCACCGCTGCAGCTGCTGGTATATAAGGCTTTATGTATTGGTGCGCAAGCTTGGATTAACTTCCCAACTATTAAAGCGAGTTCTAATAAGTGAGGAGGGGAAGGGGGCGACAGTGATTGCAATATAATATACAATAAATAACATGAATAAATGTTGCGTCCAAGTGCGATTCAATTCGATGTACATATGTATATATGTAAATTTTAGACAATATAATTAAATAAATTAATCATGCAATGTTGCTCTACTATATAAATACGTATGTATGTGCCAAGAATTGAAAGCGAGGTGCAATATTTCAGCACAAGACAATAAACAATTAATTTATTTCACTCCAGCTTTCAATTTTTTGCACAAATACCTCTGACTGGCGATATATGTACATACATATGTACATATACGCAAATATTCCAGGTGCCACTTTCCTTTACGTTGTTGATCCTTCGTTGATGGCAGTAGTTGGCGCAGGTCAGAGTATTTTCCGTGACCGACACGGTTAATTTATTTATTATATTACACAGCGCTTCACGGGCAACAATTTTTTACAAGCAATAATCACTTGCTTGTTGAACTGCACTTATGTATATATTTTTTATATATATGTACATATATATACATACATATGTATATCTGTGTCACTGTCACTATTATTTTGTTTTTTAATATGTTGTCAATTTTATTCCTGTCCACCCGGGGGAGCCATGAATTTTTTAATTAGTTTATTAAAAATAAATTATTAACGACACCGAGACTTGGTGGCAAGAATTTGGCACGGACGAAAATGATGCGATGCTTCGAATTCAAATTGAGTGATAGCACTAAGCAAGAAACACATAGAGGTGTCAAACAGTACCAAAAAGTACTATCACAAAAACGGCTGAGCCTGGAACCCCAGAGCACCCGAACGATATGTCTAGAACCCCATAGTGCCTTCGACTTTTTCGAGTTCGAAGCAGTCGTTCGAAACCGAGCACAACAAGAATTCACTTTTCAGTGGCAGATCGACCGTGGAAGGATGAGCAAGGGTGCGTTTCTTTGCGCTGTGCTCTCGTTTCTTTGTATATGTGTATATGTGTACAAGCGCTCACACGTTTGTATGCGTGTGCTAATTTCTGTTCGCAGAGTCTTTTTCATAGGTTTCGGACGGCCACAGCCAGTGGGCCGAAGCGGCGGCTCACTTGCTTATGACGTCACAGCAATACTTAGCGGCTAGCGCTTGCATTGGGGGACAAATTATTTAAGTTATTTCACTATAATTACTACTTATTTTAATTTAAGTTTCTTTTCTGACTATATTTCCAAAAAGGCATTTTGTTGATGAATCATCGATGAATTGTTAATGAATTTGTTAATGAATTTTTGATGAATCATCGATGAATTGTTAATGCATTTTTATTTAAGTATTTATTTATTTAATTTTTTTTTCATTTGCTAAGCAACAACAAAAAAGTGCGCCAAAAAAAAAGAGCGCCCAAATATGCATACATCTGTACATACATACATACATAGATATTGACATACATATGTATGTAAGCATAATCAAAACAAATCAAAGAATCTTAGAAAATCAAAACAAAACAAAAAGTGACACTCGCAAATCACTTGCATAGACAACAACAACATACCCTGCAGTACCTGTCATCAGTAATTCATCAACAGTCAAGTCGATCTAGCCATGTCCGTCTGTCCGTCTGTCCGTTTCTACGCAAACTAGTCTCTCAGTTTTGAAGCTATCTGAATGAAACTTTGCAGTTAGTCTTCTATATACTCTCACTCGTATATATGTCGGAACGGGCCGGATCGGACGACTATATCATATAGCTGCCATAGGAATGATCGGAAAATTTTTACAAAAAAAATTATAACATTTTCAGTTTTCAACAGATTTTCATCAAATTTGAGATATAGCCGTTTCATATTATTCTACAATTTTGTGTAAAATTTTATGAAAATCGGACGACTATATCATATAGCTCCCATAGGAACGATCGAAAAATTTGAGAGGAATGAGAATGGCGGTGGCTGTTGTCGGAAGACTGATAATCGCGGTGGCGATAACATTTTTAGTTTTCAACAGAATTTAATCAAATTTGAGATATAGCCATTTCATATTATTCTACAATTTTGTGTACAATTTTATGAAAATTGGACGACTATATCATATAGCTCCTATAGGAACGATCCAGAAATTAATTCAATTAAAAAGTATAACATTTTCAGTTTTCAACAGATTTTCATCAAATATGATTCATAGCCATTTTACAAGAAATAAAAGAAGTCAATAAAATTAAAGTTTATAACTTCTTCAGTTTTTACCAGATTTTCATCAAATATCATTTTATTTTAATCTAAATTTTGTGTAATGTTTAAAAAAAAAAAACGGACTACTATATCACATAGCTGCCATAGGAACGATCAAAAAATGAATACAATTAAAAATTATAACGTTTTCAGTTTTCAGCCGATTTTCATTAATTTGAGATATAGCCATTTTATATCAGTCTTAAATTTTTTGTCAAATTTTATGAAAATCGGACGACTATATCACATAGGTGCCATACAAACGATCGTTAGATATGGAGCAAAAATGCCAATCTGTGAATGTAAAACTGAAAATATAATATGTATAGGTGAATGAAATGAGAGCTTCATTATTTTTAACATTAATATTTTATATTGTATGGATTCCTAGTCATCGAAGTTCTATCTGCAAGGGTATATAAACTTTGGCGTTATTGTTAATAATGAAATATATATACAAATATATATACGAACAAAGCTTTAAATTGGTTATTATATCAATTATTTGATACTATAATTTATGTCACAGATGCAACGGTCAAAATTTAATTCAATAGGAAAACGTTTGAGTATTTAAAAATATTATTAATCGGGACTCTATGCACTTGTGGTTTAAAGCGAACGCAGAGGGGAAACCAAACAGTTGGCGCGCGTTTCTTAGCCCGCTTTTTCACCCACGCCCGCAGTACAAAACAAATTTGGACTTCAAAAAATCATACAACTAAATTATATTTTTAAATCAAATTCTAAAAAGTGGTAATTAACATAATATGTACATACAGAATATATAAATATGTATGAATGTTACATTTTTGAATTATTAAATTAGTATGCTAAATAGTGGGGGTGAATGTGTGAAGGAACGCCGCCGAGAAGCAGTTTATGAAGGAGCTTTTGAAGAAAAGAAGATCTGTGATACCCTCTAGATCTCAGTTTGCTTTTTTTAAGGGAAATGGTTTTTGGCTCTAAACTCGACCGTGGCTCTGAGCGCCGAGAACGGTTGTCCGAAGTTGGGACTCGGGCAACGGAATGTTGTTGCAAACCCAACAGTCGATAATAAAATGGTCTGTTTTCATTATTAAACACAATAGATAGTTTTAACGTCCGTTATGTAGACCTCCCACTGTACTTCAGTGACGCGCATGAATGGATTAACGACGGGCGTTTTCGGTGCGCTCGTTATCTGTCGGTGTAAATCTGTGTTTCTGTGCGAAACAATTGAATTAAAGTGGACAAGTCGGTTGAGTAGTGCTCCGCGAATATAGTGCTTGTAAATTCGTGTGGAAAAACATTCCTGTTTGGTAATTAATTGCAATTATATTTTGCAAATTAAGTGCAAAACAGAAACACGTGTCGAAGTTAGGCTTTCGGGTCAGCTATTTAACAGCTGGTTTCCGTGGTTCGTGTCTCCGCTACGCCGGTTGTGTAAAGAACAGCAGTTGTGTGTCAACTAAAAAAAGCTTCCGCTGCCTCTTCCGAAGTCGCTGCCCACGCTGCTGTTCCCGCCGCTGCCACCGGAGCTTTCCCCGGCGCTGACCCCGGCGTTCTGTGTCCAATAATACCGCGGAGAAGCCAAGAATTATTCTATACAACTTGGACACCCCTTTTGGCCCCGAAGTGCAGGCAAAAGGCGAACGTCTGCCGCCAGTGCGGGCAAATAGGGCACACTGCAGCGAAATGCCAGAACCCGGTGTACTGCCGGAACTGCCGGCATAGAGGGTAACCCTCGGGGCATCACATGCTCTCGAGTGCATGCCCTATATATGGCACAGTGCTAGCGAGGGTGCAAGCTAGACATTAATGTTAATGTTCGTTGAACCAAGGGAACTGCAGAAGGCGTATCTCGGCGTCGATGGGATGGATGTGCTGCCTGAAGGAACAAGGATGTTCACCGACCGGCGAGGGATGGCAGCTATCCTAGTGGATTAACACGATGCCATCTGCATGCCAGTGGAGACCCTCACCAATGAATTTGGCGTATGTCTGGTCGTTAAAGGGAGTTTTGGCTTATTCTTCCTTTGCTCAGCATACTGTCAGTTCGATGCACCCCAGGAACCGTACCTTAGGTGCATGGATGCGGTCCGGCTGCAGGCCAGCAGAGCACCCGAAATCCTGGGCCTCGACGCGAATGCAGTTTTCCCCATGTGGTTTGGCAAACTCTCTCGGCATGCCGAGGGGCAAGCTAACTACAGGCGGCGTGAGCTGGAGGCAAGAGCCGCCGCCCTAAACCAGTCAACCGAGGTGTACGCGTTCGACAACTACAGAGCTCGTAGTAATATCGACGTTAAAATCGGCAATGAGGCAGCATCTATGTGGGCCACATACGACTGTAGAGTGGACGAGTGGGAGTTAAGTGAGCATAACATTATTACTGTTGCGGCCGAACCAACTACCACGAGCGCAGTTGAGAGCATAGCTGCTGTGCCGTCCTGGAACTTCTCCAATGCGAGTTGGCAATTGTTCGAAGAGGAGATGGTGAGACGAGCAGCAGATATTCCGGAAAACTTATCCGAGTTGCCGTTGGACCACCAAGTTTCGACCCTGCGCAGTATTGAACAAGTCGTGTGCAACATTGGGCTGGGAAGAAAATTTTAAGTGTATTATAATTTTAAAATAGAGCTACAAAGTAAAAGCCTCAAATACGATGGAATGATCCAACAACTAGCTACTTCACCTCTCCTTTTTATTGGCTTTTTATGTTATAATTACCCATACGGGGTATTATAATTCCAGCCAGAAAATTGTAATGCAATAAATTTTAATTGATTATGAAATGAATCATCTTAATAATGTATTTTGTTTGATTTTAAAATATAAAGTAGTTTTTTTTTTTTAATTTAATGTTAGTGTCGGTCGCACGCGACCTTTTAGAAAGCGATAATTTAAATTTAAACTGTACGAATATTGTTAAGCGCATATGTCATCTTGCATTTTTTATTGACTCTGCAATGTCTGTGTGATATTAGAAAGCAAAATATTTTTGTTAAAGATATATATAAAGTATATATATTCCTGATCAGGATCAACAGCCGATCGGATCTAGCCATGTAGTCTAGACTCTATCTGAATGAATCTTTGTAGTTAGTCATTTTTTTACTCTCACTCGTAAATATATCGGAACGGGCCGGAAAATTAAAAAAAAAAATTAAAATTTTTACAAACAAAAACTATAACATTTTCAGTTTTTAAAAGAATTGGCACAAATTTGAGATATAGTCATTATATGAATCTACAATTTTTAGTAAAATTTTATGAAAATCTGACTTCTATATCCTATAGCTCACAAGGGAACGATCGAGAAATTAATACAATTTAAAATTATAACTTTTTCAGTTTTCAACAGATTTGAGATATTGCCATTTTATATAAGTCTTATATTTTGTGTTAAGTTTTATAAAAATCCGACGACTATATCATATAGGTGCCATACAAACGATTGTTAGATGTACAGGAAAAATGCAAATCTTTGAATGTAAAACTGTAAATATAATATGATTAGGTGAATCAGTTCAATTTCGGCAGTCAATACGTACGGTTGTGCCTTTCTTGAGTTCTCCCAAGTAATATAACCCCGAACAATACGAAGTGAATTTACCAGTGTCTATTAATAGAACGCTTATCAGCTCGGAAATCAATAAGTTCGAGCCGATCGATCATCGAACAAGCAAATCAATGCCTGGAAGAGACCCCCCCTCCTAGAGGGTAAATACCTTGTTATTGCAAGAACAGACAATGGATCGCTAAGCGGAATATCGCCGTTTACAATAAAAACAACAATTGACTCTACTGTTGGTGGAGAAATCGCAGAATGTAAAAGAACCAGAGATGGAAATCTCTTGATCAAAACAATAAACCAAACACAAACTAACAAACTCTTCAAACTTACCACAATGCCCCGAAAACATTCCTATTAAAGTCACCGAACACAGATCTCTAAATGCGTACAAAGGTGTCATATACTGCAATGAGCTGAGAGGTATAGATGAAGCGGAAATTCTGGAGAACCTAAAAGCACAAAAGTTCACAGAAGTAAAGAAAATTACTAAATTCTCCATGTTACCAATGGACTGAAACTGGTCTTATTATCCTGACGTACTCGCTGCTGAATCTCCCAGAAAACGTAAACATTGGATATGAGAGAGTAAAAGTACGAGTATACATCCCCCCGCCAATGCGCTGCTTCAATTGCTTGCGAATTGGACACACGGCCAAGTATTGCAAAAACCCATCGTCATGCCGAAAGTGCAGCCGCACATCCCATATCAACCTAGACATTGGAGAAGTATGTCAAGAAAACCGAAGCTGCATCAACTGCCGAGAAAAAAACTACCCCAACGCAGATCACCTCTCAAGGGACAGAAAATGCCCAGTTCTCATGACGTACCAGGAAATCCAAGCCATTAAAACACTTCAAAAAGTAGACAACCGTCAAGCCTGGTCTATTTACAAGACCAGATATCAACATGATGGCTCACTGTATTCGTCAGTGGCCAAGATATATATATATATATATCTTTATATTTAACTAGCGGTACCCTGCCACGTTTCTCTGTGGCATATTATGGTTAAGAGGGCACTTCTAAATACATCAAGGTTCTGGCAAAATCATCTTTCTGGCATAAGGTGAAGAAGGCAGTCAGAGTTGTCGCTGGCGGATTCAGGACTCTTTCTTGCACATTTCTTTCTGTGAAATAGACACGTTGACCATTCTCCAAATGGACCGCCAAGTGAACTAAATCTGGATAGCGTTCATGAATGGGGAACGAAAAAATTCTCCATGCAGCCTCGTTTCAATTTTCAATTTTTTTTTAATGTTTGACATTAAATGCTTTGATTCAGCTGGCTGCCTGTAGAGGGCGCAGAAGTAGGGGAAACGCAAAAAAGTGTATTTTCGCAAATGCAGATAAGCTATCAACATTAAAAGTAGACAATAACCGAGCTGGAACCTCAACGCATGTTGTCTAAAAATTTGGGCTTAAACGGTTCAGAACTTTTCAACTTTCTTCTTTCAATATGTTTTGAATGTTTGACAGGAAATGCTTTGATTCAGCTGGCTGTCTGTAGAGGGCGCAGCAGTAGGGGCACGGGGAAACGCTAAAAAAATTGATATATTTGCAACCGCAGATAAACTATCAACATAAAAAGCAGTCAATAACCGAGCTGGAACCTCAACCCATGTTGTGTAAAAATTTGGGCTTAAACGGTTCAGAACTTTTCAAGTCTATGAAGGATGTAGACACGAACAGAGCGTTTTTATATATATACTAGCTGTACCCTGCCACGTTTCTCTGTGGCATATTGTGGTTAAGAGGGCACTTCTGAATACATCAATGTTCCGGCAAAATCATCTTCCTGGCATAAGGTGAAGAAGGCAGTCAGAGTTGTCGCTGGCGGATTCAGGACTCTTTCTTGCACATTTCTTTCTGTGAAATAGATACGTTGACCATTCTCCAAATGGACTGCCAAGTGAACTAAAGCTGGATAGCGTTCATGAATGGGGAACGAACAAATTCTCCATGCAACCTCGTTGCTGCTTTTGTATCTTCCAGCCTGGTATTGAGATATTTCATCGACAACTCGTACTGCATTGCTGTCCCCATTTTCTTCCTGAACACCAAAAACTGCCATATCGCTGCCTTTATTCACGTACTTGCAGATATGTATATTTAATCGATTTCACGGAATTGCAATATTCTACGTTGATGTGCGCTTTGTATGATTTTGACAATAGTGGTGAGTATGGAACCACCCAACGATTGTCTACCTCAATATCACCAATTCTCATGTTTAAAGTTGCCGAAGTCCCTCCATCTTCAGTTGACCGTCTCCTATACAGAGGGTATCCATCGTCCCCTGTTACGGTGTTGGCTGTAAATGCTCGAGGATATCGCTTGGAACACTTCCCGTCTACCATGCATGGTGAACTTCGGTTGAGGGTACCACATGGGCCATGGATCATGTTCTTGATGACAACTGCATGCAAATCTGTATCAACCTCTGCCCGTGGAATCTCAGCGCATATCACATTGTCAATTTCGTCTGGAGTAATTTTATCATACAGCCAAATCAGTATGTGCGCATGCGGCAATCCTCTCTTCTGCCATTCTACTGAATACATCCAGCACCGCTCAGATCCCAAAACTCCATGTTTCACAATGAAATCCATCAGTGACTTGAGCTTTTGTCTAAAACACGGGCTGTGATGTCATGCCTATCCCTATATGATTGTCCAGGAAATAACAGCTGTACTATCTCGTCCCAAGCTGGATTGCATGTGAAGGTGATAAATAAGTCTGGACGGCCGTAGCAACGAACATATGCCTGGGCATCTTGAGCATATTCATGCATGTGGCGTGGACTACCTATGTATGAGGATGGCAAAATCGTGAGCTTTCCAACGTTGGTTGTATTACGGTCATTCATCACAGCATCCCCCAAATGGATATATTCCTCGGACCGAAGTTTCTTCTGATTCAATCGGAGGAACAGCAAACGTTCTGTTTCAATTTTTGCATACATATCGACAATGTACTAATGAAACAACTGACGGCATTTCAATATATGATTGCAATCGGTCCTCCTAACCATTAACCCGTATGAGTAAAAGTTCATCGCACAGCCGCTCAGTCTCTCGGATGGAGGCCCGTTCTTCGTCAGTCATATTCGTAATCTTACGTCTTTTTGCTTCTGTTTTGCGAATACGACGACCCAATCTCGACTTCTTTGGTGGCATGACTTCGTTTCTTACTGAACCTGAACAAAAAATAAAATTTGTATCTCCAATTTCTTCTTTCAATATGTTTTTAATGTTTGACAGGAAATGCTTTGATTTGCTTGTAGAGGGCGCAGTAGTAGGGGCACGGGGAAACGCTAAAAAAATAGATATATTCGCAACCGCAGATAAGCTATCAACATCAAAAGTAGTCAATAACCGAGCTGGAACCTCAACGCATCTTCTCTAAAAATTTGGGCATAAACGGTTCAGAACTTTTCAAGTTTCTTCTTTCAATATGTTTTGAATGTTTGACAGGAAATGCTTTGATTCAGCTGGCTGCCTGTAGATGGCGCAGCAGTAGGGGCACTTGGAAACGCTAAAAAAATAGATATATTCGCCACCACAGATAAGCTATCAACATCAAAAGTAGTCAATAACCGAGCTGGAACCTCAACGCATGTTGTGTAAAAATTTGGGCTTAAACGGTTCAGAACTTTTCGAGTCTATGAAGGATGTAGACACGAACAGAGCATTTTTATATATATAGATATTGTTTTGAGGCTATATGAGGGGTTACCAATTAGGCGATTTAGATCGGACCATGTCTTCTTAATAGAAGAAAGAGGGTTAATATTTGATGTTAATCTTTCAAAGGATTCCCGTTTTGCTCTTTTAGCTTTGTATTTAAATAGGGCATTGGATTTCCTGTAAGATATCAAAGCAGCAGTGCTCCTAGTTTGTTTATAACTATGCCAAAGGGATTGCTTTAGATTCCTTAGATCTTGTAGCGTTGGACTCCACCAAGGGACAGTTCGCTGATGCGGGCAGGGTTTGGTTTGCGGAATTGCTACATTAGCTGCTGCTTTAATTCCTTTTGTGATTTTGGCTGCAAACAGATTTAGGTCGTTGGTTGAAGGAAAATTAAAGTTAGCTTAGCATACGGCGCGGTACAGGTTCCAATTTGCCTTATCTAATTTAAATTTCGGAGAAGGTGGAAAGTTGTTTGGATTGGTTTGCAAATGAATATGTGTTACTATAGGATAGTGACCGCTTCCATATAGAGAGTTTTTTACGGACCACTTACAGAAAGGGAGCAACGATGCGGATGCTAAAGTAAGGTCAATAGCCGTGAAGGAGTTGTGGGTAGAATGGTGGGTAGCTGAGCCATCGTTGAGAATAGTCAATATTGATTTCGTAATTACCTCTTCTATTTGAAGCCCTCTTGAGTTATATGAAGTTGACCCCCACATTGGACTCAAGGCATTGAAATCACCAACATACAGGATTGGTTTCCTGGTAAGATATACTATTTGGAGTATTTCGTTGGCTGTCACGAGTTGGGATGGATATTGGGTTGTAGGATTTCGATACCTAAAGAGCATGTACTGCCATTTATTGGTATAGGCTTGTGAGGAATGTCTTTCCGGATGAGTATGCTAACACCTTGCTTAGAGTTGGCATTAGAGATTGAGTTGTAAAAATATGAAGTAAATTGCTTGGGGGAGGCAACATTCGTAAGATTGGCTTTTATATGCGTTTCCTGCAGGCAAATAATATCCGGGTTGGTAACGTTAATCAATAGTTGTAGTTCGTGATAATTGTTAAAGTAACCATTCATGTTCCATTGTACTAAAGTAATGGACATAAGCGGGAAAAGAAATTGGATATTAAAGGGTTGAGATCTGGATTAGACGATATTATGAGTCACTCATAGCATCGTCAGACAGGTCATTTTTATGTTTTTGGGTATTCGATTTATTTGTGTCGGGAGTTGAAATATTATGGTTAGAAGATGTTGTTGGGCTGTTTGCTTCATGTTCAGCATGAATTTGTTGTAATAGTGCAAAAGATGCAGGGGATAGGTTATATTTGTTTTGATCGTGTAGAGCGGTTCGGTTGGACTGATAAGAGCTTGTGTGGATAGGGGAATGGGGGAAGAAGGGAGAGGGAGGGGAAGGGGAAACGGAATGGGAGTTGTTTGGGATTTCATCGGAGGAGATGTTTTTGGTTTTGTCATTTGTTTTGTTTTGGTTTGCGTTTTCGCTGCGTTGATGTGATAATTTCGCTACCGAAGAGTAGGAAGCGGCATTACCCGAAGAATTTGACGTTGTCTTGAATATTGTTTTGGCCTCTCGCATCGTACATTTTTTTGTTGTTTTAATTTTTAGTATTTCCTTTTGTTCTTGGTACTTTGGGCATAGTCGGGAGGAGGCGGGGTGCTCACCACCGCAATTGGCGCAGCTAGTTTTCGTGCATTTACTTGGGGTATGTGGGGGAAGGGCACATTCGGAGCAGCGAAGAGAGTTTTTACAGAGCTTGGCTGTGTGGCCGAGCAATTGGCATGTCTTACAACGCATAGGGTTTGGTGTGTACTCACGAACTTTAACAGAGTGCCAGGAAATTTCGATTTTAGCTGGGAGGCTATAGAGTTCAAAGGTTAATATGATGACTCCACTCGGCTTGGAAACACCATCGTATGACTTCATAAATTTGTACACGTCCGTCACTTTTTGTGCTTTAAGTTCGTTGACAATTTCTTCATTTGGGATGTCGGAGAGATAGGGAGCATAAACCGTTCCTTTTACAAAATTGAGGGCCTCAAGGAGTTTATAAACTTTTCAACATCGGCTTGGGATCTTACTAGCATTAGTAAATTTCCGTCCCGGAGGTTCAAAATAGACACAATGTTTTTGGAGATCATTTTTAAGGCACGGTGGACGGCAAAGCATGAGAATTGGGAGATTGTCTTTTCGTTGTTGGTGGAGGCAATTATTATATACTTTGGATTGTCCGAAGAGGTCGCCCTTCCGGGAAAGCCATATCCAGTTTCTGGGGTTGTTTTCTTTTTTTCGATGGGGGGAAGAAGGCGAGCGGTGCGAACCGGTAATCGATAAGAGTAGAGACTGATCAAGAACCGCTGTTGGGAGATATGAGACGTCCGCTCGCAACGAGAGATAGTCGAAGACTGCAATCAAAAATAAAATTCAGAATATTTTCAGCATACATACCAAATCAGAATTTTACACAAGTAGAACTAGAAACAATGCTACCAAAAAATAACATCCCATCTCTGATAACAGGGGATTTCAACAGTTGGAATAAGCTGTGGGGATCACCTCAAGACAATAGACGAAGAAAAACTCTTGGTAACTTTATTATCAACACCAACTATATGATTCTTAACAAGGGCGAACCCACACACTTTTCGACGCATAATTCGTTTACACACATTGACATAGCCTTTTGTGCACCTGAACTCAAAATTCACTGTGCTGCAAAAATTAGCGATACACTACTGGGTAGTGACCACTTCTGTATCACCATTCAAATGTTTCCTGAACAAAATAAAAAACCACAAAAATACTCACCAAAATTTGTAACTAAACTCGAAAATTGGGACAAATTCGAGCAACTCACAGAAAACATATCCACTCAAATACCAGTAGCAACGAACACAAACAAAGAAGCAAGCAATTTAAACAAAATCATCCTTCAGTGTGCCTACAAAACAATTACCCAAACACAACCACCTAATCAACACTACAACGTACCTTGGTGTAACAAAAAACTTGAATCATTAAAAACAAGAAAGGAAGCTAACTTCGGCACGCCGAACTTTATATACCCTTGCAGATAGAACTTCCATGAATAGGAATCCATACAATATAAATTATATATATTTGTGTTAAAAAACAATGAAGTGATACCTGCTTTCATTTCATTCACCTATACATATTATATTTGGAGTTTTACAGTCACAGATTTGCATTTTTCTTTTACATCAAACGATCGTTTGTATGGCACCTATATGATATAGTCGTCCGATTTTCATGAAATTTGACACAAAATTTAAGACTAATATAAAATGGCTATACCTCAAATTTGATGAAAATCTGTTGAAAACCGAAAAGTTATAATTATAATAATTATAATTAATTGTATTAATTTCTCGATCGTTCCTATGGGAGCTATATGATATGGTAGTCCGATTTTCATAAAATTTTATGCAAAATTGAAGAGTATAGTAAAATAACTTTATCTCAAATTTGATCCAATTCTATTGAAAACTAAAAAAGTTAAATTTTTTTTTGTAAAAATTTTCCGATCATTCCTATGGCAGCTATATGATATAGACGTCCGACCCGGCCCGTTCCGAGATATATACGAGTGAGAGTATATAGAAGGCTAACTACAAAGTTTCATTCAGAGAGCTTCAAAACTGAGAGACTAGTTTGCGTAGAAACGGATAGACGGACAGACGGACATGGCTAGATCGACTTGGCTGTTGATCCTGATCAAGAATATATATACTTTATATAGTCGGAGGTGCCTCCTTCACTGCGTTGCAAACTTCTGACTGAAATTATAATACCCTGCAAGGGTATAAAAAGCAAAAATACAGCTTGGAGAAAATTCAACAGAAATATCAACAATGAAAACCTTATAAACTTTTAGCGTACAAACGCTCAATACAGAAGGGAAATCAGAACAAGCAAAAAAGAGAGCATCGCTAAACTTACATCCAGCATATGTCCAGACACTAAATGTCAAACTATATGGAACAAAATTCGACAATTTTGTGGCTTACATAAAGCAACAGCGATTCACTGCATTAAAGACCCTGACTCTTCTATCACAAACTCACATGAATAATCGACTTCTTTAACAACATCTTACGATCGCAAATACCACACATGTATAAAGTAAGCACTATTATTCCAATCCATACGCCCGGAAAAGACAAATCGCTCATCATCATACCGGCCCATATCACTCAATCCATGTATAGCGAAAATATTTGATAAAATTATATCAAAACGACTATGGTGGTTTGTTACATCAAACAAACTACTAAGTAGCCACCAAATTGGCTTTAGAAAGGGGAAATCTGCTACAGACTGTCTACTCTACTGTCCCTGATTAGCAGGGAAGAGACATTTGTAAATGATATCATTATCATCATTTCATCCTTGACCAACTTCGAGAATGGAGGTGTGGACAGGCAATTATAAGATATATTACAAACTTCATGACCAACCGCAAAATTCGAGTTCGAACGAATCATGCCCACTCAACACTACAAAACTTGCATAATGGTATTCCACAAGGATCACCGCTATCCGTAATTCTATTCCTAATAGCATTTAACAGCGTAGCGGATACAATTGAAAAACATAAGAACCTACAACATAAGAACTTACAGTCTATGCAGATGATTTTAATATAATTATAGACCAAAAAAAGAGTATAAATGAATGGTACAACCTAGATGCCTTGTTCACAGAGGTCAGAAATTGGTGTGCACGATCTGTAGCGTCATTATCCGTAAGCAAATGTAAGCATATACATATATGTAGGAAACTGAACTGCCAATCCAAAACAGAGACCAGCTCATACGAGATCTAAACATCAAAAGAGATGAAAGTATTGGGATTATCCATAAACTCAAAGTATAACTGGAGCTCTCATATAGCAAGAATACAAAACTCATTGTCCATGTCGTTAAACGTTATCAAGTGTCTGTCAGCTTCAGCTGTCACCCGTACACTCTAGTCCAAATTGTAAAAAGTCTATACATTGCAAAAATAGAATATGCTTTACCCATATACGGCAAAGCCCCAAAATCGGCATTGAGACCGATCAAAAAAGCTATAAACTCGGCACTACGTTCCGCTCTAGGAGCATTTCCCAAAACACCGACTTATAACTTGTACGTGGAGGCAAACGTCCTACCGCTAGAAGACAGGATTATAGCCTCAAAAGCCAATCTGTTTCACACATTATGCCATTCAAAGGATACCCCACTTGGTCCTATAATATAAAAATAACAAAGAAAAGCAACTCAAAATATAAAAATTTGCTTATTCAAGAAAGCATAAACATCTGCAGAAGCTTAGGCCTGGCAATTGATCTCATCAAAAAACTACCCAAATCCAAACCTCCATGGCACCTATAAGTATAAGCAATAGACACACAACTGAGCAAATACCCAAAGGGGGAAACTCCAAAGAAACTTTTCCTAAAAGATTTTCAGGAAATCAAACACAGCCTTAACAACTACTACTTCCTATACACAGATGGCTCGAAGTCTAATGAGATAATTGGATATGCGGTAACTACTGAATCCTCAGTAAGAAGTATGGGAGTTCTCCCTGAATACTCTTAAGTGTACGCAGCCGAAGCAACAGCCATTCTTAAAGTTATGGAAATAGGCCTGGAAACTAGAGGAAAAATATGTATCTGCACAGACTCACTTACGACTATTGAAGCCATAAAAAACATTGATAATACGGAGCACCTGACCTCCAAAATACGAGGATTGATTATCAATCACTTCCCAAAAATAAAAATCCTATGGTTACCAAGCCATATAGGTATCCCAGCGAAAGCAGCCACGAGCTCACCACTTCTCACCTCTCCAAACACACATCGACCAGACATCAACGGATTACTAAAAGCATCATCAAAAAGGACATCCCAGCTACTTCCCCTAACCTCCAACTGGTATCAAAATATATACAAAAAAAATCTTAATATTGCTAACTACACAAAAAACGCATACTAAACTGGACATACTAAATTAACCCACGCAAACAAGTTTGTACAGCCGCCGCCAAACCAATGCCAATTTTGCAATAGCACAGCCGCTACAATTGAGCACACATTAAACGAATGCCTAGTCTTCCACAACCTCCGAGTCCCAACCACCAACTTCCTCCCACTCCTCAGCAACCCAACACCCGACAACATTACAACAGTTCTTTCTTTCCTAAAAAAGGCCAATCTACTTTATAATTTATAAATGTACAGACATATATTACTTTATCCATTATCTATTTAGTAAATTGCAATTCAAGTACAAAATATTAAGATCGTGAATAATGTGATATTGTAAGCAGCCGAAAGCCTCAGCAGCTATGGCTGACACTCATCCTGTAGCTTAATTTGTAATTAAGTATACAGTATACAAATAAATAAATAAGTATGTATGGGTAAATGAAATGAAAGCAGGTATTACTTCATTGTTTTTTAACATAAATATATAAAATGTAAATTGTATGGAATCATAGTCTTCGAATTTCTATCTGTAAGGGCATATATACTTCGGCGTGCAGAAGTAAGCTTCCTTTATTGTTAATAATGAAATATATATACGAACAAAGCTTTAATTTGGTTATTATATTAATTATTTGATACTACAATTTATGTCACAGATGCAACGGTCAAAATTTTATTCAATAGGAAAACGTTTGAGTATTTAAAAATATTATTAATCGGGACTCTATGCACTTGTGGGTTTAAAGCGAACGCAGAGGGGAAACCAAACAGTTGGCGCGCGTTTCTTAGCCCACTTTTTCTCCCGCGCGCGCATTACAAAACAAATTTGGACTTCAGAAAATCATATAACTAAATTATATTTATACCCTTGCAGGGTATTATAATTTCAGTCAGAAGTTTGCAACGCAGTGAAGGAGGCACCTCCGACTATATAAAGTATATATATTCTTGATCAGGATCAACAGCCGAGTCGATCTAGCCATGTCCGTCTGTCCGTCTGTCCGTTTCTACGCAAACTAGTCTCTCAGTTTTGAAGCTATCTGAATGAAACTTTGTAGTTAGCCTTCTATATACTCTCACTCGTATATATATCGGAACAGGCCGGATCGGACGACTACATCCTATAGCTTTCATAGGAATGATCGGAAAATTTTTACAAAAAAAATTTTAACTTTTTCAGTTTTCGATAGAATTGGCTCAAATTCGAGATATAGCGATTTTACTATACTCTACAATTTTGTATAAAATTTTATAAAAATTGGACTACTATATCATATAGGTCCCATAGGAACGATCGAGAAATTAATACAATTAAATTAATAACTTTTTTAGTTTTCAGTTGATTTTCATCAAATTTGAGGTATGGCCATTTTATATACGTCTTAAATTTTGTGGCAAATTTCATGAAAATCGGACGACTATATCATATAGGTGCCATACAAACGATCGTTTGATGTAGAGGAAAAATGCAAATCTGTGACAGTAAAACTGCAAATATAATATGTATAGGTAAATGAAATGAAAGCAGGTATTACTTCATTGTTTTTTAACACAAATATATATAATTTATATTGTATGGATTCCTATTCCTAGAAGTTCTATCTGCAAGGGTATATAAACTTCGGCGTGCCGAAGTTAGCTTCCTTTCTTGTTTTAAATCAAATTCTAAAAAGTGGTAATTAACATAATATGTACATACAGAATATATAAATATGTATGAATGTTACATTTTTGAATTATTAAATTAGTATGCTAAATAGTGGGGGTGAATGTGTGAAGGAACGCCGCCGAGAAGCAGTTTATGAAGGAGCTTTTGAAGAAAAGAAGATCTGTGATACCCTCTAGATCTCAGTTTGCTTTTTTTAAGGGAAATGGTTTTTGGCTCTAAACTCGACCGTGGCTCTGAGCGCCGAGAACGGTTGTCCGAAGTTGGGACTCGGGCAACGGAATGTTGTCGCAAACCCAACAGTCGATAATAAAATGGTCTGTTTTCATTATTAAACACAATAGATAGTTTTAACGTCCATTATGTCGACTTTCCACTGTACTTCAGTGACGCGCATGAATGGATTAACGACGGGCGTTTTCGGTGCGCTTGTTATCTGTCGGTGTAAAACTGTGTTTCTGTGCGAAACAATTGAATTAAAGTGGACAAGTCGGTTGAGTAGTGCTCCGCGAATATAGTGCGTGTAAATTCGGTGGAAAAACATTCCTGTTTGGTAATTAATTGCAATTATTTTTTGCAAATTAAGTGCAAAACAGTAACACGTGTCGAAGTTAGGCTTTCGGGTCAGCTATTGAACAGCTCGTTTCCGTGGTTCGTGTCTCCGCTACGCCGGTTGTGTAAAGAACAGCAGTTGTGTGTCAACTAAAAAAAGCTTCCGCATCCTCTTCCGAAGTCGCTGCTGTTCCCGCCGCTGCCACCGGAGCTTTCCCCGGCGCTGACCCCGGCGTTCTGTGTCCAATAATACCGCGGAGAAGCCAAGAATTATTGTATACAACTTGGACACCCCTTTTGGCCCCGAGGTGCAGGCAAAAGGCGAACGTCTGCCGCCAGTGCGGGCAAACAGGGCACACTGCAGCGAAATGCCAGAACCCGGTGTACTGCCGGAACTGCCGGCATAGAGGGCAACCCTCGGGGCATCATATGCTCTCGAGTGCATGCCCTATATATGGCACAGTGCTAGCGAGGGTGCAAGCTAGACATTAATGTTAATGTTCGTTGAACCAAGAAAACTGCAGAAGGCGTATCTCGGCGTCGATGGGATGGATGTGCTGCCTGAAGGAACAAGGATGTTCACCGACCGGCGAGGGATGGCAGCTATCCTAGTGGATTAACACGATGCCATCTGCATGCCAGTGGAGACCCTCACCAATGAATTTGGCGTATGTCTGGTCGTTAAAGGGAGTTTTGGCTTAATCTTCCTTTGCTCAGCATACTGCCAGTTCGATGCACCTCTGGAACCGTACCTTAGGTACATGGATGCGGTCCGGCTGCTGGCCAGCAGAACCCCCGAAATCCTGGGCCTCGACGAGAATGCAGTTTCCCCCATGTGGTTTGGCAAACTCTCTCGACATGCCGAGGGGCAAGCTAACTACAGCCGGGGTGAGCTGCTGTCTGAGTGGATACTGGAGGCAAGAGCCGCTGCCCTAAACCAGCCAACCGAGGTGTACGCGTTCGACAACTACAGAGCTCGTAGTGATATCGACGTGACAATCGTCAATGAGGCAGCATCTATGTGGGCCACATACGAGTGGAGAGTGGGCGAGTGGGAGTTGAGTGAGCATAACATTATTACTGTTGCGGCCGAACCAACTACCACGAGCGCAGTTGAGAGCATAGCTCCTGTGCCGTCCTGGAACTTCTCCAATGCGAGTTGGCAATTGTTCGAAGAGGAGATGTTGAGACGAGCAGCCGATATTCCGGAAAACTTCTCCGAGTCGCCGTTGGACCAGCAAGTTTCAACCCTGCGCAGAATTGTACATGACGTGTGCGATGTTGCGCTGGGAAGTAAAGCGCCTGGATCGCCCAGCAGGAGAGCACGTTGGTGGACTGCCGACCCCTGCGCTGCACGGCGCGAAGTTCGCAGACTTCGACGGCGACTCCAGGATGCCCGGCTTCGTGATGCAGATGCCACTGCGGAGCTCTTGCTGGTCGAGCTGAGGCGTGCCTTGGCCGACTACAAGAAGCTCATCTGGAGGGCGAAAAAGGAGTATTAGAAACGCGTCGTGGGAAGTCACTCTGATGATCCATGGGGGCGCGTCTACAAGATTTGCCGAGGCCGCAGAAAGTGCACGGAGATTGGGTGCCTCCGTGTGAATGGCGAGCTGATCACCGATTGGGGTGATTGTGCACGAGTGCTCCTCTGCAACTTCTTCCCTGTTGCGGAGTCTGATGCGCCGATTGCCATCGCAGAGGAAGTCCCACCGGCCCTCGAGGCATTCGATGTTGATGCTTGTGTCGCCAGGTTGAAGAGCAGGCGCTCTCCCGGCTTAGACGGCATCAATGGCACAATCTGCAAGGCAGTCTGGCGCGCCATACCTCAGCACCTAGCATCGTTGTTTTCCCGATGCATCCGATCGGTGTACACGCATAGTGGCGCTGCTCAAGGGACCCGAGAAGGACAAGTGCGAGCCCTCCTCGTACAGGAGGATTTGCCTACTGCCAGTTTTTGGCACGGTGCTCGAGGCTATCATGGTGAATCGAGTGAGAGAAGTTCTTCCGGAAGGCTGCAGATGGCAGTTCGAATTTCGCCAAGGACGGTTTGTGGAGGATGCTTGGAGGCACGTAAAGAGCACTGTTGACGCCAGCCCGGCGCAATATGTGCTCGGGATCTTCGTGGACTTCAAAGGAGCATTTGACAACGTCGAGTGGAGCGCTGCACTGCGCCGACTAGCCGACTTGGCATGCCGGGAAATGAGCTTGTGGCAGAGCTTCTTTTCCGGCCGAAGAGCAGTGATCCGAAGCAGTTACGACACTGTGAATGTGCCCGTAACTAGAGGTTGCCCGCAGGGGTCAATCAGCGGCCCATTTATTTGGGATTTGCTGATGGATGTATTGCTTCAGCGCCTCGAGCCGTATTGCCCATTGAGTGCATACGCTGATGATCTGCTTCTTCTCGTCGAGGGAAATTCCCAAGCCGTGCTAGAGGAGAAAGGAGCTCAACTTATGTCCATCGTTGAAACGTGGGGAGCGGAAATTGGCGTTGCCGTTTCCACCAGCAAGACGGTAATAATGCTGCTTAAAGGTACCTTGAGACGTGCGCCCACGGTAAAGTTTGCTGGAGCAAACCTGCCGTACGTGCGTAGCTGTCGGTATCTTGGCATCACGGTCAGTGAAGGAATGAAATTCCTCACGCACATAGCTTCGCTACGTCAGCGAATGACCGGAGTCGTTGAAACATTGGCGCATGTGCTTCGAGTTGGCTGGGGTTTCAGTCCTCGAGCCAGGCGGACCATATATGCCGGACTCATGGCACCTTGTGTGCTATTTGGTGCCTTGGTATAGTATATCACCGCCGAGCAAGTAGCTGCGAATAGGTGACTAGCGTCCTGCCATAGGCTGATCCTGCTTGGATGCCTTTCGATATGCCGAACAGTGTCCTGGATCTCTCCCGCTTAACTTGGCTGCTAAGCAATTGACAGTCAAATACAAGCTGAAGCGTGGATTCCCGCTAGAGGAGAACCACTAGCTCTACGGTGAGGACCTGGAAGGTCTGAACTGGGAGCAGAGAAAGACGCGGTTTGAGGAGTGCATGCTCCTCAGTTGGCAGAGCAGATGGGATGACCACAGCGAAACAGGGCGGGTTACACACCGGTTCGTCCCAGATGTTACTTCCATCTATCGAGACCCAAGTTTTGGGTTCTCGATGATGGGGACTTTCCTGCTCACAGGGCATGGGTCGCTCAATGCATTTCTGCATGGGAGAGCCCTCAGCGACACCACTGCATGCGCATGTGGTGATCCATACGAGGACTGGATTCACATATTGTGTTCATGCCTCCTATATGCAGACTTGCGAGACCTCGATGGACTTGGAGTGCAGCGCGTTGGCGAAAACTGGATGTTTGAAGGAATCCTGGAGGATCGGGACAGGACCCAACGGCTAATGCAGTTTGCTGAGGAGGCGTTTCGCAGAAGGCGGGGGCCATTAGCCCAATGCGGCAATGGGAGGCCTATCCGGGTTTTGTCGGAACCAAAGGGGTGAGGCCCACCGAGCCTGTAATTTCGGTACCACGGGTTGAGCAGTTCCAAGACTGCTCATTGAGGTTAGCCCCCTTGTGGGAGTATCGTGGTGGCTGTGGTTATTCCAAAATCGCGGGAGATCCCTTGGGATCGACGTGGAGTTGCGTTCTCAACCTGGCGCTGTGACCAATAGATCAGCAGAGATTTAAGATAGGTCTCGACCCCTCACAAAGGGGGAGTGCACTTCCGGCTTGTGGCGCTCGATTTTGTACCGGGGTAGTTGCTATGTACATAGCTATAGCTTCTGTTCCGGGGCGGTTGGCTGGCGCTTAATCCAGACTGTTGCATTATGTGGTCAATTCTGGCCACATTGAAATGCTGTGGTTGTACTCCTTTCAATGCGGAACACGCCACTTAAAACAAGCACGGAGAGATCCGATTCTCGATGTACTTCAGTGACGCGCATGAATGGATTTACGACGGGCGTGTTTTCGGTGCGCTCGTTATCTGTCGGTGTAAATCTGTGTTTCTGTGCGAAACAATTGAATTAAAGTGGACAAGTCGGTTGAGTAGTGCTCCGCGAATATAGTGCGTGTAAATTCTTGTGGAAAAACATTCCTGCTTGGTAATTAATTGCAATTATTTTTTGCAAATTAAGTGCAAAACAGAAACATGTGTCGAAATTAGGCTTTCGGGTCAGCTGGTTTTCGTGGTTCGTGTCTCCGCTACGCCGCTTGTGTAAAGAACAGCAGCTGTGTGTCAACTAAAAAAAGCTTCCGCTGCCTCTTCCGAAGTCGCTGCCGGTGACAATGCCGACGTCGTTGTCCCCGGCGCTGCCCCGCATTCCCCGCCACTGCCACCACCGCGGCTCCTCCTGCTGCCATCGCCGTTGCTGCTACCGCTGCCGTCCGTGCTGGACAAGCTGCCATTATGACAGAACTGTCGAACACGCAGCGCTGGGTCCGTAGTACTTTTTGCATCCTTGGGGCCACCAATACGGAGGAGCTATCTCTAACCATCAGCAGCTATGACGAGCTCGTCACGGCGCTGATGCTGAGGTGCGAAGAATTGGAGACGCGGCTGACTATGCCGCCGCCCCCGTCGTTACCGGTTGCGGCCAGCTGTTTTCCGGTGCTGAATGTGGCCAAGAACGCCGCGGAGAAGCCAAAAAAATGTATACAACTTTTGGCCCCGAGGTGCAGGCAAAAGGCGAACGTCTGCCGCCAGTGCGGGCAAATAGGGCACACTGCAGCGAAATGCCAGAACCCGGTGTACTGCCGGAACTGCCGGCATAGAGGGCAACCCTCGGTGCATCACATGCTCTCGAGTGCATGCCCTATATATGGCACAGTGCTAGCGAGGGTGCAAGCTAGACATTAATGTTAATGTTCGTTGAACCAAGGGAACTGCAGGAGCCGTATCTAGGCGTCGATGGGATGGATGTGCTGCCTGAAGGAACAAGGATGTTCACCGACCGGCGAGGGATGGCAGCGATCCTAGTGGATTAACACGATGCCATCTGCATGCCAGTGGAGACCCTCACCAATGAATTTGGCGTATGTCTGGTCGTTAAAGGGAGTTTTGGCTTAATCTTCCTTTGCTCAGCATACTGCCAGTTCGATGCACCTCAGGAACCGTACCTTAGGTACATGGATGCGGTCCGGCTGCAGGCCAGCAGAAATGCCCCGAAATCCTGGGCCTCGACGCGAATGCAGTTTCCCCCATGTGGTTTGGCAAACTCTCTCGGCATGCCGAGGGGCAAGCTAACTACAGCCGGCGTGAGCTGGAGGCAAGAGCCGCCGCCCTAAACCAGTCAACCGAGGTGTACACGTTCGACAACTACAGAGCTCGTAGTAATATCGACGTTAAAATCGGCAATGAGGCAGCATCTATGTGGGCCACATACGACTGTAGAGTGGACGAGTGGGAGTTAAGTGAGCATAACATTATTACTGTTGCGGCCGAACCAACTACCACGAGCGCAGTTGAGAGCATAGCTGCTGTGCCGTCCTGGAACTTCTCCAATGCGAGTTGGCAATTGTTCGAAGAGGAGATGGTGAGACGAGCAGCCGATTTTCCGGAAAACTTATCCGAGTTGCCGTTGGACCACCAAGGTTCGACCCTGCGCATTATACTATGGAATCATAGTCATCGAAGTTCTATCTGCAAGGTTATATAAACTGCGGCGTGCCGAAGTAAGCTTCCTTTATTGTTAATAATGAAATATATATACAAATATATATACGAACAAAGCTTTAATTTGGTTGTTATATCAATTATTTGATACTACAATTTATGTCACAGATGCAACGGTCAAAATTTTATTCAATAGAAAAACGGTTGAGTATTTAAAAATATTATTAATCGGGACTCTATGCACTTGTGGGTTTAAAGCGAACGCAGAGGGGAAACCAAACAGTTGGCGCGCGTTTCTTAGCCCGCTTTTTCACCCGCGCGCGCAGTACAAAACAAATTTGGACTTCAAAAAATCATATAACTAAATTATATTTTTAAATCAAATTCTAAAAAGTGGTAATTAACATAATATGTACTTACAGAATATATAAATATGTATGAATATTACATTTTTGAATTATTAAATTAGTATGCTAAATAGTGGTGGTGAATGTGGGAAGGAACGCCGCCGAGAAGCGGTTTATGAAGGATCTTTTGAAGAAAAGAAGATCTGTGATACCCTCTAGATCTCAGTTTGCTTTTTTTAAGGGAAATGGTTTTTGGCTCTGAACTCGACCGTGGCTCTGAGCGCCCAAAAGAACGGTTGTCCGAAGTTGGGACTCGGGCAACGTAATGTTGTCGCAAACCCAACAGTCGATAATAAAATGGTCTGGTTTCATTATTAAACACAATAGATAGTTTTAACGTCCGTTATGTAGACCTCCCACTGTACTTCATTGACGCGCATGAATGGATTAACGACGGGCGTGTTTTCGGTGCGCTCGTTATCTGTCGGTGTAAAACTGTGTTTCTGTGCGAAACAATTAAATTAAAGTGGACAAGTCGGATGAGTAGTGCGCCGCGAATATAGTGCGTGTAAAATCGTGTGGAAAAACATTCCTGCTTGGTAATTAATTGCAAATTAAGTGCAAAACAAAAAACACGTGTCGCTTTCGGGTTAGCTTTTGAAAAGCTGTTGCCGTGTTACGTGCCTCTGCTAAGTAGGCCGTGTAAAAAAAAAAAAAAAAAAAAAATGGTTGTGTGTTGGGTAAAAAGCTTCCGCAGTTACCATCGTCCCCAACAGTTGGAGCTGCTGGAGTTCATGGAGAGCGACAGCACCACGAGTGCCATGAGCGTTGGCAGCGCCTCTGGCAGGGCTGTTAAGGGGAGGCGCAGAGGCCGCCCTGCCTCTAAGAGCTCGGCGCCGACGCAAGCCAAGTTGATTGCCTTGGCTGCCAAGGGCGTGCCTGAGCCCGTTGGCACCGTAGAGGAGCCTTTTTCCTCCTTGGAGGAGCCAAGGGCGTCGACGTCCTCTGCCTACGTCGCTGCCGGTGACAATACCGTTTTTCCGCAGCAGCTGCAGACTGCACCCGTCGCTGCCCCGCGTGCCACTAAGGTGCGCGAGACGTGGTCAGCGGTCGTGAAGTGCGACGACCCAGCGCTATCCGGGAAAGCGATAGCTGAGAAGGTGAGGACCATGGTGGCACCTTCCCTTGGAGTCAGGGTGCATGAAGTGCGAGAGCTCCGACGCGGCGGTGGTGCGATTATCCGCACACCCTCGGTCGGAGAGCTGCAGAAAGTCGTGCACTCCAAGAAGTTCGCCGAAGTGGGGCTAAATGCGGCCAAGAACGCCGCGGAGAAGCCTAGAGTCATTGTATACGATGTGGACACCGCTATTGGCCCCGAGGAGTTCATGAAGGAGCTCCTGGACAACAGTTTTGATAACGAGATGTCTCCGGCAGAATTTAAAAAGGCTGTCCACCTGGTGAATAAGCCCTGGTCTGTGACCGATGGTGCCACCATTAACGTGACACTGGAGGTGAACGACAGGGCCATGGCGAAGCTCGATGTAGGCAGGGTCTACATCAAGTGGTTTTCCTTTAGATGCCGGTCACAGGTCCGCACCTACGCCTGCCATAGGTGCGTCGGATTCGACCACAAGATCGGAGAGTGCAGGAAAAAGGAGAATGTCTGCCGCCAGTGTGGACAAATGGGGCACACTGCGGCGAAATCCCTCGGGCATCACATGCTCTCGAGTGCATGCCCCATATATGGCGCAGTGCTAGCGAGGGTGCAAGCTTGACATTAATGTTTAGCTTCATCCAACCGAACTGTGGCCGAGGCCGAGCTGTGACCACCGAGCTCGGAGTTCGATTAAGGAGTTCGGGTTCAATGTTCGCGCTGCTGCAGGAGCCGTATCTCGGCGTCGATGAGATGGATGTTCTGCCTGAAGGAGCAAGGATGTTCACCGACCGGCCAGGGGAGGCAGCCATCCTAGTGGATCAACGCGATGCCATCTGCATGCCAGTGGAGGCCCTCACCAATGAATTTGGCGTATTTTTGGGAGCCCTATCCGGGTTTTGTCGGAACCAAAGGGGTGAGGCCCACCGAGCCTGTAATTTCGGTACCACGGGTTGAGCAGTTCCAAGACTGCTCATTGAGGTTAGCCCCCTTGTGGGAGTATCGTGGTGGCTGTGGTTATTGCAAAATCGCGGGAGATCCCTTGGGATCGACGTGGAGTTGCGTTCTCAACCTGGCGCTGTGACCATTAGATCAGCAGAGATTTAAGATAGGTCTCGACCCCTCACAAAGGGGGAGTGCACTTCCGGCTTGCGTGCGCTCGATTTTTTACCGGGGTAGTTGCTATGTACATAGCTATAGCTTCTGGTCCGGGGCGGTTGGCTGGCGCTTAATCCAGACTGTTGCATTATGTGGTCAATTCTGGCCACATTGAAATGCTGTGGTTATACTCCTTTCAATGCGAAACACGCCACTTAAAACAAGCACGGAGAGATCCGATTCTCGATGTACTTCAGTGACGCGCATGAATGGATTAACGACGGGCGTGTTTTCGGTGCGCTCGTTATCTGTCGGTGTAAATCTGTGTTTCTGTGCGAAACAATTGAATTAAAGTGGACAAGTCGGATGAGTAGTGCTCCGCGAATATAGTGCGTGTAAATTCGTGTGGAAAAACATTCCTGTTCGGTAATTAATTGCAATTATTTTTTGCAAATTAAGTGCAAAACAGAAACATGTGTCGAAATTAGGCTTTTGGGTCAGCTGGTTTTCGTGGTTCGTGTCTCCGCTACGCCGCTTGTGTAAAGAACAGCAGCTGTGTGTCAACTAAAAAAAGCTTCCGCTGCCTCTTCCGAAGTCGCTGCCGGTGACAATGCCGACGTCGTTGTCCCCGGCGCTGCCACGCATTCCCCGCCACTGCCACCACCGCGGCTCCTCCTGCTGCCATCGCCGTTGCTGCTACCGCTGCCGTCCGTGCTGGACAAGCTGCCATTATGACAGAACTGTCGAACACGCAGCGCTGGGTCCGTAGTACTTTTTGCATCCTTGGGGCCACCAATACGGAGGAGTTATCTCTAGCCATCAGCCGCTATGACGAGCTCGTCACGGCGCTGATGCTGAGGTGCGAAGAATTGGAGACGCGGCTGACTATGCCGCCGCCCCCGTCGTTGCCGGTTGCGCCCAGTTGTTTTCCGGTGCTGAATGTGGCCAAGAACGCCGCGGAGAAGCCAAAAAAATGTATACAACTTTTGGCCCCGAGGTGCAGGCAAAAGGCGAACGTCTGCCGCCAGTGCGGGCAAATAGGGCACACTGCAGCGAAATGCCAGAACCCGGTGTACTGCCGGAACTGCCGGCATAGAGGGCAACCCTCGGGGCATCACATGCTCTCGAGTGCATGCCCTATATATGGCACAGTGCTAGCGAGGGTGCAAGCTAAACATTAATGTTAATGTTCGTTGAACCAAGGGAACTGCAGGAGCCGTATCTCGGCGTCGATGGGATGGATGTGCTGCCTGAAGGAACAAGGATGTTCACCGACTGGCGAGGGATGGCAGCTATCCTAGTGGATTAACACGATGCCATCTGCATGCCAGTGGAGACCCTCACCAATGAATTTGGCGTATGTCTGGTCGTTAAAGGGAGTTTTGGCTTAATCTTCCTTTGCTCAGCATACTGCCAGTTCGATGCACCTTAGGAACCGTACCTTAGGTACATGGATGCGGTCCGGCTGCTGGCCAGCAGAAATGCCCCGAAATCCTGGGCCTCGACGCGAATGCAGTTTCCCCCATGTGGTTTGGCAAACTCTCTCGGCATGCCGAGGGGCAACCTAACTACAGCCGGGGTGAGCTGGAGGCAAGAGCCGCCGCCCTAAACCAGTCAACCAAGGTGTACACGTTCGACAACTACAGAGCTCGTAGTAATATCGACGTTAAAATCGGCAATGAGGCAGCATCTATGTGGGCCACATACGAGTGTAGAATGGACGAGTGGGAGTTAAGTGAGCATAACATTATTACTGTTGCGGCCGAACCAACTACCACGAGCGCAGTTGAGAGCATAGCTGCTGTGCCGTCCTGGAACTTCTCCAATGCGAGTTGGCAATTGTTCGAAGACGAGATGGTGAGACGAGCAGCCGATTTTCCGGAAAACTTATCCGAGTTGCCGTTGGACCACCAAGGTTCGACCCTGCGCATTATACTATGGAATCATAGTCATCGAAGTTCTATCTGCAAGGTTATATAAACTGCGGCGTACCGAAGTAAGCTTCCTTTATTGTTAATAATGAAATATATATACAAATATATATACGAACAAAGCTTTAATTTGGTTGTTATATCAATTATTTGATACTACAATTTATGTCACAGATGCAACGGTCAAAATTTTATTCAATAGAAAAACGGTTGAGTATTTAAAAATATTATTAATCGGGACTCTATGCACTTGTGGGTTTAAAGCGAACGCAGAGGGGAAACCAAACAGTTGGCGCGCGTTTCTTAGCCCGCTTTTTCACCCGCGCGCGCAGTACAAAACAAATTTGGACTTCAAAAAATCATATAACTAAATTATATTTTTAAATCAAATTCTAAAAAGTGGTAATTAACATAATATGTACTTACAGAATATATAAATATGTATGAATATTACATTTTTGAATTATTAAATTAGTATGCTAAATAGTGGGGGTGAATGTGGGAAGGAACGCCGCCGAGCGGTTTATGAAAGATCTTTTGAAGAAAAGAAGATCTGTGATACCCTCTAGATCTCCGTTTGCTTTTTTTAAGGGAAATGGTTTTTGGCTCTGAACTCGACCGTGGCTCTGAGCGCCCAAAAGAACGGTTGTCCGAGGTTGGGACTCGGGCAACGTAATGTTGTCGCAAACCCAACAGTCGATAATAAAATGGTCTGGTTTCATTATTAAACACAATAAATAGTTTTAACGTCCGTTATGTAGACCTCCCATTGTACTTCAGTGACGCGCATGAATGGATTAACAACGGGCGTGTTTTCGGTGCGCTCGTTATCTGTCGGTGTAAAACTGTGTTTCTGTGCGAAACAATTAAATTAAAGTGGACAAGTCGGATGAGTAGTGCGCCGCGAATATAGTGCGTGTAAAATCGTGTGGAAAAACATTCCTGCTTGGTAATTAATTGCAAATTAAGTGCAAAACAAAAAACACGTGTCGCTTTCGGGTTAGCTTTTGAAAAGCTGTTGCCGTGTTACGTGCCTCTGCTAAGTAGGCCGTGTAAAAAAAAAAAAAAAATGGTTGTTTGTTGGGTAAAAAGCTTCCGCAGTTACCATCGTCCCCAACAGTTGGAGCTGCTGGAGTTCATGGAGAGCGACAGCACCACGAGTGCCATGAGCGTTGGCAGCGCCTCTGGGAAGGCTGTTAAGGGGAGGCGCAGAGGCCGGCCTGCCTCTAAGAGCTCGGCTCCGACCCAAGCGAAGTTGCTAACCTTGGCTGCCAAAGGCGTGCCTGAGCCCATTGGCACCAAAGAGCAGCCATTTTCCTCCTTGGAGGAGCCAAGGGCGTCGACGTCCTCTGCCTACGTCGCTGCCGGTGACAATACCGTTTTTCCGCAGCAGCTGCAGACTGCACCCGTCGCTGCCCCGCGTGCCACTAAGGTGCGCGAGACGTGGTCAGCGGTCGTGAAGTGCGACGACCCAGCGCTATCCGGGAAAGCGATAGCTGAGAAGGTGAGGACCATGGTGGCACCCTCCCTTGGAGTCAGGGTGCATGAAGTGCGAGAGCTCCGACGCGGCGGTGGTGCGATTATCCGCACACCCTCGGTCGGAGAGCTGCAGAAAGTCGTGCACTCCAAGAAGTTCGCCGAAGTGGGGCTAAATGCGGCCAAGAACGACGCGGAGAAGCCTAGAGTCATTGTATACGATGTGGACACCGCTATTGGCCCCGAGGAGTTCATGAAGGAGCTCCTGGACAACAGTTTTGATAACGAGATGTCTCCGGCAGAATTTAAAAAGGCTGTCCACCTGGTGAATAAGCCCTGGTCTGTGACCGATGGTGCCACCATTAACGTGACACTGGAGGTGAACGACAGGGCCATGGCGAAGCTCGATGTAGGCAGGGTCTACATCAAGTGGTTTTCCTTTAAATGCCGGTCACAGGTCCGCACCTACGCCTGCCATAGGTGCGTCGGATTCGACCACAAGATCGGAGAGTGCAGGAAAAAGGAGAATGTCTGCCGCCAGTGTGGACAAATGGGGCACACTGCGGCGAAATCCCTCGGGCATCACATGCTCTCGAGTGCATGCCCCATATATGGCGCAGTGCTAGCGAGGGTGCAAGCTTGACATTAATGTTTAGCTTCATCCACCGAGCTCGGAGTTCGATTAAGGAGTTCGGGTTCGATGTTCGCGCTGCTGCAGGAGCCGTATCTCGGCGTCGATGAGATGGATGTTCTGCCTGAAGGAGCAAGGATGTTCACCGACCGGCGAGGGAAGGCAGCCATCCTAGTGGATCAACGCGATGCCATCTGCATGCCAGTGGAGGCCCTCACCAATGAATTTGGCGTATTTTTGGGAGTCCTATCCGGGTTTTGTCGGAACCAAAGGGGTGAGGCCCACCGAGCCTGTAATTTCGGTACCACGGGTTGAGCAGTTCCAAGACTGCTCATTGAGGTTAGCCCCCTTGTGGGAGTATCGTGGTGGCTGTGGTTATTCCAAAATCGCGGGAGATCCCTTGGGATCGACGTGGAGTTGCGTTCTCAACCTGGCGCTGTGACCATTAGATCAGCAGAGATTTAAGATAGGTCTCGACCCCTCACAAAGGGGGAGTGCACTTCCGGCTTGCGTGCGCTCGATTTTTTACCGGGGTAGTTGCTATGTACATAGCTATAGCTTCTGGTCCGGGGCGGTTGGCTGGCGCTTAATCCAGACTGTTGCATTATGTGGTCAATTCTGGCCACATTGAAATGCTGTGGTTATACTCCTTTCAATGCGAAACACGCCACTTAAAACAAGCACGGAGAGATCCGATTCTCGATGTACTTCAGTGACGCGCATGAATGGATTAACGACGGGCGTGTTTTCGGTGCGCTCGTTATCTGTCGGTGTAAATCTGTGTTTCTGTGCGAAACAATTGAATTAAAGTGGACAAGTCGGTTGAGTAGTGCTCCGCGAATATAGTGCTTGTAAATTCGTGTGGAAAAACATTCCTGTTTGGTAATTAATTGCAATTATTTTTTGCAAATTAAGTGCAAAACAGAAACATGTGTCGAAATTAGGCTTTCGGGTCAGCTGGTTTTCGTGGTTCGTGTCTCCGCTACGCCGCTTGTGTAAAGAACAGCAGCTGTGTGTCAACTAAAAAAAGCTTCCGCTGCCTCTTCCGAAGTCGCTGCCGGTGACAATGCCGACGTCGTTGTCCCCGGCGCTGCCCCGCATTCCCCGCCACTGCCACCACTGCTGCACCTCCTGCGCTGATGCTGAGGTGCGAAGAATTGGAGACGCGGCTGACTATGCCGCCGCCCCCGTCGTTGCCGGTTGCGGCCAGCTGTTTTCCGGTGCTGAATGTGGCCAAGAACGCCGCGGAGAAGCCAAAAAAATGTATACAACTTTTGGCCCCGAGATGCAGGCAAAAGGCGAACGTCTGCCGCCAGTGCGGGCAAATAGGGCACACTGCAGCGAAATGCCAGAACCCGGTGTACTGCCGGAACTGCCGGCATAGAGGGCAACCCTCGGGGCATCACATGCTCTCGAGTGCATGCCCTATATATGGCACAGTGCTAGCGAGGGTGCAAGCTAGACATTAATGTTAATGTTCGTTGAACCAACGGAACTGCAGGAGCCGTATCTCGGCGTCGATGGGATGGATGTTCTGCCTGAAGGAGCAAGGATGTTCACCGACCGGCGAGGGATGGCAGCCATCCTAGTGGATCAACGCGATGCCATCTGTATGCCAGTGGAGGCCCTCACCAATGAATTTGGCGTATGTCTGGTCGTTAAAGGGAGTTTTGGCTTAATCTTCCTTTGCTCAGCATACTGCCAGTTCGATGCACCTCTGGAACCGTACCTTAGGTACATGGATGCGGTCCTGCTGCTGGCCAGCAGATCCCCCGAAATCCTGGGCCTTGACGTGAATGCAGTATCCCCATGTGGTTTAGCAAACTCTTTCGGCATGCCGAGGGGCAAGTTAACTACAGCCGGGGTGAGCTGGAGACAAGAGCCGCCGCACAATGGTCAATTTGAGGACAAAATTCAAAAAATAAAAATGTGAATTTGAAAGTTTTTTAAACACGATTGTCACGTAAATTAAGTAATCTATGCTGTCCAATATGTAATATTACATTATTTTAGTGATACATACATATATAAGGGCTGAAAGTCTTTAAAGTGTTTTGTAGTGAAATTTTATACTTTCAGATTATTGCAATATACAAAAAATGAGTTACAAATGATATGCACATTATAATGCATATCATTTGTAACTCATTTTTTGTATATTGCCCAGACTCTTTTATATACTAAGGCCATAATTCACCAAAAATATCCAAATTCAGTTTAGAGGCTGTTGCAATATACTCATCAAATGCTTAACAACTTTTTGTACTAGAACTTGTAGAGCTATAAAATTACCTACATGTACTGTTTTTAAAAAGTTTAGCTTCGTATATTTGCAATTTCAGATTATATTTGATATAATGTCAGACGACTTTGGAAAATTTTTTAATTTTTATTTCCATTACTCCATATTCATGTATTCAATTTTTTTCTCAAATTTTTTCGATTTGGTCAGTAGTTTCGACGCCATAAGCCGACAAAAAATTTTATTTTTCGCTCGGAGTACAGAAAACAAATCAAAAAAATTAAAAAAGGAAATAAAAAATTTTTTTTTGAAATCTGACTTCAGAATCATAATCAGCGATCCCAAACGCGCCCATGTATCAAATTTCACGTAAGTCCAATCACTTTTTCAAAAAATTGCCCGCCATATTGGATCCGCCATTTTGAATTTTTGAAATCCGACTTCAGATTCGTGATCAGAGACCCAAAGAACCCCCAAGTGACAAGTTTTGTGTCAATGCATTGAGACTTGGGGAAGTTATTTAATTTTTTCCGCACTTCAGTACAAGTTAAACCACTGTGCCGCCCTAAACCAGTCAACCGAGGTGTACACGTTCGACAACTACAGAGCTCGTAGTGATATCGACGTGACAATCGTCAATGAGGCAGCATCTATGTGGGCCACATACGAGTGGAGAGTAAACGAGTGGGAATTGAGTGACCATAACATTATTACTGTTGTGGCCGAACCAACTACCACGAGCGTAGTTGACAGCTTTGCTCCTGTGCTGTCCTCAGACTTCGACGCCGACTCTTGGGATCTTCGTGGACTTCAAAGGAGCATTTGACAACGTCGAGTGGAGCGCTGCACTGCGCCGACTAGCCGACTTGGGATGCCGGAAAATGAGCTTGCGGCAGAGCTTCTTTTCCAGCCGAAGAGCAGTGATCCGAAGCAGTTACGGCACTGTGAATGTGCCCGTAACTAAAGGTTGCCCTCAGGGGTCAATCAGCGGCTCATCCATTTTTGCTGCTGGATGTACTGCTTCAGCGCGTCGAGCCGTATCACAGTGGATCCAATCTAAAATGTAGCAGAATAAAAGTATATTTTTTTTAAATATAAATACTGCGTTTAGTTTTGATTTTATTTAACTGGTAACACTCTGCAAAGCTCAAAAAAGCTTTTGAATGAGCTTTTCAGCGCATCTCTGATCGGCTGCGAGCTTTGAAACTTAACTTATTTGCGGCACGTGTCTACACAAAGATTTGAGGTTATTTGTGATTCGTTTTAAATTATCAAAACAAGTGATATATTTGAGTATATTGATATACATAACTTTTGTTTCCCTTAAAATAAGGTATGTACTAAACACAAATTGTATGTTCGTGGCCCGTCTGTTCATGTGTAGCTTAAAAATGTGTTATTTGTAAGTTGACTTAGCAAGAATGGTTTTTAAGCGTTTTACTGTCTTCATTGGACTGTAATTAACGTTATTCAATCGTATTCAAGCTTATTTTAGTATTTATGTAAAGTGTGAGTTCTTGTGATGTGCAAATGTCCAAAATGATAACCAACTACGTCCAACTCTTAAGCTTATTGCACTTTTTAGGTGAAATGTCAGTCCCGAAGCGCGTTCTGTTTTGCAGGTGGCTTAGCGAAAATGTCGCATCAAGGAAATTGTTGGTGCTAAATGAATATGTATTTGGCACAATTTTGAAGAACATAAACATATCTGACAACGATATTAAAGATTTTAATAAAAAATTGGCTAATTTTGTAAGCAGGCTTGCAGTGAAATGGAAGGATTGCCATTACAAGACTAAGTTTTTTGAGAAAAAAATCAGAAATGGCTTGATATGCCGCTCATTTTATATAATTTCACGTCAACATCAGAAATTGGTAGGCCTAAAAAGGATTTTGGTGATTTGTGCCCTAAGGCGCAGATCAAACAAGTGTCAACTCTTATGAAACAAGCAACTTGTGAACAATTGATGGTGGCTACAAGGTCCAGTTTGTATAAATCTGGAATGCGAACGGCTTCAAAAATCAGCGAATTGTATCCATTGTTTTATATGCAATCATCTGTCCATAAGATTTTAATTCATGGTGCAAACATCATAAAGCATGAGGGTCTTCCTATTGACATGATGTCTGAAGAAGCCCTGGAAGCCAGGAATATACGGGATAATCATTCTGGAAAGAATAATAGATCTAATACAATGGAAGATGTTATGCACGCATTACTCGTGTCTTCTGAACCACTAATAACATCATTATCTAAAATGTCAACCAATTCTGTTAAATCTATTAAATTTGATAAAGTTGTTGCTGGTCTTCTAATAATTTTCCCACATTTAAATAATGATTCTGAATCTTCAGATTCCGAATAATAGTAGAGAATAATATATAGAAAACAAACCCATTAGTTAAAATGTAAATTAAAAAATAAAACACTTAAAAATTAAAAAAAAAAATGTGAACATTTATATTGTTGAATATGGTTTTTTAAACATTTGTATGGGAGTTATGAGAAATACCTAACGTAGGACATTTGAAATTTGGAGAATATACGTAAAATGAATTAGAAACTGTAAATACAAAGTTTCATTAAAATATATAGCAGAGCTTTGAACCCACTGTGCGTATTGCCTATTGAGTGCATACACGGATGATCTGCTTCTTCTGGTCGAGGGAAAATCCCGAGCCGTGCTAGAGGAGAAAGGAGCGCAACTTATATCCATCGTTGAAACGTGGGGAGTGGAAATTGGCGTTGCCGTTTCCACCAGCGAGACGGTAATAATACTGCTTAAAGGTACCTTGAGACGTGCGCCCACGGTAAAGTTTGCTGGAGCAAACCTGCCTGTGCGTAGCTGGGCATCACGGTCAGTGAAGGAATAAAATTCCTCACGCACATTGCTTCGCTACGTCAGCGAATGACCGGAGTCGGACCATATATGCCGAGCCCATGGCACCCTGCGTGCTATTTGGTGCCTCGGTTTGGTATGTCACCGCCGAGCAAGTAGCTGCCAAGAGGCGACTAACGTCCTGCCATAGGCTAATCCAGCTTGGATGCCTTTCGATATGCCGAACAGTGTTCACTGTTCAGGTTCTGCAGGTTCTTGCTGGAGCTCCCCCGCTTGACTTGGCTGCTAAGCAATTAGCAGTCAAATAAAAGTTGAAGCGTGGTGAAGTTAGTAGAGTCTTTGTTAAGTTTGGCTTAGTATTTGTTCAATTCTTTATTGGTTATTGGAACAGCAATGGTGCCGCTCCAACGATCGAATAATCTCTCTTTTTATACCCTTGCAGGGTATTATAATTTCAGTCAGAAGTTTGCAACGCAGTGAAGGAGGCACCTCCGACTATATAAAGTATATATATTCTTGATCAGGATCAACAGCCGAGTCGATCTAGACATGTCCGTCTGTCCATATGTCCTTCTGTCCGTCTGTCCGTTTCTACGCAAACTAGTCTCTCAGTTTTGAAGCTATCGGAATGAAACTTTGCAGTCAGTCTTCTATATACTCTCACTAGTATATATGTCGGAACGAGCCGGTTCGGTCGACTATATCATATAGCTGCCATAGGAATAATCGGAAAATTTTTACAAAAAAAATTATAACGTTTTTAGTTTTCAACAGAATTTGATCAAATTTGAGATATAGTCATTTCATATTATTCTACAAATGTATGTAAAATTTTATGAAAATTGGACTACTATATCATATAGGTCCCATAGGAACAATCGATAAATTAATTGAATTAAAAAGTATAACATTTTCAGTTTTCAACTGATTTTCATCAAATTTAAGATATAGCCATTTTATATTATTTTACAATTTTCCGTAAAATTTTGTATTAGTCTTAAATTTTGTGTCAAATTTCATGAAAATCGGACGACTATATCATATAGGTGCCATACAAACGATCGTTTGATATAGAGGAAAAATGCAAATCTGTGAATGTAAAACTGCAAATATAATATGTATAGGTGAATGAAATGAAAGCAGGTATTACTTCATTGTTTTTTAAGACAAATATATATAATTTATATTGTCTGGATTCCTATTCATAGAAGTTCTATCTGCAAGGGTATATAAACTTCGGCATGCCGAAGTAAGTTTCCTTTCTTATTTCTTCTAATTTGGCCTGCGCACTCCTCATTAGCTCAATGTTTAACTGCAAGTAAAAACACGAAAAAAAAGAAATGGAAAAAAGGCCCGTGCCTCCAACAATAAAAACGAACAACGATCCGGAACAACGGTTCCTCAAGTCGGTTTTTCTCTTATTGTTCATTTCGTTGTACAAAGTCCCGTTTGGCTAACTTGTGTCCGAGTGTTCTGCTTCCATTGGAAACAGGGTATGAAGGATATATCCGACTATGCAAAAAGTTATTTAAAATGTTATTGCAACTCAAACAATTTTGTTCGATATGCAACTATTTTTTCATTCATGTTTTATATTTAAAAATATTTATTTCTAATACCATCATTATAATTGTTAATGATAATAAATTATATATGGCTATTGATGGCACGCGGTACTGCAGGGTATATATATGTGTACATATATTTACATATGCTTGGACCAGCGGATCACAGTGAGGCGAGGTAGATACCGATATTGGCAAGCGCTTAAGCACTTAGAAAAGGAGAATATTCACTGTGGCTGGGCATATGTAGGTATGCACTTGGATACAAACGAGGTGGGTTCAAAAAGTAAGGTGACTTTTCAAATTTCTCGGGCAACATATTTTTGATTATCGATTGTTTTGTTTTGTTATGTTGGTACACTCTTCCCTAACATCTGTACCAAGTTTCAAGTGAATACCGTTTTTTGTTTGGTTGTGAGAGGCGTAAAGGTTACAAGTTGTTTTGCGTGCTCGGCGATTTTTTTGCTATCGAAAAATATGGATCAAAGGGTTCTTCCATGGCGACCACGGACGAATGGACTTTGGAAGGCGAGTCGTACTTATCTTTGAAAAAATCCGCAATGGGGTACTGCTGGGATCAGGATAGATCCGGCGATCAAAGGACCATGAACAGAAGTGGGCGGATGATGTCCAAAAAATTAGTAGCCGTGTTCTGTTGGTGTTCTGCCAGAGTAGAAAAAAACGTAGTTGGGCTTCGGTTTCCACTTGGTGGTGGTTTTTATTAAGCACTTCGTTTTACACCAAAACTAAAACCTCGCTCAAGGGCTGCTGGGACCGCGGAGTCGCCTTCGGCTAGGAGACGAGAGGGAGCGAGCGACGACCGGGAGCAGCGAGAGCGAAAGCTCGTGCTCCGCCACTGCTGCTCCAAATTAAGCGCCCTCGTGGCGCGAACAAATAGTATACATAACATAGAAACCATATAAAATATAGATGACTATGCTAAGGAGAGTAAATATAGATTAGAGGTAGCATATAAAAGAGCTAGAGTTATCCTAGAAGAAAATAAGAATATAAATATAATACTATATGATAGTAAGAAATATAGATATATCAGTAGGAGATAAAGTTGTACTAAAAAACGAGACAGGTTATAAGTTAGATCCTAAATACACAGGTCCGTATAAAGTAACGTAAATAGGAGATAGTGATAACATCGTAATAACAAATATGTAAAAAAAAATAAGAAGCAAACAGTTCATATGGATAGATTAAAAATCTTTATTTCATAGATTGTACTTAGTATGGCCATGTATTGATACACATATTTTTAAAGTAATTTCATTTTCTTTGTTTCTATGAATAAAATAAAATAAAAAAAAAAAAAAATAAATAAATAAAAGTACAAACAAAAAATTTATTAATTAGAAATTATTATTATTAAAATAACTTCATATTATTAGGGAGATGTACTTAAAGGGTACGCACTGTAACACTTTGTTGCAGTGTTTACATAATTCAAGGTCCCGGTCATAAACCCTAAGTGGCCGAAATATGAACCGATCGCTATGGCTCAGCCCGCACACAGAAAGTGCTAGCGTCGGCATAATTGTAACACGAAAGGACTACATGTACATACATATACATAAGTACATACAAACATACATAAGTATATACGTACAAAGGCGTCTCTCTGCCGCCGCCTGCGGGCAGCGCAGCAACGAGACTTAGCCTTAATTAGACTTAACAGAATAATGTAACAAGAAAGGAAGCTAAGTTCGGCACGCCGAAGTTTATATACCCTTGCAGATAGAACTTCGATGACTAGGAATCCATACAATATAAAATATATATATTAATGTTAAAAAAAATGAAGTAATACCTGCTTTCATTTCATTCAACTATACATATTATATTTTCAGCTTTACATTAACAGATTTGCATTTTTGCTTTACATCTTACGATCGTTTATATGGCAACTATGTGATATAGTCGTCCGATTTTCATAAAATTTTACGGAAAATTGTAAAATAATATAAAATGGCTATATCTTAAATTTGATGAAAATCAGTTGAAAACTGAAAATGTTATACTTTTTAATTCAATTAATTTATCGATTGTTCCTATGGGACCTATATGATATAGTAGTCCAATTTTCATAAAATTTTACATACATTTGTAGAATAATATGAAATGACTATATCTCAAATTTGATCAAATTCTGTTGAAAACTAAAAACGTTATAATTTTTTTTGTAAAAATTTTCCGATTATTCCTATGGCAGCTATATGATATAGTCGACCGAACCGGCTCGTTCCGGCATATATACGAGTAAGAGTATATAGAAGACTAACTGCAAAGTTTCATTCCGATAGCTTCAAAACTGAGAGACTAGTTTGCGTAGAAACGGACAGACGGACAGAAGGACATATGGACAGACGGACATGTCTAGATCGACTCGGCTGTTGATCCTGATCAAGAATATATATACTTTATATAGTCGGAGGTGCCTCCTTCACTGCGTTGCAAACTTCTGACTGAAATTATAATACCCTGCAAGGGTATAAAAAGAGAGATTATTCGATCGTTGGAGCGGCACCATTGCTGTTCCAATAACCAATAAAGAATTGAACAAATACTAAGCCAAACTTAACAAAGACTCTACTAACTTCACCACGCTTCAACTTTTATTTGACTGCTAATTGCTTAGCAGCCAAGTCAAGCGGGGGAGCTCCAGCAAGAACCTGCAGAACCTGAACAGTGGACACTGTTCGGCATATCGAAAGGCATATTGTTTCCAGTTTTCAATAGTTCAAATTATATCAGGTGAGTTTTTATTTAAAGATTTAAGCAAGTTTACTTTCCTATTAATTCTGTCTTCTATTTTGTGTACATCTTCCCCCACTTCGTGTCTGCATGCAGCTATTGATATATATATATATATATATATATATATATATATATATAGCATATGAAAATCTCATATTAGCTATAGCTATTGTGATACATATATAATACATACATACATTATACATTTGTTGAGTTGATATTTCAAACTAAATTTTATTTCTTAAAGTCCTAGCTTGGTAGCTAATATGAGATTTTCATATGCTTTTTTCTAGACCCACGGATCGGTATATCCCCCACCGCGGGAAACAATATCGCTCTTATCTTTAACATGTGGTAACCACTCGCAGGAGGTCATATAACCCACCAAGTGTTCTAGGTACCTAGTTGAGTTAGGTATGCACACATGTGCTAGAGTGCAGGACAGCAACACTTTGGTGTAGCTACATTTATCTTGCCTATATATAGACAAGCTCTTATCTCTCTGATATAAGTATACAAATGTGTGTTCTTTCTAAACATTCTGCCAAAGGCCGGCAAAACTAACATAAGATTTACATATTACATTGCTTATGGACAATTATGCTTTAATGATTTTTTTTTTTTTTTTTTTTTTTTCTATTTCATTTAATTTTTTAACTTAAATCTTGCTCTTAGTGTTCATTTATATTTACTTTTTAAAACATTGATTTTCTTATAACTTAAATTAACATTGGCTTGAATTTGTCTTTCTTAATAATAAATCTTATAATACTTCGTGTTCTGATGAACATTCTGCCAAAGGCCCGGCAAGCTTGACATTTAGTTAACAATATTTTTTATTTTTTATTTGTGCAAAACAACGATTTAGTGGACTGTATTTATTTTTTTTATTTTTTATATATATTATATATTTTTTGATGTTATTTCTTATTCTTCTTATTGAAGCTGTTTGGTTACCATAAAGAATTTTATTGATTCTTTGTACACATAGTAATAATCTTTAAGGACTTCTGTCATGTTTTCAATTCTTACTTGCATACTCCTAAAATTGGTGTTAACGTCCTCGGTTGTTCTTTTTAATAAATTAGTAGTTGAATCAACCACTGAAGTTTGCCTTTGAACTAATTTATCTATGTTCCTCTGATTGTCTAATAAGTTCTTCATATTTTCTTTTAATTGTTCCCTGTCATCTTCATCCATTATACCAAATAAAATGTGATACAATGAACCTATAAACTCGAAAGGAGCACGCTTTGTTCTGGATCTTGGTTGCATCATGAATAATTTATTATTCTCTTCTAGTTCTAATAACTGATACAAATAATCCTCTTTCCATTTGACCCAAAAATCTCTTTTCATTTTTCGAATTAACCTTCACCTATCTAAGCTCGCCCTGCCGGCGGAATAAAATGCCACTGAACTTTTTCGGTTTCCTTTTATGCAGCTACTCTAGAGTTATGTTTTATGGCTTTTATTAATTCATCGTCTAACTTCCGTGCAGCTCCTACAAAATTAGTACCATTATCCGAATATATATTGGAACATTTCCCTCTTCTCGCTATAAATCTTTGTAATGCTGCTAGGAATGCATCAGAAGTTAAATTATTTACAACTTCTAAATGAATCGCTTTCGTAGCCATACATACGAACACTGAAATATAGCCTTTAAAAGTTTTTTGACCCCGATTTTTTTAGCATTTTAGGTGATATGGCCCTGCATAATCTATACCAGTATTTAGGAAAGGGTATGCCACATTTACCCTGTACTTGGGCAGATTACCCATTATTTGTTTGCCTGTACATTGCCGATATCGCGCACAGGTGACACATTCTCTCAATACTTTCTTTAGAGAATCCCTTAATCTAAATATCCAATACTTCCTTTGGATTTGGTTTCTCATTAAATTAATTCCACCATGCAAAGTTTCCTTATGTGCCTTTTCAATTATTAATCTTGTCATGTGGCATTTATCTAATATGATCGGGTGCTTAACATCAAATCGCAATTTGCTATTTTGTAGCCTACCACAGACCCTAATGATACCATCTTTGTTTAAAAATGGATTCAGCCCTAGAATCTTACTTTTCTGCTATATTTCCTTGCCAGCTCGCAAACATAATATTTCGGTCAAAAACTGCCGTTCCTGCTGTTTTTTAATAATAACTAATGTAGACATTTTTAATTCTTTTGCTGTCTGCAAATGTGGGTATGAAGCCTTCTTGACTTTCATAGCGATAAATCGCAATACCCAAGCTACGACTCGTTCCAACTTTTGCCAACTAGAATATCTATCCAACAACTTCGAAATGGTGTCTTCGGATTTTACTATTACAGTATTTACTCGTACTTCTTTATATATTTGGAACTTGGGCCAGTTGTCATCTGGTGTTGAGAGCCATTTGGGCCCATTCCACCACACCGAACAATCTTTTAATTTTGTAGCACAGATGCCTCTGGAGGCAATGTCTGCTGGGTTATCCTTAGATCTTACATGACTCCATGCTGTATCTTTTAATTTTACAATTTCGTCAGTTCTACGTCTAATAAATTTATCTTTGCAGTTCTTATTTTGTATCCAGGCTAATGTAATGGTCGAATCACTCCATGCACAACTAGATGTTATACCCGGAATAGCTTCTTTCGTCCTTTTCATCAAAAGACTTAAAAGATGGGCTGCGCAAGGTCTAACTTAGGGATGGTCTTTCTATTTTTCTTAGGATTCACTTTACTTTTACTTGCCACCAATGTAACTGACTCCCCTACCTTTGCATATACGACTGCTGCATACGCTTTATCAGAAGCATCAGCGAACCCGTGTAGCTGAATCGCAATATTAGTTCGTGTTTTTAACAATCTGGAAACCCTAATGTCTTCTAATGATTTTAAATTTTTTTCATACAGATTCCACTCTGCTAAATCATTTGTAGATAATTCTTTATCCCAATCGCTTTCTTCTAGCTAAAGCCTTTGCATAAATAATTTTCCCACTATACTCACTGGAGACAACCACCCCAATGGATCATATATTTTGGCTAATTTTGATAACACCAGCCTTTTATTTATTTTCTTATTATCTTTCAATTTAACTGCAAATTTAAACTCATCTTTAAAAGGTTCCCATTGAAGCCCCAAAGTTTTTACAGATTCCGTTTCATCTATGCTCAATATTTTATTTTCGCCGGCATTTTCAACTGTATCAATAATTTCTTTCTGGTTGGAGATCCATTTTCTTAAATTCATTCCTACTTTCTCCAGCTCCATTGAAATCAGGCATACTATTTTCTTGGACTCTTCAATGCTGTCTGATCTAGTCATTAAATCATCCATATAGAAATCATTTATAATAACCTCTTTAATTAATTGATCCTGACATCGCTTTCCTATCTCAGCTAACAACCTGGTTGCTAAATACGGAGCTGATGCCGTACCATATGTAACTGTGGTCAATTTAAAATCCTGTATCTTGTTTTTGGGGGAATTTCTCCAAAGTATATTCAAATATTCTTGATCTTTTTCCGAAATATTAATTTGTCGGTACATATTTTCAATGTCTGCTGAAACTACATACTGCCATTTACGCCATTTTAAAATAATATCGAAAATAATTTTTTGCACTCGAGGTCCAATCCACATAATGTCGTTAAGGCTTTTATTATTAGTTGTTTTTGCAGACGCATCAAAAACCACTCTTAACTTTGTTGTTAAACTCTCATCCCTAATAACAGCTTGATGCGGCAAGTAATATTTTCCTTCTGACTTAGATTCAATCATATGCCCTAAGTCTATATATTCAGTTATAAACTTACAATATTGTTGTTTTAGATTTTTATTTTTACTTAATTTCTTAATTTAAAAACCGTGCCATCGCTTGGTTTTTTGAATCCCCCAAAACTTGATCCTCTTTAACAGGAATTGATACTACATATCAGTACTAGGGAAACGGGATTTTCGGGACTTTTGATGTCGGCAAAAGGGGTAATATAAATGCAATTAATGGGTTAGCTGTCAAAACATTTAATTGCTTTGAGTAATAAAAATGCAATTAATGAGGGTTAGCTGTCAACCTGTCAATGGATGGGGGTAATAAAGATGAAATTAATTTGGCTCAGTGTATGTAAATGGACACTTGTGAACAAGTTTTCAAGCGCCCCAACAAGGATGTGTACGTTCCCACGACCCTCACTTAAAGAAAAGGACAACGAGGCAATTGAAAAGTTCGCACCGCAGCGATCCTGGGCCGCATCGATCCCGTTCACGCACGTGGACGTTGACCCACAATCTTCACTTAAAAAAGAGACGGGGGTGGAATTGAAGAAGGGTACATGTCATGTAACAGAATAACCAAAGTACAACCATATGAATGACGCTCACCACGAGCGTGTGATTTTCCCTGTGAGATAGGTCATGCTTACACACACACCACCACCACCTCATCCTTTCACAAATTCGAGGAAGGATCGCCCTCACCACCCTTTCTTTCATTGACCAGAAGATGTGCCCTTCTTTGGTATGGAATTGTGTCTTTTAAGTGATAGAGTAAATCTGAAAAATAAATACAGAAAAAAAATCCCCAAGCCCTTTTTTCCCAATGAAAAATGAATATATATCTATATATATAAAAATGCTCTGTTCGTGTCTACATCCTTCATAGACTCGAAAAGTTCTGAACCGTTTAAGCCCAAATTTTTACACAACATGCGTTGAGGTTCCAGCTCGGTTATTGACTACTTTTGATGTTGATAGCTTATCTGCGGTGGCGAATATATCTATTTTTTTAGCGTTTCCAAGTGCCCCTACTGCTGCGCCATCTACAGGCAGCCAGCTGAATCAAAGCATTTCCTGTCAAACATTCAAAACATATTGAAAGAAGAAACTTGAAAAGTTCTGAACCGTTTATGCCCAAATTTTTAGAGAACATGCGTTGAGGTTCCAGCTCGGTTATTGACTACTTTTGATGTTGATAGCTTATCTGCGGTTGCGAATATATCTATTTTTTTTAGCGTTTCCCCGTGCCCCTACTACTGCGCCCTCTACAAGCAAATCAAAGCATTTCCTGTCAAACATTAAAAACATATTGAAAGAAGAAATTGGAGATACAAATTTTATTTTTTGTTCAGGTTCAGTAAGAAACGAAGTCATGCCACCAAAAAAGTCGAGATTGGGTCGTTGTATTCGCAATACAGAAGCAAAAAGACGTAAGATTACGAATATGACTGACGAAGAACGGGCCTCCATCCAAGAGACGCGGCTGCGCGATGAACTTTTACTCATACAGGTTAATGGTTCGGAGGACCGATTGCAATCATATATTAAAATGTCGTCAGTTGTTTCATCAGTACATTGTCGATATGTATGCAAAAATTGAAACAACGTTTGCTGTTCCTCCGATTGAATCAGAAGAAACTTCGGTCCGAGGAATATATCCATTTGCGGGATGCTGTGATGAATGACCGTAATACAACCAACGTTGGAAAGCTCACGATTTTGCCATCCTCATACATAGGTAGTCCGAGCCACATGCATGAATATGCTCAAGATGCCCAGGCATATGTTCGTTGCTACGGCCGTCCAGACTTATTTATCACCTTCACATGCAATCCAGCTTGGGACGAGATAGTTCAGCTGTTATTTCCTGGACAATCATATAGGGATAGGCATGACATCACAGCCCGTGTTTTTAGACAAAAGCTCAAGTCACTGATGGATTTCATTGTGAAACATGGAGTTTTGGGATCTGAGCGGTGCTGGATGTATTCAGTAGAATGTCAGAAGAGAGGATTACCGCATGCGCACATACTGATTTGGCTGTATGATAAAATTACTCCAGACGAAATTGACAATGTGATATGCGCTGAGATTCCACGGGCAGAGGTTGATACAGATTTGCATGCAGTTGTCATCAAGAACATGATCCATGGCCCATGTGGTACCCTCAACCGAAGTTCACCATGCATGGTAGACGGGAAGTGTTCCAAGCGATATCCTCGAGCATTTACAGCCAACACCGTAACAGGGGACGATGGATATCCTCTGTATAGGAGACGGTCAACTAAAGATGAAGGGACTTCGGCAACTTTAAACATGAGAATTGGTGAAATTGAGGTAGACAATCGTTGGGTGGTTCCATACTCAACACTATTGTCAAAATCATACAAAGCGCACATCAACGTAGAATATTGCAATTCCGTGAAATCGATTAAAAATATCTGCAAGTACGTGAATAAAGGCAGCGATATGGCAGTTTTGGTGTTCAGGCAGAAAATGGGGACAGCAATGCAGTACGAGTTGTCGATGAAATATCTCACTACCAGGCTGGAAGATACAAAAGCAGCAACGAGGTTGCATGGAGAATTTGTTCGTTCCCCATTCATGAACGCTATCCAGCTTTAGTTCACTTGGCAGTCCATTTGGAGAATGGTCAACGTATCTATTTCACAGAAAGAAATGTGCAAGAAAGAGTCCTGAATCCGCCAGCGACAACTCTGACTGCCTTCTTCACCTTATGCCAGGAAGATGATTTTGCCGGAACATTGATGTATTCAGAAGTGCCCTCTTAACCACAATATGCCACAGAGAAACGTGGCAGGGTACAGCTAGTTTATTTATATATTATTATTTTATTTATCAAATATAAATATCAGAAGCGATGTTCTAAATCAACATACATTTTCATAATTTTTAATGATTTTTGAGAGCGAACACTAAAAAAATGACAGGCGCACGTATCGAGACCATTGTTGACATTATCATTCGCCCAAGAGCAAGATGTGAAATGTTGTCCATGTATATTTGAAACCAGCGGTGTATCAGGCATCCTCTGATGGAAATATTTTAACGAATCCTCCAGATATTGCACGTGTTCGGGGAAAATTGTATTCTTATACATTTTCATGAAATTATTTATTCTAATTACAAGTTGATGTATTGTAAAAGAGGTTGTGGATTTGGTTTTGTTTTCTAATGACATCATTTTTTATCGCTCCGTGGACGTCTACTCCCAATGATTATAAAAATTGAATGATCTTATCCTCTAAAAATTTTTAGACGATACGTTGAACTAATCCAATCAACTAGTCGATCATGGATGAAAAGGCAATATACCTTTGTATTCATCTCACTCGCCACACTTAGCTCTGTGGAAATTTTTACATCAATCGGTCCTGATTTTACAGACTCATTCTGGTATGAGAGATCAACAACAACGACAGGAGCCTTCCTTATAAACTCAATGGGTGATAGAAGTGCCCGTGGTTCTCGATTGTAGTAGCTCTCTTGGAATTTTGTATACATGTCGTACAAGACGGGAAACCGATTCTCATTATATTTAATATTCAAATCCTCATAGGGATAGACTTCATAATTTAGATATACTTTTGCATTTCTCAAATTGTTTGTAATTAGCTGTCCATTTAACGTAAATGCGATGATAGCAAAACGTGGGCGTTCCCTATTTGTAGACAACTTTACATTCCAGATATGATCCAGATATGATGTGTTCCCTGTACCAATGTTGGATTAATATAACAATCCCAACTCCGGAATGCGAGTGGGAGAGTAGCTCCACTTTTCACTACATTAAACATTTTAATTTTAGCACTGTCACTTGGAACGATGTGGGGGATCTTCCAACATATGTTATGAGTAGTATAGAAACAGGATTTTCGGGACCTTTGATGTCGGCAAAAGGGGTAATAAAAATGCAATTAATGGGAAAGCTGTCAAAACATTTAATTGCTTTGAGTAATAAAAATGCAATTAATGAGGGTTAACTGTCAACCTGTCAATGGATGGGGGTAATAAAGATGCAATTAATTAGGGTCAGTTTATGTAAAAGGACACTTGTGAACAAGTGTTCAAGCGCCCCAACAAGGATGTGGATACGAGTGCGAAAGGGAGGGGAGCGATCCCGAGCGATCCCAGAGCGCACGTGTACGTTCCCACGACCCTCAATGAAAGAAAGGGACGGGGGAGGCAATTGAAAAGGTCGCACCGCAGCGATCCTGGGCCGCATCGATCCCGTTCACGCACGTGGACGTTGACCGGGGGTGGAATGGGAGAAGGGTGCTAACGGAAAAATCCACGCTCTGCTCGATCCTCGAGCACACTTGGACGTTGACCCGCAATCCTCACTTAAAAAAGGGACGGGTGTGGAATTGAAGAAGGGTGCTAACGGAAAAATCCACGCCCACGCTCTGCTCGATCGCGTTCACGCACGTGGATGACATATACAATTAGCTTATCTATATAGAGGTGGTGGGTGAAAGGGATACACTTGTAACGGTTTATCAGTAAAGGGGGAGCTGGCTTTAAAAAGGATGGAAAGGGTAAGAAAATGTCAAGTGTTTGCTATACATTTTCTGATTTTCGTGGGTTCGCGTATGGACTAGTTGACTACTAAGAATCACTTCTAGTTGGCGGTTTGATCTATCCAGAGTGGAAAAATTAAATCAATTTTAAAAAGTTTGTTCAAAATTTATAATGTTTACACAACATTTATGAAGTGCAAACGTGCAAAAGTCCAAAAGTGCAAAAGTGCAAAACTACTAAACTCCAAAAGTGTAAAAGCACAGAACAGAAAAAAAAAAATATATTAAATTAAATTAAATAAAAATAAAAAAACAATCAACAAAAAACAAAATCATCATCATCTTCATCTTCATCTTCATCTTCATCATCATCATCATCATCATCATCATCATCATCATCATCATCATCATCATCATCATCATCATCTTCATCTTCATCTTCATCTTCATCTTCATCTTCATCTTCATCTTCATCTTCATCTTCATCTTCATCTTCATCTTCATCTTCATCTTCATCTTCATCTTCATCTTCATCTTCATCTTCATCTTCATCTTCATCTTCATCCTCATCTTCATCTTCATCACCATCATCATCATCAACACCATCAGTACCAAAATGTATGCCAACAACAACAACTACAACAACATGCAAGGAATTTTCTGTAACTCCTGTCAGCAGAACCTTCCAATTAATGTGCAATGGCATCACCATGTTCGCACAGAGCAGCACAAATATTTTGCTACCCGACCCCTAGATGGACAAGTAAAGCAAATTATTGATGGATACAAGGGACGTTTCCTTCAATATATGTTTACGAATGAGGGAGCAGCTCTAAGGATTCCTGGTGAATTTTTGAATGAAGCGGGCCAGGCGCTGCTCCCTCATATTGAAAGAGTCCTCAGTTTACATACAGCTTCAAAAATAAATTTTGAGCTTGCGGAGTTGAGTTTGCGGAGTACATGTTAGTAAAAGAACATGAAACGCAAGTGGAAATTAAATCGTTCCAAAGTAAGATGAGTTTGGTTACGATATCATCCAACTTATTTGATTTATACGATTCCCATACGGATAGTATAAAATCGAAAATGGATGAGTTCCAAGAGAAGGACAGTGGATGGACCCTAACACGCATACTTAGGGTGGAGTTGAACATGCTTCAATGTGTTCCTCTCAAAGGATCGGAATATTTCGATCTACCTGCACGCCTTAAAGCCCGTAGAGCATGCATCAATGTACAGTACAAGGATGTTTTCTTTTTTAAGTGGGCAATCGTATCCGCACTAAACCCAAAGGAAAAGGGAGAGCGGTGTTGTGTGTATGATGTTGATATCAAATCAACCATCATACACACAAACAACATCAGGATCAATTTCACTGGGCTGACATTCCCAATGAAAACAGACAAAATAAATGTATTCGTCCAACAAAACCCTCACATAAGTCTTAATGTGTTTGGGTATGACGAAGATAAGCACACTATTTTTGGACCCCTCTATACAAATGGAACTGAGAAGCAACATCACGTTAATTTACTATATCTGGATGGACCAACCACCAATATTCACGGACATTATGTGCGGATCAAAAATATTTCCGGGTAAGCACACTCAAAAAAATAAATAAATAAATAAATAAAATAAATAATAATAAAACAAAAAATAAAAAAATATATAAATATATGGTATGATGATAATTGACTAACTCAATTTTTAATTGTTAAATTCCAGCCTCCTATCTTCACAGTTAGGAAAAAAAGGAAATAGGCGATGGTTCTGCAACAAGTGCCTTTCCTTTTCAACGAGTGAGGAAAGGGCTCACAGGCACTCTGAAAGATGCAGCAACATTGTGAGTCAACAACCGAAGGAAGGGGAAAATGAGGTAAAATTCATGAATGTCCATCGCCAGCTGGAGGTGCCCTTCGCTGTGTATGCAGACTTCGAATGCATACTTGAGCCCACAACAATAGATGTAAGTGAAAAAACGCAATTAGTAAATAAGCATGTCCCGATAGCCTTTGCATACTATATAAAATGTTCATTCGACCCTTCTTTAGAAAAATTGGTATCTAAGACCGGATTAAATGTCGGGCGCACTTTTGTAGATAGTTTAACATCCGATTTGTCCGCTATTTACCAAAACTACATGAATTATGTAGTACCACTCCAAATGAGTGCATAGGATTCATATGATTTTGACGAGGCCCTCAATTGTCACATATGTAAGAGAATTTTAGGTAGCGAAAGAGTCAGGGATCACTGCCATTTTACTGGGCAATTTCGAGGTGCAGCACATAGTGAGTGCAACCTTAAATATAAGACAGGAGATTTTATACCTGTTTTCTTCCACAATCTATCAAAATACGATTCACACTTGTTTGGGAAAGAACTCGGGGAGATTGATGGGGAAATTAAAATAATTCCTTTGAATAAGGAATTATATATTTCCATTTCAAAATATATTCCATTAGGGGAAAATGAGATGGAAATTAAATTTTTAGATACCATTCGCTTCATGCCCTCTAGCCTAGACAAACTTGCAGGAAATTTAAATGAAGGGGATTTCAAAGTTCTTCGAAATCAATTTCCAAACGTAAAAGACTTCTCCCTACTTCGTAGGAAAGTTGTATTCCCATATGAATACTTGGATTCTGATAAAAAATTATTAGAAACCTCTCTCCCACCTCGAGAAAATTTTTATAGTAAATTGACAGACTCGGAATGCTCTGAAGCTGATTATCTTCATGCCGTTCAGGTTTGGAGTCACTTCAAGTGTCAAACACTTAGAGATTATTTGGAACTCTATTTAAAGACAGATGTTTTGTTGCTCACAGACGTTTTTCAGAACTTTAGGGCTATTTGTTCAAATATCTACCAACTCGATCCTGCCCATTATTACACAACTCCAGGCTTGTCATGGGATGCGATGTTGAAAACTACAGGAATATCCCTCGAATTACTGACTGATATTGATATGATAACATATATTCAATCTGGAATTCGAGGGGGACTTGTTCAAAGTAGTCATAGATATACCAAAGCAAACCACAAATATCTTGAAGATTTTGACCCGAGTAAGGAGTCAGAATATTTAATGTATGTGGATGCTAATAATTTATATGGATGGGCAATGTCAGAAGCACTCCCTTATGGAAATTTTAAATGGTTGAATCAACCAGAAATAGAAATGTTTAATATTAATTCTATTTGTGATGAAAGCGAGTATGGATATATTTTAGAGGTAGACTTGAAATATCCATACTCGCTTCACGATGAGCACAATGACCTGCCTTTCTGTCCTGGGAACAGACTCCCTTCAAAAACGTCAAAGACTCCCAAATTAATAGCCGATCTTTGTAATAAATCCAAATATATCATACACTATAAAACTTTAAAGCAGTGTATAGATAATGGTTTAGAGCTTGAAAAGGTACATAGTATCCTCGAATTCAAGCAAAAACCGTGGCTTAAAAAATATATTGATATTAACACAGAGCATAGGACTAGGGCTAAAAGTAATTTTGAGAAAGACTTTTTTAAGCTTTTAAACAACTCTGTCTATGGCAAGACGATGGAGAATAGCTTAAAGCGCAAGGACATTCGCCTAGTAACAGAATGGGAAGCTCCACCTGTGGGTCCCAAAGGTGGGCGTCCTAGGTTATGTGCTAGGGACTTAATAGCCAGATCCAATTTTCACAGTGCAACAAAGTTTAGTGAAAAGATGTATGCAATTCAAATGAATAGACTTCATAACGTTTGTGATAAGCCAACATACCTGGGTTTTGTAGTGTTGGAGTTATCCAAATGGAAGATGTATGATTTTCACTACTCATATATGAAACCCAAATTTCAGAATGCACTTAAATTAAACTATATGGATACAGATTCATTTATCTACTCTATTAAAACAGAGGATTTATATAGTGACAGTATAGTATAGTGAAGATGTTGCTTTAAAATTTGATACATCTGAATATCCAGATCAATTGGATAGGCTATATAATTTCCAGCAGTGTAATAAGAAGCGCTTAGGGTTCTTCAAAGACGAACTGCAGGGTAGGTCAATGACTGAGTTTGTGGGTCTTCGCTCAAAAATGTATGCCTACACAGCAGCGGGTGTAGGTAGCGAGCCTGAAACATGTGTTAAAAAAAATAAGGGAGTGAAACGAAGTTGTTTGGAGAAGATAACTTTTAACAATTATAAAAATTGTTTGTTCACAGGACAGCAAGAAAGTGATAGCATGTACATGTTTAGGTCGAGAGGGCATGAAATTAATACATTAAAAATTACAAAAATAACTTTAGATAATAAGGATGATAAAAGAGTTATATGTGATGATGGAATATCCACTCTAGCAATGGTAGGTTGCAGTGGTCAGGCCCATTGCTGGGGCCTCCAATTAGAGCTAAGCTCCTTTTTGTTCCACTCCCTCTGTTTGTTGTTGATCATACACTATCAGTACCATCCAGAGTCAGCCAGGAAACCTAGGACTGCCAAAACTTTCAGCTTTCCTATGTTTCTCAGTGACTCCATCTGGTAGGCACCGAAGTGGCGAAATCTGATGTGGTTTAGCGCTGGGCAGAAGCATAGCAGATGTTCCGGTGTCTCTTGCTCTGTAGGTTGCTTACAGCTTCTACAGATTGCGTTGTGTGGCAGTCCCAACTTCATTGCGTGCGAACCGATCGCCCAATGTCCCGTGGTGAGTGCCGTGAACCTGCTGATATCCCGCTTGCTGTTGGATAGCAGTTCCCTGGTTCGTTTCTTGTCGTACCTCGGCCAGCATTCCCTTGACCTTCTGTGATCACTCTTGCTTTGCCATTCTTTATTGGCTATCTGCCTAAAGTGGTCATGGATCCTTGTCTGGATCGCGTTTAGGGAGATCGGTAATTCGAAGTCAGAACTTAGCCCTGCCGAGCCTGCACGGGCTAGTTCGTCTGCCTTCTTATTTCCTGGGATCTCGTTGTGTCCCGGTACCCAAGTTACTTATACCTTATTTTTGTCGGCAAGTCTATTAAGGGCCTTCTTGCATTCTGCCACAAGTCGTGAATTCGTTTTCACGGCAGATAGGGATTTTATAGCCGCTAGGCTATCCGAGTAGATTCGAACTCTTTTGCCCCTGAGGTCCTGCCTTAAGGAGAGTTCGACTGCTTCCCTTATGGCTAGTAACTCAGCCTGAAAGACCCTCCAGCAATTGCTCGCCTTCAGTCTTACTGCGCTCTGTGCCGCAGTGTCCTTCACGAACAGCTCTATCGGCATTATATGCAGGATGGCGTTGAGAGCAGCCGCGGGGCATGAGCGCATTGCACCCACTGCCACCGCACTCGCTGCCCGTTGCATTCGTGTCAGCTTCGTTCTGTTGTAAGCCCTAGTTAGTGCCGGCCACCATACTAGGGCTCCGTATGTAAGAATTGGTCGTACCACTGCAGTGTAGAGCCATAAAATTATCTTTGGGTGCAGTCGTTGATGCACTAAGGTCAGTACATACAAGTGGCCCGTATGACACCAGGCACGTGCCTGTTTGGGTTAGGTGTTAGTAGGCGCGATGGAAAATATAGGACAGAATACGAGGAAAATTGACTACCGGCGTGCTGCCAGATTGTTAGCTTGCATGCTTACTAAGTATGTTAATATCAAAGATTTTAATTTGGGAAGGGAATCTACGTTAGAGATTAGTGTGTACAAATCATTATAATTTGCACATAACACTCTAAAAGGTTCATGCAGTTCAAAGGAGGTCCTACAGTGGCGCAACACTAATGGGATATAGGATCTAGTGGTTCTACATGGTACATGGAAATTAAGCTGACCCAACAAGTCAGCACTTTCCACATCACCATGGATAAGGTTAAAAATAAAGGTTATCCCTAGCATCGTTCTACGATTGGCTAAGGACGGCAAGTTTATTAATAGGAGTCTACTAGAGTAGGAAGGTAATCTTTGGTTTGCATCCCAATTTAAACCGCGTAGAGCGAAAAGTAAAAAGTTCTTTTGAACCGACTCAATGCGTTTACTATGGACGCCGTACTGAGGGCTCCAAACGCAGCATCCATATTCTAGGATAGGACGAACTAAGGAAGTATATAAGGATTTAGTAACATAGGGGTCATTGAATTCCTTCGACCACCGTTTAATAAATCCAAGCACACCCCTGGCTCTATTCACCATAGACGAAATATGATCAATAAAGTCAAGTTTTGGGTCCAAGCGGACGCCCAAATCGTCAACTGTATTAATTCTTTCAAAAGAGCAGCCGTTCAGCGTGTAAGTAGCAAGCTTAGGAGCGACACGAGAGAATGTCATTAGCTTGCATTTCGAGCCATTTAAGTTTAATAAGTTTACACGGCACCAAGTTTGAAAATTATTAAGATCTGTTTGTAAATCCGACTGGCAGGCAATGTCATTGTATTGCACGCAAAGCTTGACGTCATCCGCGTACATAAGTACTCTGGAGTTAGTCAAGACTTTGGGCAGGTCATTTATGAACAATGTAAACAATAAGGGTCCCAAATGGCTTCCTTGCGGGACACCAGATGTAACCCTTAGAACATTGGATAAATTATTCTTAAAGAGGACCTTTTGCGTCCTGCCATTCAAATAACTAGAGATCCAATTAAGAAGATCACTTGGAAAACCCATTGAATCGAGTTTTCTAACGAGGAGAGAATGGTTAACAGAGTCAAATGCTTTACTGAAATCAGTATAGATTACATCTGTCTGACAATTATTATGGAAGCCCCTTATAATATAGGAAGAGAGCTCCAAAGATTTGTTGTTGTTGATCTTCGCTTAATAAAACCATGTTGACATGGAGAAATAACCGATCTACAAAGGTGCTGTAAATGAGGGGTGATAATATTTTCAAATAATTTTGGGATGGCCGACAACTTAGAGATTCCTCTATAATTGCTGGCATCCAATTTGCTACCTTTTTTGTGGAGAGGAATAATAAACGATTCCTTCCAAATAATGGGAAAGTGGGAGGTTGCTAAGGACAAGGTAAACAATTTCAGAAGGGGATAGCACAGGGCGTCGGCACAATACCTGAGCACACAGCCAGGAATTCCGTCGGGACCTGGCGAATAAACTGGCTTGACACGATGAAGATCTAAAAGGAGAGAGCTTTCGTTTAGGCTAGGACAGAAAATTAAGTTCGATTTGGGTATGTCGTAGGAATAAGTCTGGTATATATACGAAGAGCTAGAATAGGTTGTTTGAAAAAACTGCGAAAATAGATCGGCTATTGCCTGATCATTATTTGCGGTAGTATTTTCAAATGAAAGCGAGGAAGGATTTGTTTTAGGTTTACGTTTAGTGTTAACGAAATTATAAAACTGTTTTGGGTCCTGTGAGAACTGGGCCCTACAACGAGTTAAATAGTTTTTGTAACACTGCGCGTTCAGCACGGAAAAGTTTGACCGAGCTGATAAATAAAATGAAAGGGCAGATTGAGAACCGGTGATTTTAAATTTAGCATACAGTCTAGATTTTTTATTTTTAAGTCGGCTCAACTCTTTAGTAAACCACGGTGGTTTATTCGAGCTTGGCGGATAATATAACGGAACACATTCAGTAAAAAATGAATTCATGGCACTGTAAAAAATATCAACGGCAACTGCCATGTCAGTGCACATGTATAGATCGGACCAATTGAACTCGTTTATAAAATTATTCAGCCGTTCAAAGTCCGTTTTGCGAAAACATAGGACTTTATTGGCTGGACGGTCAGAAATATGCTGTACGTCACACCCAATATCAAGAGTCACATCGAAAGTTGGATGATAAGGATCTTCGGGTTGCGTCAGAGGCGCCACCCTTGCTAAACTGACTCTCGCAGGATCAGAGACGAAGCAAAGATCGAGCAAGCGCTGTAAGGAATTTCGAACATGGTTGACTTGAGACAGCGAAATGTCAAACAAGCCAGCGATAAAGTCATGTTGTGTAGGTGTATTGAGAGTATTGGTGAGGTCGAGGGCTGTGCCGTGGGAGGCTGCTGCTGAGTGCCTGTTGCAGGTAGTTGGGTTGTCTACATGCTGCCCACCAATAGCAGTTTTTTTGCGCCTAGGAGACTCATTTAATAGCGTAAGGCTATTAAATTGGGTGTCCAGCGCCAAGAACATATCAAGAGTTTTACGAAAACTCGTTAAAATGCCCTTAAAAACCGCTTTTGGTTTGCCGCATGAAAGACGTCATCTCCCTTTCTACATCGCGACAGGCCTACAACAGTAACGCGGGCCGATGTTTTTTCTTACATCGTCCACCGTCCGAGCTGCAACTCCAATACACTTGGCGTGCATGACGTTGTCGCACAGCCAGCAGCCGATTGTAAGGTCACCTGAAGCAATTACCTTTTATAGGTTTAACAAAAACAGAAAATGTTTCCGGACATTCTGAGGACTTACCGCTGTACTTGTACTGGAAAATAACAACAGAGCTATAAAGAAAGAAGTGAAGAGTCACAGCGAGAGCGAGAGAGCGGGAGAGCGTATTAGATTAGATAAGAAAAGAAGTGCAGCGGCACAGCTAAAGCGAGAGAGTTGGAGAGCGTGGAAGATAAATACATAAAACGTTTAGCTGTTGCGACGGCGCAACAAAAGCTAGACAGGAAGAAGGCACAAAAAGGAATTCAAATATGTAAAAGCTAGCACTAGCAGCACACGAATTGTGGAGAACAAACCAATTATATACTCAAAATTAGAAAAGCTGCATGCACACGCGAAGTGAACGGAAGTTATTAACACAAATTAGAAAAATTAAGTTAACCCCGGTGGTTAGATTAAAACTTTAATACTAAACGAGAGCGCAAGAAAAAAAACACGTCCGTTCACTTGGAAAGATGAAGTTACTGTCAATGAAATAAATAATCTGATTTTTCAAAAAGTCCTCGGCCAAACAAAAAGAATACAAATCCTTATTGACACTGTAACGAATATTGAAGATGCAGTCCATTATCCACAGGAATTTTTAATTCGTTGAACCCTTCTGGACTGCCACCCCATGAATTGACGTTAAAAATCGGAATCTCAATCAACGCTTTTAAGAAATTTAAGCCCTCCCAGCAGTGTAAGCCGGACGAGGCTGCTTATTAAGGAGTTAAAGGACACTTAATAGTAGCAAATATTATCATTGGTCCAGCAAGTGGTCAACTAGCACATATACCGAGGATACCGATGATCCAACCGTATCTGCCAATCCCATTTAAACGGTTTCATTTTCCGTAAAAACATATTTCGCATTAACAATTAACAAGTCCCAAGGCCAAACCTTCGAATTAGTAGGGATCGATCTGCGAAATAAATGTTTGATCCATCTGTCAAGCAACTGTATGTTGGTCTATCGCGAGTCGGAGCCCCAAAATCAATTTATTTTGCTGTCATAAAATAAAACAATATCAAATATTGTTTACAGAGAAGCACTAACAAAATAAATGTATTTTCTTTTAGGGTTATGACCTCAATAATTCAAAAAAAATAAATAAATAAAGGATGAATATGTGTCATATTATTATTATTATTATTATTATGAATGTTTTAAAATTGACAAATCTAAATGTAATGTTTAATGCCTGTGCTAGTTGGGACCAGCTAGTTATGTTATATAGGAAGAGAGCTTTAAAAGATTTGTTGTTGTTAATTCGCTAATTAAACCATGTTGACATGAGAAATAAGTTATCGATAAAGGAGTAATCATGTTTTCGAAAAGTTTACATATAGCCGACAACTTAGAGATTCCTCTACAATAGTTAGTATGGTTTTTGTTAATTAATAAGTAATACAATTAAGTATTAACCAGACAACCCGCAATGAACAGATAATAATGCACACTTAGATTTTATGAACCCCACGCTCTCAATGCCAGAAAAGAAGTGAGCGAGAATATCGAGAGGACAAAAAGAACAACGAACAGGCGAGAAAGAAGGAACACATTGGAATGTTCATCTACTTGTTTTACATACTTACCCTGCAGTGCCGCATGTTATAGTCTTACTGTCTTCAACAAGTCATCAACGCGCCGACTGCGACTTCTACCGAGGCTGTCGCTCCGCCGATTGCGACTTCTACTGAGTCGATGCTCTGCCGACTGCGACTTCTACTACGACGCTCTGCCCACGATACAGTTACGGCGGTAGTCGTTGTAGTACCATGGCCTGGCTGTAGATGAATTTTTTTGATGAAACATTGATGAATTGTTGTTGTAATTGATCGATGAATTTATGATGAATTGTTGGTAAATTTGTTGATGAATTGTTGATGAATTTTTATTGATGACAGCCTAGGACATGCCCATGTTAAATTCATCAACAGTATGTATGATCTGTCATCGATGAATGTACCACATATCTCACTGTCTATGAAACGTTGATGAATTACTGATGACACGTACTGCAGGGTATCTACGACTTTTGCATATTTGAACACGAAAATTTCAATACGCCGCCTCAAAAGTTACATTGATTATCACTTCGACTCCTGACATAAGTTTGTTCTTTAGTTTTAATTTATTTCTTCATTTCATTTTCTTTTAATTCTGGGGATACATAAGATCCAGAATTTGTCGCAATAGTTGGGGAAACCCAGTAAAACCTAACTAGACCAAAAAAAATTAACATAAGTAAAGTTTTAGGTAAATGAAGTTAAACAGTATATAAACTCAATTCAATTACTTCAGATTATTAGAAAATATGAAAACTGAAATTAATGACAAGAACTTCATGAGATCCACCAAAAACAAAAAAAAAATAACCAAGTTTATGAATTAGATTTAATTACCTTAAGACTTGGTAGGTATGAAAAATTGAAATTAACAACAAAATGGCTTAATGAGATTCATTTCAGATATGGCTTCTAAAGGCGATGAATTTTCATCAAAAGTGGTTCGAAGTTAATTTCTTTCAGAAAGTCCCAGGTGCCTTCTCAGGGAATAAAAACCGTGCAGTTGGTAATGGCTTCGTCAGTATATCGGCTAGTTGCAGATCTGTGGGAATATACTTTACACAAATTTGTTTGTTTTCAATTTGCTCTTTTGTAAAATGATATTTAATCTCTATGTGCTTCGTTCTCTTATGGTAAGTAGGATTATTTGCAATACTTATACAATCTTGGTTGTCTTCAAAAATCTCTATAGGACCACTTAATTATAGATTAATCTCATTTATTTTCGATGTAAGCCAAAGAGCTCTTACACCTTCAAACAAGGCCATGTATTCAGCTTCAGTAGATGAAGCAGCAACCGACTTTTGCTTTATGGTACTCCATGAAATCAAACAACTTTCAAACATTTTTAATAGATACACAGTGGTACTTCTTCTGTCAGTTTCATTTCCAGCCCAATCGGAATCTACATATCCTATAAGCATATTATTAAAATTAGTTTCTTTCTTGAATCTAAGCTTGAGATTAATAGTTCCCTTCAGATATCTAAGAACTCTTTTAAGGCATTACCATAGTTCCTTATTGTTGTTGTTTGTATATCTGCTAAGAATACTTATTGAAGTACTTAAGTCAGGCCGTGTACATAACATTATATACATCAAACAACCAATTAAATTTCTACACGGTGCATCACATAATTCTTCTGATTTCAGAGCCGTATAGTCCAACTTTCTGATAAGGGGAGTACTAACTGAATTACAATGTACCATATTACATTTTCTCAATACATTTTTAGTATATGCTAACTGACTAAAACAAAGCTCCCCATCAGTTCTATAATATTTTATGCCAATAAAGTGTCTAATTTCTCGTAAATCGGTAATTTTAAGCTTATCATAAAGGTAAGATTTAAATTTTGACATTGTATCAGACTTGTTTGTTGCAATACAATATCATCCACATATAAGAAGATATACATATTTCTCGAAATATCTCCCTTATCCAGTATGTAAATACACCGATCAACTCCTAAATTTTGAAATCCAACATCCTTCAACACACTTTCAAAAACTTCGAACCAACATCTAGCAGCTTGCTTAATGCCAAATATAGCTTTATTAAGATTACATACTTTATTTTCATAAGAATGATTCAGGCCTTTTGGAACGTTCATGTAGATTTTATCCTTTAGAGTTCCGTTTAAAAATGCTGTTTTTACGTGGTTGTTGAGTGTCTAAACACTCAGTGTTGATTTGAAAGTGCCAACAAAAATCTAAAACTGGTAATTCGTGCAACTGGTGCAAATGTTTTATCGTAATCAGTCATATATTCTTGAGTGAAGCCCCGCGCTACAAGTCCTGCTTTGTACTTTACTAAGTTCCAAAATTCATCTTGTTTAATACTAAATACCCATTTGCAATCAACTATGTTTTTATTATCTGGCTTATGCAGTAACGTCCAAGTATTATTTTGACAATGAGAATTAAGTTCATCTTGTATAGCATTCTCCCAGAAAGATCTGTCCTCACGAAACTTAATCTCATCAAAGGTATTATGAATATCATTTAAGCATATTTGAGTATTTATAAGACATCTTTCTAAAAATCGATATGATAATTTTGGTTTACATTTAATTATTTCACTACGCCTGATTTCTTCTTCCTTTTTATTTTCTTTAAATTTATCACCAGTTTCAACTACTGGATCGGCATTCTCAAGATAAGTGGAATTTTCATTGAGTTGTTCATTTAACTAAGAATCAACAGATTCATTATTTTCCAATAAAGGAAAAATCAACTCTTAATTTTCTTTAGTTAAAGACTCATTATTTTGTTCAACCGTATCACTTGTTGAACATCAAGTATTTTTCTCCATGTAAAACTTGATTTTGGCATGTTTATTTCATCCACCACAACATCTCTTGCTGTCATAAATTTCCTCGATTCCTCATTTCACAATATATAACCATTTGGTTCATACTCAACAAGTATAGCTTTAATTGACTTTTCGTCAAACTTTCTTTTTCGTACTTTATTCAAGCTTAATAGTATTAAAACCGAATATCTTCAGATATTTTTAAGCGTCAGGCTTTTTGTTATGCCACATCTCAAATGGTGTTTTGTTTACTTTTTTGCAATGCTCTACTTGGGGATCTGTTAATTAAAGAAGTTGCTGTTAAAACAGCCTCACCGCAAAAGTGTTTATTGAGTTTAGCACAATTGATCAATGATCATAGATCAAGCTTTTTTGGTGATTGTTCGGATTATCCGTTATGATACACCATTCAATTCTGGAGTAGGAGGAACCGTTAAATGAAAGACTGATGCCTTTTTCGACATTTCATACAAAAGAAAGATATATCTAACCTCCATTATCGATATACAAATTCACAATTTTTAAATTCTGAAGTGATAATTAAAGCATTTTTACGTTACTTATCGCTACAAAGTACTTTTGAAACAGAAAAACACATACCGATATATATAAGTATATTTAATAGATTACACAACTACATCGTCGTTCTTATTATCAGTATAGTAGAGTAATTCTGGTGTTATAGGTCCACAAACATTATTATCGGAAATGTTTAAGACAACAAACAAAGACCCGTGTAATATTTTCATTATTTTTACATTTTTGAAACTTTAATCTAGATTGCTTGCAATTTACACAAGGCTCGCATAATTCATGTTTTAAATCAATATTGCTTAAAATATTAGAGTCTTCAAAAAGACTATTTCGTTTTATTTCTTAAAATTTTCCTACACTTCTGTGACCTAATCTTTCATGCAATAATGGATACTCAGCACTATTTGAAATTTAGATATAAATACTTTACTGTTCAATTGAAATTATGTGATAGGTAGATCTCCTTTTTTTTTTTTTTTTTTTTTTTTTTTTTTTTTTTTTTTTTTTTTTTCTGCATCCTTTACCGGTAGTAGGTTGTGTGGAATGTCCTTGCAATACAAAACGTTTTGCCAGGTGATTTGGTTTCCGCAGCTGGTAATATTGACTCCTTGGGCTGTCGCGCAGATAAACTCTCCGCGTTTGGCAATCTAGGAATCGGGGCCACATTTGATTGCAAATGGTCATATTCGGAGAACAATGCTGTGTCTTTTATTAGGTGGTCTGATGCTCCTGAGTCTAGTATACCATATATATGATGTATAGTCTAGTATAGTACTCAGCCTCGTTTGTCTTCGTATTGGGAGTTGCATTTCTCAACAAGATGACAAAACTACGCTCTGGTATGTTGTTGCTGCTTTTGCCATGTGAGCCTGCCCTTCCTTTCTTTTATTTTTATTAAAATTCTGATTTGGCTGCCTTTTCAAAAAGAGTCCTTCTCTAAATGACCTGCCTTACCGCAATGAAAACATTTTGGTTTCGGTTTGAAACTAGGCTTGAAAAGTTTTTGTTTGGACTTTGGCATTGGATTATTTTTAAATTTTATATCTTTGAACTCCTTTTTACCTACTGCTTGCAAGATTTTAACACTCGTACCCTTACTAATATTTCTAAGCTTTATCTCTTTGTCAATGAGCTATTTTCAAGGTATTTTCTGAATTAGTTTCTCATGCCCTTATAAGTCTATTATAACTGGGTGGAAGAGTTTAAGTAAGTGGGAAATTTTATCTACATCTGCTAACTTATTTCTATGTGATAAGTTCAGTAATGAGGTCATCGAAGAAATTCATATGATTAGGAGTTAAATGTCACCTTTTAATTTCATCGCTAAAAGTTTCTTTCGTTGAGATAGTTGCGATGACGAGTTTCTTCTCTCGTAAATTGCATTTAAATTTTCAAAAATCTGCTTAGCGTGCTCTCACTGTTAGCGACAGATAAGAACGCATCACTTAATATTCAATTATTAAACTTTTTGCTTTTCTGCCTTTTTTGTCTCTTCGGTTACTTCTAACTATAACCTTCAAAAGATTGTGTTCTTTTAATAGCGCTCTCATTAACCATATTGAATATTTTTCACCTTCAAAGGGTTTGATATTTCTTTTCCATCCATTGTTTTGTTGTCTATCACAACACAATAACTTTTCAGCCAATTTTCACTGCAACTATGTATAGCAACTTTTCCCAATAACTTTTCAGAGCAACAATTTCCAGCAACTTTTTACAGCAACAATTTTTAGCAACTTTTTATAGCCACACCAGCAACAATGTCTTTCAGCGGCAGCACTGTCTGGCAACACCGTCCCGTCGCTACGTGGAGTTTTGTGGCAATCGTCAAAACGTCGTAGAAATTATGATTTCATATATACATATATGTAAAATACAGCACTTTCATTTTCAATTGGCGGGTTCGCTTTCTTTTTTTACCGTAACTAACTGCTTGTAAATAGTGCAGCAGCTTGTGCTATGGTTCTTATTGGTTATATGTAATTAGATAATTTTACTGTAGAGGTTCCCTCGCTGCTGTCTTCGTGCAGAAGTCCGGTTAGTTATTTCCCTCTAAGTATTTAATTTTCCACAGCGGACATTCCCTTGCCGCTGGTGCTTTCTGGGACAGAAGTCCAGTTAGCGATTCTCTCCAATGGTGAATTACGAAGATTAGGATGGAAGGGTGACTGCCCTTCTTAACCTGCTGGCCTAGACTCAGTCAATATTGAATGAGCTTGTGCTCTTTATTCGATGAATATCAAAATTGAACTGAACTTAAAGCTAACATAAAAAGGGACTCATAGCGGCCACTCCAAATGGAAGTGCTTGCCGGCTATGCACGGTACTTTCCGCCAGACGCTGTGTCAGCAATTTGGCCGGAGCGCAGCTTTCGGACGGATCGGTCATTGCCGTCGCCCGGTTAACTTAGTTAACTACTCCCCCCTCAAGATTAAGGCCGCCTCTTGGCCGACCCTATTTGGGCGATCATATCTGGACCGTAGTTCTCCTGGCCTGGATGACTCGCCGATAGGTGAAGCCGACGCAGATCAACGCGCAGCATATTGCCTCCTGCCACCAGTACTATCTGATGTGAATGATAGTCGTTGATATTTTCCCCCACTCTCTTGATGTGTTCCAGGTTACGTTCACTCAAGCGGTGAAGGTATGGAAGACTGAGGATGTTGTGCTCCATAGTAATATTCAGGGAGAGCGTGCTGGCTACTCCTGGGCCCTGTCATGGCACTCTCAGTAAAGGTGATGAGATGCGTGCCTCGTATATGAAATGCAGCTCGCCATCTCACCACACTCACACGTGCCGGACGATCGTTTAGAATTATGATGCCATCATCTACTAGTAATTGGATGTAGATCGCTGTGCTAGATTGTCACAGTGCGCTATGCCTCCAGCGTGGAGCTCTTGCTACGACCTTTGTTGACCGTGTGAATTGCTCCATTGCAATTGGCTATTATTTTGTCCTCCAGCCTGAGCATCGTGTCATGATGGGACACGGGAAAAACAGTGATTTTAATACACGACGATTTGATTATTGGAAATTTGATGACACATACAAGAGGTTAGCGGACTGTAATATTTTAACGGAAGCAGCGGATAATAAGTTTGATGGGGGTATCTGTGGTGCTTTCTATCCATATATCTTCTAGGCTCTGCATGATCTAGTATACTAGGGCTCACAATGTTGGCCTTAGCTAGAGCTATCGCTAGTAATAAGTTTTGCAGCTCCATACTAATCATTCTATTTCGGGGATAATAACACCTCATAAAGACTGCCCGTTATACTTGGGTTCCCTTGGCCCACCTCAGAAGTTGGTTGATGGTGGTAGTAATATTATTAATTTGGTCTTGTACTTTACTATTGATGTTTATCTGCCTATTGTTTGCATTTATTAACTTTTTTCATTTTGACTGAATTTATTATTGTAAATTACTGTAGTGTAGCAACTTATACAATAGTGAGCGAAGGAGTTCATTGGATTATTACAAAAGTGTAAGAAGTGAAGAAGTAACAAGTGGCAGGGAGTTTAGTTAGTGTTTAATAAATTTTCCTTCTTGGTAGGTCCGGGATGAATCCTTTTAAGTCTGCGCCTTGCCCGCCTGAAAGTACGGTATCCTGGTGAAAAATGTTTGGGTGAGACATGAGCTTATTTTTGTAATGTTCGGCTTGTTCATTGATAATATCCCCTAACAAGGGAACTTTAAGGTCCCTCGCTAAGTCAGTGTTACGAATAAACCACTCAGCACCAGTAATTCTCCGCAGGAACTTGCTTTGGAAGACCCGGATGTACTCTATTAGTTTTGGCCGCTATGCCATAAACTTGAATCCCATATCTCCAAGTAGGGGCAAGTATGGACTGTATATCTGGACCTTATTCGCCAGACTCAGGTGATTATTTGCCTTTAGGTGGGGAGCCAAGACAGCCTTCTGGCTTTATCCTCCAATGAACGCCTAACTAACCTTCTACGCTCTGGCGAAGGTTAATCTAGCGTCATTGATTTCCTTAACCGCGCCCCAGGCTGTGGTTGTGTATTTTTCTTCGGTTTCGTCAGCGCTCTACGTGACGTGATTAACCCTTTGTTTTTTAACGGGGCCTGAGCGGCCGGATGCCGCCTGCAGCTTCGCTTTCGGTTGTTCTGTCTAAATTTAGAAAAGATGATTCATCTCCATCGCGTTCTTGGCATTATTTCGCGGTGCAGGAATGCAACTGGGGCTTTGTGCTGCTTTATGTAATGTGGATTTTTGCCGCCACTATATTGGGAGTTAGCATGAGGGGCGGCCTGCTACGCTCTGCGCCTTAGGAAATTGTTTCTTCTCCCTATCTTCCTGGCTTATGTAAATGATGATGCAAAGGTATACCTATCATGGTTCGCCTCCACCTCTTGAGCCAAGGCAAGTGCTCACGGCCTCTTCGCCGCGAAGAGGACGTCAGTGAGGTTGCGTTTTAATCCAGAAATAAATACGCGAAGGGCGTGTACATCATCCGGAATTTTTCGCATAAAACCTGTGCAGCCGAGGCTTCGTATGACATGGTCGCCTTGTTGGTGAGGAGGGTGAGCTTCCTTTCAACTTCTTGCAACTTCAACTTGTACGCTTATCACTATAAGTAAAGTCGAGTCGATTTATAATCGCGTCGAAATTAAGCACTGTGCCAAATGAGGACAGCACTGCATTCTGCTTGGCCCCTATTTTGCTCATAATTATAATAACTGCCGAGGACGGCGTGAACTTCCTACGAAATCCTTAAAAATATAGTATGCGCCTACTGCCGCCTGCCGCCTGCCGCCAAGAGACGTATGTTTCTTGGTAGCCGAAAACGGGGGCGGGCATTTGACAGCGTCTAGTGGTTCATTACAAATGACGGTGTTATTAATGTCTATGGGTGAATAAGCTTTAATCTGAGGAGTTACTGTTGGGCGGGTGCGACCTGTATC